>NC_056626.2:378791496-379408898 GCF_002870075.4 Lactuca sativa
TCGAGGAACAATAAATCATACTTCACTTCCTCCACCTCCTCCAATTATTCTCCCTAATCTACAAGTTCGAAGACTTGAAAAGTTCAAGCTCACTCAAGCCCTTTTGGCAAGTAAACTTAAAGAAGGAAAGTCAGTGTGTGCACACGTCCTAGGGATGAAGTCACACATTGATAGGTTAAGAATGTTGGGATCCGTTGTCTGTGAGGAGATGACCGTTGACTGGGTTCTTCAGTCACTTACTAACTCATATAGTGAGTTCGTAAGAGAGTACTATATGATGAACTGCGATGTGACCCTTATAGATCTCACCTATATGCTTATTGCTGCTGAATCAGCAATGGTTTGGCGCAATAGAAAAGCAAAGTTGATTGGTGAATATGCCTTCAAGACCTCTATGGATATAGACAATGACAACGAAAGACATGCTATGATCGAAAAGTTTGATCATAAGAGAAAGGCAATGTCTGAAGTAGTTCCATGTCCTGTTCCAAAAGAATCAACTTGCTTTTATTGCCAAGAGAAAGGGCATTGGAGACGAAACTGCCCTATTTTCCTAAGAGATCTAAGAGATGGGAGAGTCAAAACGTATGGCTCTGCTTTAGGTAAAATCCATTGACTAACTCTTTTAAGCTCCTATTCTAGATTCTTAATACATAAAGTGATAAGATTACCATTGATGTTTTGTAGGATCGAAGAAAAAGAGAGGAAGCTTAAGGGAAGAAGTGAGCAGAATCTAACCGTGAAGAAATGGATTTAGATCGCATTACTTGAAGATTAGATTATTGAGCTACTACTTAGAGTTAGAATTAAATTGATAAGAAAGATGTATTAGCATAGTTTTTCAATGAATTGCATTGTAAGGACAAAATTTTTCCGCAATAAAATAAATTTTGATTTTATATTATTTATTTATCCTTGCAATGGCGTGTATGAAAAATTGATGTTAAAATGTTTCTAATATTAGCAATAATGGATTTGATTCTTAATTATGTTGTTTGTGGAAATGTCGAGAATTTACCAAATAGGGAGAGTTTCTCATCGCCCAAGTTTCAATCGGACAGAAACTTGGAATCATGCAACTTGATTGTACGATGAATGAGAAATTTCAAATTTGGAAATTAGACTAATTCATTGACAAAGTGTCAAGTGAAGGACTAGGAGATCGAGTACACAAAGTTGCGTGTTGATCAAGTCCACCATAAGAGTAACATGATATTCATCATGATTTACTAAATGTTTAGTAAATATGATTATACTTATAAGATTAAGTGTAATTCTGAATTGATTGAAAAAGTTTAAATCAATAGCAGAACGAATAAGAAGAATCAAGTAGGCAGAAAGATAAAAGTTTCACCATTCTAAGAAGAAGGGAGAGTACCTTTTATGCTTTATGATAGGTCTTAATGATTAAGAACCATATCTCAATTGATCCTCTAAGTGAGTCTTAGTACAATTGTATGTCTAAGAAAAGGAATCAAGAATTGAAGAAATGGTTAAATCAAGAAGTCAATCATACTTCGTTCCAAAGCAAGTCTTAGAGTTAAGATTGTGACATTGAGTGACAAGTATTAAGAAGGTTTATAACATTCATCAAATGTGGAAAGTTGTGATGTCTTGGATAAGACAAAGACCAACTATGGCCAATTTATGAAGTGTTTTGATAAAAGCTACACTAACTCTTGAATATTTGTCAAGAAATGTTTATTGACAAGAGAATCTTATATGTCAAGGAGTCAGTGGGAGTCTTAATGGTCTTTGAAGGTTTCAAGAACAAATCAAAATAAACCTTATTGGTCATCACTAGCACACGAGTTGAGATTTACAACCTATCGTGTTGAAACTATTTTGTTTCTGTGCCATTCCAATTGAGTTAATTATGTACGTGAGTTCTATGAGTTCTCATTTGAACACATAAAAGGCAGGCACCTTGATCAATGGAAAGTACATTGATAAGAAAGGGTGAGCTGCTTAACTACTTGGAAGACATGGTGGGCAGCTGTGTTACCATAAGGCAAGAAGTCAAGATTAAGGAAGTTCGGTCCATATGAGTTTGAATTTGTCATAAACTTTGGTTTTAACAAATTCACATGGATAGGAACATATACACCATTAAAATCTAAGTGTCATAAGATTCCCTCCTTCATGAAAATGACTGTGAGGAAATGCTTTCACTAAGAAAGATTTTAAAAAGATAGTGACTGTGAAAATTGGATTCTCGAATTCGATTATGGTTACGGTATCCCTTTCCATGATTCGAATTGTAAGATTTGGCAATTAGTCTGAATTGTTTAGACACACATATGAGCTATCTAAGGGAAATGTGTATAAGCTTAGATAAAGGATTATCAAAGCATTAGGTATTAGAAACATGAACTTAAGAAATTCAATAAGTATTGTTTTTCTAGAAGTTAAGCTGGTTTCTGGATACATGTCAAAGCTAATGGGAGCATAAGTGTTATGTTTATAATAATTATCATGATAGTGGGAGCATAAATGTTATGATTGAATGATTATTATAGAAAGTATTGCAAGTTAGCAATATTAATTATAGAAAAACAAGAGTTATACCTTGCAAAGTCGTAAGGGTTGTAAAGTTGTTTTGCTATAATTAAGGGAGAGAATATTATGCTTCATTTCAAATCTAAAGGCTTAGGTTGTGGAATGTTAATAAATTTTGTCAAGGATACATAGCGTGTTCTCAAATTTCGATTATGATTACGGCATTCCTCTTCATAGTTAGAAATTTGAGAACATAGCACATAAAATATTATGGCAAAAGATTGATAAAGTATCAAATCTTTATGTAAAACATTATGCATCGTGTCCCATACGCTTCGGGTATAGGATCGATTGCAAATGCTATAATATTTGACCATTCTAAAATTTTCCAAATGTATAGCGCATTTAGATGGAAAAAGGACAAGAATCGGTTTTGACTAAGATAATTAAACAACTATCAAAGGACAATCCAAAGTTCGCCGGGGATTGGTCGCTTGTGAGTAGTTGGAAGTATAGTATTGGATGGACCATATCGACATTATTATGAATAGATAAGATTCTATTGAGAATGATTTGTCATATGGTAAGTATGGAAAGTTTTCCATATTGGGAGTTGGATATTGAGAATCAATGTCTAGATTAGAAACCTTTATGCAAAAGGATGTTCAAAGGAACGTACTTTGAGTGAGAGACATCACATCTATGGAATTGTCTTGTAACAGTCTCCGATAGAGGACTTTGTAATTTCATTGGCAATAGTCATTGTGACTTTAGTGCAGTGATATTACAAAAGGATCGTTGCATAAAATGTTAGAATCTAGCATATTCTATAAATGGCAAGAATTTGATATTCTTTCATTTATGAAAAAGGATCGGGAGTTGTGAAATGAGTATGATTGGAAATGTGTTCATTTGATCTATTTCACAAAGTAAGAACCATAGGTAAACATTGTGTGCATGCTAGGAGCATGGGACAAGTGTAGTAATAATTCAAGTAAGAAGTTGATTACCCGAAACAACAAATAATGAGTAATCGATATGGTGAGCACATAGGATGTTCTTATGAATAAAATGTTGGATTAATGTCTAAGTCCATAACTATAATTGGTAAGACTTGACCCGATCCGGCATGGTCCATTTGGGTTGCATACCATCATGCACTTGGATAGACTATAATGAGAGAAATAAGACACTTATGGTTATTAATATATTATAAGTTCTAGTATATTAATAATAAGAATAATAAGATTATTTAATTAGTATTGATCAAGAATTAATCTAGGATTAATTGAGTGATCAAAAGAAGACTAATTAAATATATGGGTTGATTGTGTAAATCATCCATACTTGTATAGTGGGCTAATGCTCCATGGATTATCTAGTTGGGCCAAAACCCATATGATGCTCCATGGATGCTCCATGGTGTATTTGAACCCATGGATCCAAGGAAATGGAAAGTCATGACAATTAGGATTTACCCTAATTGTATAACTATATAAGCATCTTATTATTGAGGAAAAATCGGCCACTAGAGACACTAGTGTGTGAAGTGAAAGGGCTAGCCGATTTCATGAGTTGTAGAATTCTCTCAAGCTATTCTAAGTGTTTTGGTGATTGTGATTCCATTTGAGGTGTCACACTTGGGGCACTAGGCACTCAAGCTTCATGAAGACTTTCTACACCAAAGAGGTATGTATTCTATCTTGCTATAGTCATTGTTTTGTATGCTATATTAGGATAATACCTTGGAAGTTCTTATTTGCATGTATAATAGAGAAAACATAGATCCAAGGTATTTAGGGTTGCATGTACACTTAGGAGTGTTAGAATGCTCAAAACCCAACATAAAACCCATCAGGTTCAACCGGAGTTTCCTCCTCGGGTTGAGCGCCAGCGGTAGAGGTTCCTTCATCAATCGATTCTTGAATCTCTTCAAGCTCGATTTGCCTCCCATTGTCTCCTTGGCTTATGAGTTCTCGCTCTCGGAAAACTCCTTTCCTCGCAACGAAGACAACATTGTCCTTCGGTCTATAGAAGAGATATCCAAAGGATTTCTGCGGGTAGCCGATGAAAATACATCGCTCACTACGAGGTTCGATCTTGTCATGAGTATCTCGTCTTACGAAAGCCTCGCAACCCCAAACCTTGATGTGTGCTAACGAGGGAGCTTTCCCTGTCCACATCTCGTGAGGTGTTTTGGCAACCTTCTTAGTAGGGACTCGGTTAAGGATACGGGCGGCAGTCTCTTAGGCATACCCCCAGAATGAGATAGGTAGTGAAGCACGACTCATCATAGAGCGGACCATGTATAACAAGGTTCGAGTACGCCTTTCTGCCACACCATTCAACTGTGGTGTCCTAGGTGGCGTCAATTGTGAAACTATTCCACACTCTTTTAGATAGTCGTGGAATTCAAGACTTAGGTACTCTCCTCCTCGATCGGATCGAAGCATCTTGATTTTCCTGCCCAATTGATTCTCCACTTCATTCTTGAACTCTTTGAACTTTTCAAATGTTTCTGACTTTTGTTTGATTAAGTAGATATACCCATATCTACTATAGTCATCGGTAAAAGTCACATAGAAACGGTTCCCATCCTTTGTGGTTGATCTAAAAGGTCCACACACATCTGTATGTATGAGGTCTAATAAACCCTCACCCCTTTCACATGTACTAGTGAAGGGTGACTTGGTCATCTTTCCAAGTAAACAAGACTCGCATGTGTCATCTTCCCTAAGTTCGAATGACTCCAACACTCCATCCTTTTGGAGTTGGGCTATGCGCTTCTTGTTGACATGTCCAAGACGACAATGCCACAAGGATGCTCTATCCATACTATTGGAAGAATCCATACATAAAACATCATTTCCTAGGTTATCTACAATCATAACAGTTTCATAACTTCCATTACATGGCATTGCTTCAAAATATAAGACACCATTTAGATAAGCATAAATTGAACCATTCTCATTATTAAAAGAAAATCTAAAACCTTGTCTAAACAAACCATGAAACGAAATGATGTTTCTTGCCATTTCTGGCGAGTAGCAACAATTATTCAAATCTAAACGTAATCCATTACTAAGCACTAAAGAATACACACAATTTTGGTCACAGGGGACGATCTTCTGTTCCCCATGATTAGATTTATTCTTCAAAGCTCCACATCCCTATTTCTTCTTAGTCCCTGCAATTCAGAACAAATGTGGTAACCACACCCGGTATCGAGGACCCAAGAAATAGCATGAGATGAATCATTAGATCTAATTGTGTATATACCTGCGAAAGACGGCTTGATCTTTCCTTCCCTGATGGCTTGCAGGTATTCTGGGCAGCTTCTCTTCCAATGCCCTATTTTGTGGCAATGGTGGCACTCTACCTCCTTTGGGTTAGGGTTAGGCTTAGCAGGATCAAATTTGGTCCCACTAGAAGAGAAACCATCTCGGGACTTTCCCTTGCGGTGGCTCTTAGATGGAGCCTTCCTCTTCTTGCCTCTTCCCCGCCCAATGGCCAAAACATGAGCAGCGGGTGGATTGGGAGTCACTACTAGAAAAACAACCTTTTATGATGCGCAATGCGTGTCATAAAACGCTCAGACGACGCGCAAATGCGTGTCAAGAAAGGCCCTGTCATAACGAGAGACGACACGCTTTTGCGCGTCGTCTATAGACGACGCGCATTTACGACGTGTAATTACGACACGAAATTTACGACGCACATTTACGATACGCAATGCGTATCAAGGAAGGCCCTATCATAAAGAAAGACGACACGCATTTGCGTGTCGTAACCTTACGATGCGCATTTACGACTCGCATTGCGTATCATTAAAGCTCCTGTCAAGAAAGGCCATGTCATAAATGAAGATGACACACATATTTGCGTATCGTATTTTTATATGTTTAAAAAAAAATTATTTATAGATTTACTAATTTTCAAATTAAATTTGCATTTAATGTTTCATAATAAATAAAATATCATATACAAAAATACAATTCATTGCATAAAATTTAATGTCATACAAATAATCGTTTCATGGAAAGATAAAACAAATCAATAAAAGTTGTAACAAAAATTTACAAACTAATTAGATACAAGAAATATGAAAAACTTGAAATCCCTAAGATTAATAGTTCTAACAGAAGCTTCACGTGAGATACATACAGTTGGACCGGTAAGCAAGGATGTTCCCGAAACCACAATAACAGCACAAGAACACCTACACGATATCTTCTGCAAGAAGGTGCTAGTCCAAAACTATTGTTGAAGGTTGCCATGATAGCTGTTAAGATTTAAGCATAACAAGAAACCAATCAGCGACTATAATAAGCTAGAAAACAAGTAACTAATAAACAAAATAAGCAACTAATTAAGTCAAACTATGACTATGCATACAAATTGAAATTTTTTTATTATAAGAAAATTCAAAAGAGTATAAAATTAACATACCTAGATATAGTTCCAGGAAACCCTAGATGAAGAGTGACATCAATGTGTCCAACATCGATCCCTAATTCAAGAGCATTTATAGCAGCAACACCACAAATTTTCCCACTAAAAAGGTCGCTTTCAAGTGTTCTCCTATCCTATTTTATCATTTACCTAAACGGAAGATCAATAAATACATAAAGTTTCAACTTTTTAAAAAAAAAAAAAAAAAAAAAACGAATGTTTATATAATTATATACTAACATGAGCAGTGTAGCCCGCTCGATAAGCAAACACGAAATTTACAAGATTGGGTGCCGTTTTCTGAAGAATTTCGCACCTAATAACAGGCAAAGGTTAATTCGGTAATTTCTCATATTAAGTATGTAAATCGAAAAGGACACATACGTATAGCTCAATACGAGTTTAGATAGTTTGCGTGTTTTGCAAAACGTGATGCAACGAAGTCCATGTTGAATAATTTCTGCAAACAGATATGAAAATTTCAATATAGGACTACAAAAAAACAAAAATTATAATCATTGAAGAGCTAATTCAAAATTCAAAAGCAAAATATCTTAAATATGATTATATACCTTGATCGACCATGGAATTTACATTATTGGTATCTGTAAGAATTTGTAATTGAAGATGCTCTGATCAGTTAGTATAATATTATGAAGATCTTTAACGAAAAAATTTAAGACAAAGTTTGATATTTTTCTAGCATTTGCAAACTTATTATAGAATGATGAAGAAAAGTAAAAATAAATAAATAAATATATAAACATGATGAAAAAACATATTATAATGTTATTCATGTTCTATTTACTGGAATTGATTCTGTTTTAAAAATGGAACGGACCTTCGCAGCAAGGATCAAGATAAGGATTGCCCTGATAACCTTCCTTGCAGCTGCATCGATACCCACTAATACTGGCATTCTTACGGAAGCTACTTCCCTTGCATACCGTACGCTCTAAGAAATTCGGGTTGTCTCTAATTTCCCAATCCAGAACCCTGTGGACATTGGACCTTGTCTTTCTATAAAACTCTGTAGCATTAGACATATCACGAGCACCACCAAACTTAAAGCTCTCTTCCTCAGCAAGAAATGCAAAACCACAACGATTTGAGGACACCACACTGCCATGGTTATTGAAAGAGCCAAGTGTAATATTGAAATATTGGAGACCATGTGGTATTGATGTCAGACAAACTTAAGCATTAAGCTCCAAAATCCTGCACCACCCAAACTTAAGCATTAAGCTCCAAAATCCAATCCAACAAATTCAAAAAAAAAAAATTAAGAAACATACTAATATCAATAAGACCCTATTGGATAAGCAATTCAAAAAGCTCATCTCCATAGTTATTGTTGTTCACACGAGCAGCAGCTTCAACCACAGATGAGAGCACTACATATGGTGACTCCTGGTGTTTGATCTTCTTAGCCAAATCCCGCAGGTTCAACTACAAACAAAACACATCAGTTTCAGTTTCAGTTTCAGTTTCAAATACGTCATTTGTCATTTTTACGAAACTTTTCAAACAAACTTGAGGAGCACTCGAACTATCATTTATGCTTCTAGGTTGAAGCGGTGGTTGTTGAGACATGTTTAAACCAGATCCCCCACCACCAAAAGTTTGGGCAACAATCGGCATCATCTGTTGTTTCATACCCGACAGATCAAAACCACCACCGCCACCACCACCACCCATACTGAAAACATGTTGCTCAGATCTTGATTCCCATCAATCTGTTGAGCAATTTGATTTACCGTGTTCATCATTGCAGGGTTCTGAGTTAGTTGACCCAACATGTTCCTCAATACATCCGGTAGAGTAAAAATGTTGAGCATTTTTTTTAATGTATAATCATTTGGCATTTGTAGGTATAAGCCGTTTAGTCAAGCATTTGCATGTGATAGGACTTAAGAGTGTCAATTTGCGTTCCAATAGAGTAAAAATGATAGTTTATTATTTATGATTTGTTTTTTATTTTTTGTTTACAGGGCTCTGCATTTAAATGTGAACAAACTCACGGAGGAGTTGGGTAACGAAAAGAGATGATTGATTCAAAAAAGGTAGAAGACGTGAGACCTGCTTTTGTTTATCTTCAATGAATATTGTAGAAAAATTGAACTTAAAGAAAATCTCAAGGTTATTTCAGGCCCTGTAATTATATTATTAGTTCTATTTCTAGGAATTAATGAAAATATCAATTCATGATTCCATTTAGATAATGAAATTGGCTACACATTTAATGATGGTCCAAAAGCGTGGATATTTCAAATGGAATGTTGGTAAATTCAACAGAGACTTAGTGCAGTCCACCTTAGCATTCAAGGTGGTGAGAGTTGGAACTTGATAGCTTTAAAGCTATGATATCACACAAAGAGACCTAAAGCAATATTTGTTATAAAAATAAAGTATTTGATTTGGTGGAGAATTTGTATACAGGGGATAATTATCCAAATGCTTTTGAATATTTAGTTTCTTTTCAAAGGGGTCTATCATTTAGCAGGTAAGGTTTGGTTTTTAAATCTTGAATACAACTTTCATATTTAGTTAATCACAATATTGTGTTACTAAATATGCTGTACATGAACTAAATCAATTCAAGAATTTCCTAGGCCATCTTTATTGATTCAGTAAGGTAAGCATATTGCTATTTGATTACTTTATTTGTATTCACAAATCTTACTTTTTTGTTATGATTTTGTGATGATTGCTCCCCAGGCATGAGGAGATGTTCTTATTTTTTGTTCAAAGACGATGTGATGAGATATAAAATAACTCTTTGATCGATTAGATATTTGAAACATGTAAGTAATGAACGTAAAGATAGTAAAAACGAAACACAAGTATGAATCAGAATGTGTCGAATGATTAGATTACTCAATCCTCAGCAGAGCTCGACTAAGAACTTCCACTGTAGAGGATTCTAGGGTTACAAAATAAGAACGATGAATATGCTGAACAATACTTCTCTAATCGTTTCTAATCATCATGTTCTAGGATGCATGAAAGCATCTATTTATACTACACCCTACAAAACTCACGGATGGATAGGCCCATACTGGAGATAAACCTTGGACTAGCTAACGAGCCCAATAGACGCAACACACCATTAGACCTAACAATCTCCCCCTTTGCGTCAATTTGGAGCGAGACTATCGTTTCTTCTTGCTTGGACCAGCAACAGGAGCCTTCTTTACTGTATCGAACAGACGTGTGATAAGTGCAAGGCTTGTCTGTATGAAGCGAATGTACCATTGAATCATATCATCAAAGTACTTGATATCATCCGCTGTGTTCTGCTTGCATTGATGGATGATCCCTAAAACGTGTTCCAAATAGGCAGTGGTGTAGAGATGTTTGTCTGCCAAGGCAAAAAGACATTTCTGTCCTTCGTTCCTGGTAAACATGACAGAGTTTCTCTTTGGGTCAATCTTCCCCATCTGCATCATGTTGAGATCACTGGCAGAGCCAACAGGAGATATGGTAGGCTTCTTCTTGAATACGCTCGCTATCTCCTGATCCATCAGAGCAACTTCCATGACATAGCATACAAGCATCCTCTTAAAGTGGTCGATAATCAGACCATATTCAGCTTCATTTGTAATGAGGATGTTGTGCAAGATAATCCAGTCATGGGGATTAAGGTTGGGAAGATCTGCAAGTGAGATGGCATGTTCAGTCTTGGCAGATCCCCGTAGTACCTTGAACCGAACGTTGGTGAAGTTGCCTTCCCTGAACGGCTTTAGGACCCGAACATTGACGATTTTCTGAGCGCTCCAAGTTTGGTATTGTGGTTGAGCTGCCCTCAGATAAAATTCGACTAAGTCCCGATCAACCTGTGGATGAGGATGGGGGAACTCAGCAATGTTGTCAAAGGAATGAAAAACAAACGCCTTTCGGGTCAGTGGCATATCGAACTGAGAGTCGACAACGTTAGAACGATCTAAAGAGATCACAGGTTCTAGCCACAAGATACTGGGTATTTCGATGGCTTCTTTAATCAGCTTCTCAAGAGTCCAAGGAGGAAAAAGAGTTTTCCTGCTCTCGAGAAGGTCGTGGGCTTCTTTCTGTCTTCTTTCGGCTTCTTCAGCCTCTCTAGCCACACGAGCACTGATGTCAGCCTCTTTATCTCGACCTTGTCGTTTCAGAAGGTCGGCAATCGTCTCTTTATCAACATTGATACTCTCCTCAGCAATTTTCTTTCCTTTGTCTTTCACACCGGAACCTGAGGCTTGGCCTACTGGAGGAGGTTCGGTTGTGTGAGTTGCTGAAGTAGGAGGTGGTTGAGACAATTGTTCTTTTTCTCCCCTTTTGTTTCGGAATGGACACAAAATCAAAGAGCCCTTCAATTTTGCTCAGTAGAGAGAGGGCGGGAGCAAGCTTCTCTGCAAGGTCATGCCTCACTGAATAATTGAGGATCGGGTCATGTGCTTCAAGGATGTTCGAGATAGCTGAGTGGACATCCGAAACACACGATTTAACCACCTCTCTTTCAGATCGAAGAGACTCAATCTCCTGTTGAGAGTTGGAGAGTTGAATACTCTTGGCCTTCAGAGCGGTAGTCTTCCTTGCGAGAGCATCCATGAGAGAGTTCTCAGCAGCTAAGTCTTTTTGAAGCTTGGAGAGACGCTCCTCAATGGTTGTTCTAAAAGCTGAGTTGTCGTTAGAAATTGTTTGACGAAGTGAAGCGAACGACTTCAGCTCTGATGCGACTGAGTTAGCCAGCTGGTTGACAATGGGTTCCAATTTTGTCGTGGTGGCTTCAGCGTTTTCCTGTAAAGATTTCAACAAGGAAGAAGCATCAGTGAATAGTTTATCGACTTTTTCGGTCGCTGCCTCACAAGCTTTGGTTGAGGCGTCAATGGCTGCAGTGGCGGAATCAAGAGAAACTTGATGAGCTTTGGAAAAAGCATCAACAATTTTCTGAATGGTAGCTTCAGATATTAAGGACTTTGAGGTGGAAGATGAGGCGATGAGAGAATCGATTTTGTCATGTAGCTCCTTGAGATGCCTCTTAGTGACAAGAGCATTGTCATCATCGTCACTTTGAACTTGAAACGGACTGTAGTAGACCGAATCAAAGGTCATGTCCTCCCCGCCAAGGAGTGGTTCTTCACCCTCTGATGCATGAGCAGGAGAAGATGGTGGTGGTGAAGCTTGAGGCTCGGTAGTAGTAGTAGTAGTAAGTTCGGGTTGGGTGGTGTGTTCGGTTGTTGGTGTAGGTTCGGGTGCTGAGGTAGATGTTGGTGCGTCAGTATGAACCCCCGTATCAGATACGTTGGTTCTTACATCTTCAGTGGTGGTGGTTGTTGCTTCGGTAAATATATGTGGTGGTACTGGGATGGAGGTGGATGGTATTTGAGTGGTGGAGGTTATGGGGGGAATGGAAAAAGGAATTGTAACTGGTGGAGAGGAAATAGGAGAAGTGGAAATATGAATCTCTGGCATAGGCGAACGTGGTGGAGTGTTACCACGTTGAGATCCATCAGAATCAGAACCCTCTTCCTCAGATTCGCTTCAGGACGAAGCAATGATTAGCTTTCACCTTGGTTGGGTTTTTCGCTTCTTCATAGGAGGGGATTGGGCGGCTTTGGTGGGTTTCCTCTTCTTGGGAGATGGGCCTTTTGCTCCCTTTGCAACCTGGTTACCCTTATCAGCCTTCTTTCCTCTGGGGACAGGCTTGTCAGCATCATGAATCGATTTGAGCATCTCTGGAGTAAGGTCTCTCGGACCAGACCGTCGGAACTCCTTGTATGTTTTAATAATCCGGCTTTCGGCAGGAACATCACCATACATTGTTTCAGGGATAGAACCGTTGAAGGGAAATTTTGATGCGTCAGAGACAATGATCTTTGTGGTGTGGAAAGTACCAATCGAAGACATTGGAGCACCAGCGACAATGGGGACGTGGTACTTGTCCATCACCCATTTAGTGACAAGTGTCCAGAACCGGGCATATGAAATCTCTGAATGGCGAGAAGTGGAAGATAGGCTCTGAATGAGCTGTTGCCAAAGGACCGACCCGTAGTCCATATTGATACCGTTGTAGATTCCGTACATGATTGAAAGGAACAGACGACTTGCCCCGTTTGATCCAGCACTTCTTTCAGACAAGCCCTTGAAAAGCACAGTAAACATCCCATTCCACTGAGGGGGCAGGCACGATTTCTTGAATTTCGTGACCGTTGCGAGCACGTCAGTGTACCCCATGTTGTAGAACATGTTGAACAGATGACCCATCGGAATGGTTTCAGGATTAACCCTCGACGAATCAGGTTCAAAACCTAACAGCGTACAAAATCTCTGCTTGGAAATCGACGCCTTGTGCTCGAAGACATCGAAGAAAATCCTGTCGACGACCTTGTCATAGTGAGCTGTGGCAAATATCTATGACAGGAACTCCATGGGAATAACTTCAGCCCTGGTAAGAGCAGGAGCGATTGGCGAGTATTTCAGGCATTCCATGATGGGAAACATGAAAGCGTCATATGCCTGAGGAGTAAGATCAATGATCAAACTCTGCTGGGGACGAATAGGCAAGATGTGAGAAGTTGCGTGAACTGATGAAGAATCCGCCATTGTTGTGATGAAGATGGGAGAGATGATGAACAGTAGAGGTTGGAGGATTTTCTTGCTCTCTGGAAATATAGGTGCAGTAAAGAGGTAAACGGTGGTTTACATTTCCTTTTATACTGTGGGTAAAGGAGAGAGAAGAATCTTCCCCAAATCTTCGATTGAAAAACAAAGAGTTTTTCGGAGGCGATTGACGCGTGACAGTTGGTGTTGCCGATGATTACGCAGGAGAGCGAGTGTCAGTCCCTAATTACACGCCTTCCCATCAGGCGCCGTTTGGATATGGAACGGTTCCAATTCGCACGCTTTGCCTTCTTGCGCCGTTTGAAATCAAATCGATTGGACTCCCGCCTGAGTCATCATTTTGTCATCTTATCCCTTTAGAGTTTAACGACATCTTTAAAATAAAATCACCCACATGGATCAATATCAACCACAACCTTTTTATAACAACCAATCCGATTAAAATGTCTTAAAATTAATGGAACCAGAATTTTGGAAAATCAAAAAGATTTTCGTGCTGAGTGTGTAAAAGAAAAAGAAATAAAGCAACACTTTTGAGGGATTAGGTGATGTCAATAAAGACACGAAACAATTGATCCCGGGCACGAATCTCTTCCTTCAAAGTCAATAGAGACCTTAAAGTGTTTGTGTGGTTTCCCGTTGAATAACGATCAGACACTTATTAAGAAGTGTTGAAAGGCTTCTTTTAATTAGGCTTATGAGGGTGGCTTTCGCTTCGATTCATAATTCCTGATCTTGATATAAGATAGAAATCAAACGAAGTACTTGTGAGACCAATGTAGTCTGTTGAACAAGTAGGTTGGAGATAATTTAAGTGGCAAGGTAAACTAATGTATATGAAATCTAAAAAA
Organism: Lactuca sativa; assembly: GCF_002870075.4. NCBI lineage: Eukaryota > Viridiplantae > Streptophyta > Magnoliopsida > Asterales > Asteraceae > Lactuca > Lactuca sativa. Next base: position 378,805,896 of record NC_056626.2, read on the forward strand.
AAAAAATTAAAACTGGATCCCAAGGGAAGAAATGTTATTGGATTTAACAATTTCATAGGAATCACTCAAAAGAAAAATAGAGATTTCATGTTGTACCCCCATGGATAAGTCCGTCAATTCATTAGTGAAAGCTAGAGCAAGTTAATTGTTCACCGTCAATGCATAGTAGGTATTGAATTGTGGGTTTCACTTAGCACGTAGTGACACGAAGCTAAGATCATGAACACAGAAATTGTGCAACCATAAACCTCAGTGGTAATGTTTGAGAGTCTCAAGGGTTACGTTTGTGAAGCGAATGAGATGGAGAAAAAATAATGTAGATGGTGTAAAGAGACCAAAGTACCTCTGCTGTGAAAAATAAGGACTAAGCAGAAAACTCTTATCTCATGTGAGAAGAGAGTTAGGTAGCTCACGATTAGAATAAATATGAGACCTAATTGGGAAGACAAGGTTTGTTTGTACCAAGTCAGTAAGGCTTTTATTTAGAATCAGGTGAGGCATTGGACACATACAACAACATGCTTCTAGGGACACTTAGCAAGTGAAATGATTTACCCACAAAGAGACATACAAAAAGATAAGAGCCAAAATTAAAATAAAATAAAGAAAATAATAAAAAAATATTATTTTTGGAGTTTTTGAATTTAAAAAAAAATGAATACAAAAGAAAATGCTGGAACCGAACCCGAGCGTTCGGTTTATTTCGGTTGAGAAAATTTTGGAACCGAACCCGAGCGTTCGGTCTATTTCGGGTGAGAAAAATTGTGGAACCGAACCCGAACGGTCGGTCTATTTCGGCAGCCAAAAAAAATAAGTTTGAAAAAGAAAAGAACTTTGACAATAAGATAAATGAATTTAGAATAATACAAAAGATTTACAACCAAAGAAACTACCTTTGAGTGATAAGCGAAGAGCAGATGATACAACCGAACCCGAGCGTTCGGTTCATTTCGGTACACCAGAACAAGACCCGAACCCGAGCGTTCGGTTTATTTCGGCATACATGAGACCCGAACCCGAACGTTCGGTCTATTTCGCTTCTTACTTTTAATCTTGAGAGGTAGTTTTTGGTACTGACTCCGATTCCATCATTCCTAGCCCTTGTAGAATTTTGTTGAAAGAAGCTTCAGGAAGAGCTTTGGTGAAGATGTCAGCCAGTTGATCAGTGGTTCGAACAAAATGAATTTCGACGTTCCCATCTTCCACATGATCCTTAATGAAGTGATACCTAAGTGCTATGTGCTTAGTCTTGGAGTGTTGCACTGGGTTATGACAGATCCTAATTGCACTCTCGGAGTTGCAATATAGTGGGATCTTTTTCATATTGAGTCCATAGTCCCGGAGCTGGCTTTGGATCCAAATCACTTGAGATGTATAGGAGGCATCTGCGATGTATTCTGCTTCAGCTGTAGACAGAGATACACAAGTCTGTTTCTTTGATTGCCAGCTAACCAACTTCCCATCAAGGAATTGGCAGCCTCCAGTGGTGCTTTTCCTGTCTAGTCCACAACCTCCAAGGTCTGCATCTGAGTAGGCTTGAACGAAGAAACCTGAGTTTGATGGATACCATAAGCCGAGAGAGGTAGTTCATTTTAGATACCGAAGTATGTTCTTCACTGCAAGCATATGAGGTTCACGAGGATTCGCCTGAAATCTAGCACAGTAACAAACAGAAAACATTATATCAGGCCTGCTAGCAGTAAGGTACATTAAAGAACCGATCATCTGGCGATATAGCGTAATATCGACTGCTGGCTTACCCAAGGATGGAGTGATCTTGGTGCCGAACGCCATTGGAACTTTAACCTTTGAGTCTCCCATCATGCCGAATTTAGCAAGGAGAGTCTTGGTGTAGGCTTCCTGGTTAATAAAGATGCCTTCGGGTCCCTGTCCAAGGAAAAATTTAATCGGACCCATTGAGCTCATTTCAAATTTAGTCTCCATCAGCTTTTTGAATTCAGCTGTTAAGCTAGGATTAGTTGAGCCAAAGATGATATCATCGACATAGATTTGAACAATCATAAGGTGGTTACCTTCCTTCTTACGAAAGAAGGTTTGGTCAACCGAACCTTGTTTGAATTTGGACATCTTTAAAAACTTGGTTAGCATTTCATACCAGGCCCTAGGTGCTTGTTTCAGCCCATAAACCGCTTTGTCCAGAATATAGCAGTGATTGGGGTACTTTTCATTGATGAATCCCAGAGGTTGCTCCACGTACACCGTTGAACCCAGATTGACTCTTCGAAAGCGGACATGAACCCAAACCCTAAGTTGATACCAATAAACCCTATGAACCCAGATTGACTCTTCGTACTACTATCAATTTTGAGCTATTTTCTACTTGTATGGATCGATGAAAACTAAGGTTATTTCTTCATACAACAATCTATGTTAGCGGTAGGGTTATCCGGAGCCGATGATGGTGTAGCGGCGGGAGGTGCTGACGTGGCAAATAAATTCATCGGAAAAAGAATGGATGAGTGGATAGAGCTTGAGGACAAGGAAATAGATCAGCACCAGGAGGAAAATGCGAGAGAAGGAACGCGAGTTTTTAAGAAAAAAATTATAGAATGATTATATGAGTTGTTAGGGTTTGCAGAGAGAAGAGAAGAAGAGAATGGGGGGATTTGAAGCGGGGTATTGAAAATTTTTAGAAACGTGCATTTTGAGTAAAAATCATAAAGCAACACTCACAGAGGACGCACATTTTAGATAAAGTGCCCTCCGTGTTTTTAATTTTTTTACACGAGACACTAGTTTAAGGGAACGCAATAATGCACGACCTAAATCGTTAAATTTTTTGAAGAGACGACATTTTTTTAATGTCACTCTCTTTTACGTAACATAAATCAATGCGTGTCGTGGTTTGCGCGTCGTGAAAGGGTCTTTTTCTTGTAGTGAGTGGGTGCAACAGACTTGTCGTTGAGGTTGCTCTCAGCAACCCTAAGGAGACCTTGGAGCTTACTTAGGGTGACATCTTCCTTGTTCATGTGGTAGGTCATCCTAAATTGATTGTAACATGGAGGCAAGGAGTGAAGGACCATGTCGATAGCCAAGTCTTCCCCAAAGTCGACATTCAAATTGCGAAGACGATCGACATACCTTTGCATCTTTTGCAAGTGTACGGTTAGAGATTCACCATGTCCCATTTTAGCGGAGATCATGTTAGTGAAGATCTCGTAACGTTCCTGCCTCGCTTTTTGGTGGTATCTCTCCAACAAGTCTTGGTGCATTTCGTACGGATACATATCCTCATAGGACTTTTGGAATTCGGCGTTCATTGTGGCTATCATGATGCAATGAACCTTTGTCGCATCACGTTCATGAGTCTCAAAAGCAGCCATTTCAGTCGGAGTAGCGATTTCTGGGTTGATCTTCTCGAGCTTCTCATCAAGGACATGCTCCTTGTCCTCATAGCGAGCAATTGTGCGAATGTATCTTATCCATTCGCTAAAGTTCGTTCCATCAAAAGTCACTTTTTGGCAAAGGCTCATCAATGTGAATGAACTAGCAGCAGCGTTGTTCGCGTTCGACATCTACAAATAGAACGGACAAAGATTGATTAGAATATAAAATCCCTAATTATCACCCAATAAGAAAAATTAGGGCTAGGATCCAACAACATTATTTACATATTAGAAAAGGGATGCCGTAATCCAACATGCAAACAATTTGAAGGTAAGTGAATGACAATTCAGTAATTTTCCACCATGAAAACCTAACTTTAAGTTCTAAATGTATTGAGAATTCCTAGGTTTCGATGAGATTCATTGAACTTTTCAATGGCATGTTTAAATCTCGATATGCCCCTCTCGTTTGTGACTGGGATACCGAGGATCACAAAGTGGGTGTGAACAACCATGCAAATCTACACGGTGCCTTCATTGTAACAATCACCTATTCGATGTGCCAGTAAACCACACACGCTCCATCGAACTATGATAAACAATGAATCACCCTTTGCCACCTTTGCTTAGAACCAATCAGTGTGCCGGTAAACCACACACGCTCCACTAACTTCTTAGCAAGGGTGCAAAGTGTAATTTCATGGGATTGCATCAATTCACTTTTCCTAAAGTAATTAGGATTGGGAATTTGAAAAACATGTAGTTACTTTATATTTAATATTATACTTTTAATGAGGAGATAGAGTTTCCCTATCCTACCCATTCGGCTAACGACCCTCCACTGATCAAGCAAGCGGTGGGTGAGAGTGTACACCCATTAAGCGCCATTTTATAGGCAGCAACCTTATACCCACCTTATAGACCAGCTTCGTGAATGAGGCCTACTAACGGTAAGACTAGCATTTTAATTATACATACATATATATATATATATATATATATATATATATATATATATATATATATTAATCTTGTAATATTATATTAGTACAGGGTTGAATTTTAAACTTGTAAAATTCTAGGGTTTGAAATTTAAATTGTCTAAATTAAACTTTTAATCACAAAACATAAATTTCAAAACTTGAGGACAAGTTTTAAACTTTTCAAAACATAAGGGATCAAATAACAAATAATCCAAATTAAAATTTAATCACATAATTATCCACATTTGATTTATTTAATTATTTCTTGCAAAGGAATTTACCAATTTAATTAAAATAATCAATCAATTATCACATAAAGAAATTATTATTCAATTTATTGGTAAATATCTTTAATTAGGTCAAGGATATACTCAAATATATGTTAAAATCGGATTTATATTGACCCATTAAAATAAAAGCAAGTTTCCATAAGATAAACAACAAGAAATCCCGAACTTAGCTCCTTCTGACGCTCGAGCTCGCCGAGTACCACAATGGACTCGCCGAGTTGAGGCCTACTCGCCGAGTACCACTATGGGACTCGCCGAGTTCATCAGGCAGAAGACAAAATCGAATTTTGCAATCAACAATCAAGCAACCAATGCATCAATTCAATAGAAACCAATCAAGTCTCTGATACCACTGATGGGTTTTAGCCACATGAACATTCCTATGTGCATATATAAACCCTAATGCTTGGATCTAAGTTTATCTAATTGAACATGCAATGTATCCAAGAATTTGAAATATAGATCTAGTAAAATAACACAAGAAAACAGATCTAAAGGATTACCTTAGGTTCCTTGCTTGAATCTTCTTGTCCTTGGAGCTTAGAGTCACAAATGTCACTCTTGTAATGTCTTACAAACACCAACTTAGCAAGAGGATGATTAGAGAGAGAGAGAGAGGAGAGGGCAGGAAGTCGGCCAGGGTTTCTTCAAAGGCAAGAGTGCCGATTTCCTTGACCCCATGGATCTATTTATACTTGTGAGGCTCCTGGGGTTTCACTCTTAAACCCTAATTGGATAACTTAGGCCCTAAGCAATCCAATCTCCTTATGATAAGCCTTGGGCGATTTCTAGGCCTATCCTAACCTTAAATTCGTCCACCCCTTATCCATAAAGGGATTATAGCCCAAAGTACGACTATCATACAATTGACGGTTTATGCCCCTTTTATTTAGTTAATCTCTTTAAGTCACCAAATTAATTCCTAATTAATTTATGACTTATATTAATAAATAACAATATTATTATTCCTTATATTATTCTCATAATATATTAATAATATTTCTTCTATCATTATAAATCATCTTGTCAAGTTACTATGGTGAAGGCAACCCAAAAGGACCATGCACAACCAGGTCAAATACTTGCCTAATATAGTTGCAGCCTTAGACACTATTCCAACACAGAACATGTGGAATATGTGAGGTAGGAAGTGTCAGTTGAGTAGATGAAACAGGTGGGACAGTTCCAAAAGGATCTGTAACAGATGGGCTTGGAATCAGTGGGTTAATAGAACTCATTAATGCGAGAGGACCTCGTGACACTTCTCTTAACATTTGATCAATGTTAGATTCATGGCCTTGTAGTTCATCAAATACTGATAGATCTTTAGTTTCTTCAGAGATCCATTACTCTAAAGACATGACTTAAAATTTCCCCATACTTTTCCATAGCTATCGATAAACTTCAGATTGTACTCGAGTGGAGTTAGGATTATTCCATGTACAGTCATGTTGTTCACAACGATCCTGTACTAATTTGATGTAGAGGCTACAGATTCACTGGGCGTTGTAGTGAAAGTATCAAAGTCATTTACAATAGATGTCAAACGCTTATCCTTCATGTTCTCAAAACCTTCGAACAAGTCTTGAAGTGTATCCCAAATCTCTTTGTAAGATTTGCACAACTTAAAGTGCTCAAAGAGAGAAGGAGGAACACCAAACACATTTCCAAGAATGCAGCCTGATCTGCATGGAGCTTTTTGATGTCTGTTGTAGTTAGAGGTGTTGGATGTTGTTGGTCTTGACCCATGAGAGTCGCAGCAACATTTCTAACGAAATGTATTATAGGAACATGAGGACCTTCATTCATAGATGTCCATATCTCTTCACATTTTTCTTTACCAAGTAAAAATCTCTCCATTCTAACTTTCCAGTGATCATACTCTTCAACAACGAGCAATGGGGCACGTGTTAGGTACCCCATGCTATTTTCTATTTGTTATTTGCATTGGATACATTTGTTGAGTTGGATTAGGAGCTGCCATTGAAGTTAAAATATTAGACCTGAAGTGGTATATAGATGAACTTTTATCCTGAACAAGGAAATGAATGAGATACCAAGGTAATCTCAAATCAACTATAGTATGTTCTTATGGATTCAAAAGACAACCACTTAGGCTATGATACCAATTGAGAGTTCAAGAAACGGTGCACGTACAAGGTTTGAAACGCAAACCTTGAATTAACTTAAGATCAATGTATGCTGCTAATATTAAGAGTCCAGTCAAGTCTGGTAAATCAGTCTTGTCTTGAAATGAGAAGTTCAACACAGTATTCAAGTATGTAAGAATGAGTATGAACAATTTAAAGAGAATTTAAGAACAATGAGAATGATAAAGATAATGATTTGAACTGAAAGATACTTAGTATTGATGTGAAATAGAATATTGTTCAAGAATTTACATTACATAAAAATCATATTCCTTAAATAGCCTAGAAGTGATAAAAAGAAAAATTACAAGATTTCATGGAGAATGTAAATCTGATGTGTCAAAAAGTTAACACAAAGGATTTTCTCGATCCTGTCCCATGAACTTTACAACAAAGTAAATTCTAAAGGACAAGAAACATTAAATGCTAATACATACTCAAAATAACCCTGAATACTAGGTGTTTCTCGGACATGTCTTCATGTCAGAAGTAGCTCCATTTCGAAAATCATCACACCACAAAATGCACTTTGACTTTAGTTTTGGCTTGGCTTCAGATTTCTAGAGGTTCACCTCTAGTCATACGCATTGTAACATACCCATCTGACATGTATCACAATATTTTCCGCTTTGGGCTCTCGGCGTGAAAACTTCCCAGGGGTCACCCATCCATGGATTGCTCTCGCCCGAGCACGCTTAACTACAAAGTTCTTATGGGATCTGCTTCCCTCACAGGTTTAAAACACGTTATGACAAGGAAGGTATCCACACCCCTTATAAGGAGACGCTTAGTTCTCCTTCCAAGCCGATGTGGGATCAGGTGCAACCCACCTTCACCCCCCATTATAGGTTTCGACGTCGCTGTCGAACACATCGACCCATGCCCCAGCTCTGATACCATTTGTAACATCCCCCTCTAGCATGTATCACAATATTGTCCGCTTTGGGCTCTCAACATGAAAACTTCCCAGGGGGTCACCCATCCCTGAATTGCTCTCACCCGGACACACTTAAATGCTCCATTCTCCTTCCAAGCTGATGTGGGATCAGGTACAATCCACCTTCACCCCCACCCCCCATTATAGGGTTCGACGTCCCCGTTGAACACATTGACCCATGCCCTAACTCTGATACCATTTATAACATCTCCCTCCGACACGTATCACAATATTATATGCTTTGGGCCACACGACACGAGGACATCCCAGGGGGTCACCCATCCCGGTACTACAAATGGTATTAGAGCTGGGGCACGAGTCGATGTGTTCGACAGGGACGTTGAAACCTATAATGGGGGGGGTGAAGGTGGGTTGCACCTGATCCCACATCGGCTTGGAAGGAGAACTAAGCCTCACCTTATAAGGGGTGTGTATACCTTCCTTGTCACAACGCGTTTTAAAGCTGTGAGGGCCGCAGATCCCATAAGAACTCTGTAGTTAAGCGTTGTCGGGTGGGAGTAGTACCGGGATGGGTGACCCAAAGCGGACAATATTATGATACGTGTCGTAGGGGGATGTTACATGCATGCATCCGAGAGTTCATCTAGTCTTCAGCTCAGCATTATGATTCTTCAGCGGTGGATTTTATCATATATATTCTACATTGTTTGTTAAGTTCGGCAATACATCACCAAGTCTACCCATTACCCAAAAAATAATATTCTTGATAGGAGATATGTCTTTATATGCCTGTTATGTGATTAGGTGCCTTAGAGTTTGTGTTGCTACTTGAAGCTATTTGATGAATGCATTAGGGTGGTACATAGTTAAGACTCAATAACACAAGAATTATTTATTCAACCTTATTGCGTGTTCTTTTTTAATGAAGGAATTATGGTAGAGACATCTTATTCAAATGTCTAGTTTGTTGCGATTATATACGACCTACATTCATTGGATGATCGTCGGTGTCAACAAAGACTTTCACGGCATGTGTAGAAAATAGAATCTTAGGAGTGCATAGGAACTACCACAATCCGATTGTGTATGCTACCATGTAGCCATGTGTGGGTAGTTATTAAGAAGTGGCTTAGAAAATATAGGGTGACTCTTGAGGAAAGTATGGATAGGTGTGGAATATAGTATTGGGTCCGTACTACGGAAAGCACAGGATCTGTACTCGAATCAAAGGTAGGTCACGGATATTCTAAGAATATTGAATTTTGAGAGATTCCTTGAGTATGTTTTAACATTATGCTATTTTCTTCTTCAAAATGGTGGTGGTGACTCGTGGTTCTGGTTTTGGTTCGGGCTCCGGCGACAGAATGAGTGATGTCGAGCTTTGTGAGTTTATCACGTCTGAGATTTCATGAGCTATCCTTGAGGCGACCCCTGTCATGTTTGGGTCGATCAAGGAGAGGATAATGGAGTTGGTGGATGAGCGTTTGGGGGCCTTTTGTGCTGAGCAGGTGTTACATCCGGGATTTGCCGGTATTAATATTAATTATTTTATCGATTATCGGGTTGCTGTTAGGTTCGACTAGGATTGTTGGGCCTTAAGTGTTGGGCGAAGAAGGGCAGTACGCGGGGCGTACCGTGCCTGGTACGCACATCGTACTCATGAAGTTGGGGCAGGAAGGCCATGCACGTACGCCCAACGTACCAAATGGTACGCGCAGCGTACACGCATAGATTCTAAAAACCTAAATTTAGGGTTTGAGCCCTATTTAAAGGACCTTATGCCTTTGGTCCAACCTCGCTCTCACCCTTATACAGCCTCCATGAAAAACCTAGCCCCTGTTTGTGTGTCTTTGAGTTTTGGTGTCATTCGAGAGTTTCTTTGGGTGATTTTGGTGTTTTAGAAGAAGAGGAGGTTGAAGAAGGATCAAGGATTCAAAGAGGAGTTCGTAGATCCAAAAGATAAGCACCCTTTCGGACTCATTTGAGGTATCAAGCTTCAAACTTTATCATTCTATGTTTTGATTTGATTTTTGGGGTTTTATGTCACTTTTGGGCTCCTTTGTTGAGGATGCTTGAGCCTTGATGGTTTCAGAGCGTAAGAGTTGTCCTTTTGGGCTCTTAAAGACTCCTAAGGTCATTAAAATCGGACCATGATGATTAAGCCACAACCATGCAAGTGTTTGTTTCCCATTAAGCTTGTTAAAGGACCAAAATCATGTTTTGAGAGCCAACCATGCATGCAAGCACATAAAGTTTGTGGATTTATGGGTTAGGAGGTCTTAAGGGGCCTGTATCTACAGTTTGGACGTAATTACTTACTGGATTAAGTCATACATGAAGTCCCAAGGAAGCTGGCCAGTACGCTAAGCGTACACCCTGGTACGCTACGGGTACTGGGTTAACTTCCCGATTACGGTCAAGGCAAGCATACGCTGGGCGTACATGCCTAGTACGCCGCATGTACACGTACAAGATGGATACATTGGGCTGTTGGGTCTTAAGGGACTGGGCCTGGACCATTGGTCCTTGTGGTCGATTGTGGAGTATGATTTTGGGGCCTGAGAATTTGGAACTAGAGAATTGGGCCTATTGGGCCATGATTGGGCCCTTTGTAATTATTATATTTGGATTTTGAACTTTTGGACTTATAATGGGCCCATTTGGGGAATATGGCTCAATTCAGAAATTGAGCAATTAGTGGGCCCTTAGAGAGCCTTTGATGGGCCATAGGAGGGCTGGGTTTAATAAGTTAGTATTAGGCCTTGTGAATGTTCCAAATTGGACCAAGGGGTAAAATGGTCATTTTACCCTAAGTAGTGTTATAGACTCTGATTGAATGTTAAGTGATCATGATAGCCGGGAGTCATCGGAGCAGCTGTTAGAGACTACTTTCTGCAAGATTCGACACAAAGTATTACTAGGTGAGTTACCTTCCAGTAGAAGTGGGTCTAAGGTACAAAGGTCGGCCAACTGGTAGTTGATTATAGTTGAGATGATTGTTTTTGTGATAATTGTCTGGTTTGCTACTACATGGTATGTTTATTTGCTATAATGATATGTTATATGTGATAGTGGTAGTAGAAGGGAATAGTCTCGGAGTTCGGTTGTTAGGACTGAAGGGTAGTTCGGGCACCTCATATATGTCTGACAGTATGTTTATGCTATATTAGTATGTGGTAGTGGTAGGGGGTGAAATAGTCCCTGTAGTTCGGTTGTTAGGACCGAAGGATGGGTCAGCACCCCATAACTGCTTGACATGGGTAGGCCAGCACCCCAGAACTGCTTGACATGGGTAAGTCGGGGACCTAAAATGGCCAGACAGGGTAGGTCGGGTACCCCAAAATTGCCCGGTAGTTAGTATGTTATGTGTAATGTGGTATCATGGGGGAACTTACTAAGTTTGTTCTTACAGTTTTTAGTTTTGTTTCAGGTACTTCTTCGTCGATGGGGAAGGAGTCGGCGCGGTAGCAGCGCATCACACACACACACACATAGGATTCCACATTTTGAGATTCATGGGATTGTACTCTGATTTTATTACTATTGGATGTTATGATTTTGAGATATGGCTGTTATGGTTTTATGGATTGATATGATATTGACAATGTTTTCAGTAAACAATTTTATAAGTTATTTATTTAAAAATGAAATTTTTAGCTTGAAAATTGGGATGTTACAAGTTGGTATCAGAGCCTTGGTTTGAGGGAATCGGGCACACCTTCGGGGGTGTATGGACTCTAATCGACGGTCCGAAAGATTTTTACAAGAAAATAGTTTTCTAAAATCTAAAAATAAGGAGTGTTGAGAAAGAACAAGGTGTGTGATGCGTGCGACCGACCGAGCTCAAGTAAGTTTTCCCCAAGATACCCATAGATGTTATGTTGTGTTATATGATATGATTATGAGAACTGCATGCTAGATTAGGGATAAGGATTTAGGAAGGATGCCTTGTATGCCTGTTATGTGATTATGAGAACTACATGCAAGATTAGGGCTAAGGATCTAGGAAGGATGCCTTGTATGCCTGTTATATGTTTATGAGAACTGTATGCTAGATTAGGGCTAAGGATCTAGGAAGGATGCCTTATATGCCTATTGTATGAGCTTATTGAGCTATATGCTAGGGTTGTCTAGTTATCAGTATGATAGCCATATTAGGTTATGTTTGGTTATGGTTACTCGATGCTCGAATGTTGCTTGCTTTGTGCTTATAGGGGTTCTGACTAGCTTTAATTAACTAGTAAACAAATATCTAATTGTATTCGCAAGCTAGTTAGGGAAGGATGACAGGGACTCCTTGTGCAACTGATAATGGAGAGTAGGTCGGAGAGTACCCTAGGACAAGCCTAGGATGAGATTAGCTTGGAAAGCAGTATTAGTATAAGGGACTTGGTGAAGTCGAAGCAATCCTTGAGGAAAGTACGGATAGATGTGGAAGGTAGTATGGGCCCGTACTACTGGAAGCAGAGGATCCGTACTCGAGTCAAGGAGGGATAACATAGAACCACAGAACTAGGAGGGTGTGTGAGACCTCTCGAGAGTATGAATGACCCTAACCTTTATGTGTTTTATTTCAGAATGGTGACTACGAGTCATGGAGCAGGAGGTTCAGGGTCTGTAGCACCTTGTTCCTGGTATGTGAAATTTAACTAATTGTTTTGTATTTTTAGCCTTAGACTCGGCGAGTTGTAGGCCCAACTCGCCGAGTAGAGACGGGATATGGAACACGTTTAAGTTGGCGACTCGGTGAGTCCCCGCTGTCTGATGAAACCCTAAATTCCAAGGGTTTGCACCCTATTTAAACCAACCTTATGCGCCCCAACCTCGCCCCCTTCAACCTCAGAGCTCCCTATATCGTCCAACCCTTGTTCCTTGTGAGATTGAAGTGCTTTGGTGTGTTTTTTTGAAGATTTTGAGAGAAAAGAAGGGTAGATCAAGAAGAGAAGAAGGAGGCCAAACATCTTGGTGTTATTTCAGTGATTCCCTTGAGGTATAACTCAGTTTCCCTCTGTTTCCATGCTTATAGTCCCTTATAGCTCCATTAAAGTCCTTCTTGAGCCATTTCCAAGCTTGGGTATGATTTAGGGTCTGTAATAAGTTGATTAACCTTTAGATCTAGGCATGGTTGAGCTCCAGGAGCTCGGATCTACTGCCTTTATGGAGCCATATTGCATGAAAATCCCTAGATCTAATCTTTTAGTGCATTTTGAGCCCTAAAACCTTCATTGGCGTTTATTTACACGTAAAGTTGGAAACTTTACATGTTAATCAAGCCATAGAAACCCATATCTATGTACGGCATGAGCTGGATTTAAGCAAAATCGACTATATAGTATTTGCATGTGAAAGACTCGACGAGTCGTTCATCGGACTCGTCAAGTCGAGTCGCGAGTCCCCAATTTTTCCCCTTTTTGTGTTTGCGGAGTGGAATAGTGAGTCATGGGGTGTGACTCAGTGAATCGGAAGCCAACCTCACCCATGAAGGAACTCGACGAGTCAATGCCCTGACTCGGCGAGTTCAAGGCAATCTTCTTGCCTCAAGAACAGACTTGGTGAGTTGTTCATACAACTCGGCGAGTCTCAGCATAGCATATTCTTCAGATGAAGATGAACTCGATGAGTTATTCATACAACCCGGCGAGTAGGATGAAGGACTATTGGACCTTGGGTTAGAAGGAAAACTCGTCGAGTCAATGCCTAACTCGACGAGTAGAGACGGGGTTATGGTCAGACAAAGGGATAGGGACTCGACGAATTAGCAGGCCAACTCGGCGAGTCGGGTCAACTGGAAGTTGACTTTGATTGCGTGTTTTGTGGGGATTTTAGCTGGAGGACTTCCGGGGCAGCAGCAGAAGATAGTCAGTTCCCACGCAGATCAACAGCTACTTTGAGGTGAGTTACCTTCCAGTAGCGGTGGGTCCACGACCACAATGCCGACCCATCTGTAGGAGTTGTATGTTAGATGATTGTCTTTGTGATATCATCTAGGTTTGCTACTACCTGATATGTTATATGCTGGCACAATATGTATATGTGATATTAGTAGAGTTCGGTTGTTAGGACCGAAGGGTAGGTCAGACACCCCCGATATGTCTGACAGTATGTGATGATACGTTTATATGCTGGCTTGATATGTTATGTTATGATATATGTGATAGTAGCAGTAGGGTGTGAAATAGTCCCCGAGGATTGGTTGTTAGGACCAATGGGTAGTCAGCACCCCAGAATGGATTGACATGGGTAGTCAGCACCCCAGAACGGCTTCACACAGATAGGTCGGCACCCCAGAATGGCCGTACCGGGTAGGTCGGGACCCCAGAATTGCCCGGTAGTATGTATGATTTGTGATTGTATGGTATGTGGTAAGATGGGGGAACTCACTAAGCTTCGTGCTTATAGTTTTCAGTTTTGGTTTCAGGTACCTCTTCTTCGAAGGGGAAGGAGCCGGCGCGGTAGCAGCACATCACACACACACTTTGTATTCCGCACCATGAGATCTTCTTGGGGATTTGTACTCTGACATTGTTATGTTTTATAAAATGGTTTCCAGACACGCAACATCTCTTATGAAATGATATGATCAGTGGATGTTTTATTTCTAATATTTTGCAAAGTGTATGTTTTAAAAATGAAATTTTTGGCTCGTATTTTTGGGACGTTACAGGGTCTAGATCAGGATTAGGTTCAGGCTTGGGTTCGTGATCCGAGCAGGTTGATGACAGGATACGTGAGTTCATCGCGTCTGAGATCACGAGAGGTATCCTTGAGGCGACCTCGGTCCTTTTCGGGTCGATAAACGAGGGGATTATTGAGCTGATGGAGGACCGCCTCCAGACATTCAGGAGTGACTTGGCATCTAGCTAGTAGGGGACACACACACTATCCTTCAAGGACTTTAGGGGGAGTGGTGCGCCAGACTTTCATGGGGTGAAGGTATTGCTGCCAGGAGATGGATCGCAGACATCGAGTCTGTGCAGTTGACGATCTTCTGCCCGGAGGGGTCGAAGGTTCGCTTTGCTGCGAGTTGTTTGAGAGACAGAGCTAGGGATTGGTGGGAGTCAGTTAGCGAATCTTTAGGAGCCTCAATTATTCAGGTTATGATTTGGTCGGACTTTGTGACCAAGTTTAGGGCTGAGTTTGCACCAGCTGTGGAGCTTCAACTGCTGGCCAGGGAGTTCCTAGACATGAGACAAACTACTGAGTCAGTGGCGGAGATCACCGCCAAGTTCCGAGAGAGGACCTTATTGGTACCTCAGTATGCCGGGTATGAGGATATACGGAAGACCCGCTATAATGGCATGTTGAGGGCTGATATTCGGGAGCATGTCAACTACTTAGCTTGCCCGACCCTGGAGTCCATGATTGCCAGGGCGAGGGAGAAAGAGATTGATTTGGAGCACCTGAGGAAGAGGAAGGTAGAGACAGAGCAGGTTACTGGGGTTTTGGAGAAGAAACCCAAGGGATCCGACCCTAGGTCGAAGGGACAGTCAGGCTAGAGCCGCTGGAGGAAATACGGTAGGCCGTATGAGGGAGCTTGTAGAGCGGGATCATCGGGCTGCTACAAATGCGGCAAGACGGGGCACTTTGGCAGGGATTGTACTGCCCCTGCCCCCACTGTTCAAACATCATACTTGATTTGCTTTCATTGAAATCAGAGGGGCCATAAAAAGGCCAACAACCCTAGACTGACAGCAGCAGCAACAACGCTAGTGGTGGCGCCAACTCCAGCGACTACGCGGGTTACGGATGGCCGGAAGGTCATGTTAGAGGCTCCGGCGGAGAGGAGCTGAGCTTTCCAGTTGACAGCCGAGGAGGCACATGCCGCACCCGATGTGGTGACGGGTATGATTTCTTCTCCCTAACTCTTATTATATGCCGCTTGTGATATTGATGTGCCTTGTTATATGTTTTGTTTAGGATCGTTCCATGTGAACGGTATCCCAGTTCAGGTGTTGTTCGATTCGGGTGCTACCCGATCATTTGTCTCTCTTACGCTTAGCAAGAGGTTCCCTGAGTCTCCGGGCATGTTGGATTTCCTTCTAGTGGTCGAGATTGCTTACGACCGATCAGTGTGAGCATCAAAGGTTTTTAGAGATTGTGTTATGAGGTTGTATGAGGAGCGCTACCTGGTGGATTTGGTTCCCATTCCGTTGTGTGGGAACAAGGTCATTATTGGTACGGATTGGTTGAGCCCTAATGGGGCAGTGATCGACTGTAGGCAATAGTTAGTTCGGGTCAGGACCTCAAGTGGGGGAGTGCTAGTGATTCAGGGCGAGAGGCCACAACGCGGACCAACTTTATGTTCAATAGGGAGGGCTAGGCGCTACTTCCAACAGAGTTGCGCAAGGTATGTCGCCTATGTTATGGATACCTGGGAGGCGGGTAAGGCGATGGTGAGTGATGTGTTGGTGGTCCGGGAGTATGTAGATGTATTCCTAAAGGAGCTATCTGGGATACCTTCGGAGAGACAGTTGGAGTTCAGGATCGACCTAGTCCCTGGTGCGGCACCCATAGCCAAGGCACCATATCGGTTGGCTCCTCCCGAGATGTAGGAGTTGTCTACGCAGCTGTAGGAGCTGCTAGACAAGGGATTTATCAGGCCGAGTAGTTCGCCTTGGGGAACCCCGATTCTGTTTGTAAAGAAGAATGTCGGGTCGCATCGGATGTGAATAGACTACAGGGAGCTGAAAAAGGTAAAAGTGAAGAACCATTACCCACTCCTGAGGATTGATGATCTATTCGACCAACTACAGGGAGCATCTTGGTTTTCCAAGATAGACTTGCGGTCAGGCTACCATCATATGAGGGTCAGAGACGAGGATGTATAGAAGACTGCTTTCCGGACTCGCTATGGCCACTACGCTTTCGTGGTGATGCCCTTCGGGCTCACCAATGTTCCTGCTGCTTTCATGGATCTCATGAACCGCGTATGCAGACCGATGCTGGATCGGTCCATGATAGTTTTCATTGACGACATCTTGGTTTAATCCAAGACTCTGGAGCAGCATGAGGAGAACTTGTGGGTGGTGTTGGATACCCTGTAGATGGAGATCTTTTACGCTAAGTTCTCCATGTGCGAGTTCTGGTTGCACGAGGTGCAGTTTCTTGGGCACCTTGTCAACCAGGACAAGATTCTAGTTGACCCAGCCAATGTAGAGGCCGTGATGAGATGGGAGGTTCCGAAGTCTCCATATGAGATTCAGAGTTTCCTGGGGTTAGAAGGCTATTATCAGAGATTCATTCAGGACTTCTCCAAGATAGCGGTACCCTTGACCCGGTTGACGAAGAAAGTTGTGGTCTTTCGTTTGGGGCGTGAGCAGCAGGCAGCATTCGAGACATTGAGACAGAGGTTATGTGAGGCGCCGATCCTCGCCCTGCCAGAGGGCATGGAGGATTTCGTGGTGTACTATGACGCGTCTATTTCAGGTTTGGGCACGGTATTGATGCAAAGAGATCACGTTATCGCCTACACCTCGAGGCAGCTGAAGCCTCACGAGGTGAACTACCTGACACACAATTTGGAGTTTGGGGGGGGGTCGTCTTTGCCCTTAAGATTTAGCGACACTACCTCTTTGGGGTCCGATGTACCATTTGCACGGACCACAAGAGTTTGAGGTACCTCATGGATCAGCCGAATCTGAACATTAGGCAACGTCGGTGACTAGATGTGGTGAAGGATTATGATTGTGAGATCCTCTACCACTCGGGGAAGGCCAATGTGGTGGCCGATGCTCTTAGCCTCAAGGCTACCTTGATCAGAGACATTTGCTTACAGATGACAATTGTGACTACACTATCAGAGCAGATCCGAGAGGCCCAGCAGGAGGCTATGAAGGAGGAACATCGGATGAGTGAGCGTATTGTGGGACAGGTTTCCTCCTTTGACTATGATAGCCATGGGTTGTTGACACTACACCGTAGGGTGTGGGTTCCATATCATGGAGGTGTGCACCAAGTGTTGATGGAGGAAGCACCCAAATACAGGTTTTCTATTCATCCCGGGGCAACGAAGATGTACAGAGATCTTCGTCCTGATTATTGGTGGCCTGCATGAAGCGGGATGTAGCATGGTATGTTGAGAGGTTCCTGACCTGCAGGAACGTTAAGGCGGAGCACCAGTAGCCTCACGACAAGACGCAGACGTTGGACATCCCCATGTGGAAATGGGAAGATATTACTATGGATTTCATCACCAAGCTTCCCAGGACCGCACCGGGGGGGGGGGGGGGGTGGATTCCATATGGGTCATCATGGATCGGTTGACCAAGAGTACCCATTTCATACCGATCCAAGAGAGCATTGTGGCTGAGAAGCTGGCTGATATCTATATTCGAGAGGTTGTAGCCCGACACGGATTGCCAGTCTCCATGATTTATGACAGAGATGTATACTTTACTTCTAGATTCTAGAAGAAATTTGATGACGAGTTGAGTACTCGTCTGCATTTTACCACCACATTTCACCCACTGACGGATGGTCAGAGCCAGCGGACCATCCAGACCTTGGAGGATATGCTGCGGGCGTGTGTCTTGGATTTCGGTGGTAGCTGGGATACCTACTTCCCATTGGCTGAGTTCTCCTACAACAACAGCTACCACATGAGTAGCGATCGTCCTCCCTTCGAGATGTTGTATGGGAGGAAGTGTTGGACCCCGATATGCTAGGGTGAGGTTGGACAGAGGGTCATGGGGAGTACCAAAATGGTACTCAAGATAACAGAGAGGACCCAACAGGACCGAAGCAGGCTTCAGACTGCTCAGAGTCGGCAGAAAAGTTATGTCGACAAGCTTCATTCGGACCTGGAATTCCAAGTCGGCGATATGGTTCTCCTGAAGGTGTCACCTTGGAAAGGTGTCACCCGATTCAGGAAGCAGGGCAAGTTAGGCCCCAGATACGTTGGTCTTTTCATAGTTGTAGCCCAGGTGGGCAAGGTGGCGTATAGGCTGGATTTGCCAGCTGAGCTTAGCCGGATTCACAGTACTTTCCATGTCTCCTAGCTGCGGAAGTGCCTGGTAGACAACTCTGCGTTAGTGCCTCTCGAGGATATTCAGGTGGATGACAGCCTGAACTACATCGAGCGACCGGTAGCTATTTTAGATAAGAAGACGAAGGCACTGAGGAACAAGAAGGTAGATCTGGTGAAGGTGTAGTGGCAGCACCACAAGGGTTCGAAATGGATGTGGCAGCCAGAGGACGAGATGAGGGAGCACTACCCCGAGTTATTTCAGCAGCATCAACGGACTTTGAGGACGAAGTCTAATTCAAGTGGGGGAGATTTGTAACATCTGGGATTTGTAGGTATTAATATTAATTATTTTATCGATTATTGGGCTGTTGTTGGGTTGTGCCAGGATTGTTGGGGCTTAATTGTTCGTCTAAGAAGGGTAGTACGCGGGGCGTACCATGCCTGGTACGCGCAACGTACTCATGAAGTTGGGGCGGGAAGGCCATGCACGTACAACCAACATGTAAAATGGTACACGCAGCGTACGCATGTAGATTCTAAAACCCTAACTTTTAGGGTTTGAGCCCTATTTAAAGGACCTTATGCCTTTGGTCCAGCCTCCCTCTCACCCTTAAAGGACCTTATGTCTTTGAGTTTTGGTGCCATTTGAGAGTTTCTTTGGGTGATTTTGGTGTTTTAGAAGAAGAGGAGGTTGAAGAAGGAGCAAGGATTCAAAGAGGAGTTTGTAGATCCAGAAGATAAGCACCCTTTCTGACTCATTTGAGGTATCAAACTTCAAACTTGATCATTCTATGTTTTGATTTGATTGTTGGGGTTTTATGTCACTTTTGGGCTCCTTTGTTGAGGATGCTTGAGCCTTGATGGTTTCAGAGACTAAGAGTTATCCTTTCGGGCTCTTAAAGACTCCTAAGGCCATAAAAATTGGACCTTGATGGTTAAGCCACAACCATGCCAGTGTTTGTTGCCCATTAAGCTTGTTAAAGGATCAAAATCATGTTTGCCAATTGTGCATGCAAGCATATAAAGTTTGTGACTTTATGGGTTAGGAGGTCTTAAGGGGCCTGGATCTACAGTTTAGACATAAGGACTTACTGGATTAAGTCATAAATGAAGTCCTAATGAAGCTGGCCATTATGCTGAGCGTATACCCTGGAACGCTGCGCGTACTGGGTCAACTTCCCGATTGCGGTCAAGGCCAGTGTACGATGGGCGTAATGCCTAGTACGTCGCGCATACGCATACATAGTGGCTACATTGGGCTATTAGGCCTAGACTATTGGGCCTTGTGGCCCACTGTGGAGTATAATTTTGGGGCCTGGGAATCTGGAACTAGAGCATTGGGCCTATTGGGCCATGATTGGGCCCTTTGGAATTATTATATTTGGATTTGGAACTTTTGGACTTGTAATTGGCCCATTTCGGGAATATGGCCCAATTCAGAAATTAAGCAATTAGTGGGCCCTTAGAGATCCTTTGATGGGCCATAGGAGGGCTGGGTTTAATAAGTTAGTATTGGGCCTTATGAATGTTCCAAATTGGACCAAGGGGTAAAATGGTCATTTTACCCGAAGTAGTGTTATAGACTCTGATTGAATGTTAATGTGATCATGATAGCCGGGATGTAAGTCCCCAAAATGCCTGTGTATCAATCAGATCCGTTTGATGGTGCGGATTCCCAATCAAACGGATGATGTCAGATCAAATAGAAGAGAAGGAGAAGAAGAATAATATGAATCTTCAATGTATTGAATGGATTGGAATGATGCTCCTTTACATGAGATTCACACACACACACACATAAGCTCCTCTATTCTCTTCTGTTCATCAATCTGTACTCCTCACCCCTAACACCTATATATATACAAGGGGGACATGGGTCATAGAACATGGGCCGTAAATAGGTTTACGGCCGTAATCCTATTTACGACCGTAAACACAACCGAAAACACGTATATGGCCGTAAACACCAAGCTATTTACGGTCCAAGACACAAAAATACATTTTCCTAGAAAAGTAAAGTATAAACCATATTTTTGACCTGACAATCTCCCCCTTGGTTTATAACTTTCTTTTCTAAATGACCTAACAAACTCCCCCCTAAAAAGTAGCTGGCTTTTCTTGTTAATCTTCAATGGGAGCTTTGGCTTCAGCTTTAATCTTCGATGAATGACTTCATCTTGAGCAGTTGGGATTTTCTTCAAAGTTTTGGCATTGAACGCACATTGGGTGAGGAGGCTTGACGTACTGATTCTTGAAAGATAGCGCTTTCAAACTGAGAATCTTCAGAGATAACATCAGATATAACTAATCTTCTGGATCACTTCAGCAGGTACAAAGATAGCAGCAGACTGATTGAGGAGACTTCAATGCAATCTATCACATAATCTTCAAATCAGCTTGACCTTTCTTCTGGGGTTGAAGGATTGAATGTTGAGTGAATAATTTTCATTTCTTGCTCCTTCGAATGCGAATTCTTCGATGATCACGGATGAAGCTTTGGCTCATAAATTTTCAACACAAACTCCATGAGTTTCATCTACACCTGAATTCACTATTCAAGACAAAACAAAACTAAAAGAAAAATTTAGCACACAATATTTTTGGATTTTTTTTCATATTTTCTGAAAAATAAATAAAACAGAAATAACACTATTTTTGGATTTTGTTTTTATAATTTTTTGATTTTTTTTTTTAATTTTTAATTGTCCCCTGATATTTAAATTTGAAGAAAACTATGAACAAATTTAACAAACATAAAATGATATCTAACTTTAAGAATGATTTGGGATCAAAGTTTTTAGACATCCTTTATTCGCTTGTCGGTACCTTCTATCTTCACGTCTTTGTCTGGTCGATCGCTGGTATTGTTGTCCACTTAAACACGAAAAATTGTGACAAAATTAGGACATACTATAAGTGACAAGACAATGTGAACCTAAGTTCCTAGATAATATTCCTTAAGGACCATTCAGCTGACGACGACCAAATATATTGTTGTTCACCTAAATTGAGCAGCGAGATCTACAAACAATTTTTATGTGTTCAATTTTAATTGTACTAGAACGTGTTTCCCGCTTCCTGATATGCTCCAGCCATCAAGGACTTCTAGAATACTCCTTACACCGGGTGAGCAGACAATTATTAAGAGAGAAGATAGATTTAGAATGCATATGCTGTACATCCAGGTCGGATCTCTTCCAATCACGCAAAGGATGAAACATATGACTAACTGAAGTTTTAGAGGGATTGAGAAGAGAATGGTGCATATACTGTGTACCAGGTCGGATTTTGAGTCATGCAGAGGAGATAGTATATGGCTAACAGATAGAAAGAATTGCATAGAGAGAAGATGCAGAGAAATATAATTGCATATGTTACAGTCCAGGCCGGATCTCTTGATCACACAGAGGAGGCAACATATGACTAACAGACAGAAAGAAAGAAAATAACCTTCTACAAACCTAGTTTATCGGAATTCCCCAGTCACCCCATCCAACCGGAATTAAGGACAGAATCCCCACATCGAGGAAAAGTGAATCCACAGTTCTAGATACGGGTTCTTTAGTGTGACTAGTAGATTCCGTGTATATCTCCCCGCTCAACCTATCCGAGTGTCGTATTGTTAGGCTAAAAGGATCCAACTAGGTCAATGTTTGTCAAGCCTTTGAATTTCTTAAGTTTTAACTCCTCCTAATCAAGTCCATTTAAAATCTTTCGTGCCTACTAGCGCATTGAACACAGAGCCTAGACAATTCAGATTCAGTCCCTTACATAGATTCAAATTGCTTGTTATCACATGATTATATCACTTCCCAAAACATCTCCTGCAAGCACATTCCATTAACACCATATTTTTGATTTTTTGATTTTCTAATGTTTTTGGATTTTTTTAAAATTTTAAAATTTTTGTTTTGTTTTTTTTATTTCTCCAACTAAATTTGTGCATAGGAGAGAAACGAAAGTAAATGCGCAAATTTAAACTATCCTAAAACAAAAATTAGTCTTTAAAGCGAATCAGCTTAAGAAAAACTCAAGAATATGAAATTCAAACCGTAAGTCACCGATTGAATTTGCATCCAGAAGGTCTGAGAACAGCACGCGTAATCTCAGAACAGATCCAAATATTCTTCACATTGTTAAGCACTAACCTCATGAGTGATCTCTTCCTTTCTTCCCTTCCCGCAAAAAGACACATCCTCTCAAAGAAAAGTTTGAATGTTGTACAATTGAGAGATGTCCCCTATCAAGTGCCTGGAATAGCCACTACCAACAAACCGAAGTCTGATGATATGCCTCCATAGCTGCTCCGACACAGAGCGGGATCATGACATGCGCGTTCTTGGCTTTCTGCGGGTTCTAGTCACCATGGTCTGAATGTGACCTGGAAGGGTTTCTTTTGAAGTATCTCCCACTTGGCGCGTTTTGCCATCCTTGTGCGTAGTAGGGAACGTACGTACGATTAGGACAATTTCTGGCAATGTGTCCAGGTGTTCCACAGTGAAAACAAGTCTTTTTCTTCACTGTGAAGTTATTTCTTCCTGCCCCTGGTGGCGTATCCATGCCTTGTCTCTTGCTTTTCCCACACGCACGGTTACAGCAGGCACTCTGTTTCACTGGAATTGGTGGCCTGTATTTCTCAACGACAGGCTTGTTAGGAGTAATAGAATTTGAAGCAACAGATTCTGAGTTCAAGGAGTCATTGGTTTGTTTATTAGCGTTCTCCTTGTTCGCATCTTCTGCTACCTTACCTGCACATGTAACAGAAACATCAGGAGCATCAGGATTATTAAACAAGTCATCAGTCTTTGACACGGTCTCATTATCAGACACAATCTTTTCATCCTTTTCCTTTCCCTTGCTTACTAACGAATCTGCATTGGAAGTAGAAACATAAGAATCTTCAACCTGAATACCTCCTGAAACAAATCCAAATGGCTTGCCATAAACCTGATGGGTTTTGAGCATTCTAACACTTCCTAAGTGTACATGCAACCCTAATAACCTTGGATCTATGTTTGTCTAATTACCTTGCAAAGTTGAATTTCCAAGGTTATATTCCTATCTAGCATACATGGGGAACAATTTTAACTTGAATGAAAGATAGAATAACTTACCTTGTTGTTGCTTATGTTCCTTGAAACCTTGTGAGCCTAGCACCCCAAGTGTGATGCCTCAAATGCTTCACACAACACCAAATGCTCTTGGAAAGACCTTTGAGATAATACACACTTCTTAAAATCGGCCAAGCCCTCTAGTTTCTTATGTCTAGCCGATTTTGGTGGAGAATGGGATCCTTATATAGTGTTGACACATCTAGGGTTACACCATGTAAACCCTAATGTGTCATGACTCTTCATTTCCATGACCCATGGGTTTGTAACTCCCATGGAGCATCCATGGAGCATCCTATGGGTAGAACCCAACTTGATAATCCATGGAGCCTCTTAGCCCACTATACAAGATATGAATGATTTACACAATCAACCCATATATTTAATTAGTTATCCTTTGATCACTTAATTAATTCCAAATTAATTCTTTGATCAAACTAATCAAATAATAATATTATTAATATATTAGAACTTATAATATATTAATAATCTCCAAGTGTTATTTCTCTCATTTAGTCTATCCAATTGCATGGTGCCATGCAACCCAAATGGACCATGCCGGGTCGGGTGAAGTACACACCCGAAATAGTTATGGACTTAGACACCTTATCCAACAGTCTCCCACTTGGATAAGTCTAATAACTATATCTCTAGTACTTCAGAAACCGACTGGCAATCGTAGCTCTTTCAAGGTCTCTCGGAACTGAGAAGATGATGGTACGCCATTTAAGATAAGGGATCATATAATCCTCCGTTCTAGATATCAGCCGGACAAATACATGGAACAATGTCTTACTTATTGTCCAGCAGTTTGTTTCTCGATTTCCGATTTGTTTGACAAAGAACTTAATTGAGCACATCAACTTAGTTCTGACCGGGCCCGGTACATAGGTCAAAACAAAATCATCGAGGGGCCCAGATATCAGCTTCTAATCCAAGAAGGAACAGATAAACTTCGACTCATATGTTTTTTCTACCACTCATTGAATTACACACAAAAGCACGTTTTATAACATCGAGTTACCAATGCGTTTTCGTACAATCAATGCATAACCAACTTGTAAGTAACAAATCATATCTCTAGGTTTGAAGACTTATATGATATTACCGTCTCACGATCACTCGAGATAGAATTCCATGAAGTGATTCCAGTGAGCGTGGGTTGAGTCCAATACTCAGAACTTATGAGCACTCATGATTGTTGTAGCCTTGTCCAACACCTTAGACCTCTACAACCCATCATGACAGTCTTGATTCATGCCTACTTCCGACATATGACCGACTGTGGAGGTTTGAATAATATGTTATACCAAACAAAATTATTCTGGAAGTCAAAACATGCAAAAGAAATATAGTAAACGATCGACAAGAGATAGCAACACTTTACTCATAAATAAAACTCCTTTTTTCATCATCTAATGTCAATTACACTTTACAAATTTATGGGTTATCTAACTACTGAATCTAATATCATCCTTCAGCCCTATGCTCCGAGCATGCTGGAGATGCTTAATCCGAGTCAGTCCCTTCGTGAGGGGATCTGCTGGGTTCTCATCCGATGATACCCTCTTTGCCACGAGGAGTCCTTCTATCCGATGTCTGATAAAATGGTATTTTCTGTCGATGTGTCTGGATCTCCTGTGATCCCTTGGTTCTTTGGCTAAGGCAACAACACTTTCACTATCACAGAAAATCTCCATTGGCTCTTTGATAGCTGGTACAACTCCAAGATCTCCAATGAAGTTCTTCAGCCATATCGCCTCCTTTGCCGCCTCGCTAGCTGCAATATACTCTGATTCACAAGTTGAATCAGCCACTGTTTCTTGCTTGGAACTCTTCCAAGAAATTGCTCCTCCATTTAGGGTAAAGACCCAGCCCGACTGAGAGCGGAAATTATCCCTATCAGTCTGGAAGCTAGCATCACTATACCCTACAACTCTCAAGTCATCACTCCCACCGAGGGTAAGGACCCAGTCCTTAGTCCTCCGTAGGTACTTGAGGATATTCTTTACCGCAGTCCAGTGTGCCTTGCCAGGGTTCGCATGATACCTGCTAACCATGCTCAGGGCAAAGGCTACATCGGGTCGAGTACACGTCATAGCATACATGATCGATCCTATAGCCGAAGCATAAGGTGTTCGACTCATTTCTGCTATCTCAGCCTCAGTGCTAGGGCTTTGTGTCTTACTCAATCTGGTGTTACTCTGGATGGGTAACTCTCCTTTCTTGGAATCCTGCATGCTGAATCTCTTCAGCACCTTATCCAAGTAGGTACTCTGACTAAGTCCAATTAGTCTTTTACTCCGATCTCTCAAGATCCTTATCCCTAGAATATAGGTAGCTTCTCCTAGGTCCTTCATAGAAAAACACTTCCCAAGCCAGGACTTAACTTCCTGCAGAGTTGGGATGTCATTTCCTATGAGTAGTATGTTATCCACATACAACACCAAAAAGCTAACTATACTCCCACTAGCCTTGACATACACGCAAGACTCATCTTCACTTCTAGAAAAGCCAAATTCATTGACCTTTTCATCAAAGCAAAGATTCTATCTGCGAGGTGCTTGCTTCAATCCATAAATGGATTTCTCAAGCTTACACACTCTATTAGGGTACTCGTTGCTGACAAAACCCTCTGGCTGACTCATGTAAACATCTTCAGCCAACTTTCCATTAAGGAACGCAGTTTTGACATCCATTTGCCATATTTCATAGTCATGAAATGCAGCTATGGCCAACAGAACCCGAATAGACTTAATCTTGGCTACTGGAGAAAAGGTCTCATCATAGTCCACTCCAGGAATTTGAGAGAAACCCTTTGCAACCAGTCTAGCCTTATATGTGTGTACATTTCCATCCATGTCGGTCTTCTTCTTGAAGACCCATTTGCACCCTACTGTCTTACGACCTGGTACATTCTCAACCAAGTTCCAAACTTGATTGTCATACATGGACTGTATTTCACTGTCCATTGCCTCTTTCCACTTGGCTAACTCAGGGACTGCCATGGCTTCTGCGTAACTGTTAGGTTCATCCAGACCTATCAGTGTCTCATCACTGATAAGTGTATCTCCTTCTGTAGTAATATGGAATCCATAGTAATGCTCAGGAGCATTCCTATCCCTTGTGGAACGCCTCAGAGGTACAGACATGTCAATTGGCTCAACAGGAGTTTCCTCTTCAAGTTGAGTGCTAGGGTTTGAAGTTCCTTCACCGCTTGACTCTTGAATTTCTTCAAGATCAACTTGCCTCCCACTGTTTCCTTGGCTTATGAACTCTCTTTCTCTAAAGAAAGCCCTCCTAGCTACAAAGACCACATTTTCACTAGGTCTGTAGAAGAGGTAACCAAAGGACTGTTGTGGGTAGCCGATGAAAATACACCTCTCGCTTCGGGGTTCGAGCTTATGATGAGTCTCGCGTCTCACGAAAGCCTCACAACCCCAAATCTTGATGTGGTCTAGTTTGGGTACTTTACCAGTCCACATCTCATGAGGAGTTTTGGCAACTTTCTTTGTAGGGACTAGATTAAGGATATGGGTGGCAGTCTCTAAGGCATTCCCCCAGAATGAGATTGGTAGCGAAGCTCGATTCATCATGGAACGAACCATATCTAACAAGGTTCGATTACGCCTCTCAGCCACACCATTCAACTGTGGTGTCCTGGGAGGTGTCAATTGTGAGACTATCCCACATTCCCTTAGATAGTCAAGGAACTCTGAACTAAGATACTCACCACCACGATCGGATCAAAGCATCTTAATGTTCCTGCCCAATTGATTCTCGACTTCCTGTTTAAATTCCTTAAACCTTTCGAAAGTCTCTGACTTATGCTTGATTAAGTAGACATATCCATATCTACTGTAATCATCAGTAAAAGTCAAATAATAACGATTAGCATCCCTTGTGGCATGTTTGAATGGTCCACACACATCCGTGTGTATAAGGTCCAACAAACCTTCACCCCTCTCACACGAACCTGTGAAGGGTGACTTTGTCATTTTTCCAAGTAAGCATGATTCGCAACTATCATCTGACTTTAGGTCAAATGACTCCAAGACTCCATCCTTTTGGAGTTGGCCTATGTGTTTCTTACTTATATGTCCAAGACGACAATGCCATAATGATGCTTTATCCAAGTTATTATTAATAATAGAATCAATACACAAAACATTATTTCCTAAGTTATCTACAACAGATACAACTTCATACATACCATCACAAGGTAATGCTTTAAAATAAAGAACATTATTAAAGAAAGCATCAATAGAACCAACTTCATTATTAAATGAAAAGGTAAACCCTTGTTTGTACAAAGCATGAAAGGAAATAATATTTCTTGCCATTCCTGGCGAGTAACAACATTTATTCAAATCTAAATTAAACCCACTACTTAGCGATAAAGTATAAACTCCAATCTTGGTAACAGGTAAAGCTTTCCTATTCCCCATGATCAACTTTATTATTCCTTGCTCCACATTCTCACTTCTTCTTAGTCCCTGCAAGTCACAACAAATATGAATACCATAACCGGTATCAAGGACCCAAGATTTAGAATGGGGCGAGTTATTAGAAATGATAGTGTAAATACCTGCATGGTTAGGTTTAACTTTCCCATCCTTCACATCTTGCTGGTATTTTGGGCAGTTCCGCTTCCAATGTGATTTTTCATGGCAATAGAAGCATTCAGCCTCTTTTGGGTCAGAAGAAGGAGTGATGAAATCTTTCTTGGTTCCACTTGAAGAAGAGCCATCAAGGGTCCGAGCCTTGGTACCCTTCGAGGACCTCTTTCTCTTCCTCCATCGACTTTTCCCAATTGCCAAAACCGGAGTTGAGTTTGGAGTAGGAGTGATAGCAACCGACTTCCCCTTAAGACCTGATTCTGCGGTCTTGAGAAGTCCCTGAAGTTTGATGAGTGTGACCTCTTCCTTATTCAT
The DNA here is from genome assembly GCF_002870075.4 of Lactuca sativa. Lineage (NCBI taxonomy): Eukaryota > Viridiplantae > Streptophyta > Magnoliopsida > Asterales > Asteraceae > Lactuca > Lactuca sativa. Next base: position 378,834,575 of record NC_056626.2, read on the forward strand.
GTGATATGTCATGCGGAATTGATCATAGCATGATGGTAAGGAGTGCAAAATGATATCTATTGCAAGATCCTCAGGGAAGTTCACATTAAGCTTCAGCAAACGATCCACATACCTTTGCATTTTCTGCATGTGGCTCGTGACGGATTCCTCATCCTTCATCATGGTTGTTATCATGGAGCAGATGATTTCATACCTCTCTTGTCTTGCACTTTGAAGGTATCTTTCCATCAAATCTTGGTGCATTTCATAAGGGTAGAAATCCTCATAAGATTTTTGGAGTTCCGCTGTCATCGTGGCCATCATGATGCATGCCACTTTCGTAGCATCCCTTTCATGTGCCTGAAAGTCAGCGATCTCCTAAGGAGTTGCAGTGGTCTCATCAATCTCCTTAAGCTCCTTGTCAAGGACATATTCTTAGTCCTCGTAGCGTGTAATCATCCTGATGTTTCTGATCCACTCATTGAAGTTGGATCCATCAAAGGTGACTTTCCCACACAAGTTCATAAGGGTAAAGGAGCTGTTAGGGTTAGAGCCAGAAACAACATTGTTTGAAGACATTTGAAAGAAGAGGACAAGATTAGTTTAGATATTAGGAGATTCCTTAATAAAACACCCAAATGTAATATTAAGGCTAGGATCCAATCACAATATATTATAACTTGGAAGAGGTATGCCGTAATCCAAGCTATAACATATTTGAAAGGTAGGTGAATGACGATTCACCAATTTCCACCACGAAAAACGAAATATTAAATATTAGGTTTTTGATTGGTTCTTAGAAATTCCTAGATTCTTTGAGATTCAATGAACTTTTCAAAGGCATGTTTCAATCTCGAGTGTGCCCTCCAAGTTTTGTGACTGGGATACCGAGGATCACAAAACGAGGTGTGAAGTAACCATGCAAATCACTTGGAAACCTTTAAGTTTATCACTCAATCGATGTGCCGGTAAACCACTCACGCTCCATCAATACTATAATAAACCTTAAGTCACCCTTTACCTACCTTGTTAAGTTCAAGTTAGTGTACCGGTTAACCACACACGCTCCACCAACGACTTAAACAAAGTGTAAAGTGTAATTTCATGGATTAGCACCTTATTCACATTTTTCCTAAAGTAACTAAGATTGGGAATTTAATAAAACATTTAGTTACTTTATAATATTCATCATACTTTTAATGAGAATTTATAAGTCCTTGTCTTACCCGTTCGGCTAACGACCCTCCACCGATCAAGCAAGCGGTGGATGAGAGTAGACACCCATTAAGTTGCCATTTTATAGGCAACAACCTTATACCCACCTTATAGACTGGCTTCGTGAATGAGGCGTACTAGCGGTAAGACGACTTTGTTCTTATACATACATATATGTATATATATATATATATATATATATATATATATATATATATTAACTCATAATAATATAAGTATAAGGGTTGAATTTTAATTTTTTTAAAATTCTAAGGGTTGGAACTAAAGTTTTAACTTAACTTTACTTGTTCCAAAACTTGAGGGCAAGTTTTGTAAACTTTCAAAACTTTTCATTTCTTGTAACTTATGAGTTTAATAGAGTAATAAAATGAAGACTCTTCATTTTTCTAACTCTTGTGTTCTTTTAATGGTTTTTTAACTCAAGTGACTTTTGGTTTTCCATAACTTGAGGACAAGTTATGGACTCCATTAAAACACATTATGATCAAGAATTAAACTACCACATAGGTTACAAATAATTCCTATGATCATCTAAACATCATAAGATCAAGAACATGAACATAAGCATTTTCATGAATCAAAACTACACTTAAAACTTTGTAGTTTTGATAACTAGTTGTTGTAAATGAATTAGCAAGACATTACACCATCTAAAACAAGTTTTCAAGTACCAAAACAGTTTAGGGTAATGTTTCTAATCCATTTCCAGCAACTCAAGTCGAAAATCTGCACTCTGTCGACCCTACTCGCCGAGTGCATGCACCTACTCGCCGAGTAGGTTGAAGATACAAGTGAACTTGACGAGTCCCCCCATGGACTCGCCGAGTCCAGCAGTTAGACAACAAGTTTTTCGACTTCCTTCAACTTTTAAGCACAAATAACAAACAAACAAGCCTAGGCTCTGATACCACTGATGGGTTTTGAGCATTCTAACACTTCCTAAGTGTACATGCAACCCTAATAACCTTGGATCTATGTTTGTCTAATTATCATGCAAAGTTGAATTTCCAAGGTTATATTCCTATCTAGCATACATGGGGAACAATTTTAACTTGAATGAAAGATAGAATAACTTACCTTGTTGTTGCTTATGTTCCTTGAAACCTTGTGAGCCTAGCACCCCAAGTGTGATGCCTCAAATGCTTCACACAACACCAAATGCTCTTGGAAAGACCTTTGAGATAATACACACTTCTTAAAATCGGCCAAGCCCTCTAGTTTCTTATGTCTAGCCGATTTTGGTGGAGAATGGGATCCTTATATAGTGTTGACACATCTAGGGTTACACCATGTAAACCCTAATGTGTCATGAATCTTCATTTCCATGACCCATGGGTTTGTAACTCCCATGGAGCATCCTATGGGTAGAACCCAACTTGATAATCCATGGAGCCTCTTAGCCCACTATACAAGATATGAATGATTTACACAATCAACCCATATATTTAATTAGTTATCCTTTGATCACTTAATTAATTCCAAATTAATTCTTTGATCAAACTAATCAAATAATAATATTATTAATATATTAGAACTTATAATATATTAATAATCTCCAAGTGTTATTTCTCTCATTTAGTCTATCCAATTGCATGGTGCCATGCAACCCAAATAGACCATGCCGGGTCGGGTCAAGTACACACCCGAAATAGTTATGGAGTTAGACACCTTATCCAACAAAACCATGAATGGTTCATTGGCAATCTCCTCCTTAGATAATGGTTGAAACTGATATGAATGGTTGAAAGGAGGAGGCACTTTGTCGTACCCAGGACCCTTTGACTGATTATGCTTAAATTGCATGTAGTGGTCTATCATGTTGGCAACTAATTTACTTGATACATCAAATTTTCTAAAATCGAAATCAGCAATCTCAAATTTCCTCCTTAATGTGTCAAGTTCAACAATTAATTCAGCGTTCTGTCTCTTTATATAGTCATAATTCTCACATTTATTACTGTAGTCTTCCTGATGTCTTCTAAAGTCCTTTATTTTAGATTCTAACTGGGCCTTAAGTGGTTTTGTCATTTTCTAAGTTGGTAACCCTCATACCTAAGGTCCTCTACTTCACTACATAGGGTTTCAATTTTCTCAAGGAGAGATTTAACATAATCACTACAAGCTTGAGAGCATGAAGCTTCATTGACCGGGATATTTGCAGAACTCATTTTATTTCCACACTTCAAAGCATCAAAATCAAAATTTAAGGTTAAAAGTTAAAAATAATAAAATAATCAAAAGTTAATAATTTTTTTAATTTTTTAATTTATTATTATTATTATTTTATTTATTATTATTATTATTATTATTTAATATTATTATTTTATTTTATTTTTTTTATTTTGGAGGAAAAAAGAATTTAAAATAAAAAAAATTGAGTTTTGGGGTTAAAAGTGTCAAAAATGCAAAACTTGAAGCGAAAAACACGCTTTATGAATTAAATGAGGAAGGAATGTATTAACTCGTGGCCTAGAGGAGTTGGAAGCAGCGCTGCTTGGTGAACCAGAGGTCCTGAGTTCGAACCCCGACACCTCCGCTTCTGCTTCCTATTTTTTATATGCGAAGGTTGGCTGTTGTTGCAAAGCGAGGACGAGGACCGAGGTGCGAGGCGAAGACCGAGACTGCTGGACCGCAAACTCCGAGGACCGGCCGTAAACTCCGAGGCCGCAAGCTCGGACCGTGAACCTCGATCCTTAAACTTCGGACCGTGAACCTCGGGCCGTGAAGCCCGAAACCCTAGCCGCCGGCCACAAACTCCGCCACACCCTCGCAGGTTTCAACCGAAAACACCGATTTTTCGAATTTAAAGCTCCAAAACTCGATCAAAAACCATTTTTTATGAAAAAAACAAAGAACAAACCCCCTTATTTTTCAGAGATCTATCCAAAAACGCAAAAATCTTTCGAAAAAAAGATCAAACAATGCTCCAAATCTGACAAAATTGAATGATACAATCCTTGCTCTGGTACCAACTGTAAGTCCTCAAAACGCCTTTGTATCAATTAGATCCGTTTGATGGTGCGGAATCCCAATCAAACGGATGACGTCAGATCAAATATAAGAGAAGGAGAAGAAGAATAATATGAATCTTCAATGTATTGAATAGATTGGAATGATGCTCCTTTACATGAGATTCACACACACACACACATAAGCTCCTCTATTCTCTTCTGTTCATCAATCTGTACTCCTCACCCCTAACACCTATATATATATATATATATATATATATATATATATATATATATATATATATATATATATATATATATATACACACACACATACACACAAGGGGAACATGGGTTGTAAATGGGTTTATGGCCATAACTACCAACCTGTTTACGGTCCAAGACAAAAAATACATTTTCCTAGAAAAGTAAAGTATAAACCATATTTTTGAACCAACATGGGAGTCATCGGACTAGCTGTTAGAGACTACTTTCCGTGAGATTCGACACATAGTTTTACGAGGTGAGTTACCTTCCAGTAGAAGTGGGTCTAAGGCACCAAGGCCGGCCCACTAGTAGTTGATTATAGTTGAGATGATTGTCTTTGTGATAATTGTCTGGTTTGCTACTACCTGGTATGTTTATGTGCTAGAATTATATGTTATATGTGATAGTGGTGGTAGAAGGGAATAATCCCGGAGTTCGGCTGTTAGGACCGAAGGGTAGGTCTGGCACCCTAGATATGTATGACAGTATGTTTATTTTATGTTAGTACGTGTTAGTGGTAGGGGTGAAATAGTCCACAGAGTTCGGTTTTTAGGACCGAAGTGTGGGTCAGTACCCCAGAACTGGTTGACATGGGTAGGTCAGTATCCCAAAACTAGTTGACATGGGTAAGTCGGCACCCCAAAATGGTCAGACAGGGTAGGTCGAGCACCCCAAAATTGTGCGGTAGTTAGTATGTTATATGTTATATGGTATGTGGTATGATGGGGGAACTCACTAAGCTTCATGCTTACATTTTTTAGTTTTGTTTCAGGTACCTCTTCGTTGATGGGGAAGGATTCGGCGCGGTAGCAGCGCATCACACACACACACATGATTCCGCATTTTGAGATTCATGGGATTGTACTATGATTTTATTACTATTCGATGTTATGATTTTGAGACATGATTATTATGGTTTTATGGATTGATATGATATTGATAATGTTTTCAGTAAACAATTTTATAAGTTACTTATTTAAAAATGACAATTTTATCCTGAAAATTGAGATGTTACAGCTGGCCACCGGTAAGCTTGGGGCCCATACTCTAATATTTTGTGAGTTTCGTGCTTGTGGGGCTTCCGAGTTCTTTAGTAAGAAGGAACCCATTTCCAGCAAGCGTTGGATTGTAGACATAGAAAGTGCCTATCAGACGAGCTTTTTTCCTGAGGGGTCAAAGATCAGGTTTGTTGCTAGTCTTTTGCAAGATAGGGGTCGTGACTAGTGGGAGGAGGTCGGTCATGCTCTGGGAGCAGCGGTCGTCAAATCTATGAGTTGGGCAGACTTTGTTACTAGGTTCAAAGCTGAGTTTGCGGCTACTATTGAGGTTAACCAACTGGCATGAGATTTTCAGGACAAACGTCAGATGACGAAGATTGTAGCGGAGTTCATCACCAAATTCAGGGAGAGAGCCTTGGTGGTTCCGTAGTAGGCTTGCTATCGAATTAACAACACATTGGGCTACTAATTCCTCAATCGCGGCTGAGCTTATTGGCTCGAGATTGGGTTCGGGTTGTCCTAGGTTTCTTTTGGTGTGAGACATGATTCTAGATTTTATGGCATATCTTAGTTGTTACTATAAATTTTGAGTTTTACTTTGATAATTTAGTTAAGAGAGTAAACTATATCATGAAAACAAATCAAACAAGTAACACGATAAACATTAATATCACATAGTTTTCATTAATTTCCACAAACTTTTACATCGTATTTCCCAAAAACAAAATAGTATACAAAGATGTGGTCTCAGCAGGAAAAATATCTATTTTACAAAAAAAAAAAAAAAAAACGTAGCGGTTTCCTATTATCTAATACGCTAATATTTCTTCCCTCAAACCTAAAAATCATAGTTCCTAGCTTCCCTAGGCTGGAGTTATCTACCACAACCCAAAACAAACTAACATCCAAGCCACTATCTTTTCTAACTGGTGTTGGAGGCAATCAATCATGAAATCCATAATGGTTGCACCTATCTAAGACACCAACAATCTCAACTACGTCTCCCTCACTTGTTGCTCTAGACTCTCGATCACCATCTGGTGATACTGTACTAGAGAATGGGTCTCTTTAAGATGATCATAAGCATGATGGATCCTCATCTCTTTTATGTCTCTCCCTTACTCTAAGTCTCTGACTCTACCAACTAATGATCTGATCTCCCGCCTCAGTAAGTTACGATCCTCCTCCACTTGATGTATATGATTTCCGTTTCATGCTACATGTGGGAATAAAACAGATATCGTTCTATCTATTGGATCCTCTATGATGGGATCGTGCCTCAGTTCCTGGGACGACTCTCCGATCTCATAAAAGCCAATACTATCCTCCATGATCCACTCGTCCACATATGGAGTTCATTTGTCGGTAGGGAAAGGTTTCTTTTATGGATTCAGGGATGATGGTGGTGAGGCTGCCCTCTTGCGGGATCAAATAGGAATGGATTTTATGGTGGTAGAGATAATGCTGCGTCTCGGAGCATGAATACTGAGAGAGGATGAGGGAAGTGGGGCAACAATCGCTAGAGATGACTCCGAATCAGTAGGGTCCTCATCATGAGTCTCCTCACAATCGTGGTGGAAAGATGAATCTAGGTAGGGTGAGCTATCTGCAGGTACTCCATCGATCTCATTGCCATGCTGCTCCTCCTCACAGAGTTCTTCCTCATCTTTAAATGGCTCCTCAATAGCTGACATCGGGGTAGACAGTAGGGACATCGTCAGATCATAATTGATCTCTCTCTCGGGCGTGCGTGGTACCACTTGATGTTCTTCCGGATAAGGATGCGACACCCACTCCCATATATCCTCCATATCGCTCCGATTTCCTAAATAAGAAATCAAACAGGAAGATGTTTATGAGAAATAATATATAATACATATAATTTCTTATTATTATTATTATTATTATTATTATTATTATTATTATTAGATAGTATCGTATATAAGGTAACTTTCTATATGGTAGGTGTGTTGCATGCTTGTCTATATTCTGGATATCCTCAAGGTGTACCATCTAGGAGTGTTCGTTTGGATGGATCGGTTCGATCTGATCCAATTAAGTAAATCCAAATTGATTTCGGTTTTTAAAATATGGATCCGAATCGTCCAAACTAAATTCAAATTCGATCCGTTCCAATCCAATTACAATTCGGTTGGATCGGTTTTTATAATTTGGTTTTCAAAAGGCGTAACATTTAAAAGCGATATATAATTATAATATTATCCAATTTTTATAGAGAAAACAAAAACAAATTATTTAGCTGTAATTTATAATTTATAAACAACAACTAAGAGGATATATTATAATTTAATCTTAACAGATAAAACACTTTTAAGAGAAAATGCATATTATTTTTTTTATTTGGTGAAACCTTTTGAACTTTTTTGAAAAAAATAATTTATAAAATTAATAAATAGTTATAAATATATTAAAATTAAATAAATAATAAATTGTTATTCGGTTTTTTTGGACTATTCGGTTCGTATTTTATAAACCAAAACCAATCTGAAATCCAAAATAATAATTGGTTTTGGTAAAATCCAATCCAAAAATCCGAATATCCAAACCAAATAGTCCAATCCAAATTGTCCAATTGGATAATTCGGTTTTATCCAAATAATGAACAGCCCTAGTACCATCCTCTTCCACTAGGTCTTGATTTAAGGCTCTAGTATTCAGGAAGTCGATCTATGCTATTGATCCAAAAATCCGCTAGTTGTAGGCCTCGTCCCAATCTCTTAACTAGGTGTACTAAACTATTGATCCATAAATCCTCAAGTGTTTATATTGTCAACTACGTCATTTAAGTTTAGGCATGTGTTGGTCAGACCATAATAAAACTTAGTTGCATATTCTAGGTCTAGTTATTTTAAAATCGTAGTACTAGACTAACCCTAGGATTCGTTTTTGACCTAAAAACTTAAGTTGCGATTTGAATGGATAGTTTTTATAATATAAGGGTGTATTTATAAGAGTTGATATAACTCTTTATCTGATTAGTGTCTGATTAGGGTATTTTATTAATTCTATGTTTGTGCACTTCATGACCACTCAACAACGATCGGCTAGGTAGGAAAAGTCGAAAAGCGGGACCATTTTAACATATAGCCATGTTGAAATCCAAAAACCCAAATGACAATATTTCCAACCTTGGCACCTCTCCCGTAAGTAATCTATCCGTACGGTAATTAATAATAATACTTTTAATAGGTTTATCTAATTCAGAGTTTTATGCCTAGGTTATAGTCATAGTTCCTAAGGATCGAATTACTAGTTTGCTATTACCTGTAGCTCTGATACCAATCTATCACACCCTCGGCTGACAACGAAAACGCTAGGCGGTACGAACATGGGGAAATTGGATCGAGGCACACACACACACATACACACACACACACACACACATATATATATATATATATATAGAACATAACACAAAGGTATATGACAGACATTTTTTTATTTATTATATATTTTTTTGGGATTACAGTGTTGAAAAGTCAAGTGCACAATTTAAACAATACTAAAACGATAAACATACCGAACTAAACTCCAGCAAGCTTCTTTGAAGACCTCCTTCTCCTTAACACGACTATCCTTCAAACTCATCTCCCTGAGAATACATGTATTTTTGAAAATGACAACATAATGTTGGTGAGTGCACAGATTTTCATGGTTTTTGGATTTTATTTGGTTGTATTAATTTTAGAATCCTTTTTCTTTTAGAAAAGCATTTCCTAAAGTATTTTATCAACCCTACCCTACTATCTTTTTAGGATATCTATCGATCCTATCTTATTATCTTTTAGGATATTTTATTAATCCTGGTTTTCTATCTTTGTTGGATATCTAACAACCCTAATGTATTTTATCTACCACTCTAAGGCGACATTAATGGTAGTCAAATCTCTAAGGTGTTTGTAATGTCATAGCATGAGCCCCCATAATCGACGCTGTTTGACTAATAATTTCCCCGTCACGACGCTTCATCGGGCGTCGAGTAGTGAATAATAAGAAAGTTATCCTACCAGGATTATAGCCAGCAATCGTAGGTGGGGGTGTCAATCCCCATATAGATCTATACATGTATTCCTATCTCTCGCAGGATTAACGATTATAGGTACCTGGGAATCCGGATTTAATCATGGTCATTGGATGAATATTAATAGCTCACTAACGCATTAACCTTAGGTATTTATCTTTTATCTTTCATATAACTATCGTAATATAAACCCCTTTAATTTTAAATTTGATAATTATATCTTTTGTATCTCATAATTATTTTATATATATATATATATATATATATACACACACACACACACACACATACACACACACCCTAATTAGGGTTATTTAAAAACAATATATTTGGTCAGAGTAATAATTAGGTACGATACATATCCCTATATTTGACCAACATAACTTCTACGTACTACGTTATCACAGGGAGTTGTCCACTATGACATCTATGTATTATCTCCTCTTAGACTATCGGGTATTATAACTCTTAGCCATAATATCATAGCTTACAACGAGGCTTAGTATCGATAGCTACATTATCCTAAGGCTTTAAGCTTCATAAAATGATTTGATATTTATTGATATAAATATATTGTGATAAAACCATTTGATAATCATGTATTCCCCCCTCCCCGACCATAAAACATTTAAAATAGTGAAGTTGGGGTAGTAAACTCACCCTAGATGCGTGACACCTTTAATGTAGGGTTGAATCGGGCTCGAAACTCTAGAGACCACTCCCAAGGCATCAACTATCGAGATAGCGTGAGGGAGTAATGATTGAACTTGTGAGAAATGAGTTCTACTCAACCTCTATTTATAGTCACGAATTTGGGGTGCGTGCGTTGCGCATGATCATCATGGATCCATCCAGAAAAGGCCACGTGTCACTTCCCCAAATTGGCCACGTCACTCGCGACGGTCATAGACGTGCACTGATCGCAACTTCTTCATGTAAGCTCCAATCTAGCGCTATTGCGCAACTCTTTTTTGAGTCCAACTGTTATAGGGTAGGACCTCTCATTCGAAGAATTATCTAGTCTTAGTAATATGTAATAGTATCCGCAAGCTAGTTAGGGAGAGGTAGCAGGGACTTCTTATACAGCTGATGGCAGAGAGTGGGATGGTGATTACCTTAAGGAAAGCCTAGGATGAGAGTAGTGCATGAAGAAATAGTAGTAGGAGGGACTTGGTGAAGTTAAGGCAGTTCTTGAAGAAAATAGGGATAAATGTGGAAGGTAGTGTGGGCCCGTACTATAGAAAGCAGAGGATCCGTACTCGAGTCAAGGAAGTCTGAGATGAATCCAAGGAAATTGTATTATACGTGATCTTTCGAGATATGATTAATATTGTTATGTTTTTATGATGTTGTTTTTTAGAATGGTGGTATTACACACTAGCCCAGTCGCCAGTTCAGGCGTCGGTGAAGGATCGGGCTCGGGCTCTGGAGCCGGGCAGCTAGACGACCAGACTAGGGAGTTCATATCCTCTGAGATCACGCGTAGTATCCTGGATCAGACTCCTATAATCTTCGACACGATCAAGGAGGGTATTTTAGAGCCTTTGTATGAGAGATTGAGTGCGTTACGTACTGAGGTGGCGTCCATGATGGGGTCGTGCACACTAACATTCAGAGAGTTCAGAGCTTGTGGAGCTCCTGATTACCATGGGGCTCGGGACCCCATTGTGAGTACCAGATGGTTGGCGGATGTCACCAACGCGTTCTGCACCAGCAGATGTGCTGATGGGGACAAGCTTCGACTTGCGTCCTGTCTTTTGAAGGACAGGGCATGTGACTGGTGGGAGGAGGTCGGACGAGCCATTAGAGATGACGTAGTCCTAGATGCGATGACTTGGAGTGATTTTTTGGCCAGGTTCAGGGCCAAGTTTGCACCTGTTATTGAGGTGCAGCAGCTTTCTAGGGAGTTCCAGGATCTCCAGCAGACGACTGAGATGATGACTGAGATCACTGTGATGTTCAGGGAGAGGGCCTTCCTCGTTCCGCAGTACGTGACAGACGAGGAGATGAAAAAGGTTCGATATCACGAGATGTTGTAGAGTGATATCCACCAGTTTATGAGCCGCTCCAGCTGCAAGACGCTGGAGGACATGATTTCTAGGGCGAGAGAGAGAGAGAGAGAGAGAGAGAGAGAGAGAGAGAGAGAAAGAGAGAGAGAGAGAGAGAGAGAGATAGAGAGAGAGAGAGAGAGTTGGATTTAGAGATAGAGAGGAAGAGAAAACCTGAGGGGGTTCAGACAAGGAAGTGACAACCTGGAATTTCTATTCTTTACAACCCTTCAATTCAATAGAAGCCAGAAAAGTTGCTGCTAAGTTTCAAACTTTTTGGAACAAGTTTGAGTAATTTAGGATTTACACTTCGGGTGATATCAGGAGAGAGGATGCCCTATGGTTATTGTATAACACTGTTATTCCAAAACTCCAAGAAATTTGAGTTTACTGCCAGAATAAAATATTTTTAGCCAAAAACCTTAAATTTGGGAGTATATATATATGAGATTTAGTCATTATTTACATTTTTCCAAAATCTCAAGATCCAAATCCATTTCTCTCTCAAGTATTATCCAAAAGTTTTTCAAGATCTTCAATCTAGTAAGTGTTTCTAGCTTTCTTAAGTTGTTGTACGACTTAATCTAGTGTTTTAACACACTTCTAACCGTGAAATCATTCCGAAAGGGTCAATCTTCAATTTACACCAAGAACACACACTTGTGTTCTTGGCCTTTTGGACCTTTTCGAGCTTCTACCTTGTAAGTGCTTCTATCCTAGAGTCTTACAAGCTTTGTTACACTTCTATACATCAAGAAAATTTCCCAAGAACACCAAGAACAAGGTGTTCACGGTTCAAGAAGTTCTTGAACCGTAAACACCAAGTAAAGGTGCCCAAGGGTGCCTTAGTCCTTCACAAGCCTTAGGAACATGTCTAATTAATCCTTCCTTGATGTGTTTAGCACCTAAAAAGCACCAAAATCTCCCATTTTATATGTGTTTATGGTTTGGAGATCTCCCAAAACCGTAAACACCCTAAAGTATGTATAAATGACCCATATTCCATCTTATGCCTTAGTAACTAACATGGATCCATTCTTTTACGAGCTAAGGACTTGAAAACCCCCAAAATACCATAAACCTTATGATTTTATGGTAGTAAACTCCAAGGAAAATGGTTTAGGAACCGTAAACTCCAAATTGGAGTGAAATGGTGCCCTAGTTCCTTCCTTAGACACATACTTCAAATAGATAAGCTTCTACGAACCTTTTAAGGCTTCAAACGACAAATGGTAAAAAAGTGTGTGAGCTTACGGCCGTAACCTCAAGGGTTTACGACCATAAACTCTTTTGGTTGTGACCACAAAACCGTAAACTCCCTAATGGATTTTTCCTTGAACCCCAAGCACACTAGCCGTTCCCTACAACACTTAGATGCAATCCTTGGGACTTACAACACTTGTATAAGGTGTTTAGCATGTCCTAGGATGTCTTAACTTTGTTTATCAGTTTTTTAAAGACAAATTGGATACATATATGTGGTATTATATGTTAACTAGGATCATAGAGTGTGTTCAAGTCCTCACTTAACACCTAGCAAACCGGTTTCATCAGTTCATCCAAACCACCAACTACAGGTGAGTTCATACCCCTTAATCAATGGTTTAAATGTTTCTAAATGCTTTTATGGGGGGGGGGGAATACAAGTTGAATACTTATAGTTATTATATCAATCAAATGTGATTAATAACTACCAAACCAATAGTTTTCTTACTGTTCAAACTATTTACTAAACTGTTTCACTTCAAACTGTTTTACAAACTCTTATACTTGTCAAATACTTTTACAAAACTTCTTTTATACTTTTTATTGGATTAGTGTCTAAGTCCATAACTATTTTGGTATGTACTTGACCCGATGGTGCATGGTCCTTTTGGGTTGCCTTCACCAAAGCAACTTGATAGGATGAATTATGGAGAGAAAGGAATAAATATGATTTACTAATATATTATGAGAATAATATATTAAATGGAAATCATATTGTTTAATTAATATTAGTCAATAATTAATTGGTAATTAGTTTTGTGACTAAAAGAGACTAATTAAACTTAAGGGACTGGAATTGTAATTATAAGATAATTGCAATTTGGGCTATGGATTGCCTTATATTAAGGAGTGGACGAATTCTATGGGGATGCCCATAAGAAATCGTCCAAGGCCTTAAGGAAAGGAATATGTGGGTTGCTTAGGGCTTAAGCATCCAATTTAGGGTTTCCTTGTTAGATATCCCTAATAGCCTCCTATATATATATATATATATATATATATATATATATATATATATATATATATATATATATATATATATATATATATATATATATGACCATTATGACCCAAAAACGTGGCTTAGCTTTATTCTAGGGTTTCACACGTTTTTGGGTAGCCTCCATCCTCTCTCCTCTTCATTCTCTTGCTCTTGGTGTTTGTGAACCATTAGAGGAGTGACATTTGTGACTCTAAGCTTTCTAAAATCAATACAAGGAGGAATTGGGATTGTTATTGCTACATAACAATCAAGGTAATATCTTAAACCTATTCTCATGTTAATATGATTACTTGAATGCAATAATTAGGGTTTATAGTCTTGGATAACTTGCATGTACAATAGAGAAACCTAGATCCAAGCATTAGGGTTTGTATGAGCACAAAGGATGTTCTTAGGACCAAAACCCAACAGTGGTATCAGAGCCTAGATTGGTTTCTATTGTATGGATGTTTTGTATGTTAAAAAATTAGATTTTTGTGTTTCTGGGGGCTGAACTCGCCGAGTTTTTTAGATGAACTCGCCGAGTTTATGCTGACTCGACGAGTCCATGCCCGACTCGACGAGTCGGCTGGTCAGAATGAGGGAAAACCGGGATTTCTTGCTGTTTTTGCTTGAGGATACTTGCCTTATCATATTAGATCAATATAAATCCGTTTTTTGATATATATATATATATATATATATATATATATATATATATATATATATATATATATATATATATATATATATATATATATGACTATATTCTTGATCTAATTGAAGATATTTATCAATTAATAAAATATTTGTTTCCTTATGTGATAATTGATTAATTATTTTGATTAAATTGATAAATTGTTTTGCAAGAAATAATTAAATAAATCAAATATGGATAATTATGTGATTAAATGTTAATTTATATTATTTGTTATTTGATCCTTGTGTTATGAAATGTTTCATATTTTCCCCTTTAGGTTTTATAGTTTACATTTGACCTCAAAAGTTTTGTTGTTTTGAAATTTAAATAGTTGAAACCCTAATGTTTTGAAAAAGGTTTCAAAACTTGCCTTCAAGTTTTGGAATTTAAATTTTGACTAATTGTTTAATTTTGTTGTATATTTAAATTCTAAACCCTAATGTTTTGAAATGTTTCAAAACTTGCCCTCAAGTTTTGGAATTTAAAAGTTGATTAAAAGTTTAATTAGGAATGTTAAATTCTAAAACCCTAGTATTGTTTTGAAAAGTTCAAATCACACCCTTATGGTTTTATTAATTAATTAAGGTGTATAATTAAAACAGGTTTAATAAATCCATAAAAGTTTAGGTTTACAATTTAATTGAATTAAAAGTATGATTATTAAATTTGACCACCTAATATTTTAAAAGTGTAAAATACTCCCTATACTATATATAACATTAAAAGTCTAACATATATATATATATATATATATATATATATATATATATATATATATATATATATATATATATATATATATATATATATGTATGAGTAAAAGTTAGCCTTACCGTTAGTAGGCCTCATTCACGAAGCTGGTCTATAAGGGATGTTTAATGAAATTACCTATAAAATGGCGATTGAATAGGTATCCACTCTTACCCACCGCACTCTTGACTAGTGGAGGGTCGTTAGCCGAACAGGTAGGATAGGAAGAAACCTTCCCTTATAAGTATAATGTAGTACAAAAGTAACTAAATGTTTTTCAAATTCCCAATCTTAGTTACTTAGGCAAAAGTGAATTGATGCAATTCCATGAAATTACACTTTGTGCCCTTGCGAAGACATTAGTGGAGCGTGTGTGGTTTACCGGCACACTAAATGGTTCTAAGCAAAGGTAGCAAAGGGTGACTCAATATTTGTCATAGTACGGTGGAGTGTGTGTGGTTTACCGGCACATCGAATAGGTGAATGTAACATGTGAGGGCACCATGTAAGTTTGCATGGTTATTCACAACCGCTTTGTGATCCTCGGCATCCCAGTCACAAACAAGAGGGGCATATCGAGATTTAAACATGCCATTGAAATGTTCAATGAATCTCATAGGATCTAGGAGTTTTCATAGATTTAAAACTTAAATTTCTTTTTCGTTTTTCATGGTGGAAATTAGTGAATCGTCATTCACTTACCTTCAAATGTTCTGCAATTTGGGTTACGGCATCCCTCTCCCGAGTTGTAGAATATTGTGTTGGGTACTAGCCTTAGTATCTCATTTGAGTGATTTACTAAGGACTCAATCAATCAACTAACTTGAATTTGTTTCTCCCGTTTTGTAGATGTCTAAGTTCGACAACTCTGGTCTTCCCAAATCCCGTGGAACAAGCATTCCACATGAAGATGGTATTCCACGATTCGATCGAGGAACAAGAAATCATGCTTGACTCCCCCACCTCCTCCAATTGTTCTCCCTAACCCACAAGATCGAAAAATTGAAAGGTTCAATATCACTAAAGCCCTATTGGAAATGAAACATGAAGATGGTAAACCCGTGTGTACCCACGTTCTAGGAATGAAATCACACATTGTGTGACATCCCCAAAACCACGGCCAGAAAAGACCGGTTTGTTTATGCTTTGTAAAAATCAGAGTACTTCATTTTATAAAAGTGTTGCGGAATTTGTTCCTAGAAAAACATGGTAATTACGTTATTAAAACATTTTCGAAGAAACATATTTATTTCATTTTAAAACGTTTGGGATGTCATCGTTAATACAGAAACATAAGCATAAACAGAACTTGCAATTGTTTACACTAGTGATCTACATCTCTTTAAATCTCTCAGTGTAAAGTGACTTCATATCAACACTTGTGATATAAATAAACTGAGTGGGTCAGGTTGGGAAACCTGGTGAGTACATAGGGTTTTCAACCCACAATAATATAATTATTATGTTAAACAATCAAACAATCCACCCAATTACCCATCCCCATTATCTTCTTTACTCTTAAGGATTTAACCTAAGAGTCATCTATCCTGCATTCGTTTATTCCGAAGTCCCTTACTTCCAGGATTATAGGACTGGCACTAAATCCATAGCTGCCAATGTTCGTTCGTAAAGCACTAATTCCATAGCTTCTATAGTCTACTCATCGGGTACTAAATCCATAGATACCAATGTTCATCTAATAGGTACTAAGTCCATAGCTACCAATTCCTAACAGGTACTAAATCCATAGCTACCAGCGTCCAACTAATAGGTACTAAGTCCATAGCTACCGGTGTTTGTCCAATAGGCACTAAGTCTATAGCTGCCAACGTATACTCTCATCATCTTATATCTCTCATCGTTCATCTGTCCATGTCATACCCAACATATTCGTATAAAATACGTATACAGTTTAAATTATTTAAAACCTATATATATAAAACGTTCATCCAGCATAGACAACAAGTATTCAGATAATATGTACACATAGAACGTAGTTTATATAAAATACTTCATATCTATGTGTAAGATGAAAGGGACTATGCACTCACCTGAGTAGGTGGTGACTCAGCACTCGAACAGCGCTTCGATACTCTCAAAACGATTTTCCTTCGATAAAACCTAGTACCAATACCACTAGGGTTTAGTCTAAGGATAACCACGATTAATTACTAGTCTAGCTATTATTATTATTATATAAGCGTTAAACGATACTTATATAACCCATAATAATAGCCCAAGTACTTATTATAAGGTCCTAATAACATTACTATATTAAAACGTAAGCTAAACTAAAGATAGGTTAGGCGTAGCTCACTTATAGCGGGTTTTCTCGAAAACCGGGCGTCGCTGGAGCAGTGTTCCAGAGCCGAAAGGCTCTTTTCTCGAGGCTCCGGGAGCCTCGGGGCTTCCTTCGGGTGCTAGGGGGTTTACCCTAGGCATTAGGGGGTTAGGGAGGCTTAGAGAGAGAGTCTAGAGAGAGAAAGAGAAGTTGGAAGGTGTGAGAAATGAGGATGCCCCGGCACCCTTTTTATAGGCTGGAAAAGCCAAAAACTCGTCGATTTGGCCTCAAACTCATCGAGTTCCAGGCCAGGTGTCACCATCTGGTGGCTAGCCTTGGGGAGGAAGCAACGGCCAGGATTGCGCCACGTCACCCGATTTCGCACAATAGCCTCCCGACTTAGAAAAATCATAACTCTCGTATACGATCTCCGTTTTTGATGTTCTTTATATCCACGCGTAGGTAAAATCAAGGTCTACAACTTTCGTTTAGACTATGTTGGCTAATTCTCGACCGATCTCAAATTTCACAGTAGGAGGCGTTTAGACTGTTAAATGACCGCGAAGAATTCGTAACTCCTTCATACGAACTCCATTTTCATCCATATTTTTACCGTTGAGTTCCTATTAATGAGATCTTCAACTCTCATTTAGGTCGCGTAAGCCAAAAACTGCTCGAACTAAAATTCGAGTTTCGGGCTGTACACTGCTAAGCCGGATCTTAGAAAAATCATAACTTCCTCATACGAAGTCAGATTTGGGCGTTCTTTTTATCAACGCGCTTAGTTTAACATATTCTACAACTTTCGTTTAGATTGCTAAGGCTAAATCTCGCTCTATCGTAAATTCACTATTTACGCTTCCCGGTGCCGTGCCGGTTTTGCCGTAAAACTTCGACGAGCCATAACTTCTTCGTTATAACTCGGATTTCGGCGTTCTTTATATGTACGGAAACCTTGAGACATATTCCACAACTTGGTTAAGATTATTTATTCTAAATAATCTTTTGTCGAAAAGTCGTTTTCGACCCCTATTTCCTCTAAATTGACTAGCCCGGATTTGCGGGCGTTACACATTGATAGGTTGATAATGTTGGGTGTGTCTTTCCCGGATGAGTTGGCTGTGAATTGGGTTTTGCAGTCACTTCCTGAATCATATAATGAGTTCAAAAGAAAGTATTATATGATGGATCATGACAACAACCTCATTGACCTAACTTACATGCTCATTGCTGCTAAATCATAAATGATTTGGCGAAGCAATGGAGCGTATTTGTTGGGAAAGTCAACCGACCATGCTTCCGAGGACGTTCTAGGAGAACCGACCTGCGTTTGCTGCCAAAAGAAAGGGCGTTGGATACAAGTCTGCCCAAAGAACCTGAAGAGTGCAGAAGATGGGAGAGTCAAAGAGTATGGCTGCACTTCAGGTAAAATCCACTATCTAACTTCGTTAAGTTCCTATTCATTGATTCTTAATACATGATGTGATAAGATTGCATTTGAATGTTTTGCAGGATTGGTGAAAAGAAAGGAAGCTTGGTGAAAGAGCAAGATGAATCTAATCACAAGAAATGGATCTTGATCGCATGGACTTGAAGATTAGATTTTGAGCTTAGATAGTTATGATAGAGTTGTTAGAAGTTTTCTTTTGAAGTACATAGTTTTCAATGGATTTTGCATTGTAAGGACAAATGTTTTCCGCTGCTTTTATAAATAAAATAAATTTTGGTTTGACTTATTTATATATTTGTTTATTTCCTTGCAATGAAATCGTTATGAAAATTGATGTTTGCATATTTCTACAACAAATGGATATGATTCTTATTTATGGTGTTTATGAAAAGTCAAGAATTTACCAAATAGGGAGAGTTTCTCATCGCCCAAGGTTCAATTGGACAGAAACTTGGAATCATGCAACTTGGTTGCACGATGAATGAGAAATTTCATATTTGAAAATTAGACTAATTCATTGACAAAGTGTCAAGTGAAGGACTAGGAGATCGAGTACACAAAGTTGTGTGTTGATCAAGTCCATCATAAGAGTTACAAGATATTCGTCATGATTTAGTAAAAGTTTAGTAAATAAGATTATACTTATAAGATTAAGTTTTAGCACAATTGTATGTTTAAGAAGAGGAATCAAGGATTGAAGAAATGGTTAAATCAAGAAGTCAATCATACTTCATTCCAAAACAAGTCTTAAAGTTAAGATTGTGACATTAAGTGAAAAGTATTAAGAAGGTTTATAACATTCATCAAATGGTGAAAGTTGTGATGTCTTGGATAAGACAAAGACCAACTAGGACCAGTTTATGAAATGTTTTTGATAAAAGCTACACTAACTCTTGAATATTTGTTTGTCAAGAAATGGTTATTGACAAGAGAATCTTATATGTCAAGGAGTCAGTGGGAGTCTTAAAGGTCTTGAAAGGGTTCCAGAACAAATCAAAATAGACCTTATCGATCATCACTAGCACACGAGTTGAGGTTTACAACCTATCGTGTTGACATTATTTTGTTTCTGTGTTGTTCCAATTGAGTTAATTATGCATGTGAGTTCTATGAGTTCTCATTTTGAACGCATAAAAGGCAAGGCACCTTAATCATTGAAAGGTACATTGATAGGAAAGGGTGAGCTGCTTAACAACTTGGAAGACGTGGTGGGCAGCTATGCTACCATAAGGCAAGAAATCGAGATTAAGAAAGTTCGATCCATATGAGTTTGAATTTGTCGTAAACTTTGGTTTTGACAAATTCACTTGGATAGGAACACATACACCGTTAAAATCTAAGTGTCATAAGATTTCCTCCTTCATGAAAATGATTGTGAGGAAATGCTTTCACTAAGAAAGATTTTGAGAAGATAGTGATTGTAAAATTGCATTCTCGAATTCAATTATGGTTACGGTATCCCTTTCTATAATTTGAATTGTGAGGATTGGCAATTGTTTAGACACACATATAAACTATCTAAGGCAAAGGTGTATAAGTTCAAGAAGCCTTGATAAAAGATTATCAAAGCATTAATTATTAGAAACATGAACTTAAGAAATTCAATTAGCATTGTTTTTCTGAAAGTTAAAATGTTTATGAATACATGTCAAAGCTAGCTGGAGCATAAGTGTTATGTTTATAATAATCATCATGATAGTGGGAGCATAAATGTTATGATTGTATGATTATTAAGGCACGTATTGCAAGTTGGCAATATTAATTATAGAAAACAAGTGTTATACCTTGCAAAGTCGTAAGGGTTGTAAAGTTGTTTTGCTATATTTAAGGGAGAGAATATTATGCTTCATTTCAAATCTAAAGGCTTAGGTTGTGGAATGTTAATAAATTTAGTCAAAGGTATATAGTGTGTTCTTAAAATTTCGATTATGATTACGACATTCCACTTCACGATTCGAATTTTGAGAACATAGCAAATGAAATATTATGGCGGAAGATTGATAAAGTATCAAACCTTTATGTAAGACATTATGCATTGTGTCCCATACGCTTCGGGTATAGGATCGATTGCAAATGCTATAATATTTGACCATTCAAAAATTTTCCAAATCTCTAGCGCATTTAGAGGGAAAAAGGAGAAGAATCGGTTTTGACTAAGATAATTAAACAACTATCAAAGGACAATCCAAAGTTCGCCGAGGATTGGTCGCTTGTGAGTAGTTGGAAGTATTGTAATGGAAAATATGGAAATGTTTCCATATTGGATGGACCATATAGACATTATTATAAATAGATAAGATTCTATTAAGAATGAGTTGTCATATGAAAAATATGGAAAACGTTTCCATATTGGGAATTGAATATTGAAAATCTATGACTAGATTAGAAACTTTTATGCAAAAGGATGTTCAAAGAATGTACTTTGAGGGAGAGACATCATATCTAAGGAATTGTATTGTAACAATCTTCGATAGAGGACTTTTTAATTTCATTGGCAATAGTCTTTGTGACTTTGGTGCAGCGATATTACAAATGGATCGTTGCATAAAATGTTACAATCTAGCATATTATATAAGTGGCAAGAATTTGATATTCTTTTACTTATGGAAAGGGATTAGGAGTTGTGAAATGAGAATGATTGGAAATGTGTTCAATTTGATCTATTTCACAAAGTAAGAACCATAGGTAAACATTGTGTGCATGCTAAGAGCATAGGACAAGTGTAATAATTCAAGTAAGAAGTTGATTACCCGAAACAACAAATAATGAGTAATCGATATGGTGATA
This sequence comes from Lactuca sativa, assembly GCF_002870075.4. NCBI lineage: Eukaryota > Viridiplantae > Streptophyta > Magnoliopsida > Asterales > Asteraceae > Lactuca > Lactuca sativa. The sequence goes on from NC_056626.2 coordinate 378,856,312, forward strand.
AATAAATGGTGTTTTATTTATACTCAAAGGTTTAAGGCCATATGGGATTAGTATTATTCTTGTGTTTCACTTTGCATGTTTTGACTTCCAGAATAATTTAATTGGTTAAGAACAGTCAAATTATTCGAACGAGCCACATTCGTTCATATGTTGGAAGTAGGTACGAATGAAGACTGTCGTGAATTGGTGTGTGGATTCTCTAAAGAGTATTAGGCATAAGCAAATGTTTGCTGCAACGTTCATGAGTGCTTATGAATATGAATTTGAGCATTGGATTAAACCCACACTCACTTGAATCACTCCATGGATTGTATTATGAGTGATTGGTGAGACGATAACATCTTATATTCTTGAAACCGAGATGTGTGAGTTGTATCTTGCGAATCGGTTGCACATTGATAATATGTAAACACACTAGTAACTTGGTTTCATAAAACATATTATTGTGTGTAATTCGGTGAGTGACTGCAAGCAAGCATTGTATCAAAGTTTATCCGTTCCTTTTATCCAAAGTAGGATAAAAGCGATATCTTTTGGCCCCTCGATGATTTAGTGATGACAAACGTAAATGCTTGGCCGGGCTAGGGCTAATTTGATTTGTTCAATTAGTCAGTCGTCATAAATCGGAAGTCGAGAAATAGTACAAAGAGAATGATTTGAAATCATGTCTTATACGATATCTAGAATGCAGGAATATATGATCCCTTATCTAAGGACACGCGTATCTGATAGGATCAAAGTTGATAGCGGCTTTGGAAAGCTACAATTGCAGATTAGGATCTGAAGTCATACGCATAATAGTTACTAGACTTATCTAAGTGGGAGACTGTTGGATTAGTGTCTAAGTCCATAACTATTTTGGTATGTACTTGACCCGATGGTGCATGGTCCTTTTGGGTTGCCTTCACCAAAGCAACTTGATAGGATGAATTATGGAGATAAAGGAATAAATATGATTTATTAATATATTATGAGAATAATATATTAAATGGAAATCATATTGTTTAATTAATATTAGCAATAATTAATTGGTAATTAGTTTTGTGACTAAAAGAGATTAATTAAACTTAATGGACTGGAATTGTAATCATAAGATAATTGCAATTTGGGCTATGGATTGCCTTATATTAAGGAGTGGACGAATTCTATGGGGAAGCCCATAAGAAATCGTCCAAGGCCTTAAGGAAAGGAATCTGTGGGTTGCTTAGGGCTTAAGCATCCAATTTAGGGTTTCCTTGTTAGATAACCCTAATAGCCTCCTATATATATGACCCTTATGACCCAAAAACGTGGCTAAGCTTTATTCTTGGGTTTCACACGTTTTTAGGCAGCCTCCATCCTCTCTCCTCTTCATTCTCTTGCTCTTGGTGTTTGTGAACCATTAGAGGAGTGACATTAGTGACTCTAAGATTTCTAAAGTCAATACAAGGAGGAATTGGGAGTGTTATTGCTACATAACAATCAAGGTAATATCTTAAACCTATTCTCATGTTAATATGATTACTTGAATTCTAGAATTAGGGTATATAGTCTTGGATAGATCAAAGCATTAGGGTTTGTATGAGCACATAGGATGTTCTTAGGACCAAGACCCACCACTTTTATATTGTCAATTTCATGCCTAGATATATATATAGTTATATAAGTAATGTTTAAAGGACTTAGGAAGGCTAACCCGCTTTATTTGGTTTTCCCTGTTGGGATGTGGTCTGGTAGGGTATCGGGTATCCGTCTGAAGGTCGTTTAAATATTAGTTATATATCATGTGTACATATATAGTCATAAAGGTTCTTCTAGTCAGTTCAGTACCTTTGGGTAGCAAATGCATACTTCACTTATACATGTACACCATTAGTCACTATTATAGGTATAGTTAGGAGATACTACTTACCACTCCAGGTACAAGGAATCACAAAAGGGTCAGTTCATTCATGAGTCTTTACATAGATACGCTTACATGAGTACGTCTACATGAATACTTTTATATAGATACGCTTATATGAGTACTTTTACATGGGTACTATTACATAGATATTATATGATGAGTTAATATTACATATTATATGTGTAGATACTATTATATAATCCTCATTCTGATCTTTATTTTGTGATACAATCACATAATCGACGAGATAGATTGGACTTTATATCCTGTGACAACCCCAAAATTTCACTCGGTCAAACCCTAGAAGTCAATCACTTCTTATTATAATTTAATGTCATTATTGCAAATTTTAACAAATTTAGAGTTCGTTTGATTATTTTAATATTATTCTTTAAACAAACGGGTGTAAGAAAGTGCCGTCTCGGGTTTTGAAATTTAAAAACCGCAAACACCTCGCGTCTTATAAGTTCCCAGCCAAACTATTTTGTTTGGGTTGAAAAATCATCCCAAAATCCGTAAACTCATGATTATCCATGAGTTTACTCCCTAAGTCTAGTCAATATGAGTTTACTCCCCATTTATCCAAAAGAGTAAACTCCTAAAAGAGTAAACTCAAGAAAACCTCTCAAGTAGCAAACTAGAAACAATTCAAGATCTTCCAAGTTGTAAGTGTTGTATCCATTTCAAGTTGATTAAACACTTAATCTAGTGTTTGTGCATCTATTCATCCATTCATTTTTGTGTTTTTGATTAGGTTTCCAAAAACACCAAGAACACACACTAAGTGTTCTTGGACTTTTAGCATATTTTAAGCTTCCTTATAGTAAGTACTTCATTCCTTGAGTCTTATTGAGTTAGTATTACAAGTTAGCATCAAGAAAATATGCGAAGAACACATGGAACAAGGTGTTCACGGTCCAAGAAGGTTCTTGGGCCGTAAACACCATATAAGGCACCAAAGTGTGCCTAAGTCACAAATCTAAGCCCTAGTTGGATGTTTAAGCCTTCCTTAACATGTTTGAACCTTCCCTTGATGGGTTTAAGCCATGAAAAACACCTAAGAATTCCATGATCATGTGTTTACGGTTTGGGGAGCTCCCAAATCCGTAAACACACTTTAGTGTGTTTATTTGGGCCATATTCCTTTCTTAGGCCTAAAAACTAACATAGGCAATTACCTTGATGAATTAGGGACTTGAAAACATAACAATACCAATTTCCATATGGGTTTAAGGTAGTAAACCCAAAAAGAAATGACCATAAGGCCGTAAACACCTAACAAGGGGTGTTTTGTTGCCCTAGTCCCTTCCAAAGTCCAAACCACCAAGTAGAAATGCTTCAAAGGACTTGCAAATCCTGAAAACAACTTATGGTCAAAAGGAGAGGAGTTTACGACCGTAAAATCTAATTTTACGACCGTAAACTCTAAGTTTACGACCGTAAACTCATTAGGTCAAGGTCATGAAAACCGTAAACTCCAAGGGAGTTTACCCTTGAACCCCAAACACAATAGCAAGGTCCTTTAGCACTTAGATGCAATCCTTATGACTTGTAGCACTTATATAAGGTGTTTTACATGCCTTAGGATGTATTAAGTTTGTCAATTAGTGGTTTAAAGTCTAATTGGATACATATATGTGTGATTATATGTTAACTAGGATCATTGAGTGTGAACAAGTCTTCACTTGACACCTAGCTATCCTACATCATTCAGTTCATCCAAACCACCATCTACAGGTGAGTTCATACCCCTTAATCAATGTTTAAATGATTTTAAATGCTTTAATGGGGGGGATACATGTAGAAAACAACATGTTATCAAATCTTTCATATGTATTTATAACTGTGTTTTCATCCATCAGATTTCACATACTTCAAAATGTGATGCATGAAATGGTTTTCTATCTTAAAAATACCTTGTTATCAAATGTATTACTTTTGAAATGTTTATTAAAATGACATCAAGTCATTGTTAATTATTGTTCAAAACTCTACGATGTTTTACAAAACCATTTTTAACCTACTTCAACAACCAATTACCTTCCAGTTAACTATTATAGGGATAGTTAGAGGATACAAAACATTATTCCTATTACAAGGAATTACATCAGAGTCAGTTCATTCATGAGTCTATGCTATAAATTACATATTACATGGATACACTTACATGAGTACCTTACATGAATACATTACATGACTACCTTACATGAATACATTACATGAGTACCTTACATGAATACATTACATGAGTACCTTACATGAATACATTACATGAGTACCCTACATGAATACATTACATGAGTACCTTTACGTAGATACATTTACCTATATACACTTACATGGATACTTGTATCTCGATTCACGAGGATGATTTATTAGTACCTTCTGAGTAAATTGTCCTGCCTATCCCAGTTCAACGGAATGTCTAGACGGGACTAACCATTCTGAATCCCAACTGTTAGCACCAGTGGTTGATGAACAACTATGGATGCCTATGGTTATTACTTATACTAGGAGTACCTCTACGGGACTAACCATTCCTTGGGCCTACTGTTCGCTACAGAGGTCGATGAACATCTACGGATGCCTACGGTTAATAATTATATTAGGAATACGTTTAAGGGACTAACCCTTCCTCCCACCTGTTGTAGCTACAGAGATGAATTAAGTAATCTACGGATGTTCAAAGGTTATATATTTCACTAATCGCTATGTCGTGTTAATCCTAGTACAAAAGGATAACTATTACATTAGTACATTTTCCTATTACTTTATTTTGTGATACATTCACATAAACAAGGAGTTAGACTAAGTACTTTTAGTATTAGTCAAAAGAAAGAAAAAACTATCATTTTACTTACAAAACATTCGGGTCTTGGTAGAAGACTACATTTCATACCAGTAGGAAATAATGGATTTTCTAGGTTTTTCATTACTTACATCAACTGTTTCATTTAAAGATTTACAGGGCATTCATAACAGTTTTCCAAAACAAGACAATGACACTTAAATACTTATGAATTCACCAGCTTTAGGCTGATACTCGCTTTCAAAATAACTTGTATTCTCAAGTCACCAGTAGACAGGTACGATGGCCAGGTTTTGAGAAGACGGAGCACATACAAGACTCGTCTCTTATTTTGATTGTATTTTTGGTGTCTTAGTACATTGAAAGAACACACATGTATTAAACTTTACTTTTAATGTAATGGATGATGTTGTTGCTTGTTTACTACTTTGCACTATTGTGATACTGTACATGACGTCCTCCACCCCGGAATGTTTCCGCCGTTCTTGGTTTTGGGGTGTGACATATCCTCGTTCCAAAGGATACTTTGTAGGACTAACCATTCCTAGAACCTCTATTAGCTACATAGGTAAATGCACGTCTACGGATGTCTTCGGTTGATACCATTATAGGTATACTTTAAGGGACTAACTATTCCTACACCCAGCTGTTAACTACAGAGGTAAATGCACATCTACGGATGTCTTAAGTTAACACTGTTTGTTATCCTAATACAAAAGGATAATACTTAAGTAGTTTATATTATTACCTTTATCTTGTCAGTCATTCACATAATCGATGAGGTGAATTATATTTGTGTGTCCTAGTATCAAAGGATACAATTTCTTATAATAGTCGTACAGTCGGGTCTTGGTAGAAGGCTACTTTCAAAACCGTCGGGTCTTGGTAGAAGGTTATTTTCAAAACAGTCGGGTCTAGGTAGAAGTCTAGTTTCAAAACAGTCGGGTCTTGGTAGAAGGCTACTTTCAAAATAGTCAGGTCTTGGTAGAAGACGACTTTCAAAACAGTTAAGTCTTGGTAGAAGACTACTTTTTTTTTACTAGTAGAAATCATAGGTATTTTCTAGGGTTTTTCAAACGTTATTCGACTACTTACAAACATTTTCATACTTATACAAACTTTTCTCCAAATGTTTACAAGGATTTACTTCACAGTTTTACAACTCAAAGACACATTAATACTTATGAATTCACCAGCTTTTTGGCTGTTACTCGCTTTCAAAATAACTTGTATTCTCAGGTCACAAATAGACAGGTACGACGACCAGGTTTTGTGAAGACAGAGCAGTCAGGACTCCTCTTTTATTTTGATTATTCATTATGTTGTCTTATGCTATGAAAGAACACTTGTAATTAAAATTATAGTATTAATGCAATGGATGATGTTGTTGCTTGTTTACTACTTTACATTGTTGTGATACATTACATGACGTCCTCTGCCCCAGAACGTTTCTGCCGTTTATGGTTTTGGGGTGTGACAAGGGAGCTCGGGCAAGAAGCCCAAGGTGCTAGATCACAGACCTAGGAGCCAGTAGGGCCACAAGTGTTGTGGCAAATGCAGCAAGATGCACGATGGGACGTGCAATGTAGGGAGTTCTGGCTGCTTTAAGCGCGGCCGGATTGGGCATGTAAGTAGAGATTATACAGCTACTACCACCACCACGATAGTATCAGACCTTATTTCCTTTCAGTGCAATCAGAGGGGGCAAAAGCGGTCCCAGTGCCCGAGTTTAGCAGCAGCAGGGCAGGTGGCAGCAGCCGCTCCTGCTATTTTGAGGATGACAGATGGTCGTCAAAGCTAGGCAGAAGTGCATGTGGCGAGGAGCAGGGTCTTTCAGTTGACAGCAGAGGAGGCATGCACTTCTATAAAAACAGCCTTTTACGACGCTCATTACGCGTCATAAAACGCTCAGACGACGCGCAAATGCGCGTCAAGAAAGGCCCTGTCATAAAGAGAGACGACGCGCTTTTGCGTGTGGTCTATAGACAACGTGCACTAACGACGCACATTTATGACGCGTATTTACGACGCGCGGTTATGACACGCAATGCGTATCAAGGAAGGCCCTGCCATAAAGGAGGACGACACGCATTTGCATGTCGTAACCTTACGACGCGCATGTTTATGGCACGCAATGCGTATCAAGGAATGCCCTGTCAAGAAAGGCCATGTCATAAATTAAGACGACACACATTTTTGCGTATCTTAATTTTAATTTTTTAAAAAAAATTATTTATGGATTTACTGATTTTCAAATTAAATTTGCATTTCATGTCTCATAATAGAAAATAAAATACCATATACAAAAAATACAATACATTGCACAAAAGTTAATATCATACAAATAATCATTCCAATAGTAGACAAATGTAACATTTCAACATTTTTTATATAATTAACTAAATTATTAGCCAAATTTCCTAAAATACCAACATACTTTTCTATGAAGAGCATTAGCACTATTCTTTTCCATCAAAAACTTTAAAACCTGCATAATTAAATTAATGTGTAATCAGCTACATGTCAATAAGGTAGGTTTAAGCAAAAGAGTTTCATAATAGTAAGATTTTACTTACCACTGTTGTTAATGACATTGAAAGAAGCAGCCCAACAAACACCCCCTCAGAAGGATTACTACCACATAACTGTTGATATTTGATACTTTATTACTAAATGAAACCAAAAAAAAAGTTAAAAAGTCAACAAAATCAAAAGGTTTTAGTCAAACATACAGAGGCTGTAATTCCAAATATTAATAAATGACATTGATTGAACCACCTGCAGATTTACCATTTTGTCCCTATGAGATTCACTACTGAACACATTCTACAGTTTGTAAGCTATAATACATATATATATATATATATATATATATATATATATATATATATATATACCTGAGCGTTTTCTTCGGTGCTTCATAAATTAAAACACACAGTCATCAAGAATTTATGAGCATGACACAACATAGTAATACAACATAATCATAGGACAAGAGAACAGCTGAATACCTTGTCATCAGTAAAATCGTACAAATCAGCAGCGGCATATGTAATCCATTAGAAGTTAGAATACAATAAATAAAGTAAAAAAGAAGATGCATAAAAATTAAATGTACATACTGTCGTCCATTTTGAACTTGATTGCATCTTCGGTGAATTTTTTCATCATGGCATCAAGTTCTACAGTTGCCTCTTCTCCCTTAGCAATGATTTTATCGATATCTTCATCTATGATTGTACTATCTAGGGGTGAGCAAAAGGACCAGGGAACCAGCTGGAACCGGTCCCGGAACCGGCACCCGATAGAACCGGTCGGGCCGGGACCTATACTACAATTTCGTGAATATTTGGAACCGGGACCCGGTAAGAACCGGCCGTTGGAACCGGCCCAAAACCGGGAACCGGACCGGATACAAAAAGCTCGTGTCGCTTGAACTTCTTTTGGTCTTTGGACGTAAGTAAGACCGGTTTTTGACTTTTTTGGTTTTTGATTTTTTTTAGTAAGACCGGTTTTGAGGGTTAAAATGTTGAAATAATTTTACTAAATAGAAATCAAGTTTAAGAGGTCTTAAACATTATTGTTTTAAAAGAAAAGATTAAAGCAACCCCAACTTCACAATCAAATTTAATACATTGTTGTCTACTTGTCTTAAAAGGAAAAAGTCCATAAGAACATTAGGACATCTAATTTGAGGCTTACTAGCAAAAACAATTAGAAATCTATTATAAAGCAACTACACAATTATCTTCCTAACGTGTCATAACATGTAAATATGTAATAGAATAGATAAAAATATATAGTTTGCAACGATTAAAAAAGATTCAATATTTTATGTATTTAACGATAATTTTTATATATTTAACAGGTAACAATTTTTCCAATTACATGTAGCCATGTAGGGAGAAAAATCCCCACCCATGATTTTCAAAAACATTATTAGAATAAAAAATTTGGAATGTTCATAATATACCGGTTCCGAAATCGAAAAACCGGCAAAAACCGGACCCTGCACCGGAACCGGTAGAACTGCCGAACTGGTTCAATTCTAAACTTTGGCCGAAGCTGGTTCCCGGTTCCGGTCCGGTTCCGGCCGGTTCCGGCTGGTCCCGTCCTTTTGCTCATCCGTAGTACTATCCTTTGAACTGAATACCATTTCTAGAATGTCCAGCAGCCTTGTCATCTATTATAGTACACCACAAATTCTTTTAATATAATAAGAAATAGACTTGGTTAAACCAATACTTTCATGTTGCATAACAAATATAAATGATAAATATGATATTGCTAAAAGATAAATATGGCATTACAGCGAGATTTGATGCCAACATATTTTGTTTAAGATTTTATTTCATATTTTCGTTTGTTAAAGCAAAATTAGGTGCATTAACATATTTTGTTTTAGATTTTATATTGCACAATATTGATAAAACATTCTCTTAGTTTCATAGAATCAAAATTGAATCAATGGCTAGTATAGTTAAGGAGGCATGAAAAATGATAAATAGACAACTTATGTTTTGCTTATGAAATTGTACCTTTTATCACCAAGTGGAAGAACTTCACCAACAAGAGCAATCTGATTAGGAGGTTGTATAAATATGAGAATTTTGGTCATTATAATTGGGATTAAGACAACATAGTTTGGTTTTCAGCAATATCATTTAACTCTCAAATCATAAAGCTTTGTAGGTTAAAGAAAATTAACTGACCTTCTTAAAAGAATAAAGTAGACTTCCAACTGACCCTGGTAAGGGACTTGTGACAGCCAATGAGCCACGTTGAAGCCAAATAACAACTACAAATTTTGAAATTAGATTGCTTTGTCCTTTTCCTTTTACCATACATTGTCTCAAACTCTTGTGACTTGATCGTAACCTTTTTAAGCACAGCATCAGGAAGCCCTAAAAAAACAACACATGAAACTTTTCGGTCATTACTATTATAGTATTATTAGATTAGGATTACAATAAAAGTGAGAGAGAGGGAGGGAGGGAGGGAACTTGCCTGCTAGGCCTGCAACATTAACACCACAGCTTTTGGGGCATGCACCAAGTGTTAATTTGTAGAGAAATGTTACATCCTCTACGCCTCCATCTCCATCTCCAACTTGGCATGCCATGTGACACAGGGAAACCTACATACAACACACACTAAGGTTAAAGGTCTAAGATAAGATTGCCATCAAAATAGTAACAATATAGTTATAGCTCCAAAAAACTGGGAAAGGAATAATATGGTACCGTGTCAGTCTGCTGATACTCCAAAGCTAAGTGATGATAGTTAGTAGAAAACAGACCCCGACACTGGATCTTGTTGACAAGGTGTTCAAGAACTGATGCACTGCAGCCAAACCAAACCAAATAATGTGTTTTGATGAAAGATAACAGCTACAACAACAACACATGAAAGTGAAAGTGAAAGCGTACGCTATGGCTTGTCCATTTGATGTTGATGGCCCTTATACAATTTCATCTAATGCCACAACTGATCTACATGTTGCTGATGACTGCACAACATATCCAATTTCATAGCACGCACAAACCTAACACACATCAAGAGACCAGCATAGATGTGGTTTCCAGCAGCTCGGTTAGAAATGTACTGTGGCCTGCCATAATATGGTCTTTTGCACCTATCCTTACAAAGATGTGATTAACCAGAAACATCTTAAAGCTTTGCGCAGGCACATCTGCCCCCACCTGGAACATCCATCCATAACTAACTAGGGTTAACTACTAAGAGAGAGAGAGAGAGAGAGAGAGAGAGAAACACATATTACATATATCTCTACCTGTGCCAAAATCAGTGCTAAAAAAACTTGACGCATAAGAGTTGACTTTCCACCCATGTTAGGACCAGTAAGCACAATAAATCTGAAATGATCCGCCCCACCAATACAAACATCATTTGGGACAAAAGTATCCCCTATAAGTGGACTTTTAGCATCAATAATTGTTGTGTAGTTGATATAAATATAAATACTTACAACTGCATATTCAAGTCTATAGTTGGATCAGCAAATTGGATCATTAGGGGCATATTCAAAAGCCATTTTAAAACAACAATACATGATATGAAAAATTAATGAACTTTTATAAAAAAAATCATATCAAGGAACAAAAAATTACCTATTTCCAAAATTCACTAGCCCTGTGTATCCAGGTCCATAAATCGGTTTAACTTCTTGACCACTTTCTTAAATCCGATTCCAGTCAAAGTTTGTATTCTGGTCAAGTTCTTTTCCATTTGTTGTCATCACTCAAATTCAATCAAATATTTTCATTCATGTCACACTTTGCATATTTCCATCCAGATGGAGGAACAATGACACCATTATCTATTTGTTTTAATGTCAATGCATGCTGAGTCAATGCACTTGCTTTCCTAAAGTTGTTCACCCGAGCTTTGATTGTGGTCAATGGGTCCAAAGCATGTTGGCTACCAATTGTAAGCATGTTTTCATTGCTAGAAAAGTCATTGTTGACTTCTACACTTACAGTTGTGTTGGTCAACAGATTAACAATGTGGTAGTATAATGCAGTCAGTGTGTCCCCCTTGTCATTTCAATTACAATATTTAATTAATTAATCATCAACATAATTACTTTAAAAGATTAATTTTTTATACAACAAAATAAAGAGCTCACAGGGTGAAAGAAGCGATAAGATTTGGATTAAAGAAGCTAATTCCAACATTGTATTTGGTGAAATTTCCAGTTTTTGTGTCAAATGAAACATCGGTTCTTGAGCCAACACTGGTCCCCACCACACCAGAAAAGTTGACTACTGAGTTTGCGGTCAACCCGACACTTGTAGTTCAATTATCTCGTTCTCAAGTCCTTTTGGTGCATATCGATTGGCTTGGTAGCCAAAAGTGGTCTCATCTGGGTGAAAACCTAACATAGACATTATGTCGAGCACCTTGTGGGCGTGCATCAGTAAGACCTAACAGAGACAGATTCGTGTTCATGTAAATACCCTCCAAAGCAGCTTTATGAGTAGACAAATTAAGTGTGTGATATACCAACCATTAGTTCTGAAATTAAGTGTGTGATATACCAACCATTGCTGGTGTAAGACCATGTAGAATGAGTGGAGAGACGTATCTGAGAATGCAGATAGCCCCAAATTAAAATAAGAAAACGATAAAATAAGAGAAAGAAACCTAAGGTACATACATGGAGAAGAAGAGAATGATATTCAAACCTGGTGCCTCTTCCATTTTCGTTTCCTAATTTCCGATGCTTCCCATCTGACCGTGAACCTCCGAAATCTAATCCTAAATCTGACCTTCAACCTTCGATTTCTGATCTTCAGCCTCTAACTTGAGCCCTATAGTTTTGAAACCCTAGAACTGACCTTTCGAGGAGGAAGAGTGAATATAGTTGTTATGCCTGAACACACTGATATAAAAGCGCTAGTTCTTAGGTGCACACTTGTGAGGTCTACAACATAAAATCCCTAGTCCTTCTTTGATATTGGGGACAAAAACCTTCAAAATCACCGGTGTTTTGAGTGTGAGGAGTGGTAGACCCCTAATCACCGATTCCATGAGTTCATCTCCCTGATCAGAATGCGTATGAGTCAATGAGTAAAGAAAATGCATACCACTAGTCCCCATAGTGGTTTACAACACTGAGATAAAGATTTGAAACATCAAAACAGTCGTCGTCGCGAGGCATTTGATCATGAAAGCGAGAGCAATTCTGCTATGAACACGAAGGCCCTAGGGCTTTTTCTTGCTAATTGGAAGAGGCGGGGGGTTTTAATTTTTGGGATGCAATGGGCGGGTGAAATCCCGCTTAAAACGCATGTTTCATTAAAAAATTATAAAGCGAAACACTTAGATGACACATATTTTATGAAAGGCGCCCACCGCATTTCAATTTTTTTTCTTTTCTGACACTAATTTCAGGGCACGCACAAATGCGTGTCCTTTATCCTTCATATTTTGCAAAATTGACATTATATTTTAGGGCATGTACAAATGCGTGTCTTCTATCAGCGCGTGTCATTGTTTGTACGTCATTAAATGGCTGTTTTCTAGTAGTGATGATCAGCTCTCGACGTGGTGACGAGTACGTATCTTCTCCTTATCTCTTTATTTATACTTATTATTGCTTATGTTTATGTGTTTTGTTATAGGAACGTTCTTAGTAAACGATATATCAGCCTTGGTACGGTTTGATTCGGGTACCACCCGTTATTTTGTGTCGCTCGCGCTCAGCAAGCGATTCATAGGGGCTCCTGAGGAATTGGATTGCCCACTTGATGTAGAGATAGTAGATGATAGGACCGTCGGGCTTGCAAAGGTTCACTAGGGATGTACACTATTGGGGGAGGGTTCGTGATTCAGGGCGAGATGTTGCAGCAGCCGAGGGTTCCGACTCCTAGTGGGGGAGGGTTCGTGATTCAGGGCGAGATGTTGCAGGGTGGACCGACTCTGTGTTCAGGAGCATGAGCGAGGCGCTACCTTCAACAGGGTTGCGCGGGTTACGTCGCGTAGGTTATGGATACCCGGTACAAGGGTAAGACGACAGTGGATGATGTACTAGTAGTGCGGGAGTACCCAGATGTATTTCCAGAGGATTTTCCTGGGATACCTCCGGAGATACAAGTCGAGTTTAGGATTGACCTAGTCCTTGGTGCGGCTCGGATAGGCAAGGCACCCTATCGGTTGGCTCCTCCCGAGATGCAGGAAATGTCTATGAAACTACAAGAGCTACTAGACAAGGAATTTATCAGGCCGAGTAGTTCGCCATGGGGAGCCCCGATCCTGTTTGTGAAGAAGAAGGATGGCTCACATTGAATGTGTATAGACTACTAGGAGCCGAATTAGGTAATGGTGAAGAACCGTTACCCCCTCCTGAGGATTGATGATTTGTTTGAGAAGCAATAGGGTGCATCTTGGTTCTCCAAGATTGATCTGCGATCGGGTTATAACCAGATGCGAGTCACGGACGAGGATGTGCAGAAGACAGCTTTTAGGAATCGCTATGGTCATTATGAGTTTGTGGTGATGCCGTTTGGTCTCACCAATGCTCCAGCCGCATTCATGTACCTCATGAACTGAATGTGCAGACCGGTGCTGGATCGGTCTGTAATAGTCTTCATTGATGACATCTTGGTTTACTCCAAGACTAAGGAGCAACATGAGGAGCACCTGAGGAGGTGTTGGAGGGACTGAGGAGGGAGAGACTTTTCCCAAAGTTCTCCAAGTGTGAGTTCTGGTTGCACGAGGTGCTATTTCTAGGTACCTTGTCAACCAAAAGGGTATTCTGGTCGATCCAGCCAAGATAAAGGTCGTGATGCAGTGGGAGGTTCCGAGGTCTCCAACCGAGATTCAGAGTTTTTTGGTCTAGTGGGTTATTATTGCATATTCATTCAAGATTTCTCCAAGATCGTCGTTCCCCTGACCCGACTGACCAAGATGTCGGTGACATTCTATTGGGGACCTGAGCAGCAGGCAGCCTTCAAGACCCTTAGACAACGGTTATGAGAGGCACTGATTTTGACTTTACTAGAGGGATTTGATGACTTTGCAGTTTACTATGATGCTTTGATCACATGCATGGGAGCGGTATTGATGCAACGGGGTCATGTGATAGCTTATGCATCGAGGCATTTGAAGCCTCACGAGGCTAACTATCCGACGCACGATTTAGAGTTAGGGGATGTGGTTTTTGCCCTCAAGATTTGGTGGCATTACCTCTATGGGGTTCGTTATACCATTTACATAGACCACAAGAGTTTGAGGTACCTCATGGATCAGCCAAATCTGAACATGAGACATCATCGATGGTTAGATGTGGTGAAGGATTATGACTATGAGATCCTTTACCACCCGGTCGAGGATAACATGGTGGCCGATGCCCTAAGCCGCAAGGCAGTAGCAGCCCCGATTCGAGATATATGTCTGAGGATGACAGTGATTACTCCATTGTTGGAGCAGATTAGAGAGGAACAGGTAGAGGGCCTGAAGGAGGAGCGACGGAAGTGCGAGCGGAACATAGGCCAGGTGGCCTCCTTTGATTATGATAGAAGTGGGTTATTGACCCTGCATGGGAGGGTCTGAGTACCGTACTGGGGTGGAGTATGACAGATCCTGATAGATGAGGCCCACAAGTCTAGGTTCTCCATCCATCCTGGGGCGACGAAGATTTACAAAGATCTCTGTCCTGATTATTAGTGGCCCTACATGAAGCGGGATGTAGCCTGGTATGTTGACGGATGCTTGACCTGCAAGAAGGTCAAGGCAGAGCACCAGAGGCCCCACGGAAAGATGCAACCTTTAGAAATTCTCGTGTGGAAATGAGAGGATATCACTATGGACTTCATCACTAAGCTTCCTAGGACCGTATGTAGACTTGATTCGATATGGGTCATCCTGGATCGGTTGACCAAGAGTGCTCATTTTATCCCAATCTTGGAGAGCATATCAGCTGAGAAGTTGGTCGAGATTTACATACTTGAGGAAGTGGCACGACATAGAGTGTCTGTCTCAGTTTTGTTAGACCGAGATGTCCGTTTCACTTCCAGATTCTGGAAGCGATTTCATGACGACATGGGTACTCGTCTCCACTTCAACACCATTTTCCAACCTCAGACGAACGGACAAAGCGAGAGGACGATACAAACTCTCGAGGACATGCTACATGTAGGTGTCTTGGATTTTGGTGGCAGTGGGATACATATACGTTCGATTAGGTGTCTAAGCCCATAACTATAATTCGTATGTACTTGACCCGAGAGTAGCATGGTCCATTTGGGTTGCCTTTACCAGGGCAATTTGCTAGGATGGAACTTTGAGAATAGATTATTTGTGATTTATTAATATATTATAAGTTCTAATATATTAATATGAAATGATATTATTTAATTAGTATGGATAAAGAATTAATTTGGAATTAATTTAGTGATTCAAAGAGACTAATTAAATATACGGGGACTAATTAAGTAAATCAATGATTCTTATAGTGTGGTCCAATGATCCATGATTATTTAGGACGGGCTAAACCAATATGGATAGTCCATGGAGGTTTAACCCATGGAGCCTAAGTAATATGAAGGTTCATGTGAATGAGGGTTTGCATGGATGTAACCGTAGACTTTGCCACACTATAAAAAGAACCTATAGTCACCAAAATCGGCCCTATGCATTCTAAGAAGAGTGATAAACGATTTTGTGTACTAAGTAGCCACTGTATCAAGTTCTCCTTTATTCATGGTGTTTGTAAACCATTTGAGGCATCACATTTGAGGTGCTAAGTTCTTAAAGGCCAAAACTACAAGCTACAACAAAGAGGTAATTCTATAACTCACTTTTATATTTTTATGTCAATTGTATGCTAGTTGTAGGCTTAATGCTTTGGAAACAATATTTCATGTATAATTAGAGAAAATATAGATCCAAAGAATTTAGGGTTGTATGTGCACCATAGGATGTTGTAGTATACAAAACCCAACAGTGGTATCAGAGCCAGGTTTGTTTTCTATTATATTTGGTGGATGGTTTTTTTTTTTCAAAGATGAAAAACTGTTCTGACAGCACCTACTCGACGAGTACATGATTGGACTCGACGAGTAGGTTGTTTTTTGTCTTGAACTCGACGAGTCCATAGTTGGGCTCGACGAGTTGGATGATCAGACAGTAGTTTTTCGGGATTTTTGGCTTATTTTGGATTAGTATCATTACCACAAAAAGTTTTAGTTCATAAAATTTTATTTTGTTGATTTGGTAGTGATTATCCTTGTCCAATTAAAAAATAATTGTCTAAATTTCAAGATTTGTAATGAGAGGCTAATTTCTGGTAAATTGTTGATATGAATTGTCTTGATTTATGAGTTTAACTAGATAATAAGTTATGGAAAACCAAAAATTTTCAAGAGTTAGAAAACTTGCCCTCAAATTTTGGTATTTGAAAAGTCTCAATTTAAGAAACTCTTGTAATTAAAAAGGTGTAACTCTTGGATTCATAAATTAAAAAAATAATTGAATAGTTTTAATTTTGAATTTTTTATATTTAGAACCTTGAAATAATTGAGTAGTTCAAGTTGCGCATTATGGACTTTATTAAATTAATTAAACTGTTTAATTAAAAGAGAATTAATGATTCCATAATGACATGGTTTAAGTTTAATTAAATTAAGAGTATAATTTACTAATAGATTAAACCATCTAGTATTTTAAAAGTTTAAGATACACCCTTATACTACATAAAATTAAAAGTTTAATAATTATATATGTATAAGTTAAAGAGTCAGTCTTACCGTTAGTAAGCCTCATTCATGAAGCCGATCTATAAGGGGGGGTGGTATAAGGTTAATGCCTATAAAATGGTGGTTTAATGGGTGTCCACTCTCACCCACCACTTCATTGACTGGTGGAGGGTCGTTAGCTGAACGGGTAGGATAGGACATTAATTCTCATTAAAAGTATAATGAAAATACCAAGTAACTAAGCACTTATAAATTACCAATCTTAGTTACTTAGGA
Source organism: Lactuca sativa (assembly GCF_002870075.4). Classification (NCBI taxonomy): domain Eukaryota; kingdom Viridiplantae; phylum Streptophyta; class Magnoliopsida; order Asterales; family Asteraceae; genus Lactuca; species Lactuca sativa. Next base: position 378,873,503 of record NC_056626.2, read on the forward strand.
AAAATGTGAATTTGGTGCTAACCCATGAAATTGCACTTTGCACCTTGTCAAGCCGTTAGTGGAGCGTTTGTGGTTAACCGACACACTAATCGGGGAATGACAGTGTGTGGCAAAGGGTAGCTTGATATTAATCATGGATCAATGGAGCGTGTATGGTTAATCGACACATTGATTAGGTGATCTATAACATTAAGATTACCAAGCACATTTTCTTGGTTATTCACAACTTGTTTGTGATCCTCGGCATCCAAGTCAAAAATCTGAAGGGCACAATCGAGATTTAAACATGCCATTGAAAAGTTCAATGAATCTCAAAGAATCTAGGAATTTCAATTCATTTAAAACTTAATAATCAATTTCATTTTTCATGGTGGAAATTGGGAAATCGTCATATACCTACCATCAAATATTTTGCAATTGGATTACACTATCCCTAATTCCAAATTGTAAAATATTGTGTTGGGTCCTAGCCTTAATATTTCATTTGGGTGTTATATTAAGGACTTAAATCAACTAACTTGAATTTCTCCCTTATAGATGTCTAGTTCTGACAACTATGGTCTTCCTCATCCTTTGGGAAAAAGTTTTCTTTATAAAGATGATATTCCACAAGAAGATCGAGGTGAAATATTAATCCCTTCTTCGTGCTGTAGTGGAACTTCATTTCCTCTACATCCTCCAATAATTCTACCTGACCTACAAGTTCAAAGACTTGAAAAGTTCAAGGTCACTCAAGCCCTATTGGCTAGCGAACAACAAGATGGAAGGTATGTGTGTGCACATGTCTTGGAGATGAAGTCACAAATTGACAGGTTGGGAATTCTAGGAGTCGATGTCTCAAGGAAGTTGGCTGTTGTATTGGTTCTTCAGTCACTCCCTGAGTCGTATATTAAGGACTGCTATATGACAGATCACGACATGACCCTTATCGATCTTACCTATTTGGTTGTTGCTACTGAATCAAAAATGATTTGGTGCACTGGTAAAGCAAATTTGATTGGAAGATCTACTCCCCAAACTTCCATGGACATTGCGAATGGTAACATTGGAAGTCTAGAAAAGATTTCTCTTCCTAATGGAAAGGGATCGGCCATGGTCAAGTCATTTGACCATATGGTAAAGAGAAAGGCTAAGTCTGAGATAGCCCTGTGTACCATTCCCAAAGAGTCCATATGTTTCTATTGCTAAGAGAATGGGCATTGGTTGCGAAGCTGCCATATTTACCTGAAAGATCGCAAGGATGGTAAAGTCAAAAAGTTTGACTCTACTTTAGGTAAAGTCCACTATCTAACTCTATTAAGTTCCTATTTGGAGATTATTAATACATGATGTAATGTAATTACACATTGATGTTTTGTAGAATCGAAGAAATGAAAGGAAGTTTAAAGGAAGAATGAGCTAATTCTGATCATGAAGAGATGGATTTCAATTGCATGGTTCGATGATCAGAATTTTGAGCTGTTGCTTAAGAGTTATGATAGATTGCTTAGGAATAGATACCAACATAGTTTTCATATGTATTTTCATTGTAAGGATAAGTTTTCCACAAATTTATCTTATTTTAAGTTTCCTTACCATGGAATTTTTGAAAATTGTTGTTTATATGTTTCCATTGATAGCAATATTGGAAAATGGATTTGATTCTTTTGTTTGTGGTAGTGTCATAATTTACCAAATAAGGAAAGATTCTCATCACCCAAGTTTTAGTTGGATATAAACTTGGAATCATGCAACTTGTATTGTGTGATTAATGAGAACTTCATCTTTGGGAAATTAAGACTAATTTCTTGTTCACATGTATATGTGAGTCAAGTGAAGGACTAGGGGATCAGGTACACTTGGTTGTGCGCTAGTTAGGTCCACAACAAAGAACGGTAAGACTATTTGTTATGATTTACTAAAGCTTAGTAAATATGGTTATACTTACAAGATTAAGTATAATTCTGAATCATTGAAAAAGATTTCAATGTATAGCAGAACGAATAAAAAGAATCAAATTAGGCAGAAAGATAAAAGTTTCTCCAATCTGAAAAGAAGGGAGAGTACTTGATTATCGTGTTATATGATTATCTTAGTGATTGTGAAACCATATCACAATTGATCCTCAAAGGACATCTTAGTGCATTTGTGTGGCTAAGAAGAAAAATCATGAATTGATGAAATGGTTAAATCAAAAGGTAAATCATATTTCGTTCCAAAATCGAGTCTTAGAGTCACACTCCGAGATCGAGTCTTGAGTGACATAATCTTAAGAAAGGTTTATAACACTTATCAAATGTAGTGTGAAATGTTTTCTACTCTTGTACATTTGAAATTGGTAAGTTGTGATGTTTTGGATAAAACAAATACCAACTAAGGCCAATTGTGTGAAGTGTTTGTCTTGATAAGAAACCACACTAACTCTTCAATATTTGTTTGTCAAGGAATGTTTCTTAACACGAGAATCTTATATGTCAAGAGGACAACGGTAGTCTTAATGATCTTGAATAGTTTCAAGAACTAATCAAGAGTAAACCTATTGTTAATCACTAACACACGACTTGAGGTTGGTAACCTATCGTGTTGACATATTCTTGTTTCTGTGGCCATTCCAGTTAAAGTTGACTATCCATGTGAGCTCTATGAGTTCTCAATTGTTTGCATAACAACTTGGAAGCAATGGCAGACAGTTGTGCTGCCAAGTGGCAAGAAATTAAGATTGAACAAGTTCAGTCCATATGAGTTTGGATTTGTCACTAACCTTGTCTTGTGATTATGGTTATGACAACTTCACATGGATAGGAACACATACACCATAAAATCTAAGTGTCATAACGTTTCTCTCTAATTCAAGAAAATGACTGTGAGGAAATGCTTTCACTAAGTAGATTTTAAGGAGATAGCAATTGTGTTATTTGCATTCTCAAATTCGATTATCATTACGACATCCCTCTTCATAGTTCGAATTGTGAGAAATAGAAAAAGGTCTAAACATCTCAGATTTATGGTTGTAAGTTCTAAAATTATTTAGAGACCCATGTGAGCTATCTAAGGAAAGGTGTATTAATTTGAGAAGTCTAGATAAAGTCTTATCGAAGCATCTCGTATCAGAAATCTGAACTTTGGTAAGAAAGTCAATAAGTATTGATTTCTAGAAGTCAAGCTGATTTATGGGTACAGGTCAAAGCTAGTGGGAGCATAAGTGTTATGCTAATAAGAATGTAATTATTATGCTAGTGGGAGCACAATTATTACGTTAAGTGTTGTGAGTTAGCAATGTTAATTATAGAAAACAAAAGTTTCAATTCGCAAAGTTGCAGGGTTTGATAAGTTGTTTTGCTATAATTAAGGGAGAGGAATGCATACTTCATTTCAAATCTAAAAGCTTAGATTGAGATTTTAATCAAATTTAGTAAAGAACATATATGAATGTTATGTTGAAATGATTCAACATAAGGAAATTCTATATGTGGAAATATTATAGCAAGAGACTGGTAAAGTATCAAGTCTTTATATGAAACATTATGTATCGTATACCATATGATTTGGGTATAGGATTGATTACATATGCTATAACATTAATCTGTTCTAATTTTCCAAATTCCTAGGGCATTAAGAGGGAAAAGGGACTAGAACGAGATATGACTAAATTGGTTAAGCAATTGTCGAGGACAATCTAAGGTTTACCAAAGATTGGTTGCTTATGGACAGTTGGAAGTATATTATGAATTTTGAAAGGACCATATTGACATACTTTGAGAAGAGCTAACTCTTGTTCAAAAGTGATAGTCAAAATGGGAATATGAAAATGTTTCCATAAGTGGAAGTTATTCTTTAAATCTATGTAAGATTAGGAAACTTAATGCAAGAAGGATGTTCAAATGAATGTACTTTGTGTTGGATTAGTGTCTAAGTCCATAACTATTTTGGTATGTACTTGACCCGATTGTGAGCATGGTCCTTTTGGGTTGCCTTCACCATAGCAATATCTAGGATGAATTAAGGAGAGAAAGCTTCAATATGATATATTAATATATTATAAGATTAATATATATTAAAGGATAAATCATATTGTCTAATTAATATTAGTGAAGAATTAATTCAGACTTAATTTTGTGGCTAAAAGAGATTAATTAAACTTAGGGGACTGATGTTGTAATTATAAGATAGCTGCAACTATGGGTTAATGCACTCCATAGAGTGGAGTGGACGGAATTTATGGGGAAGCCCATAAGATATCGTCCATGGCTCTAAGGAAACGAGTCCATGCGCTGCTTAGAGCCTAAGCAGTCAGATTAGGGTTTCCTAAGTTCAAAACCCTAATAGCCTACCTATTTAAAGGACCCATATGGCCCCAAAAACGTGGCTAAGACTTCCTTTAGGTTTCTAGACGTTTTTGGCTGCCTCCTCTCTTCTCCTCTTCATCCTTGTTGCTCTTGGTGTTTGTGACTCCATTAGAGGTTCAACACTTGAGGCACTAAGCTTTCTAAAGCCAATCAAAGCAAGGAATTGATTGTTATTACTACATAACAATCAAAGGTATTTCTCTAAACCCTAATTTAGATTAAAATATGTTAGATCTAGGGTTTATAGCTTTGGATATTCAATTGCATGTTTATTAGACAAACTAGATCGAAAAGCTATTAGGGTTTGCATGTACCCCATAGGAATGATGTAGTGCTCAAAACCCATCACTTTGAATGTGAGGCTTCGTTTCCATGGAATTGCTCTCCATTACAATACTTTGTAATGTCTGTTGTCATGTCTCTATGACTTTTGTGCACAGTCATCACAAGATGATCATTGCATATAAGTTTAAAATCTAATAGATTATAGCAAACGACAAGAATTTGGTATTCTTACATTTACAATAAGGATTTGGAATTGTGAAATGAGTGTCATTTAAATGCTTTCATTTGATCTATTCCACAAAGAAAGGACCATAGGGAAACATAGTGTGCATGCTTCGAGCATGGCATAACTATTGTTTTAATTCAAGTATTAAGTTGATTAATCGAAACATTATATAAAGAATAATGTGTAATCAATATCGTGATTAAATAAAATGTGTTTTATTATATTCATAAGTTCTGAGACCAAATTGGATTCGATTATTCTTGTGTTTCACTTTGCATGTTTTGACTTCCCGAATAACTAGGTTATTCAAACTATCCACAGTCAATCATACTTTGGAAGTAGGTATTGAGGCAAGACTGTCATGAATCTAAGTGTAGATTGTCTAGGCCTTTTAGACATAGCACAAGTTTGTTGCAGTGTTCATGAGTGATTGTCAGATGATAATCTCTTATATTCTTAAAACAGAGACGTGTGAGTTGTAGCTTACAAATCGGTTTCACATTGATGCTGCGAAAACACACCAGTGTTGACTCGACGAGTCTGAGGCACAGAAGGCTGATTTTGCGAGATTTTGACCTTTTTTGGCTATGGATAGTTACCTAAAACGTTTTTTATTAATAAAATATGAATTTTATCAATATTTGGAGATTATCCTTGCCAAAATAGAAGATAATTGTCAAAATTTAGATAATCATTTGTTTTATTAGATAAAGGTTGATTATTTGTAATTTAGATTTGAATTATCTTGTGAAAATAAAATTAAAGGTCAAATTAGATAATCATAAATTAATTGTTTAATTTTAAATTATTTGCAATTTGATCTTGTGTGTTTTGAGAAGTTTCAAAACTTGCCCTCAAGTTTTGGAATTTAAATTTTTGATTAAAAGTTAATTTTGAAATATATAAATTCTAATCCTATATGTTTTGAAAAGTTTAAAACTTGCCCTCGAGTTTTGGAATTTAAAAGTTGATTAAAAGTTTAATTTTGAAATGTTAAATTCTAAAACCCTCGCATTTTGAAAAGTTCAAATTACGCCCTTATGGTTTTGTTAATTAATTAAAGTGTATAATTAAATGAGAGTTAATAAATCCATAAAGTTTTGGTTTATGTTTAATTAAATTAAAAGTTTAATTAATTAAATTAGACCACCTAGTATTTTAAAAGTTTAAAATACACCCTATACTATGTATATATGACATTAAAAGTCTAATATTATATATGTATAAGTAAACAGTCAGTCTTACCGTTAGTAGGCCTCATTCATGAAGTTGGTCTATAAAGTGTGTTTAAGGAAATTGCCTATAAAATGACGATTGTATGGGTATAGGACAAAACCTTCCATTATAATTATAATGAAGTACAAAGTAACTACATGTGAAATTTAGGGAAAATGTGAAATTGTATGCTAATCCATGGAATTACACTTTGTACCCTTGTCAAGCGTTAGTGCAGGGTATGTGGTTAACCGACACACTAATTTGGGATTGACATTGGTGGTGAAGGGTGGCTCAATGTTTATCATAAATCAATGGAGCGTGTATGCTAACCATCACATTGATTAGGTGATAGTAGCATTGAGTGCACCACGTAGATTCATATGGTTATTCACACCTTGTTTGTGATCCTCAACATCCCAGTCGCAAACTTGAAGGGCATAATCGAGATTAAACATGCCATTGAAAAGTTCAATGAATATCAAAAGATCTAGGAGTTTCAATTCATTTAAAACTTATTTTTTTTTTTCGTTTTTTCATGGTGGAAAATTAGTGAATCGTCATTCACTTACCTTCAAATATTCTGCAACTAGATTACGACATCCCTCTTCTAGGTTGTAGAGTATTGTATTGGATCCTAGGCTTGATGTTTCATTTGGGTGTTACATCAAGGATTCTTATCAACTAACTTGAATTTCTCCCGTTTTGTAGATGTTTGAATCTAACAACGGTCTTCCCAAATTCCTTGGAACAAGTTTTCCAAATGAAGATGACATTCCACGATACGATCAAGGAAATGAGAGTCATGCTTCACTTCCTCCACCTCCTCCTATTGTTCTCCCTAACCTACAAGTTCGAAGGCTTGAAAAGTTCAAGCTCACTCAAGCCCTTTTGGCAAGTGAACACGAAGATGGGAAACCTGTGTGTGCACACTTCTTAGAGATGAAGTCATACATTGATAGGTTAAGGATTTTGGGTGTCGATATATCAGAGATGTTGGTTGTCGATTGGTTTCTTCAGTCGCTTCCTGAATCATATAGTGAGTTCGTAAGAGAGTACTATATGATGGAGCATGACGTGACCCTCATTGATCTCACCTATTTGCTTATAGCTGCTGAATCAGCAATGATTTGGCATGCTGGTCAAGCAAATTTGCCTGGTGAATCAAACTCCCAAACTTCAATGGACACTGGCAACATTGGAAGTCCAGAAAGGACTAAGTATGAGATTGTCCCATGTGCTATGCCAAAGGAGTCCATTTGCTTTTATTGCCAAAAGAAGGGGCATTGGAGATGAAGCTGCCCAAACTACCTGAGAGATCTAAGAGATGGGAGAGTCAAGGAATATGGCTCTACTTTAGGTAAAATCCATTATCTAACTCTTTTGAGTTCCTATCCTAGATTCTTAATACATGATGTGATACGATTACATTTTGATGTTTTGTAGGATCGAAGAAAAAAGAGGAAGCTTAATGGAAGAAGTGAGTTGAATCTAATCGTGTATGGATTTCGATCGCATTGTTTGAAGATTGGATTTTTGAGCTACTACTTGGAGTTAGAATGATTGCTTAAGAATATGAAATAACATAGTTTTCATTTGAATTTCATTGTAAGGACAAGTTTTTTCGCAATAAAATGATTTTTGATTTCGTCTTATTTATTTATCCTTGCAATGGAATGTCTGTGAAAATGGGTGTTCGTATTTCTATTTTTAGAAATGTTGAATTGGATGTGATTCTTTGTTTTGCTATTTCTGGTAATGTCAAAAGTTTACCAAATAGGGAGAGTTTCTCATCGCCGAAGTTTCAATTGGACAGAAACTTTGAAACATACAACTTGGTTGTGTGATGAATGAGAAACTTCATATTTGGAAATTAGACTAATTCCTTGACAAAGTGTCAAGTGAAGGACTAGGAGATCGAGTACACTAGGTTGTGCATTGATCAACTCCACCACAAGAGTGATAATGATATTCATCATGATTTACTAAAGTTTAGTAAATATGATTATACTTATAAGATTGAGTGTAATTCTGAGTTTGATTAAAAAGGTTTCAATAAATGGCAGAACAAATAAGAAGAATCAAATAGGCAGAAAGATAAAAGTTTCTCCATTTTAAGAAGAAGGGAGAGTACCTTTTATTGTGTTTTATGATAAGCCTTAAAGATTAAGAACCATATCTCAATTGATCCTATAAGTAAGTCTTAGTGCTTTTGTATGGATAAGAAGATAAATCGAGAATTGTGGAAATGGTTAAATCAAGAAGCCAATCATACTTCGTTCCAATATCGAGTCTTAAAGTTAAGATTGTGACATTCAGTGACTCATCTTTAGTAGGTTTGTAACACTTATCAAATGTGGAATAAGGAGAGTTTTTCTTATTTTTGTACATTTGAACTTGGTAAGTTGTGATGTCTTGAAGAAGACAAAGACCAACTATAACCAATTGAGTGAATTGTTAGTCTTGATAGGTTTCCGCACAACTCTTGAATATTTGTTTTGTCATGGAAAGTTCCTTGACAAGAGAATCATATATTTCAAGAAGTCAGTGGGAGTCTCAATTGTCTTGAAAAGTTCAAGAGCTAATCAAGAATAAAACAATAGTTAATCACTAGCACCCGACTTGAGGTTGGCGACCTATCGTGTTGACATAATTTTGTTTATGTGCCATTCCAGATTAAGTCAACTATGCAATATGACTCCTATGATTTCTCAATTGGATTGCATAAAGGCAAGACACCCTGATCAATGGAAAGTACATTGATAAGGTAAGGGTGAGCTGCTTAACAACCTGGAAGCAATGGTGGGCATTCATGTTGTCGTAAGGCAAGAAATCAAGATTGAACAAGTTCAATCCATATGAGTTGGAGTTGTCACAAACATTGTCTTACGATTGTTGTTATGAAAAATTCACATGGATAGGAACACATACACTTTAAAATCTAAGTGTCATAAGGTTTCTCTTCATCATGAAAATGATTGTGAGGAAATGATTTCACTAAGAGAGATTTTAAGAAGATTGCAATTATGAAATTTGTATTCTCAAATTCAATTATGATTACGACATCCATTTTCATGGTTCAAATTGTGAAATTTGGCAATTGGTCTAAACATTTGGGACTCAGTAACATAAGTTCTGAATTTCTTTAGACACACTTGTGAGCTTTTTAAGGCAAAGGTGTATGATGTTAAGAAGCTTAGATAAAGGCTTATCAAAGCATTAGGTTTTTCGAAATTCGAACTTAAGGAATTCAATAAGCATTGTTTTCTGGAAGTTCAGATGTTTTCTGAATATATGTCAAAGCTAGTGGGAGCATAAGTGTTATGCTTGTATGGTAATAATCATCGTGTTAGTGGGAGCATGATTATTGTTTCAAGTGTTGCAAGTTAGCAATATTAATCATAGAAAACAAAGATTCACGTTGCCAAGTTGTAGGGGTTGAAAAGTTGTTTTGCTATAATTAAGGGAGAGAATATTATACTTCATTTCAAATCTAAAGGCTTAGATTGTGGAATTTTAATCAAATTTAGTCAAATATATATGAATGTTGTGTTGGAATGGTTCAACATGAGGAAATTCTATATATGGAAAGGATAATTCCATTCTCAAAATTTGGTTATGATTACGACATCCCTTTTCATAATCAAAATTATGAGAACATGGCAATTAGAAATATTATAGCAGAAGACTGGTAAAGTATCACGTCTTCATGTGAGACATTATCAATCGTGTTCCATACGCTTTGGGTATAGGATCGATTGCATATGCCATAATATTCGACCATTCTAATTTTCCAAGTTCCTGGGGAAATAAGAGGGAAAAGGACTAGAACCAAGTTTGAATAAAATAATTAAACAACTGTCAAAGGATGATCTGAGGTTCGCTAAGGATTTGTTGCTTGTGAGTAGTTGGAAGTATAGTATTGGATGGACCATGTTGACATTATTTTGAATAAATAAGATTCTATTTAGAATGAGTTGTCATATGGAAAATATGGAAATGTTTCCATATTGGGAGTTGGATAATGAGAGTCTATGTCTAGATTAGAAACTTTTATGCAAGAAGGGTGTTCAAAGGAATGTACTTTGAATTAGAGACTTCACAGAATTGTCTTGTAACAATATCCAATAAAATACCTTGGAATTTCATTAGCCGAGTCTTGGTGACGTTTGTGCTATGACATTACGAAAGGATTATTGCATAAAATGTTAGAATCTAACATATTCTATTAGTGGCAAGAATGTTGTGTTCTTACATTAATGATAAGGATTGGGAATTGTGAAATGAGTTTCATTGGAATGGTTTTCAATTGATCTATTTCACAAGGTAAGGATCATAGTTAACATAGTGTGCATTCTCAGAGCATGGGACAGCTATTGTTTTAATTCAAGTAATAAGTTGATTATCCGAAACATTAAACAATGAATAATGAGTAGTCAATATGGTGTTTAAATAAAAGTGTTTTATTTACGCTCAAAAGTTTTAGGGCCATATAGGATTAAGTATTATCGTTGTGTTTCATTTTGTATGTTTTGACTTCCAGAATAACTGGGTTATTCGAACCTCCACAGTCGGTCATACGTTGGAAGTAGGTATGAAGGAAGACTGTCATGAATGTGTCTGTAGATTGTCTAAAGTATTTAGACATAGCACAAGTTTGCTGTAGAGTTCATGAGTGGTTTGAGAAGATTAAAGTATTGGATTAAACCCACGCTCCTTGAATCACTTCATGGATTTATCACTGGTGATTATTGAGACGATAACATTGTATATTCTTGAAACCGAGATGTGTGAGTTGTAATTTGCTGGTCAGTTGCACATTGATGATAAGTAAACACACCAGTAACTTGGTGTTATAAAACTTATTATTGTGTGTGATTCGATTAGTAGGTGTAAGCAAGCATTTGAGTCAAAGTTTATCCATTCCTTTTACCCAAAGTTGGATAAAGGCGATATTTATGGGCCCCTCGATGATTTAGTGATGACACCCTAAGCGTTTGGCCAAGCCGGGACTAAGTTGATGTGTTCAATTGTAGTCTTTTGTCAGTCATCATAAATCAAAAGTCGGGAAACAATACATAGACAGAGAGAATGATTTAAATCCATGTCTCGTGTCTATATGATATCTTGTAGAATGGAGGAATATATGATCCCTTATCTAAAGGACAAGCTATCTGATAAGATCAGAGTTGACAACGGCTTTTGAAAGATACGATAGCTGATCAGGTTCTGAAGTTATACAAAATAGTTATTAGACTTATCCAAGTGGGAGACTGTTGGATTAGTGTCTAAGTCCATAACTATTTTGGTATGTACTTGACCCGATTGTGAGCATGGTCCTTTTGGGTTTCCTTCACCATAACAATATGTAGGATGAACTAAGGAGAGAAAGGTTCAATATGATTTATTAATATATTATAAGATTAATATATATAAAAGGAGAAATCATATTGTTTAATTAATATTAGTCAAGAATTAATTAAGAATTAATTTTGTGGCTAAAAGAGATTAATTAAACTTAGGGGACTGATGTTGTAATTATAAGATAGTTGCAAGAATGGGTTAATGGACTCCATAGAGTGGAGTGGACGAAATTTATGGGGAAGCCCATAAGATTTCGTCCATGGCTCTAAGGAAAGGAGTCCATGGGCTGCTTAGATCCTAAGCATTCAGATTAGGGTTTCCTAAGTTCAAAACCCTAATAGCCTTCCTATTTAAAGGACCCCCATGGCCCCAAAAACGTGGCTAAGATTTCCTTTAGGGTTTCTAGACGTTTTTGGCTCCTCCTCTCTTCTCCTCTTCATCCTTGTTGCTCTTGGTGTTTGTGACTCCATTAGAGGTGCAACACTTAGGGCACTAAGCTTTTTGAAGCCAATCAAAGTAAGTAATTGATTGTTATTACTACATAACAATCAAAGGTATTTCTCTAAATCCTAATTTAGATTACAATATGTTAGATCTATTGTTTATAGCTTTGGATATTCAATTTCATGTTCATTAGACAAACTAGATCCAAAAGCTATTAGGGTTTGCATGTACACCATAGGAATGATGTAGTGCTCAAAACCCATCACTTTGAATGTGAGGCTTCGTTTCCATAGATTTGCTCTCCATTATAATACTTTGTAATGACTGTTTCCATGTCTCTGTGACTTTTGTGCACAGTCATTACAAGACGATCATTGCATATAAGTTTAAAATCTAACAGATTATAGAAAACGACAAGAATGTGGTATTCTTACATTTACGAAAAGGATTTGGAATTGTGAAATGAGTGCATTGAAATGCTTTCATTTGATCTATTCCAAAAAGAAAGGACCATAGGCAAACATAGTGTGCATGCTTCGAGCATGGCATAACTATTGTTTTAATTCAAGTATTAAGTTGATTAATCGAAATATTATATAAAGAATAATGTGTAATCAATATGGTGATTAAATAAAATGTGTTTTATTTATATTCATAAGTTCTGAGACCAAATTGGATTTGATTATTCTTGTGTTTCACTTTGCATGTTTTGACTTCCCGAATAACTAGTATTCAAACTATCCATAGTCGATCATACTTTGGAAGTAGGTATTGAGGCAAGAACGCCATGAATCTGAGTGTAGATTGTCTAGGCGTTTTAGACATAGCACAAGTTTGCTGCAGTGTTCATGAGTACTCTTGGAATAAGCTTCGAGTATTGGATTAAACTCACACTCATCTGAATCACTTCATGGATTTTATCATGAGTGATTGTGAGATGATAATATCTAATATTCTTAAAACAGGGACGTGTGAGTTGTAGCTTAAAAATCGGTTTCACAATGATGATGTGTAAACGCACCAGTAACTTGGTGTTATAAAACGCATTGTTGTGTGTGATTTGATGAGTAAATATAGCAAGCATATGATTCAAATTTTATCCATTCCTTTTACCCTTAGAGGGGTAAAAGCGATATATGTGGGCCCCTCGATGATTTAGTGATGACACTCGAAGCGCTTGGCCAAGCCTGGACTGATTTGACCTGTTTAATTAGTCAATCTTCATAAGTCGGAAATCGAGAAGCAACAGATGGACAGAGAGAATAATTATAATCCATGTCTCAGTCCATATGATATCTTGTAGAATGGAGGAATATATGATCCTTTATCTATTGGATGCGTCATTGACTAGGTCAGAGTTCGACAGCGGCTTTTAAGAGCTACGATTGCTAGTCGGTGTCTAAGTCGTACTTGCATTAATAGTTATTAGAATTATCCAAGTGGTAGACTGTTGCATTAGGTGTCTAAGCCCATAACTATAATTGGTATATACTTGACCCGAGAGTAGCATGGTCCATTTCGGTTGCCTTCACCAGAGTAATTTGATAGGATGGACTTTTGAGAAAAGGTTATTTGTGATTTATTTATATATTATAAGTTGTAATATATTAATATGAAATCCTATTATTTAATTATTATTAATCAAGAGTTAATTTGGAGTTAATTTGGTGATTAAAAGAAACTAATTAAATAGACGGGGATTAAGTAAATCAATAATTCCTATAGTGTGGGTCGATAATCCATGGTTATTTAGGATGGTCTAAACCAATATGGATAGTCCATGGAGGTTTAACCCATGGAGCCTAAGTAATATGAAGGGTCATGTGAATTAGGGTTTGCATGGATGTAATCCTAGATTTTTCCACACTATAACAAACAACCCATAATGACCAAAATCGGCCCCACGCATTCTAAGATAAGTGATAAACAATTTTGTGTGCTAAGTAGCATCTATCTCAAGTTCTCCTTTGTTCATGGTGTTTTTGAACCATTTGAGGCATCACATTTGAGGTGCTAAGTTCTTAAAGGCCGAAACTACAAGCTACAACAAAGAGGTAATTCTATAACTCACATTTATATTGTTTATGTCAATTGTATGCTAGTTGTAGGCTTCATGATTTAGAAACAATTTTGCATGTATAATTAGACAAAACGTAGATCCAAAGCATTTAGGGTTGTATGTGCACCATAGGATGTTGTAGTATACAAAACCCAACAATATCTTCCGCTAGCGGAATTTTAATATAACAATAGTTACCATGCCAACATAGACCAAACTCCCTTCGAAATGCTCTACGGGAGGAAGTGTAGGACCCTAATATGTTGGGGTGAGGTCGGTCAGAGGGTCATGGGGAGTACCAAAATGGTACTCAAGACGACAGAGAGGATACAACAGGTCAGGAGCAGGCTTCAGGCTGCTCAGAGTCGGTAGAAGAGCTACGCCTACAGACGTTGGTCGGACCTGGAGTTCCAAGTCAGGGACATGGTCCTCCTGAAGGTTTCACCTTGGAAAGGTGTCATCCGGTTACGGAAGCGGGGAAAGTTGGGCCCCAGTTATATCGGTCCTTTCAGGGTTATAGCCTGGGTGGGCAAGGTGGCGTACCAATTGGATCTTCCAGCAGAGCTCAGGCAGATCCACATCACTTTCCATGTTTCTCAGCTGCGGAAGTGCTTAGTGGATGATTCAGTGGTTGTGCCTTTAGAGGATATTCAGGTTGATGACAGTCTGAACTACATCGAGAAACCAGTAGCTATTCTCAACAGGAAGACAAAGGAGCTGAGGAACAAGAAGGTTGAGCTGCTGAAGGTGTAGTGGCAGCACCACAAGGGCTCAGAGTGGACCTGGGAGCCCGAGGAGGAGATGAGGGAGCACTACTCAGAGTTTTTCCCGTATGCAGCAGACTCCGTGGACGAAGTCTGATTCAAGTGGGGGAGAATTATAACAACTGTCGCTTGAGGTAATAATTATTAATTATTTCTTAATTAATTCTTGGGCTAAGTGTTAATAGAAGAACTAATTGAGTGGACCATTAGTGAGTGAGCCGAAGACTTGGGTCGCCCATAAGATGTACGTTGGGCGTAGCCTTGGGGTACGCGTGGCGTAGAGAAGCATTGGATTCGGGGACGGATGCACGTACGCATAGCGTACCAAGGAGTACGCGCAATGTACGTGAGCAAATTCCAAACCCTAATTTTTAGGGTGTAAACCATATAAATAGCGCATTATGACAGAAACCCTAGCCTCCTTACTAGCCCCTCATTATCAAAAACCCAAGATAGCCTCCCTTTCTCATATCGGTCCTTTCAGGGTTATAGCCTGGGTGGGCAAGGTGGCATACCAATTGGATCTTACAGCAGAGCTTAGCCGGATCCACATCATGTAACAACCCGAAGTTCGTACATCAATTGTAACCCTTTTTGTAACCTTTTTGTGTTAATCCATTCACCATTTTCTTTTCGTTTCCGTTTACGTCATTTAATTAGGTCATAATTGTGGGACTTCTATTATGACTTAATGAGTGTCTAAACATGTTTAGAACTCACTTTAACACTTCATATTAATAATCGGAAACATTTTAGAATCGACCATATCGGGTTACGGTAACTCAATCGGGTGCGACCAAAAGCACCGTATAACGCCGGTATCGGGTAGAATTCCGCCGTGTCCAAATATTAGACATTATTTAAAGTGATCTAAGCTTCCATTAGAAGCCTTTGCCCTATCTCACTACTCTCTCTCTAACCTCTCTCCTCAATCAAAGATTCAAGGTCCAAAACATTGATTTAAGGCTCCAAATCTTTGAGGTAACTCCCCTAACTTGTAGTTCAACCTCTTAGGCCTTCAAATTCGTGTTTAAACTTTGATTTTGGACCTCAAACATGAGTTTATGGCCAATGAGCATGCTTGGGCCGTAAACACATAATAAGAGGGTTTTTATGCCCTTAAACCCCCCCAACCCAACTTTGGGACTTAGATACGACTATATGGCTTACCAATTCGGATTTAGAACACCCTAAACATGAATTTTGAGGATAAAACTTGAGTTTACTGCCCAAGAACATGCTTGTTCCGTAAACTCCTCATTCATGGAGAGTAAACTCATTTTCATGTGTTAAAAAGCCATGTAAACACATCATTAGCCTTGGAATAAATCCTAGAACCAACCAAAATTAGTTTGGGGACCTTAAACATGAAAAATACCCTCCAATTAAGAGTTTACGGCCATGACTCCCCAAGAAATAGTTCCAGGGCCGTAAACTCATAAAAACATGTTAAGTGGTACCCTAAATTCATACCAAGGCTTGGAAAAATAGTTTGAATCACATGTGATTGTCCTAGTATCACCAAATGAATTAAGGATTGAGCATGGGGAAGTTTACCGCCGTAAACTCCATGTATACTGCCGTAAACTCCAATAAATGGTCTTTAAGTGATTTTACTCCATTCCAAAGTCATAGTTAAATTCATCCCAACATTTCCCAAGTGCTATTTGAGCATTTAGCACCATAAACCTTGACAACATGAGTTCACGGCCGTGAACTCATGTGTGTGTAGTGTATAAGGCCGTAAACTCCATAAGGAGTTTACTCTTGAAGAGTAAACTCAATTCCCAAGTCCCACACGTCCGTAGAAGTCACTCGGATCACTCCAAACACTTGTTTTGAAGTGTTTTCGCTCATTGGAGTGTATTATCATATCTAATTAGTGGGTTATAGTCTAATTAGATACACTTGGATATTATTTCATATTACATAGGAACCTCGCGTGTTATCAAGCCCCGAACCAACGTTTAGCATCCAAACAGTCGCATTTTCTCGTCTTGTGAGTTCATACCCCTACCCTTTTTCACTGTTTTCACTGTTTTTAGGGGGAATACAAGCAAAGTACAAGGGATTACTTGTACTCAAAACTTTTTTTACATGTGTGTTTTTCATATCTCATATGCTTTTAACACTAATTATTATAACAGATAACCGTTTGAAACTTGCAGGATAATCATATACATTATTTGTGAAATTAGCTATAAACTTTATGTTTTATATATTTCACAAATGGTTTTCCATATTTTATCAGTTAAAAGCATGACATTTGAACTTGAAACATAAAAATTAGTACACTGTTTTGTCCTCGGTAACACTCCACAGAGATACGCGGGTGGAGGATAATTGTATTATTACTAGTAAATTTGTTAATCCTATATAATTGGAGACACGTCCTCGGTGAACACTCCACAGAGATACGCGAGTGGAGGACCGCACCTGTAACCAGAATCTCTTAGATAGGGAGCGTGACTTGAGTGTATAGATCTATACGGGGCTGACTACCCCACACCTGGCTGCTAGCTACAGCCGAACCGAAATGGTTCAAGGGTGACGAAAGTCATAAGGTGATGTGGACTACTTATTGCCATATCTAGTCTATCGTATGGTTATGGAACTCACAATTAGGATAACAGAGATTTACTTAATAGTAATAATGAATAAAGTAATTTATTTACTTTGTATATATTAGTTTTATATATGTGTTAAAACTAATACATTTCACAAGGATAACCAGGTTTTCAGTATACATCTTTCACATTTGGTAACCAACATTCAGGAAAATATGGGATTTTCCTGGGGAAACATTTGTACATAACCAGATACGTGTAACAAATTAGATAACTAAACTTTACATTTCACAATGGTAAACATGTTTTCAGTGTACATCTTTACATTGCATTTTGAGACTCAATAACCAACAATTAAGAAAATATGGGATTTTCTTGGTGTGTAACATTTTTAGAAACGGAAAGGAACTTGTACATTTTTCACAAAACAAAACCGCTTATCAACTCACCAGCGTTATGCTGATTTTCAAACCGCTTGTATTCTCAGGTCCATATTAAACAGGTACCTGATGACTCCTTTTGGCGAAGATGGAGCGCGTTCAAGACACGTCTTGCTTTTGTTTATATATACATATGTATAACAATGTACAACTTTACTTTTTAAACAAATGTAAACTTTTATGTATGTAATGTAATGGTTTTTTACTTTACTTACTATGTGCATTGGATTTGATACTCAACGTGGAGTCAACCCCGGAAATGTTTCCGCCTTCGGTTTTCGGGGTGTGACACATCACTTTCCATGTTTCTCAGCTGTGGAAGTGCTTAGTGGATGATTCAGTGGTTATGCCTTTCGAGGATATTTAGGTTGATGAAAGTATGGACTACATCGAGAGACCAGTGGCTATTCTTGACAAGAAGACAAAGGAGCTGAGGAACAAGAGGGTTGAGCCGATGAAGGTGTAGTGGCAGCACCGCAAGGGCTCGAAGTGGACCTGGGAACCCGAGGAGGAGATGAGGGAGCACTACTCAGAGTTTTTCCCGTATGCAGCAGACTTCGTGGACGAAGTCTGATTCAAGTGGGGGAGAATTATAACGACTGTCGCTTGAGGTAATAATTATTAATTATTTCATAATTAATTTTTGGGCTAAGTGTTAATAGAAGGACTAATTGAGATGGACCATTAGTGAGTGAGCCGAAGACTTGGACCGCCCATAAGACATACGTTGGGCGTAGCCTTGGGGTACGTGTGGCGTAGAGAAGCATTGGATGCGGGGGACACATGCACGTACGCATAGCGTACCAAGGAGTACGCGCAATGTACGTGAGCAAATTCCAAACCCTAATTTTTAGGGTGTAAACCATATAAATAGCGCATTATGACAGAAACCCTAGCCTCCTTACCAGCCCCTCGTTATCAAAAACCCTAGATAGCCTCCCTTTCTCATTTTTGTGTGTGTTTTGGCCTTGTGAAGCTTATTTGGAGATTAGAAGCTTGAAAGAAGGAAGGAGACGATAGTAAAGAGGAACTTGAGTATCTTGAGCTCATAGATCTAGGATAAAATCAGCTTTTGGGACTCATTGGAGGTATAAAGCTTTCAACTTTCTTTTTGAATACTTAGATCTAGTGTAGTGTTGTTTTGGGGTCTTTTTTAGTTCCAAGAATGGACCTTTATGACTCAAGTTCATTTCCAGGCCAAGAGGTGCCACTCTTAGTGATATTCATGTCCGATAAGCAGTAAAGTCTCGATCAGTTGCTATATTCCAAGTTGGGTCTCATTTGGTGGGTTGCAAGCCACTAGGCAATCAAATTTATGGGTTAAGATGGGTTATTGGACTCAGATCTGTAATTTGGACTTAGTGTCTTAAGGGATTAAGCAGTTTTGAAGAAAATGGCTTAACAGAGTAGTACGTTGGGCCTACACGCCAATATGTGCATCGTACAAGCCATGCAAGTTGTACGCATAGCGTACGGAGGAGTACGCTCAACGTACTCTCAGATTTTAGGCTTTGCGACATTTGTGCCTCTGTTTGGACCAATATTTGGGCCTAGCAGATGTTGGACCGAAATGGGCCATCAGAAGTCAAATAATGGACCGAGGACGTGTTTGGGCTTAAGGGAAGGCCCATTTGAGGAGTTGGGCCCAATTTAGAAAATTGGGCCATTAGTGGGCCTTTAGTGAGCCATTAGTGAGTTGGAAAGATTAGAAGGAAGTGGGCCTAGGTTTCGACTAAGTGTTTATTGTGATAATAATAGTCGGGGATTCATTGGAGTAACCATCAGAGATTCCTCACACGAGTTTTTAGCAGCCAGCTTGAGAGGTGAGTTTTCCTCTAGTAAGAATGGGTCTAAGGCACCAATGCCGACCCGTTTATGTATGTTAGCTTATACCGGACTTGGGTCTGATGTCGGGGCTAGCCCGATGTAGATTATATGTTTCCGGACTTCGGTCCGATGTCGGGGCAAGCTCAAGGAATGTTTGTATGCTTGATGTCTTTGTGATTCTTGCATGTGTTTGTTATGTGTTCCGGACTTCGGTCCGATGTCGGGGCAAGCCTGAGGAATGTTTATATGTTTATGTTATATGCTTGATGATATGTTATATGTATACCGGACTTTGGTCTGATGCCGGGCGGGGACCGATACTGGACTTCGGTCTGAGGCCGGGCGGGGCCAATATTGGATTTGTCCAATGTCGGGAAGGGCCCGATGTAGTGGGCAAGGCCCATTGTATTTTATTATGTGATTATGTGTATGGTATGTGGTAATTTGGGGGGACTCACTAGGCTTTGTGCTTATAGTTATCAGTTTTGGTTTCAGGTACTACCGCTAGTAAGGGGAAGTGCTCAAGATGACGGCATGGCACACACCACAACTTTTAGCCTGGGAGGATTCGCTCTGATATTCTGACATATGATTTTGATACATTGATAGATGATATGAGATTTTTGAGATACATGATTTATGACATTTTGATACTTGTTGTTTTATTACTATGTGTTTGATGAAACATGGTTTTCTTAAATGATTTAAAACAAAATTTTTGGACCGTATTTTTGGGATGTTTCAGTGTTATCATAAAGTTCAGATAAATCAGATATAACCACTTGTGTTGAAAAACTAATCATTGATCGCATCGCCTTAAGGAGGGAACTGGCTATTAAGGTGTAAAGTCCATACTCTATAGCTAAAGAGGATTCAGGAACATGAGTTCAGGGCAGTGCCCTTGGTTGGGTTCCAATGGACATAGTCCATGGTAGGGATCTAGGGACAGCACCCCTATCGGGGTCTAAGGGGAGGAGCTATACAAGAAAAGCGGGCCAAACCAAATTTTTTCTATCAAATGAGCCAAAAATTGTGTCCATTAAAAAGGTTGTTGTCTTCCCTCATTAACTATCATCTTCATCATATATATATATATATATATATATATATATATATATATATATATATATATATATATAAGTAAGATAAATGTTGTAGAACATATAGAACATAGAAAAATTATTTCTACTTTTTCTTTCTACATATCTTTCTCATCAGC
Organism: Lactuca sativa; assembly: GCF_002870075.4. Lineage (NCBI taxonomy): Eukaryota > Viridiplantae > Streptophyta > Magnoliopsida > Asterales > Asteraceae > Lactuca > Lactuca sativa. Next base: position 378,894,238 of record NC_056626.2, read on the forward strand.
ACATAAAATTGCAAAGTATTGCTGTGTTTCAGAATTTGGAATCTATTATTGGATTATTCAAAATCGTATTTTGTGATACCCGAGGCAAAAAGGTCGAAATCACAGATTTCGGATAATGCTATCATACACGATTCTTGAATTATCCAACTATTGTTATTGATATTCGAGACTAATCATTGATCGCATCGCCTTAAGGAGGGAACTGGCTATTAAGGTGTAAAGTTCATACTCTATAGCTAAAGAGGATTCAGGAACATGAGTTCAGGGCAGTGCCCTTGGTTGGGTTCCAATGGACATAGTCCCTGGTAGGGATCTAGGGACAGCACCCCTATCGGGGTCCAAGGGGAGGAGCTATACAAGAAAAGTGGGCCAAACCAAATTTTTTCTGTCAAATGACCCAAAAATTGTGTCCATTAAAAAGGGTGTTGTCTTCCCTCATTAACTATCATCTTCATCATATATATATATATATATATATATATATATATATATATATATATATATATATATATATATATATATATATATATATATATATAAGTAAGATAAATGTTGTAGAACATATAGAACATAGAAAAATTATTTCTTCTTTTTCTTTCTACATATCTTTCTCATCAGCACATAAAATTGCGAAGTATTGCTGTGTTTCAGAATTTGGAATCTATTATTGGATTATTCAAAATCGTATTTCGTGATACTCGAGGCAAAAGGGTCGAAATCATAGATTTCGGATAATGCTATCATACACGATTCTTGAATTATCCAACTGTTGTTATTGATATTCGAGACGTAAAATCTAACATTGGAGATGGCTTGGGATTTAGGAATTGATCTTGGGTAATCTTGCAAACCGCCTTTGCCTCGACGTTTCTTTAGGTAGAATCTTTTCTTTTCTGTTTTTTTTTTTTTTTTTTTTTTTTTTGGGGGGGGGGGGGGGGGGGGGGGGGGGGATTTTCCACGTCTAAAACCCATTTGAAATTAAAGAGAAAAAAAAGTTGTATTTGATTTAGAGAGAGTACGAATGGAATTATAGAGAGAGTGTAGAAGGTTCGTATGGTTTATATATGTGAAAAAAATAATTTTAAAAGTATAGTCGTTCAATAGCTATATACTTATGGGTTGGGATAGACCACGATGCCTTTGAACCCCATCTTCTTGAACCTGCCTCTTGTCAAAATGGAGGTACCGCTAACACTATCCCATCTTTGGGATTATGCCCATAATAGCCATATTTTGCGTACATAAACATAAAAAGCTTGTTTCCACAAATAGACATTGATTCACGGATGTGGCCTACGAGGGCTCCGAGGAATTAGGATATCCTCCATGGAATGGGAATATGGTAAATTAAGGAAGGGCATATTTGTAAAAGTCAAAGATCCGTTGAGGCTCTAGTGTGGTCCGCAGATGCATCTTTGTAGAACCTTCGTAATTCAAGCAACGTTCTCTTCAGCGTTCCAAAAAAACACAAAAATCCAAAAATCTGCAGAGCTAAATGAGCAATCAGCGGATGGTGCTCCGAGGAATTCTTCTTCAGTTTTTTTTGTGTTTTTTTACCACATCGATTTCTCAGAGCATAAGTTCATTCTATGGATCCCTCGGAGGTAGTTTTACAGAATCCATATCTATTTGTAGAAACATAATTTTTTATGTCTATATTTTGGAAACCATACCCAAAATATGGCTATTCCAGTCATAATCTCCCATCTTTTGCCTCATCAGCCATGACTCTATGCACCTTAAGGGAGACTTAAAATGGACGGTGAACTTTAGCTAGTTGTGGACTTGTAATCAAATTAGAAGAGATGAATTAAGGGGTTCAACACCTATTTGTCTCATTACTATCTCCACCCTTGCTCTGTGCACTCTAAGGAAGACTTAAAATGGACGGTGAACTATAAGAATAATGAGCTTTAGCTGGTTGTGCCGTTGTGGCCTTGTAATTCTATTAAAAGAGATGAATTAAGGGGGTTCATGGGGTTCAACACCTATCTGTCGCATTACTAGCTCCAACACTACAGCCAAGTGAACAGCTCAACCTAATAACCTCTTTAACTCGTGTAAATATTTGTTTGTTTGAATTTATTATCCAACTTGTCCATTTCAAGAACTCTAGTGTTAACCATTCAAGACGTACATGTAAAATGAAATCTAAAAGAGTACTATTTATTGAAATTTACGCAATAACTATAAACATATTAAAACGACAACGGAGTTAAAAGTTGCACTCTTTAATATACATACACCTTTATATAGATAAACATTGTAATATAGTTTTAGTAGTTAGAAGAAACAACTCGAGATTATCGGCTTCAAGGTGTGGATCCCATTAGATGAATCGTATGAAATCAATCAAGTCCACTACAGTAAAAAATAAAAAATAAAAATAAAAAAAAACAAACAAACTAACCACTGTAAATACATTATTAATCAGTTTTTTTTTCTTTTCTTTCGTACTTGTATTGACTTGACCAAACAATACATGCACCTAAAATGATTAGTCTGATCTGTGTATAGTTTTTCGAGCATGCAATGATGGTGTCATGAACTGCTAAATATAGAAAACGATTTGGAGTGTTATGAATGAAAAACGACGAAAAAGTAAATTGTTGAATGAAATTGGCAATGGAAACTCACGAGCAACGATCCAACACAAATTGTTTCTCCTTTGTTTCTACTTTTAGAATCTTACGAACCCACAACCATCACATTGCACCTTTTACTTTCACTTTCCCATCCACAATGTATCTTTACAACCTCTTTATCCTTTCTAAAAATGGAATGCATCATTTTATTAAACAAAAATATGTGTAAAAAGCATGCAATGAGATATGTATGTTTTCTTAATGATTGTATTTAGAGGTGTCGGTTTTGGAATGTTCACTTATTAATAAGTCATTTTTGTTATACTTTATCTTTCATATATGATATATCAAAATTAAGTTGTAGTTAAAAGAAATCTAAAAACTAACATCTCAAATAAATCCGGTAAAAACGGCATGCAATCCTACCATCGATATATTATCAAATCCCGCAAAAAGTTACTAAGTTTTCGTAAAAATTCAATATAACACAACATTTATTTTAATCTCAAACTGGGTGCTTATTATACCAACTAGGTGTAAAACCCGTGTATTACACGGATGATTAAAGAAAATAAAATACTAAAATGTAATAATAAGTAATTTTAAAATAAGAAATTAAGAAACATATTAATTACAATTTATTATAATATTTATTACATTTAATACTTTACATATATAAGTATAAGATTATATGGCTTTTTAATTTAAAAAATTGAAAAAAAAAACATAAATTGACATGTAGGTATTATTTATTTAAAAAAAAATCATAAAATGATAAGTGTCAAAACTCATTAGAGATTAACACGTGGCAAAAAAAACTTTCATTTATTACAAATGATTTATTCACAATAAAAGTGTAACCCTTAGCGACGACAAAAAACGTCACAATTGATGCCCCTTGTCGTCGCTGATACCTTTAGCGACGACATGTAGTCGCTAAAGAGTTGTCGTTATTTTCTCGTAGCTAATACTCGTTTGTCGTCGTAAATGGCGTCGTCTCTAATACTCGTCGTCGCTAAATGTCTCCGTCGTCGCTATTGAGGTCGTCTCTATTGATATTCCAGCCACCGGTCGGAGTTTTTCCGACTACTCTTCCCGGAATCAATAGTCGTCGCAATTTGTCAATGTTGTCGCTAAATGTGTCGCTGCTAAAGTTTTTTTCGTTTTTTTCTATTGAAAAAATATTGTATTTATGATATTAGTTTATATATATATATATATATATATATATATATATATATATATATATATATTATAAAATGCAGATTTGATAAAAATACAGAAATAAATACATACCACATTACATAAGACATCAAATATATCATATTACATAAGCTATCTAATAAATCCAATATAAACATCAAATATATCATCCATAAGCAATCTAATAAATCCAAAATAACATCATCCATAACATAAAACAAGAAAACTATGTGTCTTCTTCTTCCCCATCGTTGTTGACTTGGTTCTTAAACGAGCGGATAATATCTCCAATTGTCTTCACAAACGCCGGGTTTTGAAGAAAAGCGTTTACATCAACACCCTACAATTAAGTCACAAGCACATTAAGTAATTAACAATCTAACAAACTATCAAACTATCAAACCACTAAAGAATTAATTAAGTCTTTAACAATTTAACAAACTATTAAACCACCAAATCAATTAACTCTTTAACAATTTAACAAACTACCAAAAATTACTATAAATGCATTAAGTTCTTAACAATATAGCAAAGCTACCAAATTATTTAAGAATTTAACAACTACCCGTGTTGGTTACGGTGTTCTGACTATGACTGCTATTGTGATGATGCACTTGTACTCGCTGGAGAATGAGGTTTAGGCCCAATGCCTCTCAGATGCCCCCTTCGAGCACCTAACTTCTTCTAAAATATTGCAATCCAATCAATGGTGTTTGGATCATCACCGGAGTCGGCTATGTGATGAGTCTGTAAAGCAACCTCAACAACTAAGGCATTCTGTATTTCACAAAGATTATCAATATACGTTAAAACTAAGACAAAAAAACAACAATCTTAATAATAACTTACATATTGGTCTTCAACCAAAGGATCAACAAAGTCCCTTTTTTTATTCATATGTCCACGATGAAATGCTTTAAGCCTATTCAAATTCTGTTTTTAACCTTACAAAGTATGTTATACTTGAAGAAACATTAAAAAAATATGTTATGACTGAATAAGCATTATTGTAACTTACATTCTTAAAACAAGCACTACCGTAGTTGCACGTCCCTCCACGATTCTTAACTACTTCCTTCTTCCGGCATTCTTTGTTTCTAGCGAATCGTTTATGATGCTTTTCTATTAAGAAGTGGTCAATAGCACCACTCCAGCGCTGCGGATCCATACTTGCAGGGGCTTGAACCCATCTTGCCTCCACATTCCCTTCAAAAACAGTCAAACAAGTTTTTGCAACATTTTTGCAACATTGTTTAGTGAATCCCAATAAACTGGAGCCATAGGATCATTTGAAATCGCTCCAAAATCAAACCATGTCTACAAAAAATAGAGAAATCAATCAAAATTAAACATATTAAATATTCAAATTTATAAATAATTTACCGAAAGATACTCGAACATGATAACCCTTTCGGCTTTAGAAACGTCGTTCCATGTGTCCTTATCGAAACCGATGTCATGCCACATATAGCTCCCAACTTCCAGAATGAAAGATTCGTATACTTCCTCAATCGGCTTGTGAGTATTTATCTCAAATATAATCTTCAGTGGCCGGTTTCCGTTAACTGCAAATAACTTGTACATTTTTTGTTTACTACCATGTCTCATAAAAAAATATTAGACAAAATAATTTTTTATATACATACAATATGAAATACAATGAATTATAATAAATCTTAATTACCATCGATCTGGTGATCACCAAAACCTCCACAGAATGGATGTGGTGTGTAACAACCCGTCATTTCAGGTCATTGAAAATCGAATCTTGTAACCTCTTGGAAAAAGTAATTGGGATACCATCGAAAATGAAGTATTCAAAAGCTCTGGTTGGAGTACGCTATGTAGTAGATATCGTCTTAAGATTTCCAAGCATATAAAGAACACTAAAATCCGAGTTATAACGAAGAAGTTATGACCATTCTAAGTTTTCCGACAAAAACCGGCAATACGAATTTACGTAAAAACGCAAAGTTTCAATAAAATACTTTTTGACCTTAGGTGTCTAAATGAAAGTCATAGATATCGTTAAACTGCAAAAGTACATAAAAAGAACGCCCAAATCCGACTTCGTAAATCGAATTTATGATTTTTTTTTAAGTTCGGCTTAGCAGCAGGCAGCTAAAAACTCGAATCGGAGATCGAGCGACTTTTGGCCGGCATGACCTAAACGAGAATCGAAGGTCCCGACAATGGTAATTCAGCGGTAAAAATTCTGGCAAAAACCGACGTCAGATAAAGAAGTTGTGAATTTCTAAAGAAATTCCTTAAACACGGCCTTTTAAAAATAAATAATAAAAATAATTTCAGAATTTTCCGACGGAATCTAAACGAAAGTTGTAGATCTTAGTCTCACCTACGCGTGGATATAAAGAACGTCGAAAACGGAGTTCGTATGAAGGAGATATGAATTTTTGAAGTTTAATAAATAATTAATATATATTTTTAATTTTAAACTCTTGGTAATATCCGAAGAGGAGTCAGCAGATGGAACCGAGGTACGCCCTGCGTACCCTCGTACGCCCCGCGTACTCAAATCAAGGGCCTCGGTTCGACCACGTCGCCCCCTATGCGAGCTATGCCCCGTCCCATCCGAGCTCCGGGGCAGTCGAGGACTCGGTCATGCATGACGCACGGGTACGCCCCGCGCACCGAGGCCTCTCAGCCCCTATAAAAGGGATGCGAGGGTTCCGGGAAAACTTGCTCATTTCCTCTCGTTTCTCTTGCGTTTTACCTCGTTTTCTGTGCCCGTGCTAACCCGAAGCCCTGGTCATTTTGCCCAAGCCCCGAAGATCGTTTTTACTCCCGAGATTCCCGAGAATCCCGAGAAAAATCCGTTTCCCGAGACGAAATTCTGTCCGGTTTCCATCTCGCTTTCTTCAAACCATCATGTGAGTTCATACCCCTACAAACACATTTTTTAAATACATTTTAAATGGTTTTTATACTCTTTTAATGGGGGAATACAAGTAAACATACGGTTATTATCGTGTATTACATAAAGTTTCACTGTACTCGTTTTTATCAAATGAATCACTTGTGATTCACTACTACTATGTGAAAACTCTTGTCACATTTTGCATGCACTAGATTTATACAAAGTATTTAGCAATTCCAAAGCATCCTTCGTTGCTAAACCGTTTTAATACATTTTAAAAACTTATGATTTATGCATTGTCGAACATTGTGAAAAAGGACAAACTTTGCATACGAAACTACTACTTTAATACAGACTTAGTTGAGAATCTGTGAGACGTGTACATCTTCAAATAATACCTTTTTGCTAAAAGGTACCGCTTCAAGTCCTGTCTATAACCAGAGTCTCCCGTTCGGAGAACGTGTCAAATGTGTATAGATCTATACGGGAAGTCATGATCCCGCGCCCTGACTATTAGCTACAGTCCGTCCTTTGGGGTGACAGTTTGTCATAACGCTACGACGCCTGAAGAACGTTGCTACAGGCATATTATGTTTAGTATGGTTATAAAACTCATCGGATATACAATTATTATAGTACTTCTGATTGATGAATGAGTAGTTATTAAAACTATTCTTCATCTAACAATCTGAAATCTTCTAATAGGTTTTATTATATAAATCTATGCTCTAACTCCCTAAGGCATGTCTTTTGCTTTCGGTTTTTAGTCTGGGACATTAGGCTAACTATCACTTTAGGAAAATATGGGATTTTCCCGGTATACAAAACAAACAACTAATAGGAAAATAAGGGATTTTCTTGATTTAACTATCCATATTATTTAATACATATATTCTCATGCATTTCACACTTTTATAAGAAAATAAGGGATTTTCTTGGAAAACATACACTCAATTTGGAATGGCATACAAACTTTCTAAACTACTTATGAACTCACCAACTTAATTGTTGACACTTTCTCTTTGAAATAACTTGTATTCTCAAGGAACCGCTAAGCAGGTTTGGAAATCAACTTTTGGGGATTAACGCGCTGGCGTTAATTACTTCTTTTGAAAGATGTTTATGCTTTTATCTTTTGGGCATGTAATGAATACAATGATGTAAACATTTTAAAAACCTTTATATATGTATGGTGGTGTGTACTTTCCTTTCTATGAACTGTTATGATACTGAATATGACGTCCTCCGCCCCCGAACGTTTCCGCAGTTCTGGTTTGGGGGTGTGACAGATTGATATCAGAGCATCATTTATAGTGAATTAAGTATAACAAAACCATTTTTGGTATACAACTATAAACTCAACTGGGCAAAAACACTCTGAGAAGAGTCATACTTTTGAAATTAAATTTATTTAGTTTTTGTAAAGTAAGCATGCATTCATTTCGTACTAATAACAGTTTCACATCGGACCATTTTAGAAGTATTATAAATAAGTTGTGCAGTGCAGGTACGCCTTGGGATATGTAATCGGAACTGGGAAGGATATAGCATGATCAACTATATTTGTCCGAGAGCCGACTAACGTGTGCCGAGGAGTGTCTGTAGTGGACAAAAAATTTAAAACTTGCCAAAAACATATCGTTAAATAATACTAAGGGAGTATTTGAGTATCAACAACCATTAAACTTAAGGGTAAATTTCATGTACTCTAGCTTATAGTAAATTCTTAACCCTATTCTCGTACAGACTCAATGGCTGGATTCCACCACCCCAATGACTCCTACTACCCCAACCAAGGTAATGGAGGATGGATCGAAGAAGATCCCAAAGAAGACGAAGAACATATAGAGTTGGATGAAGGAGATGACTCTGGTAAAGATTCAGAGCCAGAGATTATCAATCCACCGGCCCCACAACCTCCCGTCCATGTGAGGAACTTCCAAGGACCCACTCCTGTGTGGGGGAGTCACCTCCACCATTGGAGCCAACAACAAAGCTTACGCCCTCCCTACGGCATGTGCCGAGACTTTTATGATGTCAGGGGCGGGGGATCGGCGGACCGAGAACTTCCGGTCATGGTTGGCAAACAAGCCAACCAGTGCTATCAATCTGGAGTTCAAGCCAACCGGATCCGCGAAATCAACGTAGAAGTGCAGGTTCACACTTCTGACATTCGTAGGCTGGATGGGATTCAGGACCATGCCCAACTCCAAACTGAGACATTGCAGGCATAAATGATTGCAGCCCTAGCTGAATTAAGGGAACGACAAGCCGCTTTTGATAGGCGTCTAATGGAGTCGAAGCAATCGGATGCGGAGTCAAGCTCCAAGTGCAACCTACGTCGCAAGTAGTGCTTGCCAAAAAAATTTCAAATTTTGTTATAAATTAGGACTTCGGATAAAAGTATTACATTCTTTAAACTTTCTGTAATCGGAGACCTTTAGAAAGGTCAAAAATTTTTGTCTAAACTCGGATGTAACACAACTATATGTTTAAAATATATAGGGAAAACCTCTTTTCTGTTTTGATTTTGTGCAGTTTGTCCAATTCATAAGTACATCTATTCAAACTTCATTTATAAATCAGACTCAGAACCCTGTGTTGGCCAAACCAAATCCTTAAACTATTAAAGGAAGTTAACTCAATATCACTTAACTTGCAATCACCAAAACTTATAATCTCTCATTTTCTTTTGGCAGCGCGATGCCTCCTCATCCAAACCTGAGACCCAGACCGGGCACGGTGCCACCACCACCTCCACCACCAACGTATGATCCGGCCATGGTCCAGGCGGCTATCACAGTAGCAGTAACAGCAGCTCTCTCACAAATAAACTCCAATGAAAATGGAGGTACAGGAAGCAGCACGAATCATTCAAATCATGGCACCGGCCGTGGTCAAGTGAGGGAGTGTACAAGGAGTTCTCCAACTCAAAGCCAAAGACTTTTAATGGCATGGGAGGAGTCATTGCACTAATGCAATGGTTCGAAAAGACCGAAACAGTCTTCGAGATCTGCTCGTGCCAAGAAATAAGCAAGGTCAAGTTCGCTACTTGCACCTTCATAGATCGAGCCCTCACTTGGTGGAAAAGCCATGTGAATTCGGTGACGCTCACTGTAACCAACGCCATGAGTTGGGAAGATCTAAAGGTTCTACTACTAGAAGAATACTGCCCAAGGGGCGAAGTGCAAAAGCTTGAGCAGGAGCTCTAGAATCTGAAAATGACTGGGTTTGATCTAGTCACCTACACAGCTAGGTTCAACGACCTCGCTGCATTGCGCCCTACCATGGTCAACCCAGAATCAAAGAAGGTTGAAAGGTACATTTGGGGGTTGTCACCCCAGATTCAAGGGCATGTCCTAGCTTCCAACCCTATCACCTACAACAGCACTAAATGCCTGGCTCAGCGACTCATCGACCACGGGGTAAAACAGGGTACCCTTGCAACTACCGCCAATCCATATAAGGAGGCACAGGGCAAGAATAGGCCTTGGAACAAGAGAAGGGGGCAAACCCTACAGGAGAACCCCAAGAAACAACAAGTAGTAGCGATCCATGCTATTACTGTACCTACCAATACTGCCCCCACAAGCTCATACAATGGGAAACTTCCGAAATGCAACCAATGCAACTTCCACCACCACGGTCTCTGCCGTGACCTTCAATGCACCAGGTGCAATAAGAAGGGACATACAGCCCGCTATTCCAAAGATCCAACCCAACAACCCGCCCCCACTACTAATACCGGAGTAAGCCGCGCCTGCTTTGAGTGCGGAGACACGGGGCACTACCGCAGGGACTGCCCGAAGGCAAACAACAGGAATACCGGCGGAAGGGGGCGAGTATTCACAATGGGACAAGATGAAGCCATTGCGGACCCCACTGTTGTTACGGGTACGTTTCTTCACGATAACTCGTATGCATGCATTTTGTTTGATAGTGGAGCGGAGAGAAGTTTTGTGAGTCACAATTTTAAAGGCCTGCTAAAGCCATTGCCACAATCATTAAGTGAACCGTTTATAGTAGAAATGGCCAACGATAAAACCGAAGGCACCAAGGAGATATACTTAAACTGTACTCTAACTCTAAACGATAATCCCTTTACAATCAGCCTCATGCCAGTCTCGATTAAGAGCTTCGATGTCATCATTGGCATGGATTGGCTGAGTTCTCAACATGCAGACATTTTATGTTACGATAAGGCCGTTCGTCTTAATCTGCCAACCGACAAAACTTTCATTGTCTTGGGCGACAAACCCAGTACCACTCTTCGTATCATCTCATGTATCCAAGCTCAGAAGTGCCTACGCAAAGAGTGTCACGCGTTTTTGGCACATGTTGTATATGTGAAACGCAAAGTCCAGGACGTCAAGAATGTGCCCGACGTATGCGATTTTCCCGACGTTTTTCCCGAGGACCTTCCGGGAATACCACCTGCAAGACAAGTTGAGTTCAGAATCGATCTGGTTCCCGGAGCTACCCCAGTAGCCAAAGCACCCTATCGATTAGCCCCAGCAGAGATGCAGGAGCTATCCAGCCAACTGAATGAGCTACTTGGAAAAGGATTCATCAGGCTGAGCTTCTCGCCATGGGGAGCACCCGTCTTGTTCGTGAAAAAGAAGGATGGATCATTCAGGATGTGCATCGACTACCGAGAACTCAACAAACCTACCATCAAGAACCGATACCCCTACCCCGAATCGATGACTTATTCGACCAAATCCAAGGAGCCAACTACTTCTCCAAGATCGATCTGAGGTCGGGATATCACCAGCTGCGAGTCCTGGAGAGCGATGTTCCCAAGACGGCCTTCCGAACGAGATACGGACATTACGAGTTCGTAGTGATGCCGTTCGGACTAACCAATGCCCTGGCCGTATTCATGGATCTAATGAATCGGGTATGTCGTCCATTCTTGGATAAATTTGTGATCGTATTCATAGATGATATACTCATTTATTTAAAGAATAAAGAAGAGCATAGTCAACATCTGAGAGAAGTCTTAGAGACGTTACGGACTGAGAGACTTTATGCAAAATTCTCAAAGTGTGAGTTTTGGATTAGAAAAGTTGACTTCCTCGGTCACGTAGTCAGCAAGGAAGGAGTCCACGTGGACCCATAAAAAATCAAGGCTATCAAAAACTGGTCTGCCCCAACTACTCCAACAGAGATTCGCCAATTTCTAGGTCTTGCTGGTTATTATCGAAGGTTCATTCAAAATTTCTCCAGCATCGCAAAACCTCTTACCGCTTTAACCCAGAAAGGTGTGACCTACAACTGGGGAGAAAAGCAAGATACTGCATTTCAGACTTTGAAACAGACCCTTTTTAGTGCACCCATCCTTTCTCTTCCAGAGGGGACCGAAGATTTTGTGGTGTATTGCGACGCTTCGAAGCAAGGACTGGGCTGTGTGCTAATGCAGAGGGGAAAGGTTATTGCATATGCCTCACGACAACTGAAAACACATGAGGTCAATTACACCACTCATGACTTAGAACTTGGAGCGGTGGTCTTCGCTCTTAAAATCTGGAGGCACTACCTATATGGTACCAAGTGCACTATCTTTACAGACCACAAGAGCCTCCAACACATCTTCGACCAGAAAGACTTAAACATGAGACAACGACGTTGGGTCGAATTGCTCAACGAATACGAATGTGAGATTCGCTATCATCCGGGAAAGGCAAACGTCGTGGCCGATGCCCTTAGTCGTAAGGAGTACTCTGGCCGAAGAGTGAAATCATTAGCCATGTCGATCCATTCGCACCTGTCAGCACAAGTCAAGGAAGCTCAAATAGAGGCCTTGAAACCCGAAAACGTGACAGGTGAGACCCTTAGAGGAATGGACAAGAACTTAGAAATCAAGAGTAACGGAGCACGCTACTTCATGAACCAAATTTGGACACCCAAGTTTGGTGGATTCAGAGAGGTAATTATGAGCGAGGTACACAAGACTCCATACTCCGTACACCCAGGGTCAGACAAGATGTATCTAGATCTCAAGCAACTCTACTGGTGGCCAAACATGAAAGCGGAGATTGCTACCTATGTGAGCAAGTGTTTGACTTGCGCCAAGATAAAAATAGAACACCAGAAACCCTCAGGCCTACTCCAACAACCTAAAATACCTGAGTGGAAATGGGAGCAGATTTCCATGGACTTTATAACGAAACTGCCCAAAACTCAGGGTAGCCAAGATACTATTTGGGTGATCGTCGACAGACTAACCAAGTCCGCTCATTTCTTACCGATCAAGGAAACTGATAAGATGGAAAAACTATCAAGAACCTACATCCGGGAGATCGTACGACTTCATGGAGTGCCGATGTCCATCGTTTTAGATAGAGACAGCAGATTCACTTCCAGATTCTGGCAATTATTGCAAAAATCCATGGGAACAAGGTTGGATATGAGTACAGCATACCACCCACAAACTGATGGACAAAGTGAGAGAATAATCCAAACCTTGGAAGACATGTTGCGAGCATGTGTAATCGACTTTGGTAAAGCATGGGATGTTCACTTACCTTTGGTCGAGTTCTCTTATAACAATAGTTATCATACTAGTATCAAGACTGCTCCTTTTGAAGCCCTTTACGGCCATAAGTGCAGATCACCTCTGTGTTGGACAGAAGTGGGCGACACGCAATTGGCAAAAGGTCTAGTCCCTGATAGCACCCTCACTGGTCCGGAGATCATCAAAGAAACGACTGAAAAGATCGTGCAAATACGAGAACGACTGAAATCCTCAAGGGATAGGCAAAAGAGCTATGCTGACAAAAGACGTAAACCCTTGGAATTCCAGATTGGCGACCGTGTACTACTGAAGGTCTCACCCTGGAAGGGCATGATACGCTTTGGAAAACGTGGGAAGCTAAATCCTCGGTACATTGGACCCTTCGAAATCATTTCAAGAGTTGGTCCAGTGGCCTACAAACTCCAACTTCCGATCGAGCTTAACAAAGTACATCCAGTATTCCACGTGTCGAACCTGAAAGAGTGTTTGTCCGACGAAACACTAGTAATTCCACTCGATGAAATTGAACTAAATGAAAATCTTAACTTTGTGGAAGAACCCGTCGAGATCATGGACAGGGAAGTTAAGCGAACTAAACAGAGTCGCATTCCAATAGTAAAGGTCCGATGGAATGCTAAGAGGGGACCTGAGTTCACGTGGGAACGAGAGGATCAAATGCAACAGAAGTATTCACACCTCTTCCTCAGCCCATAAAACTTTTCTTTTGTATTAAAATTTCGGGACGAAATTCCCTCTAACAGGGGGATGATGTAACAACCCGTCATTTTAGGTCATTGAAAATCGAGTCTTGTAACCTCTTGGAAAAAGTAATTGGGATACCATCGAAAAATGAAGTATTCAAAAGCTCTGGTTGGAGTACGCTATGTAGTAGATATCGTCTTAAGATTTCCAAACATATAAAGAACACTAAAATCCGAGTTATAACGAAAACGTTATGACCATTCTAAGTTTTCCGACAAAAACCGGCAATACGAAGTTACGTAAAAACGCAAAGTTTCAATAAAATACTTTTTGACCTTAGGTGTCTAAATGAAAGTCATAGATATCGTTAAACTGCAAAAGTACATAAAAAGAACGCCCAAATCCGACTTCGTAAATTGAATTTATGATTTTTTTTAAGTTCAGCTTAGCAGCAGGCAGCTAAAAACTCGAATCGGAGATCGAGCGACTTTTGGCCGGCATGACCTAAACGAGAATCGAAGGTCCCGACAATGGTAATTCAGCGGTAAAAAGTCTGGCAAAAACCGACGTCAGATAAAGAAGTTGTGAATTTCTAAAGAAATTCCTTAAACACGGCCTTTTAAAAATAAATAATAAAAATAATTTCGGAATTTGCCGACGGAATCTAAACGAAAGTTGTAGATCTTAGTCTCACCTACGCGTGGATATAAAGAACATCGAAAATGGAGTTCGTATGAAGGAGATATGAATTTTTGAAGTTTAATAAATAATTAATATATATTTTTAATTTTAAACTCTTTGTAATATCCGAAGAGGAGTCAGCAAATGGAACCGAGGTACGCCCTGCGTACCCTCGTACGCCCCACGTACTCAAATCAAGGGCCTCGATTCGACCACGTCGCCCCCTATGCGAGCTATGCCCCGTCCCATCCGAGCTCCGGGGCAGTCGAGGGCTCGGTCATGCATGACACACGGGTACGCCCCGCATACACCCGTACGCCCCGCGCACCGAGGCCTCTTAGCCCCTATAAAAGGGATGCGAGGGTTCCGGGAAAACTTGCTCATTTCCTCTCGTTTCTCTTGCGTTTTACCTCGTTTTCTGTGCCCGTGCTAACCCGAAGCCCTGGTCATTTTGTCCAAGCCCCGAAGATTGTTTTTACTCCCGAGATTCCCGAGAATCCCGAGAAAAATCCGTTTCCCGAGACGAAATTCTGCCCGGTTTCCATCTCGCTTTCTTCAAACCATCATGTGAGTTCATACCCCTACAAACACATTTTTTAAATACATTTTAAATGGTTTTTATACTCTTTTAAGGGGGGAATACAAGTAAACATACGGTTATTATCGTGTATTACATAAAGTTTCACTGTACTCGTTTTTATCAAATGAATCACTTGTGATTCACTACTACTATGTGAAAACTCTTGTCACATTTTGCATGCACTAGATTTATACAAAGTATTTAGCAATTCCAAAGCATCCTTCGTTGCTAAACCGTTTTAATACATTTTAAAAACTTATGATTTATGCATTGTCGAACATTGTGAAAAAGGACAAACTTTGCATACGAAACTACTACTTTAATACAGACTTAGTTGAGAATCTGTGAGACGTGTACATCTTCAAATAATACCTTTTTGCTAAAAGGTACCGCTTCAAGTCCTGTCTATAACCAGAGTCTCCCGTTCGGAGAACGTGTCAAATGTGTATAGATCTATACGGGAAGTCATGATCCCGCGCCCTGACTGTTAGCTACAGTCCGTCCTTTGGGGTGACAGTTTGTCATAACGCTACGACGCCTGAAGAACGTCGTTACATGCATATTATGTTTAGTATGGTTATAAAACTCATCGGATATACAATTATTATAGTACTTCTGATTGATGAATGAGTAGTTATTAAAACTATTCTTCATCTAACAAACTGAAATCTTCTTATAGGTTTTATTATATAAATCTATGCTCTAACTCCCTAAGGCATGTCTTTTGCTTTCGGTTTTTAGTCTGGGACATTAGGCTAACTATCACTTTAGGAAAATATGGGATTTTCCCGGTATACAAAACAAACAACTAATAGGAAAATAAAGGATTTTCTTTATTTAACTATCCATATTATTCGATACATATATTCTCATGCATTTCACACTTTTATAAGAAAATAAGGGATTTTCTTCGAAAACATACACTCAATTTGGAATGGCATACAAACTTTCTAAACTACTTATGAACTCACCAACTTAATTGTTGACACTTTCTCTTTGAAATAACTTGTATTCTCAGGGAACCGCTAAGCAGGTTTGGAAATCAACTTTTGGGGATTAACGCGCTGGCGTTAATTACTTCTTTTGAAAGATGTTTATGTTTTTATCTTTTGGGCATGTAATGAATACAATGATGTAAACATTTTAAAAACCTTTATATATGTATGGTGGTGTGTACTTTCCTTTCTATGAACTGTTATGATACTGAATATGACGTCCTCCGCCCCCGAACGTTTCCGCCGTTCTGGTTTGGGGGTGTGACATGGTGGCTCGTCACCTCCGTGGCCCATCACAACAACCATGAGATGGAGCAATTTACTCCAAGAAAATGATATCTTGAAAAATTATAACATAATATGAATATATATATATATATATATATATGTATGTATGTATGTATGTATATATGTATGTATGTATGTATGTATGTATGTATGTATGTATATGTATATGTATGTGTGTGTATATATATATATATGTATATGTATATGTATATGTATATATATAAGATGATATAATTACAACAAATACAAATCTTGTTTTACTAGTCAAATGTAAAGATTTTTTAATCATTCTCACCCTCAGACACTTCAGTGTTTGCTGACACATCAATGTCATAATCAGAATCCTCATCATCATAATCAGTCTTGCAGTTAGACACATTATTGATGATACCCGCTGGCATACCAACTTCAATATCATCTTCAACCGATTGATAATTTTGAAAGTACTGGCAAAAGTCGATTGAAAGAGTAAAATTAGAAGAAGCATCAAAGAACAACATCGGTTGAATCATTGTCGACATTATCAATGGGATCATGGTCGACATCATTCATCGGTAGATTCCAAATTCTTCTATGATTAACATTTTCAACAACCCACTGTTGGTTGTCATTTTCGTCACTTCGATAAGGTTCTTGGATG
This sequence comes from Lactuca sativa, assembly GCF_002870075.4. NCBI lineage: Eukaryota > Viridiplantae > Streptophyta > Magnoliopsida > Asterales > Asteraceae > Lactuca > Lactuca sativa. The sequence continues at coordinate 378,911,307 of NC_056626.2, forward strand.
TAATTAAAATACTTGTTTGGCCTACATAGCAAATATGAGTTGATCTTCGCTGCTCAATTCGCATTGTGGGTCAATACTGGTGAAATTATTATCAGATTTAACTCATGCAGTATCGAACCACTTGCAACGAAAAAGTATAGTGAAATATTTATGAGGATAATGCAACTCGATAATCCTTTCTAGCTGACCATAATATTTCTGCTTATTCTCTCCCTCAATTAGAACCCTCGAGTTTTGTGTTGATCGTTGGGAGTCACACATAAGTACCATAAACCTAACACCATTCACTATGCAAGCAGTATAAGTAAAGGCATTCATATGTGCACCAATTGAAAGAGTCGATAACTCGTTGTTAAACTCTGGAGATTTTTGTTTTTGCATATCATAGGCCTTGTGAAGGAACCATTTACGGAATTTAGTTTTTTCATCACTTTCAGGATGTATTGATTTGAATTCACTACATTGATGAAAAAAATATACAGATTTATTAAAAAAGGAGAAATTAAAAACAAACAATGAATTAAAAGATAGGAAAATTAATGCAATTACTTTCTGACTTCGTCTCAACTATGAAGCACAAACCATTATAGACGTTTTCTCTCCTTTAGACTGAGATTTTTCATTTTCTTTGCGCTAGCCAGTCGACACTTAGACTGAAATACCCATAACTTTGTTTCTTCTATGAAAACATCCTCGTTTCTTTCAAGGTGATTGAATCGGATCTCAACATCTTCTTGGTACATCGAACAAAATGATAATGCCTCTTCAGCGACATAACCCTCAACTATATAACCTTCCGGCTTCGTCTTGTTTCTAACATAGTTTTGTAGTTTTTTCATATTTCTTTCGAAAAGATACATCCATTTCACACATACTGGGCCTCTACAAATCGCTTCATCAGGTAAATGCAAAAGTAAATGAACCTTAATGTCAAAAAAAACGCAGGAGGATAGATCACTTCTAATTTTCATAATATTTTAATCGTGGCTGCTTTCGCTTCTCTTATATCCTTCACCGATAGTGTTCTTGAGCAAAGTTGCTAAAGAAACGTACAAAGCTCTACTATTGGTGCATATTATCTAAGTTATTTTGTTTTTTTTATTATAGTATAATACTTTAAAAAGACACTGTAAATTATACCATCCTTTTTTTTTCAATTATAACATCGTATCAGTACATATTATACACAAATATACATACAATATATATACACATTCTATCTAACATACAATTTACACACATATAAATACACTTATACAAACATTTTTGTATTTATTTTTCATACATACAAATACATTTCATATACAAATACATATACATTTCACATACAAACACCTATATTTCATATACCTACATTTTCACATAAAAATACCTAAATTTCATATACATACATTTTTTTCATTTATATATATATATATATATATATATATATATATATATATATATATATATATATATATATATATATATATATATATATATACATTTCATTTGGAAATACACTTATACACACCTTTTCACATACACTTTTTCATACATATTCATACATACACATTTGCATATACATTTTTACATACATTTCATATATAGTTTTCACATACCTACATTAAAAAGCAAAAAAACAAAAGAAGAAAAACCTGGAAAATAGAAGATATCGTCGGAAAATAGAAGTTGTCGTCGGAAATCGAAGCCGATGGTGACGACGGTGGTGTTGTGGTGGTGATATTCACCGGAGATTCCCTTAAAAGCACCAAAATAGTGTAATTAGGGTGAAATATTCATAAGAAAACAAGAGAAAGAGAAAAGGGAAGAGAAAACGCACGTTACAGGAGGATTGTTGTCGCCAGAAAAAGTCAAAAATCACCGTAAAACGCCGGAAATCATAGGAAAACGAAGGCCTAGAAGCAATCTCTTGTTAGTGGTGGTTTGTGTTGGTGTACTATGACGGAAAATCGAACCATAGAACGGTAGTGATCGTCGTCGTCGGAGTTTTGTGAGAGGGAGGAAAAGACGCAGGAAATGGGTCGTCTGGGACGAAGTTGGAGAGGATCAAGGGCGAGAACACCCGCTTTGTGCAGGATAACCAGGGATTATTGACCCGATGCGGTCGGGTATGGGTTCCGATATCTGGTGGGGTCAGACAGACAGTCATGGAGGAGGTTCATAAGTCTCATTTCTCTATTCACCCGGGGGCCACCAAGATGTACAGAGACCTGAGTTTGAGTTACTGGTGGCCATGTATGAAGCGAGAAATCGCTTGGTACATTGAGAGGTGCTTGACCTGTAGGATAGTCGAGGTCAAGCATCAGAGGCTGCATGGTATGTTGCAGCCTCTAGAGACTCCAATGTGGAAATGGAAACAGATCACGATGGACTTTATTACCAAGCTGTCGAGGACGACGAAAGGATTTGATGCTATATGGGTCATCATGGATCGATTGACCAAGAGTGCCCATTTCTTGGCTATACGGGAGAGTTCCTCAGCCGAAAAGTTGGCCGACATGTACGTCCACGAGATCGTTGCTCGCCATGGGGTTCCGGTCTCCATTGTTTCCGACTGGGATGCTAGATTTACCTACCGTTTCTGGCAGAAGTTCCACGAGTAACTAGGCATGCGAATGCACTTTAGCACAACATTTCATCCGCAGACCAATGGCCAGAGTAAGCGTACCATTCAACCCCACGAAGATATGTTGAGGGCGTATGTCATAGACTTTGATGGGAGCTGGGATTCCCACCTACCCCTTGTAGAGTTTGCCTACAACAATAACTATCATTCCAGCATTAGCGCCCCGCCTTTCGAGATGTTATATGGGCGGAGATGTCGCACCCCGGTTTGTTGGGGTCAGGTTAGACACAGGGTGATAGGACGGAAGGAGGTAGTCTTACAGACTACCGAGAAGATTCAGCAGATTAGGCAGCGACTGCAAACCGCTCAGAGTCGGCAGAAGAGTTACGCCGACAAACGCCGATCCAAGTTAGAGTTCCAGGTGGGTGATATGGTACTCCGAAGGTCTCACCTTGGAAGGGTGTGATCTGCTTCAGGAAGAGGGGGAAATTGGGTCCCCGTTACATCGGGCCATTCAGGATCATTGTCAGGTGTCACACCCCCAAACCAGAATGGCGGAAACATTCAGGGGTGGGTGACTTCACATAGTATCATAACAATTGAATATTGTAAAGAAAGTAAACACAACCATCATATATATAACAAAAACTTACATTGTTACGTATAATACATTTTTCAAAAGAATATTAAAATATGATGATTTAAAATGTTTTGATAATACACGCCTTAGCGTTCTTCTCCAAAAGGTGATGGTTACCTGTATTACTGATTCCCTGAGAAATATAAGTAGTTTCGAAAAAGTGTCAACAATTAAGTTGGTGAGTTCATAAGTGTTTTTTTATTGAAATTTGCATGCCTTTTAGTAAAAATAGATGAATGTGTTTTCCAGAAAATCCAATATTTTCTACATATAGTTTGAAAAAGTCCCAAAGTTTGGAGTGCATTAGTATCTTTCGTGCTCAAATGATGAAAGTAAATTTTATACTCAAAATAACGTATTTACTGAATGCATTCAAGAGTCTCGTAAATCAAAGTTATTTTAATACTTCCGTGTGAGTTTTATAACCATGCTATTGACCTAGACTGCCTGTAACAACGTTCTTCAGGCGTTGTAGTGTTATGACGTTTGTCACCCTAGACCTGCCAGTTTAACTGTAGCTAACAGTTTAGGTGCGGGATTGTCAATCCCGTATAGATCTATATACAAGTATCAGGCTCTCCCTCCAAGAGATTATGGTTTATAATACAGGACTTGAAATTCATACTTGAAAGTACGTTGAAGTTGAACATCTCACAACACTTAGTATTAATAGATTTACGAAAAAGAAGTCCATATTTCATGCAGATGAAAGTATTTCATTTTCACAATGTTTACGTAAGGATGTAACGAATAACTTGTAAACTATATCCATTATACGTTGATATCAAAGTTGTTTAACATTTATAAAAATGTAGGTGGTATATTTGAATTTGTATAAAACGATAAGTTTTTCTCGTAATACACTTGTATTCCCCCCCCCCCCCCCCCAACTAAAATATGAAAAGACGTGAAAAGAAAGTAGGGTATGAACTCACTTGTAAAGTGTGACGATTCGAAGAAAAAGAGCTATTTCTCGGGCGGCACTTCGACTGGAAAGTGGCGAGATTCTTGGGAATCTCGAGGCTTCGGACCTTCGTCGGGGCTGGGGTATGAAACTGAGGTGTCGGGGTCGTCTCAGGATGCTAAAAGGGGAGTAAATATGAGAGAGGAGAGAGAAATGTGAAAGGAAAGTCGGAGGTCTCGCAAGGTATTTATAGGTGGGCCGTCAGGCTTCGTACGTTGGGCGTACTCCGAAGTACGTTGGGCGTACCCTCGTACGCGGGGCGTACGTCAGCAATGACGTCTCCGGTCTCTGGTCTTTGGATGGGACTGTCGTAGAGGGTGTAGAGGCGACGTGGCCGGTCCAAGTCCATGCATCGCGTACGCTGGGTGTACTCCGAAGTACGCTGGGCGTACTCCTTCGGATAAGCCTCGAAGTGTATGCCAAAAACTTCTAAAATGCGTAACTTTCGCATACGAGCTCCGTTTTTTACGTTCTTTATATCCACACATAGGTGACAAAATACTATACAACTTTCATTTAGACTTCGTCGGCTAAATTTGAATTTATTTTTAATTATATTTTATTAAATAGGCAGGGACACGATAATTCCGTTAAAAATTCATAACTTCTTTATCTGATGTCCATTTTCGTCTGTCTTTTTACCATTGTACTACTATTGTAGAGACCATCTACTCTCTTTTAGGTTGCATCGGATAAAAATCGTTCGATCTTTATTCCGAGTTTTTAGCTGTCTACCGCTGTTCCGAAACTTAGAAAAATCGTAACTTCTTCATACGAAGTCAGATTTGGGGGTTCTTTTTATGCACGTTCACGGTTTAACGAAATCTAAGACTTTCATTTCGGTGTCTAGAGCTAAAAAGTATTTTATTGAAGTTTCACTTTTTACGCTTATCAGTGTTTTACTAGGTGTGTCGTGGATTTTCGATTGGTCATAACTTCATCGTTATAACTCGGATTTGTGTGTTCTTTATATTTTTGGAAACCTTGGCATGATATCTAACGCTTTACGCATCCCAATTTAGATTTTACAACACTTCATTTTTTACGTTGATTTCTTTGATTCTAAATAGTTCATTATATTTGACTTTTTGAATGTTACATTGGTTTGAAAATATCGGGTTGTCACATCATCCCCCTGTTAGAGGGAATTTCGTCCCGAAATTTAATCTAAGATAGAGTGCTAGGAAAAAGATGCGGGTATTTTTGTTTCATTTGATCCTCACGTTCCCAGGTGTATTCTGGTCCTCGCTTGGTGTTCCAACGGACCTTCACAATGGGTATGCGTCTTTGTTTAGTTCTTTTAATTTCACGATCCATGATCTCTACAGGCTCTTCTACGAATTGGAGATTCTCGTTGATTGCAATTTCATCCAGAGGGATAACGAGGGTCTCATCGGAAAAGCACTTCTTTAGGTTCGATACGTGAAAGGTAGGGTGTACATTGTTGAGTTCTTGTGGTAAACAAAGTTTGTAAGCCACCGGGCCGATCCTGGCAAGGATCTCGAATGGCCCGATGTACCTTGGGTTTAGCTATCCACGCTTTCTGAAACGTATTAACCCCTTCCAGGGCGAGACTTCTAGTAGGACACGGTCTCTAACCTGGAATTCCAAGGGTTTCCGTCTTTTATCCGCATAACTCTTTTGTCTGTCTCTTGAAGACTTCAGTCGCTCCTGGATCTGAACAATCTTCTCTGTAGTTTCTCTTATGATGTTCGGTCCAGCGAGAGTGTTGTCGGGTACCTGACCTCTTGCTAGTTGCGTATCACCCACTTCAGCCCAGCACAGAGGTGATCTGCACTTACGGTCGTAGAGGGCTTCGAATGGGGCAACCTTCATGCTAGTATGGTAGCTATTGTTGTATGAAAACTCGACCAATGGTAAATGGGTGTCCCACACCTTGCCAAAATCGATTACGCAAGCTCTCATCATATCTTCTAAGGTTTGTATGGCTCTCTCACTCTGGTCGTCAGTCTGTGGGTGATAAGCGGTACTCATATCTAGCTTCGTTCCTAGAGATTTCTGTAGTGACTGCCAGAACCTCGAGGTGAATCTAGTATCTCGGTCCGAGATAATGGATATTGGCACACCATGCAGTCGTATAATCTCCCTGATGTATGTTCTAGTTAGTTTCTCCAGTTTATCCGTTTCTTTGATTGGTAGGAAGTGCACGGATTTGGTTAACCTATCGACGATCACCCAGATGGTGTCGAGTCCACTTGTTGTCTTGCGTAACTTGGTTATGAAGTCCATGGTTATCCGTTCCCACTTCACTCGGGTATTTCTGGTTGGTGCAAAAATCCCGAAGGCTTTTGGTATTCCACCTTGACTTTGGTGCAAGTCAAACATTTGCCTACGTAGGTAGCAATTTTGACTTTCATGTTCGGCCACCAGTACAATTTCTTGAGGTCCAAATACATATTATCTGAACCGGGATGTATGGAGTATCGTATCTTATGGGCTTCGTCCATGACAACATCTCTGAATCCACTAAACTTCGGCGTCCAGATCCGATTCATGAAGTAACGAACTCCGTCATCCTTGATTTCAAGATTCTTATCCATTCCTCTTAAGGCTTCACTTGCCACATTTTCGGATTTCAAGGCTTCAATTTGAGCTTCCTTGATTTATTTGGACAGGTGTGAATGGATAGTCATGGTTAAGGATTTCACTCGGCGGCCCGAGTATTCCTTTCGGCTGAGTGCATCAGCTACCACAGTAGCTTTTCCAGGATGATAACGAATTTCGCATTCGTAATCGTTTAGTAGTTCTACCCAACATCTTTCTCACATGTTGAGTTCTTTCTAGTTAAGGATGTGCTGGAGGCTTTTATGATCAGTGAAGATTGAACATTTCGTGCCGTGGAGATAGTGCCTCCAGATCTTTAGAGCGAAAATGACTGCTCCTAACTCGAGATCGTGCGTCGTGTAGTTTACATCGTGCGTCTTCAGTTTTCTTGAGGCATAGGCGATGACCTTCCCTCGCTGCATTAGAACACATCCAAGTCCTTGGTTTAATGCATCACAGTAGACCACAAAGTCTTCTGTTCCTTCTGGTAAGGTTAAAATAGGTGCACTGCATAGGGCTCACTTTAGTGTTTGGAATGCGATGTCTTGTTTTTCTCGCCAGTCGAAGGTTACACTCTTCTGAGTCAGGGTGGTAAGTGGCTTAGCAATCTTTGAGAAGTTTTGAATGAACCTTCGATAATACCCGACAAGACCCAAGAATTGTCGGATTTTTGTTGGGGTCCTTGGAGTTGTCCAGTTCTCGATTGCCTTGATTTTGGATGGGTCCACGTGTATCCCCTCCTTGCTGACCACGTGACCTAGGAAATCTACTTCCCGAATCCAAATTCGCACTTTGAAAATTTTGCGTATAGCTTCTCTGTCCTTAATGTTTCCAAAACTTGGCGGAGGTGGTGGCTATGTTCTTCCTTGCTCCTTGAATAGATGAGTATATCATCTATGAACACAATCAGAAATTTATCCAGGAAGGGACGACATACTCGGTTCATTAAGTCCATGAACACTGCTGTTGCATTTTTCAATCCAAAGGGCATCACTACAAACTCGTAGTGACCATAGCGAGTGCGGAATGCCGTTTTGGGAATGTCTCCTTCCAGAACTTGCAACTGGTGATATCCAGATCTTAGATCGATCTTTGAGAAGTAGCTTGCTCCTTGAAGTTGGTCGAACAGATCGTCTATGCGCGGTAAGGGATATCGGCTCTTGATCGTCAGTTTATTCAGTTCCCGGTAATCGATACACATGCGAAAAGATTCGTCCTTCTTCTTTACGAATAGGACCGGTTCTCCCTATGGTGAGAAGCTCGGTCTGATGAAGCCTTTGCTCAACAGCTCGTTTAGTTGACTGGACATTTCCTGCATCTCAGTTGGTGCTAGATGGTATGGCGATTTTGTTACTGGGGTAGCTCCGGGAATCAAATCGATCCTGAACTCGACTTGGCGCTTCGGTGGGACTCCTGGAAGATCTTCTGGGAAGACGTTTGGGAAATTGCAGACTTCCAGAATTTGTTTAATGTCTTTCGATTCTCGTTTCTTGTCTACCACGTGGGCTAGAAAGGCATGATATTCCTTGCGAAGGTATTTTTGGGCTTTGACGTAGGAGATGATTTGTAAATTTGTAGTGGGTTTGCACCATAAATGACAAGAGTTTTGCCGTTTGACAGATTGAGGTGAATGACCCTTTCGTGACAAAGTATATCGGCATGGTGAAGGCTTAATCAATCCATACCGATGATGACATCAAAACTTCTTATAGTAATTGGCATAAGATCGATTTGGAACAAGTGCTCATTTAAATTTAATGTACAGCCTATGTACATGTCGTTTGCGCTTTCCGTTTTACCGTTTGCCATTTCTACAGTGAATATTTTATTGAGTGCATGGGGTTTTTGATTAAGTAAGTGTTTGAATTTATGACTCACGAAACTCCTCCCCGCACCGTAGTCAAAGAGTATGCATGCATAAATGTCGTTGCAGAGAAACGTACCCGTAACTACCGTGGGATTGGCTATTGCTTCGTTCTGCCCTATTGCCAGCACTCTTCATACACCGCCAGTATTCTTCGCCTTAGGGCAATCCCTCTTGAAGTGCCCAGTTTCCCCATACCCATAACATGCCAGGCTTACTCCAGTACTAGGAACTTGGGTGATTGGTCGCGCCGGTGCCTTACAGAAAGGGGCAGTGTGCCCTTTCCTGTCGCAGTTTTTACAGTGCATCTCCCGGAAATTACCGTGGTGATGGTAATTGTATTTTTTGCACTTTGGCAGGTTCCCAGCATATTGCTTCGTTGGCGTCGGGGTAGCGGGAACAGCAATAGGGGCAGTAGCGGCATGGACCGCCACTATTTGTTTCTTTAAAGGTTCTTGTGAAGTTTGACCTTTTCTCTTGTTCCAAAACTTCTTCTTGTTGTTGTTGTTGGCATTTTTGTCATTGTTGTATCTTCCTTTGGTTGGTTCCGGGACGACAATTGTGACACTTTGGCAGATCCCATGATCAATGAGAGATTGTGCCAGTTCCTTGGCGCTGTCGAACATTGTGGGTTTGGAAGCTATCACACTTCCTCGTAGCTGGGGTGATAGCCCCCAGATATACCTTTCCACCTTTTGGCTTTCCAGAATCATCATTCCTGGGCAAAGTATTATCAAGTCACTGAATCTATTTGTATAGCATGTGATGTCCGAGCCTACCATCATAAGGCCCCAAAGCTCCTGCTTGAGCTTCCGAATCTCGCCTCTTGGGTAGTACTCCCATAGTAGAATTCGTTTCAGGTTCTCCCAACCCATGGAGTTTGCCACCACCAGATTTAGCGACTTGACGTGGTCATTCCACCACGTTAGGGCTCGTTTAGAGAAAGTACATGCATCAAATCTTACTTTGCTTTCTTCGGGACATGAGCCTATCTCGAACACAGCTTTCGTTTTCTCTATCCATTGGGATAGAGCCATCACTCCCCCAGTTCCATTAAAGGGGATGGGTTTGCTGTTGGAGAAGTCTTTATAGGTACATTCCCCGGAACGGCCTTAGGTTTGGCCATTTGTAAAGCTGTTTATCCCTCCTCCTGATCCGTTGTTACTCATCTGTGGCATTGTTGCGGTTATGGCGGCTATTACAGCAGCCTGAAAGGTAGTAGCATCCATCAATGGAGGGGGTGGTGGAGGTGGTGCTGGCGCTTCGTTTGTATTGAAACGTCGGGGATTCCTTCTTGGTGGCATGAATCTTCCATAAGTTAAGAGACAAATTCTTGATAAGTCATTTGAAATGATTAAGGAAGGTTTATAAATTTTAGTTCCGAACATTTCTGGTTTTTGTATGTTAACGAAAACTTTCAAAAGAAAATAAGCGTATGATTAATGGGATACTCAAGGAAGTAATAAATGTGTGTCAATTTCATTGATATTAGTATATGATACAACGATCAAGAAAATTTGACCTTTTATAGGTCCAGGTTACATCAATGAAAATGGGAAAATTTGACAGCAATCCGGCCTCCGAATTGTGACTCGCAATCCGTCGGGTTTACATTTATACAAGAAAAGGTAACACCAACACTTAGCCGATAGATATAAATATAGCGTCAGAAGTACACGTTTTATTCCGAGCGGGTAGGGAACTGCGGACCATGGTAGCTAGTTGTGGAAGTCTTAGCTCGGGCTACTTGACGTTCAGCCTCGATGATACGCCTTTCCATTGCGGCTTGTTGCTCACGGAACACCCTTACATCAGCTCTAGTAGCAGTAATGTCTTTCTTAAGGGAAAAGGTGTGCTCCATTGTCCGATCGTGTTCTTCGTCCAGACGACGAAGACGTACCGCATTGACAGCAGCGGTAGCCCCAATGTCCAAGAGTTGGCTGGCATTTACTCTAGCTTGCTCGCCTTGGTTGGCAATGCGACGAACCATGACAGGGAGTGCCCTGTTAGCCGAAACCCCATTGCGTAGGTTATAAAAGCTTCGCGCCATGCCGTAGGGTGGGCATTGCCCTTGTTCCCTGATCCATTGTTTCAGTTCCATAGCCCACCAGGGCGTCGGGCCCTAAAAGTCTCATCGAGGAATTGCTGCTCCTTGGGGAGGGTTGTAGATTTCAGGCTCCGAGTCTGTGCTCCCACCATCACCTTCCTCTTCTGATTCTTCATCGGGGTCTTCCTCAGGATCCTCTTCAGATTCCTCTTCTGGTTCTTCCTCGGTAATTTCCTCTTCGGAATCCTCTTCTGGGTCGTCATCAATCCAACCTCCATTTCCTTAGTTGGGATAGTAGGGGTCCCCGGTAATGTGAAATCCTGCTATTTTGTCTGGTCGAGAAGTAGAGGTAAGAAAACTTGGGAGAAAAAGTAATTTTTGATAAAAAAAAATATTTATTTGATGATTTCCTACTTTTAACTAAATATTGGGGTTTGCATGATTTTGGTAGCTCTTATTGTTCTATAAAATACTCCTATAGTATTTGAAATTTGTAAGTTTGATTCTAGTAATTACTTTGGTAAGTTTTCGACTTGTTACTCACTACGACCATTTCTAGACATATGTTGGTCACATCCAGGATAAATATAGTTGATCAGGCTATATTTATTCTCGATTTGATTACATATCATGAGGCCTAGTTGTGGTGTTGCAACTTGTCTTAATACTTTTATAAAGTTTTGCTATGATACGAGACTGATGCATGCGTGTACTTATACTTTAATAAATAAAAAAATGCAAATCACTTTAATTTATTAAAAGTATCGTTTATGAAAATGTTTTGTCAGAGGGTTTTTGGTCCCTTTACATTTATAGTTTTTATAGCTTATGTGGTTCGATATACTTAGTTCACTATAAACAACGCTCTGATACCAATCTGTCACACCCCCAAACCAGAATGGCGGAAACATTCAGGGGTGGGTGACTTCACGTAGTATCATAACAGTTGAATATTGTAAAGAAAGTAAATACAACCATCATATATACAACAAAAACTTACATTGTTACGTGTAATACATGTTTCAAAAGAATATTACAATATGATGATTTAAAATGTTTTGATAATACACGCCTTAGCGTTCTTCTCCAAAAGCTGATAGTTACCTGTATTACTGATTCGCTGAGAAATACATGTAGTTTCGAAAAAGTGTCAACAATTAAGTTGGTGAGTTCATAAATGTTTTTTTACTGAAATTTGGATGCCTTTTAGTAAAAATAGATGAATGTGTTTTCCAGAAAATCCAATATTTTCTACATATAGTTTGAAAAAGTCCCAAAGGTTGGAGTGCATTAGTATCTTTCGTGCTCAAATAATGAAAGTAAATTTTATACTCAAAATAATGTATTTACTGAATGCATTCAAGAGTCTCGTAAATCAAACTTATTTTAATACTTCCGTGTGAGTTTTATAACCATGCTATTTACCCAGACTGCCTATAACAACGTTCTTCAGGCGTTGTAGTGTTATGACGTTTGTCACCCCAGACCTGCCAGTCTAACTGTAGCTAACAGTTTAGGTGCGGGATTGTCAATCCCGTATAGATCTATACACAAGTATCATGCTCTCCCTCCAAGAGATTATGGTTTATAATACAGGACTTAAAATGCATACTTGAAAGTACGTTGAAGTTGAATATCTCACAACACTTAGTATTAATAGATTTACGAAAAATAAGTCTATATTTCATGCAGATGAAAGTATTTCATTTTCACAATTTTTACGTAAGGATGTAACGAATAACTTGTAAACTATACCCATTATAGTTTTCCCGAAAGTGTGTACCATTTGGTGATAAAAACTCGATGTGATACTAGACTTGTATATAGTTTATACGTTGATATCAAAGTTGTTTAACATTTATAAAAATGTAGGTGGTGTATTTGAATCTGTATAAAACGATAAGTTTTTATCGTAGTACACTTGTATTTACCCCCCCCCCACTAAAATATGAAAAGACGTGAAAAGAAAGTAGGGGTATGAACTCACTTGGAAAGTGTAACGATTCGAAGAAAGTGAGCTTTTTCTCAGGCGGCACTTCAACCGGAAAGTGGCGAGATTCTCGGGAATCTCGGGGCTTCGGACCTTCGTCGGGGCTGGGGTATGAAACCGGGGTTTCGGGGTCGTCTCCGGACGCTAAACGGGGTGTAAATCTGAGAGAGGAGAGAGAAATGAGCAAGGAAAGTCGGAGGTATCGCAAGGTATTTATAGGTGGGCTGTCAGGCTTCGTACGCTGGGCGTACTCCGAAGTACATTGGTCGTACCTCGTACGCTGGGTGTACCTCGTACGCGGGGCGTACGTCAGCAATGACGTCTCCGGTCTCTGGTCTTCGGATGGAACTGCCGTAGAGGGTGTAGGGGCGACGTGGCCGGTCCGAGTCCGTGCATCGCGTACGTTGGGCGTACTCCGAAGTATGCTGGGCGTACTCCTTCGGATAAGCCTCGAAGTGTGTGCCAAAAACTTCTAAAATGCGTAACTTTCGCATACGAGCTCCGTTTTCGACGTTCTTTATATTCACGCGTAGGTGAGAAAATACTCTACAACTTTTATTTAGACTTCGTCGGCTAAATTTGACTTTATTTTTAATTATATTTTATTAAATAGGGCAGGACACGATAATTCCGATAAAAAATCATAACTTCTTTATCTGATGTCTGTTTTCGTCTGTCTTTTTACCATTGTACTACTATTGTAGAGACCTTCAACTCTCGTTTAGGTTGCGTCGACTAGAAATCACTCGATCATTATTCCGAGTTTTTAGTTGTCTACCGCTATTCCGAAACTTAGAAAATCCGTAACTTCTTCATACGAAGTCAGATTTGGGCGTTCTTTTTATGCACATTCACGGTTTAACGAAATCTACGACTTTCGTTTAGTTGTCTAGAGCTAAAATTATTTTATTGAAGTTTCACTTTTTACGCTTATCAGTGTTTTACTGGGTGTGTCGTGGAATTTCGATTGGTCATAACTTCATCGTTATAACTCGGATTTGAGTGTTCTTTATATTTTTGGAAACCTTGGCACAATATCTAACACTTTATGCATCCCAATTTAGATTTTAGAATGCTTCATTTTTTATGCTGATTTCTTTGATTCTAGATAGTTCATTATATTTGACTTTTTGAATGTTACATTGGTTTGAAAATATCGGGTTGTCACACCAGGATTCGCAAGGTGGCATATAGGCTAGAGCTAACGGAGGAGCTTAGTCGGATCCACAACACTTTCCACGTTTCGCAGTTGCAAAAGTGCATTATGGATCATGAGGCAGTGGTGTCGTTGGATGATATTTAGGTCGATGAGCGCCTGAATTACGTAGAGAGGCCTGTGGCCATACTGGAGAGGAAGATGAAAGTTATGTGGAACAAGGAGATAACTTTAATGAAGGTACAGTGGGGTCATCGGTGGGGATCCGAGTGGACGTGGGAGCCGGAGAAAGAGATGCGGAAGCACTATCCGGAGTTGTTCACCACGACAGACTTCAAGGATAAAGTCTAGTTCAAGTGGGGGAGAATTGTAATGCCCCGATTCTCAGGTATTGATTTTGATAGAAGATTTTCTTGATTTCTAGGTCTACTCGATGAGTTGGTTGCCCGACTCATCGAGTAGCAGCGGGTTGGTCCATGTGTTTAAGTGACCTACTCACCGAGTCCAAGGGGGGACTCGACGGGTAGGATCTGGAGGATGAAACCCTAATTTCCAAGGTTTTGCACTCTATTTAAAGGATCATTGGCATCCCCAGCCTCCCCCTTTCCAGCTTCCTGATACTCCATAACCCTAACTCGTGTGAGTGTACTCCTTTTGCGTGTCTTATGTTTTGAAGAAGGATTTTTTTTTTTTAGAAAAGCTTGGGGAACAAATATCTAGGAGAAAGGAATGCGTGGGAATCAGAGATCTCCCTCAGTTAGCATTCTTTGGAAGGTATTAAGTTGTTATCTTGGCCTCATTTCATTCTAGATATCATTTGGGTGGATTTTAGGAAGCTTTCTTGAGTTTGAGCTGAGATCTAAAGTTGCAACTTCAGATCTGAGCTCTCTTTGGTCTCTAAGTCCATAAATTGGTCGGCTTTGGGAAGTATGAACCTCCCTTCAAGTGTAAGACTTCTTTCCAAGCTTGGTTTTGTCATTTTAAGACTTTAGAGCTTTGCATGCACATAAAGTTGGCAACTTTATGTGATAAACATGCCTTGGGAAGCCAGATCTACTATATGGAACCTTAGCATGGCTTAAAAAGTATCCATATGGATGAAGGACTAAAGGGACTCAGCGAGTTGCATGGTCAACTCGGCGAGTCCGATGAAGATTTTCATGGACTCGGGGGGTCAGCTGAGTGACTTGGCGAGTCGGCTAGGGTTTTCCCCAACCTTTGGAGACGGATGAACTTGGCAAGTTGCAAGAGAAACTAAATGAGTTGGCCAAGGAGTCACGACCGCAAACCTTAGGAACTCGATGAGTTACTCTAGTGATTCGGCGAGTTGGAGACTTATGCAAGGAACTCGGCGAGTGGCTGGTTGTACTCGCCGAGTTGAGGTCAACATGGACTATTGACCTTGACCTTTGAATTTGACCAAGGGTTGACCAGTTGACTTTTGGGGACATTTTGGGAATTGGAATTTTACAAGCATGGTTCTATAGTGGATATAGGTAGCGGAGTTTGTTCCGGCAATCCGAGAGTTTGAGTTTATCTTCGAGTCGACAGTGTGAGGTGAGTTATCCTCACTATATCAATAGGGTCTAAGGCACCAAGGCCGACCCTTTATGGTTTGTATCTGGATTATGGCATGATATGTTTATTGATTACATCCTGGGATTTAGTATGGCGATATTCTTATGCTTTGTGACCTGGTTAGGTCGGTGTCCTGGTTATAGGATGATACTATGTTAGTGATCGGTTAGCTATGTATCCTATTTATTGGGATGTTGTTATGATTAGTGATTTGTTAGATCGATTTAATTGTTATATGATATGATCTAGTGTATGATATGTATGTGCACATGTTTGTCTGATTGGGAGTTGGGTTGAGGCGGTCCTGCTTTGTGTTGTAGGCCAACATACCCGGCGAGCGGTGCGGATAGGCTATAGGCCCTGCGAGGCGATTCAGTCATGCCGAAGGCTCGGTAGCGATCCAGATAGGCTGTAGGCCCTACGAGGTGGTCCATTCAGGTTGAAGGCACATTATTCATGTTGTTCTGTATTTGTTATTATGAGATGATTATGGTTCGATGAGGTTGATATTTTGGGGGAACCCACTAAGCTTTCGGGCTTAAAGTTTCAGTTTATTGTTTTAGGTACATCAGGGGATCACGGCAAGGCAAAGGCATGATCATACAGCTCCTCCTGTTTTGGTTATGTTTCTGGGAAAACTCTGATATGTTACATTTTGAAAACAAACTTTGTAATGTCAAATGGCTTTTTTGTAGTGTTTGAAAAAGTTTAAATTTGGCATGATTTTATGGGTGTTATTGGTACCATCAAAGTGCTAGGCAGAAAAGGTATGAAATCATAGCCTCCATGATTACAACAAAATGAAGGATGGATAGTCCATCACGGCCCACTTGTAGAAGACGCAAATATTTGTGGACCGCTTGCTAAAGTTGAATGTCAACTTCAATGAGGAATTGGCAATTGATATCATCCTACACTCTTTGCCTCCTTGTTATGATCAGTTTCGTATGACTTATCATATGAACAAGGATGAGGTCACTCTAAGCAAGCTTCAAGGCCTTTAAGGACTGTTGAAAGTAGTCTAAAAGTAAGATCAGTTGTTTCTACTCCTACTGCAACTGCCCCTGTCTTGGAAATTGGGCATTGGAAGGGAAAGAAGAGGAAGGCCTCTTCTAAGAGCCCCAAGGTAAAGTCCCGAGATGGATCTTCTTCAAGTAGGACCAAAGTTGGTTTTGCTACACCCTCATCCAATCCAAAGGAAACAGAGTGCTTCCATTATCATGAAAAAGGGCACTGGAAGCGAAGCTACCCCAAATACTTGCAGGACATAAACGATGGGAAGATCAAACCCTCCTTCGCACGTATTTATACTATTATTACCAATAACTCATCACATGCTAATTCTTAGGTCCTGGATACAGGATGTGGTTTGCACATTTGTTCTGATTTGCAGGGTCAAAAAGAAAGTAGGGATTTCGAGCACGGGAAGATGAACTTGATCATGGGGAATAGGTAAAAGTTTTATGTCACCATGATTAGAGTTTATACTTTATTGCTTAGTAGTGGGTTAAATTTAGAATTGCATAATTGTTGCTACTCGTCTGATATGGCGAGAAATGATATTTCTTTTCATAGTTTGTATAAAAAAGGTTTTACCCTTTCTTTTAATAATGAAATTGGTAGTATTAATGCTTGTTATAATGGTACATTTTATTTTGAAGCATTACCTTGTAATGGTATATATGAAATTGTGATGGTTGTAGATAAATTAGGAAATAATGTATTGCATATCGATTCGTCCAATGGTTTGGATAAAGCATTCTTATGGCATTGTCGCCTTGGACATGTTAACAAGAAGCACATAGCCCAACTCCAAAAGGATGGAGTTTTAGAGTCATTTGACTTAAATTCAGATGACACGTGTGAATCTTGTTTGCTTGGAAAGATGACCAAGTCACCCTTCACTGGTTCTTGTGAAAGGGGTGAGGGTTTTTTGGATCTCATACACACAGATGTTTGTGCACCTTTCAGATCCACCAGAAGGGATGCTAACCGCGTCATTGACTTTGAAAAGTTCAAAGAGTTTAAACAAGAAGTGGAGAATCAGCTGGGCAGGAAGATAAAGATGCTATGATCCAATCGAGGAGGAGAGTATCTTAGTATCGAGTTCCAAGAATATCTTAAGGAATTTGGAATTATTTCACAGTTGACGCCACCCAGGAAACCACATCTGAATGGTGTGGCTGTGACGCGCAATCGAACCTTGTTAGACATGGTTTGTTCCATGATGAGTCGAGCTTCGTTACCTATCTCATTCTGGGGATATGCCTTAGAGACTGCCACCCCTATCCTTAATCTGGTCCCTACTAAGAGGGTTGCCAAAACACCTCATGAGATGTGGACAGGGACGGTGCCCTCGTTAGCACACATCAAGGTTTGGGGTTGGGAGGCTTTCATAAGGCGTGAGACTCATGATAAGCTCAAACCTCGTAGTGAGCATTGTATTTTCATCGTCTATCCATAGAAATCCTTTGGATATCTATAGACCAAGTGACAATGTTGTCTTCGTTGCAAGGAGAGGAGTCTTTCGTGAGAGAGAACTCATATGCCAAGAGGACAGTGGGAGGCAAATTGACCTTGAAGAGCTTCAAGAATTAAGCGATGAAAGAGCCTCAAACACTAGCGCTCAAATCGAGGAGGAAACTCCTATTGAACCGATTGACGAGTCCTTACCTCTGAGGCGTTCCAGTAGAGTTAGACAGGCACCTGAGTTTTATGGTTTCGATATTACTACTGAAGGTGACAAATTTATCAGTGATAGTACACTGGTAAATTTGGATAAACCTAACAGCTACAAGGAAGCAATGGCAGGCCCCGAGTCTACAAAATGGAAAAAGGCAATGGACAACGAGGTTCAGTCTATGTATGGAAAATCAAGTTTTGTGTAACAACGTAAATTTTCAAAACAATTTTTCATTTCTTAAAACATAGTTTCATTCGAAATAAACCACAAAAATCCAATGTAACATGGTCATAATACAAAACATCTCAATCCCAAGATCAACATATCCAAAACCATCTGTGTGTGTACGAGTCATGTCGACGCCTTCCCACGGTCCTCGCTAGAACCTAAAACACATTACACAAAAACATTGTAAGCATAAATCTTAGTGAGTTCACCAAAATACTGCTTACACATATACACCTTTCCAGGCCATACTCACATGACCTTCTGGTCCATGTGTCTCAGGGGACTTCCGTCCTGACCCGGTAAACCTTCCGGTCCTACCCGTGTCGACCTTCCAGTCCATGACTTCCCGACCTTCCGGTCCACATCAAAATGCCTTCCGGCCCATATCAAGCATAGCATACATATCACATACATAGCGCATACGAAACAGACAACTCTTAGCATACAATGCATATATCTGATGGGTTTTGATCATAAGAACATCCTATATGCTCATACAAACCCTAATGCTTGGATCTAGGTTTCTCTATTATACATGCAAGTTATCCTGGACTATAAACCCTAGATCTAGAATATGATAATCAATATAACATATAATTAGGGTTTAGATCATACCTTGATTGTTATATAGCAATAACAATCCCAATTCCTCCTTGTATTGACTTTAGAAAGCTTAGAGTCACAAATGTCACTCCTCTAATGGTTCACAAACACCAAGAGCAAGAGGATGAAGAGGAGAGAGGATGGAGGCTGCCCTAAAACGTGTGAAACCCTAGAAGGATGCTTAGCCATGTTTTTGGGTCATAAGGGATCTATATATATAGGAGGCTATTAGGGTTATCTAACAAGGAAACCCTAAATTGGATGCTTAAGCCCTAAGCAACCCATAGATTCCTTTCCTTAAGGCCTTGGACGATTTCCCCATGGGTTTCCCCATAGAATTCGTCCACTCCTTAATATAAGGCAATCCATGGCCCAAATTGCGATTATCTTATAATTACAATTCTAGTCCCTTAAGTTTAATTAATCTCTTTTAGTCACAAAACTAATTACCAATTAATTATTGACTAATATTAATTAAACAATATGATTTCTCCTTTAATATATTATTCTCATAATATATTAATAAATCATATTTAATCCTTTCTCTCCATAATTCATCCTATCAAGTTGCTTTAGTGAAGGCAACCCAAAAGGACCATGCACCATCGGGTCAAGTACATACCAAAATAGTTATGGACTTAGACACTAATCCAACAGTCTCCCACTTGGATAAGTCTAATAACTATTATGCATATGACTTCAGATCCTGATCTGCAATCGTAGCTTTCCAAAGCCGCTATCAACTCTGATCCTATCAGATACGCGTGTCCTTAGATAAGGGATCATATATTCCTCCATTCTAGATATCATATAACACATGATTTCAAATCATTCTCTTTGTACTATTTCTCGAATTCCGATTTATGACGACTGACTAATTGAACAAATCAAATTAGCCCTAGCCCGGCCGAACATTTACGTTTGTCATCACTAAATCATCGAGGGGCCCAAAGATATCGCTTTTATCCTTCTTTGGATAAAAGGAACGAATAAACTTTGACTCAATGCTCGCTTGCACTTACTCACCGAATCATACACAACAATATGTTTTATGACACCAAGTTACTAGTGCGTTTACATATTATCAATGTGCAACCGATTCGCAAGATACAACTCACACATCTCGGTTTCAAGAATATAAGATGTTATCGTCTCACCAATCACTCGTGATACAACCCATGGAGTGATCAAAGTGAGCATGGGTATGATCCAATGCTCAAATCATATTCATAAGCACTCATGAACGTTGCAGCAAACATTTGCTTATGTCTAATACTCTTTTAGACAATCCACACACCAATTCACGACAGTCTTCATTCATACCTACTTCCAACATATGAACGACTGTGGCTCGTTCGAATAATTTGACTGTTCTTAACCAATTAAATTATTCAGGAAGTCAAAACATGCAAAGTGAAACACAAGAATAATATTAATCCCATATGGCCTCAACCCTTTGAGCATAAATAAAACACCTTTTATTTATCACCATATCGATTACTCATTATTTGTCGTTTCGGTTAATCAACTTCTTACTTGAATTACAACACTTGTCTCATGCTCCTAGCATGCACACAATGTTTACCTATGGTTCTTACTTTGTGAAATAGATCACATTGAACACATTTCCAATCATACTCATTTCACAACTCCAAATCCTTTTTCCATAAGTGAAAGAATATCAAATTCTTGCTACTTATAGAATATGCTAGATTCTAACATTTTATGCAATGATCCTTTCGTAATGTCACTGCACCAAGGTCACAAAAACTATTGCCAATGAAATTACAAAGTCCTCTATCGGCAATTTTTACAATACAATTCCTTAGATATGATATCTCTCACTCAAAGTTGTGACAACCCAATATTTCAACTCTTTGTAATGACCTAAAAAGTCAAGTATTGTAACCACTTTTGAGTTAATAAAATTAACTTTGATAATAAACTGTCCAAAAAGTTCTATTTAAATTCCCTCTATGTTTAAATGTCATTAAACCATGATCGTACGTAAAAAGAACACCCAAATCCGACTTCGTTTATTGAAGTTAAGATTTTTCCAAGTTCGGCTTAGCAGCAGACAGCTAAAAACTCGAATCGGAGATCGAGCGACTTTTGGCCGGAATGACCTAAACGAGAATCGAAGGTCTCGACAATGGTATTTCAGCGGTGAAAAGTCTGGCAAAAACCGACGTCAAATAAAGAAGTTATGAATATTTAAAGAAATTCCTTAATCACGTCATTTTATAAATAAATAATAAAAATAATTCCGGAATTTGCCAACAGAATCTAAACGAAAGTTGTAGAGCGTAGTCTCACCTACGTGTGGATATAAAGACCATCAAAAACGGAGTTCATATGAAGAAGATATGATTTTTTGAAGTTTATTAAATAAATTATATATAAATTAAATCAAAAATCCGGTAATATCCGAAGGAGGAGTCAGCGTCCTCATCCGAGTTACGCGCTGCGTAACCCCGTACGCCCCGCGTACCCAAGGGCCTTGGTCTCGGTCCGTCCATGTTGCCCCTATGCTAAGCTACCGACCCGCCCCATCCGACCCGCCCAATCCGATCCGTCCCATCCGAAGCCGAGGCAGTCGAGGACTCGCTCATGCATCACGTACGCGTACGCCCCGCGTACCGAGGCTTCTCAGACCCCCTATAAATAGAAATGCGAGGGTTCCCAGAAATTCACCCCATTTCTCTCCTTTCTCTCACGATCTTGCCTCGATTTCCGTGCCCGTTCAAACCCGAAGGTCTGGTCTTTTTGCTCAAGTCCCGAGGGTCGATTTTACTTCCGAGATTCCCGAGAATCCCGAGAAAAATCCGTTTCTCAAGATGAAACTCTGCCTGGTTTTCCATCTCGCTATCTTCAAACTTTCAAGTGAGTTTCATACCCCATAATTAACCTTTTTAAGATATTCTAAATGCTTTTATATGCTTTCAAGGGGGGGAATACAAGTAAAACAAACGAGTATTATCGTGTGTTACATAAAGAATTATTTTATATGCTTTTATACATATCCAAATCACATGTGATTTATAAACTTTATAGGAAACTTTCGTATATAAAATATGTTACAATAGAATTCTATCTTTTGAAATATAAATTGTTGTAATGCATGTATAAACTAAACTTTTTCTTAGATTTTATGTATACTTGTCTATCTTAGGCTCTACAAAAATCTATACTTTCATAACAAGTGATTCCTTTTCTAGGTATTTCTAAACAAACGAGACACACTTTTAGAAAACTATAATAGGTATAGTTTTACGAGGATATTGCTAACTTTTACATACTAGAAACATTATTTTCAAGAAGTCACTTTCATATACAAGAACAAACGAACATTTTAACACGTAAATCTGTTTTTATACCACGGTTTTGTGAGACATAAACTTCACGTACGTTCGAGTACACATTTCAAGTCCTGTATTATATACCAGAATCCCTTGGAGGGGGAGCATGGTGTTTGTGTATAGATCTATACGGGCTTGACAACCTGCGCCCTGACTGTTAGCTACAGTCCACCGTTTGGGGTAACAAACGTCATAACATTCCAACGCCTGAAGAACGTTGTGTATAGGCATTCCGAGTCAATAGTATGGTTATAAAACTCGCATGGGGTATTAAAAATGCATTGATTTACAAGGTTTTCAAACACATTTGGTTATTTCATACTTACATACATTTCAGAAACAAACATTGGTCTTGAGAGAAGGCTACTTTTATACTAGTAGAAAATATAGGATTTTCTAAACACAAACAAACAAGGACAAAACATTTCATTTCATACAAAAATTGTCATTTAAATACTTATGAAACTCACCAGCTTAAATGCTGATCTACTCTTTCAAAATTACTTGTATGTCCCAGGGAATCAGTAATTTCAGGTATCATTATGCTTTTGATGAAGGGATGCTGCAGCACCAGTTTAATCTCATATTTTGACATCATATTGTAATTGGTTTTGAACATGTAACTTTTGACAAATGTAAACTTTCAATTATATATGTGATGGTTGTATTGCTTTCTTTACTATGTATTCATTTGTTACGTTACCACATGAAGTCATCCGCCCCCGAACGTTTCCGCCGTTCAGGTTTGGGGGTGTGACAAAAGTACATTCCTTTGAACATCCTTTTGCATAAAAGTTTCTAATCTAGTCATAGATTTTCAATATTCAATTCCCAATATGGAAACGTTTCCATATTTTCCATATGACAACTCATTCTTAATAGAATCTTATCTATTCATAATAATGTCGATATGGTCCATCCAATATGGAAACATTTCCATATTTTCCAATACTATACTTCCAACTACTCATAAGCGACCAATCCTCGGCGAACTTTGGATTGTCCTTTGATAGTTGTTTATTTTAGCCAAAACCGATTCTTGTCTCTTTTCCCTCTAAATACGCTAGACATTTGGAAAATTTTAGAATGGTCAAATATTATAGCATTTGCAATTGATCCTATACCCGAAGCGTATGGGACATGATGCATAATGTCTTACATAAATATTTGATACTTTATCAATCTTTTGCCATAATGTTTTATCTGCTATGTTCTCAAAATTCGAATTGTGAAGAGGAATGCCGTAATCATGATCGAAATTTTAAGAACACACTATGTACTTTTGACTAAATTTAGTAACAATTTTCAACCTAAGCCTTTAGATTTGAAATGAAGCATAATATTTTATCCCTTAATTATAGTAAAACAACCTTTCAACTCTTACAACTTTGCAAAGTATGACTCTTGTTTTCTATAATTAATATTGCTAACTTGCAATATTATCCTTAATAATCATACAATCATAACATTTATGCTCCCACTATCATGATGATTATTATAAACATAACACTTATGCTCCCACTAGCTTTGACATGTATTCAGAAACAGCTTAACTTTCAGAAAAACAATGCTTATTGAATTTCTTAAGTTCATGTTTCTAATACTTAGTGCTTTGATAATCTTTTATCAAGGCTTCTTGAACTTATACACTTTTGCCTTAGATAGTTCATATGTGTGTCTAAACAATTGCCAAATCTCACAATTCAAATTATGGAAAGGGATATCGTAACCATAATCGAATTCGAGAATGCAATTTTACAATCACTATCTTCTTAAAATCTTTCTTAGTAAAAGTATTTTCTCACACTCATTTTCATGAAGGAGGGAATCTTATGACGCTTAGATTTTAATGGTGTATGTGTTCCTATCCATGTGAATTTGTCAAAACCAAAGTTTACGACAAATTCAAACTCATATGGACCGAACTTTCTTTATCTTGATTTCTTGCCTTATGGTAGCACAGCTGCCCACCATGTCTTCCAAGTAGTCAAGCAGCTCACCCTTTCCTATCAATGTACTTTTCATTGATCAAGGTCCTTTCCTTTTATGCATTCAAATGAGAACTCATAGAACTCACATGCATAATTAACTCAATTGGAATGGAACACAAACAAAATAATGTCAACACGATAGGTTGTAAACCTCAACTCGTGTGCTAGTGATGATCAATAAGGTCTATTTTGATTTGTTCTTGAAACTTTTCAAGACCATTAAGACTCCCACTGACTTCTTGACATATAAGATTCTCTTGTCAATAAACATTTCTTGACATACAAATATTCAAGAGTTAGTGTAGCTTTTATCAAAACACTTCATAAATTGGTCCTAGTTGGTCTTTGTCTTATCCAAGACATCACAACTTTCACCATTTGATGAATGTTATAAACCTTCTTAATACTTATCACTTAATGTCACAATCTTAACTTTAAGACTTGTTTTGGAACGAAGTATGATTGACTTCTTGATTTAACCATTTCTTCAATCCTTGATTCCTCTTCTTAAACATACAATTGTACAAAGACTCACTTAGAGGATCAATTGAGATATGGTTCTTAATCATTAAGACCTATCATAAAGCATAAAAGGTACTCTCCCTTCTTCTTAGAATGGAGAAACTTTTATCTTTCTGCCTACTTGATTCTTCTTATTCGTTCTGCTATTGATTTAAACTTTTTCAATCAATTCATAATTACACTTAATCTTGTAAGTATTATCATATTTACTAAACCTTTAGTAAATCATGACGAATATCATTGTTACTCTTATGGTGGACTTAATCAACACACAACTTTGTGTACTCGATCTCCTAGTCCTTCATTTGACACTTTGTCAATGAATTAGTCTAATTTCCAAATATGAAATTTCTCATTCATCGTGCAACCAAGTTGCGTGATTCCAAATTTTTGTCCAATTGAAACTTGGGCGATGAGAAACTCACCCAATTTGGTAAATTCTCGACATTTCCATAATTACCATAAATAAGAATCATATCCATTCTTTGTAGAAATATGCAAACATCAATTTTCATAACGATTTCATTGCAAGGAAATAAACAAATAAATAAATAAGTCAAACCAAAATTTATTTTATTTATAAAAGCAGCGGAAAACATTTGTCCTTACAATGCAAAATCCATTGAAAACTATGTATTTCAAAAAGAAAATTTCTAACAACTCTATCATAACTATCTAAGCTCACAATCTAATCTTCAAGTCCATGCGATCAAGATCCATTTCTTTGTGATTAGATTCATCTTGCTCTCTCACCAAGCTTCCTTTCTTTTCACCGATAGTGGATTTTACCTGAAGCGCAGCCATACTCTTTAACTCTCCCATCTTTACCTGAAGCGCAGCCATACTCTTTGACTCTCCCATCTTTTGGACTCTTCAGGCTCTTTGGGCAGACTTGTATCTAACGCCCTTTCTTTTGGCAGCAAACGTAGGTCGGTTCTCCTAGAACGTCCTCGGAAGCATGGTCGGTTGACTTTCCCAACAAATACGCCTCATTGTTTTGCCAAATCATTTCTGATTCAGCAGCAATGAGCATGTAAGTTAGGTCAATGAGGTTTTCGTCATGATCCATCATATAATACTTTCTTTTGAACTCATTATATGATTCAGGAAGTGACTGCAAAACCCAATTCATAGCCAACTCAAGGGCACAAAGTGTAATTTCATGGAATTGCATCAATTCACTTTGCCTAAGTAACTAAGATTGGGAATTTGAAAAACATTTAGTTACTTTTATACTTCACTATACTTATAATGGAAGGTTTCGTCCTATCCTACCCGTTCGGCTAACGACCCTCCACTAGTCAAGAGTGCGGTGGGTAAGAGTGGATACCCATTCAATCGCCATTTTATAGGCAATTTCCTTAAACACCCCTTATAGACTAGCTTCGTGAATGAGGCCTACTAACGGTAAGACTGACTTTTACTCATACATATATATAATGTTAGACTTTTAATGTTATATATAGTATAGGGTGTATTTTACACTTTTAAAATATTAGGTGGTCAAATTTAACAATAATACTTTTAATTCAATTAAGTTTTAAACCAAAACTTTATGGATTTATTAAACCTCTTTTAATTATACACCTTAATTAATTAATAAAACCATAAGGGTTTGATTTGATCTTTTTCAAAACAATACTAAGGTTTTAGAATTCAACATTCCTAATTAAACTTTTAATCAACTTTTAAATTCCAAAACTTGAGGACAAGTTTTGAAACATTTCAAAACATTAGGTTTAGAATTTAAATATACATCAAAATTAAACTATTAATCAAAAATTTAAATTCCAAAACTTGAGGGCAAGTTTTGAAACCTTTTTCAAAATATTCGGGTTTCAACTATTTAAATTTCAAAACAACAAAACTTTTGAGGTCAAATTTAAACTATAAAACCTAAAGGGGAAAATATGAAACATTTCAGAACATAAGGATCAAATAACAAATAATCTAAATTAACATTTAATCACATAATTATCCATATTTGATTTATTTAATGATTTCTTGCAAAACAATTTACCAATTTAATCAAAATAATTAATCAATTATCACATAAGGAAACAAATATTTTATTAATTGATAAATATCTTCAATTAGATCAAGAATATAGTCATATATATCAAAAAAACGGATTTATATTGATCTAATATGATAAGGCAAGTATCCTTAAGCAAAAACAGCAAGAAATCCCGGTTTTCCCTCCTTTTGACCAGCCGACTCGTCGAGTCAGGCATGGACTCGTCGAGTCAGCATGAACTCGGCGAGTTAAGCAAGCAGAACCACACAAAACGAATTTTTTTCAACATACAAGGCATCAATACAATAGAAACCAATCTAGGCTCTGATACCACTGATGGGTTTTGATCATAAGAACATCCTATGTGCTCATACAAACCCTAATGCTTGGATCTAGGTTTCTCTATTGTACATGCAAGTTATCCAAGACTATAAACCCTAGATCTAGAATATGATAATCAATATAACATATAATTAGGGTTTAGATCATACCTTGATTGTTATATAGCAATAACAATCCCAATTCCTCCTTGTATTCACTTTAGAAAGCTTAGAGTCACAAATGTCACTCCTCTAATGGTTCACAAACACCAAGAGCAAGAGGATGAAGAGGAGAGAGGATGGAGGCTGCCCTAAAATGTGTGAAACCCTAGAAGGATGCTTAGCCACGTTTTTGGGTCATAAGGGATCTATATATATAGGAGGCTATTAGGGTTATCTAACAAGGAAACCCTAAATTGGATGCTTAAGCCCTAAGCAACCCATAGATTCCTTTCCTTAAGGCCTTGGACGATTTCCCCATGGGTTTCCCCATAGAATTCGTCCACTCCTTAATATAAGGCAATCCATGGCCCAAATTGCGATTATCTTATAATTACAATTCCAGTCCCTTAAGTTTAATTAATCTCTTTTAGTCACAAAACTAATTACCAATTAATTATTGACTAATATTAATTAAACAATATGATTTCTCCTTTGGTATATTATTCTCATAATATATTAATAAATCATATTAAATCCTTTCTCTCCATAATTCATCCTATCAAGTTGCTTTGGTGAAGGCAACCCAAAAGGACCATGCACCATCGGGTTAAGTACATACCAAAATAGTTATGGACTTAGACACTAATCCAACAATATCTCATAGCATACCAGACCTTCCAGTCACACATAGGTACCATTCCAGGTACGGTATAGTGAGAAGACTCACCTCGTATGATGTCTAGAATCTCACGTGCTTGATATCTCTGAATCTCGAAACGACGACCTAGCCTCACCTAATCACAACAAATAACCATTCCAAATCATTAATGGCTCTCAAGGCTATGCGACACCCCTTTCTACAATCCCACATAAGGGTAAAAGACCATTTTACCCCTCCCTGACTCAAAATTCCACATGTTGACCAAAACCCTAAAAGTCAACAAAAGTCAACAGCAAGCAGTACGCGGGGCGTACCCTTGCACTCCAGAAACGGGGAACGTGACCCTCTACCCGGCGCGTACTAGGATTACGCCCAGCGTAAATCCCAAATTCTTACTTCCTTATTTTAATATCTTAATCAGTTAAGACATAATCTCACATTCCAGATCTGTCCATTCTAATACCTCTTATTCCATAAAGTCGAAACCTTTAAGCCTTTGCATGGCTATAAAGGTTCCCCACACCTTCTAACACCTTTCCTTTCTCCTCCAAAGGTCTAGATCTCATGCATGGCTCAACATTCACGTCCAAGATTGCATTTTTATAAACATACAACTCATATAGTCCTGAAATATGATAGATCTAGGCCAATGGAGACTATTTGCTCATAAAGTCTCCATCTTGGGACCAAAAACACTAGAAATTGGTCCGAGAAGCACACCACACAAACAACAAGGCAAGATCTGAACTTTTTACCTTAGGAAGAAGCTTCAACCTTTGTATTCCTCAGATCTACACTTGTCCACCAACTTCTAGCTTCCACAATGGCCTCCTCTTCTCTTTCACCACCTTGAAATGGCACTATGAAGCTTAGAACACTCTCACCCAAGCTAAAAACGAAGGGAATACTCTCTTAGGGTTTCTTTCTGTAAGATGGTGTCTGAGGGATAAGACCATCTCATTCCTTTTATAGCCCTCAAGCCATATTAGGGTTTTGAATCTGGGCCGGTTACGCCCGGTGTAACCTTAGGTACGCACAGCATACCCGGATGAATTCGCGTGCAAAATAAGCACGCGAGTACGCGCGGCGTACTCCTTAGTACGCCCAACGTACTCACTAGCTTAGCACTTATCACAAAGGGGCCTAATATGACAATTTGGAAAAGAAGAAGGGTTAAATGGTTAAACCTGAATTCCGGGATGTTACATTTGGAACTTGGTTGACAATATACCGGGTCGAAAGAAAGTCGGGTGCAAATGGATCTTCAAGAAGAAGACTGACATCGATGGGAAAGTACACACTTATAAGGCGCAATTGGTTGTGAAGGGCTTTACTCAAACTCCTGGAGTTGACTGTGATGAGACCTTCTCACCAGTGGCTAAGATTAAATCTATAAGGGTTATGCTAGCCATAGCTACATTTCATGATTATGAAAAATGGAAAATGGATGTCAAAACCGCTTTCCTTAATGGGAAGTTGGATGAAGGTGTTTACATGAGTCAGCTAGAGAGTTTTGTCAATGCAAAGTACCCTAATAGAGTGTGTAACATTGAGAAATCCATTTATGGATTGAAACAAGCATCTCGCAGATGGAATCTTTATTTTGATGAGAAAGTCAAAGAGTTTGGATTTTCGAGAAGCGGGGATGAGTCATGTGTATATGTCAAAGCTAGTGGGAGTATAATTGGCTTTCTGGTGTTATATGTGGATGACATACTACTCATAGGAAACAACATTCCAACCTTGCAGGAGGTTAAGTCTTGGCTTGGTAAGTGTTTCGCTATGAAGGACCTTGGGGAAGCTACTTATATTCTAGGGATAAGGATATTGAGAAACAGGAGTAAAAGACTAATAGGACTTAGTCAAAGTACCTACTTGGATAAGGTGTTGAAACGTTTCCGCATGGAGAATTCCAAGAAAGGAGACTTACCTATCCAGAGAAATAACAAACTGAGTAAGAATCAGAGTCCGAGTATAGAGGCTGAGATAGCATAAATGAGTCGAATACCATATGCTTCTACAGTTGGCTCGATCATGTATGCTATGATACGTACTCTCCCTGATGTGGCCTTTGCTTTGAGCATGGTTAGAAGATATCAAAGGAACCCTGGTAGAGCTCACTAGACTATTGTAAAGAACATTCTTAAGTACCTGCGGAGGACTAAGGACTGGGTCCTTACCCTCAGTGGGAGTGATGACTTGAGAGTGAAAGGGTATAGTGACGCCAGCTTTCAGACCAGCAGAGATAATTTCCGCTCTCAGTCGGGCTGTTTATTTACCCTTAATGGAGGAGCAGTAACATGGAAAAGTTCCAAACAGGAAACTGTGGCTGATTCAATGTGAGAATAAGAGTACATAGCAGCAAGAGAAGCAGCAAGGGAGGCAATATGGCTGAAGAACTTCATTGGAGACCTTGGAGTTGTACCAACTGTAGAGGAGTCTATGGATATTTTTCGTGACAATGAAAATGCAATTGCCTTAGCCAAGGAACCAAGGGATCATGGAAGATCCAGTCATATTGATAGAAAATATCACTTTATACGACATCAAGGAAGAGAAGGACAACTCGTAGTAAAGAGGATATCGTCATAGAAGAACCCGACAGATCCCCTTACAAAAGGATTGAGCAGGGATAAGCACTTGCTGCATGCAAGGAGTATTGGGCTGAAGGATGATATTATTTTTAATGATTAGATAGATATTTAGAAACTTGTAATAGCTCAAATGTAATTGACATTTGATGATTGAATAAAAGGAGTTCTATTTATGAGTAAAGTTACTATCTTGTGTCAATTATTTACTATTGTTTCATTTTGCATGTTTTGACTTCCAGAATAATGAGATTATTCAAACCATCCACAATCAATCATACTTTGGAAGTAGGCTATGAAAGTAGACTGTCATGAATGGGTTTTTGTAAGATTGTCTAAGGTGTTGGACATAGCAAAGTTTGCTACAAACATTCATGAGTACTCTTGAAATAAGATTTAAGTATTGGACTAAGCCCACACTCACGTGAATCAATTCATGGTATTTATCACAAGTGATTGTGAGATGATAATTACGTATAGTCTTCAAACCAAGATATATCAATTGTTGATTACGATTTGGTTGTACATTGACAGTGCGAAAACGCATCAGTAACTTGATGTTAAAAAACGGCTGTTGTGTATGATTTAACGAATAGTTAGTACAAGCATATAAGTCGAAGTTTATATGTTCCTTTTATCCTAAGAGGATCAAAAGCGATATCTTGGTCCCCCTCGATGATTTTTTTTTTGACTTATTTTTTGGGCCAGGTCAGGATTAAATTGATGTGTTCAATTAATTTCTATGTCAAACAAATCAGAAATCGAGAAACAAACTGTTGGACAAGAAGTATGACTATGTCCCATGTATTTTTCCACATGATATCTTGAAGATCAGAGAATTATATGGTCCCTTATCTAAATGGCGCGTTAGGATTCGACAATGGCTTTTAAAGAGCTACGATTGCTAATCAGATTTTGAAGTTACATTGGCAGTTATAGTTATTAGACTTATCAAAGTGGTAGACTGACGGATTAGGTGTCTAAGTCCATAACTATAATTGGAATGCACTTGACCCAATAATAGCATGGTCCATTTGGGTTGCAACACTCTAGAACTATTTGATAGGATGGATATTTGAGGAAGAGGTTATTGTGATTTATTAATATATTATAAGTATAATATATTAATTGAGAAATCACATTGTTAAATTAGTCCTAAATCAAAAATTAATTTGGTATTAATTTAGTGATCAAATGAGACTAATTAAAGTTACAGGGACTGATTAAGTAAATCAGTAATTCTTGTAGCTGGACTCATGACCCATGTTGATTAGAGTTGGACTAAACCTATATGAAAGTCCAAGAAGTTTTAGCCTAAAAGGCCTATGAAATGTGAAGAGTCATGGTGAGTTAGGGTTTGTATGGATGTAACCCTAGACTATAAAAGAAGTCTCTAACACTCTAAAATCGGCCCCAAGAACACTAGAGTAGTAGCTAGCCGACTTTGAGCTCCCAGACCTCTCTCTCAAGTCCATTCTCTTGCTCTTGGTTTGTTGTAAGACATTTGAGGCATCACACTTGAGATGCTAGGCTTATAAAGGTCGAATACAGGCAAGCTACTACACAAGGTAATCTTCTAACTGTTTTATGATTTAAATGTTACCTTGCATGCTAGTTTAGCCTTTATGCTTTGGAAAAACAATGTTGCATGTATAATTAGAGAAAACTTGGATCCAAAGCATTAGGGTTGTATGTGCACGATAGGATGTTAGAGTACATAAAACCCATCAGTGTTCATCAGATGTACTTTAAAAACTCATTGACATGTATTGTGGGTGGACTCCCTAAAATAATATTGTCAATAAAGATTATAAACTGTGGCAGCTATGGACTTAGTGCCTATTAAATAAACACTGGCAGCTATGGACTTAGTGCCTAGTAGATAACACTAGCAACTATGGACTTGGTGCCTATTAGACAAACCATGGCAGTGATGGACTTCGTGCCTATTCCTTCGGACAAATCCTTAGGGATAAATATAGAAGAATATCTACCGATAAGTATCATGGAGGAATCCATGAACTAGTACTATCATCATACATGATCCTTAAGGTAAGTCGTTAAGAATAAAGAAGATAATGTAGATGGGAAATTGGGTTAATTATTAGATCATTAAACATATTGATTATAATATTATGGGTTGAAAACCCTATGTACTTACTAGGTTTCCCAACCTGACCCACTCAGTTTATTGTATCACGGGTAGCGATATTAAAGGTACATTCTGCCGAGAGATTCAAGGAGTATTAGGCCGCTAGTTTAATTACTGTAAAGCTTGTAATATTTCGTTATGATTATGTTTCTTTATTGAAAATGACATCCCAATTTTTTAATATAAATAAAATACATTTCTTTGGAAATGCTTTGTTAATATTATTATCATTTTCTGGGAACAAATTTCGCAATGTTACTCCTCAAAAAGGCTACTCTGGTTTTTTTAAAAGCATAAATAAAACGGTCTTTTTATGGGTGTGAAATTGGGGATGTCACAGCCCCCAGCTAGGAAGATAAGAAAATTAGGGAGAAGTGTATCGGACCGTTATACTAGCTAGCAAGCTGGCTGATACCCCCAAGTATTGAAATCAATCCATTAATACAGTCGCACATTGGTACACCCCCTGGTTAGGAACATAAGAAAATTAGGGAGAAGTGTCTCGGACCATGGTACTAGCTAGCTAGTTGGCCGATACCCCCAAGGATCCAAATTAATCCATGCATACAACAGCTCATAGATACAAGGGCGTCTCGCGGCTGGGGACATAATAAAATTAGGGGGAAGTGTCTCAGACCATGATACTAGCTAGCTAGTAGGCCGATACCCCAAGGATCCAAATCAATCAATGCATACAGCTGCACATAGATACAAGGGATCCCCCCGGATGGGAACATAACAAAATTAAGGAGTAGTGTCTTGGTCCATGATACTAGCTAGCTAGATGACCGATACCCCCAAGGATCCAAATTAATCCATGCATATAGTCGCACATTGATTCAAGGGAAGCCCTGGCTGGGAACATAAGAAAATTAGGGGGAAGCATCTCGGACAATGATACTAGCTAGCTGATACCCTGAAGGATCCAAATTAATCCATGCATACGGTCGTACATTGATACAATGGCGCCCATCCCTCCCTCCCCACCCCCACCCCCCACGATTGAAAACATAAGAAAATTAGCGAGCAGTGTCTCGGACCATGATACCCTGAAGGATCCAAATTAATCCATGCATATGGTCGCACATTGATACAATGGTTCCCATCCCTCCTTCCCCTCCCCCCCCCCCCTCCCACGATTGAAACCATAAGAAAATTAGCGAGCAGTGTCTCGGACCATGATACAAGCTACCTACCCAAGGATCCAAATCCATGGCCCACAAATAGTCACACACTAATACTAGGGCACCCCCCGACTGAGAACATAAGAAAATTATTGACATTGTCTCGAACCATGATATATACTAGCTAGCTGGCATATATCCCCAAGGATCCAAATTAATCCATGCATACAGCCACACATTGATACAAGGGCGCCCCCTGGCTAGGAACATAAGAAAACTAGGTAGCAGTGTCTCAGACCATGATACCAGCTAGATATATAGTTGGTCGATACCCCAAAGGATCCAAATCCATGACCCACAAACAGCCGCTCATGCAAGCGTTGTCCCCCCCCCCCCCCCCGCGACTGAAAGCATAAGAAAATTAGGGAGCAATTCTCGGACCATGATACAAGCTACCTCCCTAAGGACCTAAATCCTTGACCCACAAATAGCCACACATTGATATCGGGGCTCCCCTGGCTAAGAAAATAAGAAAATTAAGTAGAAGTGTGTTGGACCATGATACTAGCTAGCTAGTTGGTCGACACCCCCAAGGATCCAAATTAATCCATGCATAGCACAGCAAATTGATACAAGGGCACCCCCCCCCCCCGGCTGAGAGCTTAAAAAAATTAGGGAGAAGTGTCTCGGACCATGAAACTAGCTAGCTAGATGGCCGATACCCCCAAGGATCCAGATTAATCCATGCATATAGCCATACATTGATACATGGGCGCCCCTCGGCTGGGAACATAAGAAAATTAGGGAGAAGTGTCTTGGACCATGGTACTAGCTAGTTATCTGGCTAATACACCAAAAAATCGAAATTAATCCCTGCACACAGCCACACATTAACACAGGGGTGCCCCCGACTGGGAACATAAGAAACTTAGGGAGAAGTGTCTTGGAACTTTATACTAGCTAGCTAGTTGACTGATACCCTCAAGGATTTAAATTAATCAATGCAATAGCTAGACATTGATACAGGGGCGCCCCCAACTAGGAATGTAAGAAAATTAGGGAGAATTGTCTCGGACCTTGATACTAGCTAGTTAGCTGGACAATACCCCCAAGGATCCAAATTAATCCATGAATACAACCACACATTGATATAAGGGAGCCCCTAGCTGGGAACATAAGAAAATTAGGGAGAAGTGTCTCGGACCATGATACTAGCTAGCTAGTTGGCCGATACCCTCAAGGATCCAAATTAATCCATGCACATAGCCACACATGGTCAAAAGCATAACCCCCGGCTGAGAACATATTAAAATTAGGGAGAAGTGTCTCAGACCATGATACTAGCTATCTAGTTGGCCGATACCCTAAGGATCCAAATTAATCCATGCATACAGTTTCACATTGATACAAGTGCACCCCCGAATAGGAACATAAGAAAATTAGGAAGCAGTCTCTCGGACCATGATACCAACTAAATATATAGTTGGTCGATCCCCACCAGATCCAAATCCATGACTCACAAACATCCGTTCATGCAAAGGGCGCCCCCCCCCCCCCCCCCCCCCGGCTGAAAACAAATAAAAATCGGGAAGCAGTGTCTTGGACCATGATACTAGCTATGTAACGGTCTGATATCCACAAGGATCCAAATTAATCCATGCATACAACTGCACATTGTCACAAGGGCGCCATCCGACTGAAAACATACGAAAATTAGGGAGCACTGTCTCGGACCATGATACAAGCTACCTCCCCAAGGAACCAAATCCATGACCCAAAATTAGCCGCACACTGATAACAGGGTGCTCCCTGGCTAAGAACATAAGAAAATTAGGGATCATTGTCTCAGATCTTCATATATACTAGCTAGCTTGCCAAATCCCCCTTGATCTAAATAAATCCTTGCATACAGTCACACATTGATACAAGTACACCCCCCGGATGTGAACATAAAATAATTAAGGATAGTTTCCTCTCAACATGATACAAGCTAGATATATAATTGGCCGATACCCCTAAGGATCCAAATCCATGACCCACAACCAGCCGCTTATGCAAAGGTTGCCTCCCGGCTGAAAGCGTAAGAAAATCAGGGAGCAGTGTCTCGGACCATGATACAAGGTACATCCCTAAGGAACCAAATCCATGACCCATAAACAACCACACACCGATACAAGGGCGCTCAACAGCTAAGAACATAAGAAAATTAGGGAGCATTGTCTCGGACCTTGATATATACTAGCTAGTTGGCCGATATCCCCTGGATCCAAATTAATCCATGAATACAACCGCACATTGATACAAGGGCGCCCTCCGACTGGGAACATAAAAAAATTAGGGAGAATTTTCTTGGACCATGATACAAGCCAGATATATAGTTGGCCGATACCCCTAAGGATCCAAATCCATGACCCACAAACATCCGCTGATTCAAAGGGTGTCCCCTGGCTGAAAACATAAGAAAATTAGGAAGAACTATCTCGGACCATGATACAAGATAGATATATAGTTGGCTGATACCCCTAAGCATCCAAATTAATCCTTGCATATAGTCGGACACCGATACAACCCCCCTCCCTCGGTTGGGAACATAATAAAATTAAGGTGCATTGACTCAGACCATGATACCAGGTACATATATAGTAGGTTGATACCTCCATAACCCACAAACAGCCGCTCATGAAAAAGGAGCCCCTAACTGAAAACATAGTAAATTAGGAAGTAGTGTCTCAGACCATGCTACTCGGCAGCTAGCTCTTCGATACCCCCAAGGATGCAAATAAATCCATCCATACAGTCACACATTCATATTAGAGGCCCCTTAAACCCTGTACCCCCCCCCCCCCCCCGGTGGCGAACATAAGAAATTTACGGAGCAATGTCTCGGACAATGATATATACTAGTTAGCATGTCGATATCCCCAAGGGTCCAAATTAATCCATGCATACAGTCGTAAATTTATTCAAAGGCGCCCCTCGGATGTGAACATAAGAAAATTTGGGAGAAGTGTCTCGGACCACAGTACTAGCTACCTAGTTGGCCGATACCCCTAAGGATCCAAATTATTCCATGCTTATAGCCAAACACTCATATAAGCCCCCCCGCCCCGGCTGGATGGGAACATAAGAAAATTAGGAAGACGTGTCTTGGACCATGATACTACCTAGCTACCTAGCCGATACCCCTAAGGATCCAAATTAATCCATGCATACATCTGAACAATGATACATGGTCGCCCCCGACTGGGAACATAAGAAAACGAGCGAGTATTGTCTCGGACTATGTTATCAGCTAGATATATAGTATGTGCATACCCCGAAGGATCCAAATCCATGACCCACAAACAATCGCTCATTCAAAGGGCGCCCCCTGGCTGAAACCATACGAAAAATAGGATGCAATGTCTTTGACCATGATACTAGCTAGTTAGCTGGCCAACACCCCCATGTATCCAAATTAATCCATGTATACAACCGCACATTGATACAAGGGAGCCCCTGCCTCCCCCCCCCCCCCCCCCCCGACTGAAAACATAATAAAATTAATGAGCAGTGTCACGGATAATGATACAAGATACCTTCCGAAGGATCCAAATCCATGACCCATAAACCGTCGCACACTAATACCAGGGCACCCCTCGGCTGAGAACTTAGGAAAATTAGGGAGCAACGTCTCGGACCATGATATATACTAGCTAGCCGGCCGATATCCCCAAGGATCCAAATTAATCCATGCCTACATCCGACTGGGAACATAAGAAAACTAGGTAGCAATGTCTCGGACCATGATACCAGTTAGATATATAGTTGGCTGATACCCCCAAGGATCCAAATCCATGACCCACAAACAGACGCTCTGACAAAGGGTTCCCACAGTTAAAAACATAAGAAAATTAGGGAGTAGTGTCCCCGACCATGATACAAGCTACCTCCCTAAGGACCCAAATCCATGACCCACAAACAACTACACACTGATATCGAGGCTCCCCCGACTTAGAAAATAAGAAAATAGTCAGAAGTGTGTCGGACCATGATACTAGTTAGCTAGCTGGCCGATACCCCCCAAGGATCCAAATTAATCCATGCATACAGTTGCACATTGATACAAGGGCGCCCCCGGCTGGGAACATAAGAAAATTAGGGAGAAGTATCTCGGACCATGATACTAGCTAGCTAGATTGTCGATACCCCCAAGGGTCCAAATTAACCCATGCATACATCTGCACATTGATACTAGGGCGCCCCCGGCTGGGAACATAAGAAAATTAAGGAGAAGTGTCTCAGGCCATGATACTAGCTAGTTAGTTGGCTGATACCCCCAAGGATCGAAATTAATCCATGCATACAGCCGCATATTAACACAATGGCGCCCCCGGCTAGGATCATAAGAAAATTAGGGAGAAGTGTCTCGAACCTTGATACTATCTAGCTAGTTAGCCGATTCCTCCAAGGATGGAAACTAATCCATGCATATAGCCACACATTGATACAACCCACCCACCCACCCCCCCCCCCCCCGGGGGGGGGGGGGGGGGGGGGGGGGCTGGGAACATAAGAAAATTAGGGAGAAGTGTCTCGGACCTTGATATTAGCTAGCTAGCTAGACGATACCCCCCAAGGATCCAAATTAATCCATGAATACAACTACACATTGATATAGGGCGCCCCCGGCTGTGAACATAAGAAAAATAGGGAAAAGTGTCTCAGACCATGATACTAGCTAGCTAGCTGTTCGATACCCTCATGGATCCAAATTAATCCATGCATACAACCACACATTTACATAAGGGAAAACCCCGACTAGAAACATGTAAAAATTAGGGAGAAGTGTCTCAGACCATGATACTAGCTAGCTAGTTGGCCGATACCCCCACCCCTAAGGATCCAAATTAATCCATGCATATAGCCGCACATTGATACAAGGGCGCCCCCTACCCCCCCCCCCCACACACACACACACACACACTAGGAACATAAAAAAATTAGGGAGCAATGTCTCTGACCATGATACAAGCTAGCTATATAGTTGGTCGATATCCCAAAGGATCCAAATCCATGACCCAAAAACAGACGCACACTGATACCAGGGCACCCCCAGCTGGGAACATAAGAAAATTAGGGAGCAATGTCTCAAACCATGCAATATACTAGCTAGGTAGCTGGAAGATGCCCCCATGTATCCAATTTAATCCAAACATACAACCACACATTGATAAAAGCCCCCCTAGGAATATAAGAAAATTAGGGAGCAGCGTCTCGGACCATGATGCCATTTAGATATATAGTT
Organism: Lactuca sativa; assembly: GCF_002870075.4. NCBI lineage: Eukaryota > Viridiplantae > Streptophyta > Magnoliopsida > Asterales > Asteraceae > Lactuca > Lactuca sativa. Next base: position 378,950,380 of record NC_056626.2, read on the forward strand.
GGCCGATATCCCCAAGGATCCAAGTCCATGACGAATAAATAGTCGCTCGTGCAAAGGTAGCCCCCTGCTGAAAACATTAGAAAATTAGGAAGCAATGTCTCGAACCATGATACTGGCTAGGTAGCTGTCCATTAACCCCGAGGATGCATATTAATCCATGCACACAGTTGCATAAGCCCCCCCCCCCCCCCCCCGCGTAGAGAACATAAGATAATTAGGAAGAAATGTCTTGGACCATGATATATACTAGCCAGTTGGCTGATATCCCTAAGGATCCAAATTAATACATGCATACAGTCGTACATTGATTCAAGGGCACCCCCCACCCCCCGGTTGGGAACATAAGGAAATTAGGGAGAAGGTTCTCAGACGATGGTACTAGCTACCTAGTTTCCCAATAGCCCTAAGGATCCAAATTAATCCATGCATACAACCACACATTTGATACAATGGTGCATCCCCCCCCCCCCCCCACCCCTTTCCCCGGGCTGGGAACATAAGAAAATTAAGGAGAAGTGTCTCAGGCCATAATACTAGGTATCTAGTATGTAGATTACCCCAAGGATCAAAATTAATCCATCCATACAGCAACACATTAATACGAGGTCACCCCCTGTCTGGAAACATAAGAAAATTAGGATGAAGTATCTCAGACCATGATACTAGCTAGCTAGCCGATACCCCCAAGGATCCACATTAATCCATGCATACAACTGCACATTGATACATCGACGCCACCAGGCTGCGAACATACAAAAATTAGAGAGAAGTGCCTCGGACCATGATACTGGCTAGCTAGCTAGCCGATACCCCCAAGGATCCAAATTAATCCATGCATACAGTCGCAAATTGATATAAGGGCACCCCCCATCTGGGAACATAAGAAAATTAGGGAGAAGTGCATCATACCATGATGCTAGCTAGCTTGCTGGCTGATACCCCCAAGGATCCAAATTAATCCATGCATACAACTGCACATTGATACAAGGGTGCCCCCAGCTGGGAACATATGAAAATTAGGAGAAGTGTCTCGGACCATGATACTAGCTAGCTAGCTGGCCGATACCCCCAAGGATCCAAATTAATCGACGCATACAGCTACATATTGATACAAGCCCCCCAGCTGGGAACAAAAGAAAATTAAGGAGAAGTGTCTCAGCCCATGATACTAGGTATCTAGTAGGTAGATTACCCCAAGGATCAAAATTAATCCATCCATACAGCTGCACATTAATACGAGGTCACTCCCTGTCTGGAAACATAAGAAAATTAGGATGAAGTATCTCAGACCATGATACTAGCTAGCTGGCCGATACCCCCAAGGATCCACATTAATCCATGCATACAACCACACATTGATACATCGACGCAACCAGGCTGCGAACATAAAAAAAATTAGAGAGAAGTGTCTCGGACCATGATACTGGCTAGCTAGCTAGCCGATACCCCCAAGGATCCAAATTAATCCATGCATACAGTCGCACATTGATATAAGGGCACCACCCTTCTAGGAACATAAGAAATTAGGGAGAAGTGTATCATACCATGATGCTAGCTAGCTTGCTAGCTGATACCCCCAAGGATCCAAATTAATCCATGCATACAACTGCACATTGAGACAAGGGTGCCCCCAGCTGGGAACATATGAAAATTAGGAGAAGTGTCTCGGACCATGATACTAGCTAGCAAGCTGGCCGATACCCCCAAGGATCCAAATTAATCGATGCATACAACTACATATTGATACAAGCCCCCCCCCCCCCCCCCCGGTGGCTGGAAACATAAGAAGATTAGGGAGAAGTGTGTCGGACCATGATACTGGCTACCTAGATTATAGATATCTCCAATGATCCAAATTAATCCATGCATACGTTCGCACATTGATACAAGGGCTCCCCTGGCTAGGCAAAGAAGAAAATTAGGAAGAAATGTCTCGGACCATGACACTAGCTAGCTAGCTGGCCGATACCCCCAAGGATCCAAAATAATCCTTACATACAGCTTCATATTGATACAACCCCCCCCCCCCCCCCCGACTGGGAACATAAGAAAATTAGGGAGAAGTGTCTCGGACCATGATACTAGCTAGCTAGCTTACAAATACCCCCAAGGATCCAAATTAATCCATGCATACATCCGCACATTGATACATGGGCGTCCCTGGCTGGGCACATAAGAAAATTAGAAAGAAGTGTCTCGGACCATGATACTAGCTAGCTAGTTAGCCGATACCCTAAAGGATCCAAATTAATCCATGCTTACAGCCGCAAATTTATATAAGGGATCCCCCTGGCTCAGAACATAAGAAAACTAGGGTGCATTGTCTCGGACCATGATACGAGGTAGATATATAGTTAGGTGTAACATCCCACAAATTTCGTAAAATCTAAACTTTTCAAAACAACCCCTTTTTCTGTAGAAGTGTTTACTAGGCCTGGCAATCGTGTCGTGTTCGGGTTGGCGTGTCGCGTGTTGGCGGGTCAAAATATGCCAACCCAAACACGACCCATTTAAATATACAGGTCACGTGTTGGCGGGTCACAGGTTGGCAGGTTTAGAACATAAACCCATATATGACCCACCAACCCATTTATTTATACGGGTTCACAAGTTGGCGGGTTCGTGGGTCAGATTTGGGTTCATGGGTCCGAATTTTAGATATTTAATTCTTAAACATCCAAATGAAAACTAAAAACATTCATAGAAACATGTTACAAACTTAGCCTTCTGGTTACGACTTATGACATTAGACCATCCACCACGAGTCATAATGTCGAAACATTCAAATGGTCTATGAATAAATGATATATATTATGTAATACTTATTAAATATTAATACTTGATACATAAATACATTTAAAAATAAAATAATTTTTTTTATTAACAATATAAACGGGTTGGCGGTTCAACCCGTTTATTTTTTGAGAAACCCATATATGATCCGTTTAATAAACGGGTTGGCGGGTTAGCGGGTTGGTGGGTTGAAAAACTCAACCCAAACCCGTTTATTTCATGTCGTGTCGCGGGTCGTGTCGCGTGTCGTGTCGAAAATTGCCAGTCCTAGTGTTTACAAAAACTATGGTTCCTTAAACATTAATTAAAAATCAGAATCTCTTTCAACATAGTTTTCAAAACATTCACTTTATCAGAGTTTCCCAGAAATCATAAGCTCAAAACGCGAGGATGTGTATGGTCACACCTTCACCTTGCCATAATCCACTAAAGTACCTGAAACCAAAAACAAAAACTATAAGCACGAAGCTTAGTGAGTTCCCCCAAATTACCATCACCTAAACAGAAACATATACAAATAACAGCATACTATGGGTCTAATCAACCATCGGGTTGGAATACCCCAGTCCCTCAACCATCAGGTTGGAATGTCAACATACTATGGGTCCAATCAACCATCGGTTTGGAATACCCCAAGCCCTCGACCATCAGGTTGGTATGCCAACATAGTATGGGTCTAATCAACCATCAGTTTGGAATACCCTCTGCCCTCATCCATCGGGTTGGAATGCCAACATACTATGGGTCCAATCAACCATCGGGTTGGCATACCCCAGCCTGTTGGCTTACTCACAAAGCAGAGAAGCCTCAACCACCAATCAAACATGTGCACATATAACATATAATCATATAACGGTCTACAGGTAATCAAAAAGATCTAATAGATCACTAAGCATAGCATCATCCTATCTACCAGGATACCAATCCAACAGATCATAATAGCATAGTAACATCCTATCTACCAGGATACCGATCTAATAGATCATAGCAACATAGCATCATCTTATCTACCAGGATACCGATCTAACATATCATAATAGCATAGCAACTTGCATAACAGAATATCAATCCACTAGGCCGACATTGGTGCCTTCGACCTGCAATTACAGTGAGAAAAACTCACCTCGAATACAGAAACTCCTCGAAAGAAAGTCCTTAGTTGCTGCCATGCTGGCTTCCGAGCTATCAAAACAAATAACTCACCCAATTAGCAATTGGGCCCCACGCTATAATCCATAATCCACACTTGGGGTAAAATGACCATTTTACCCCTGACCAAACATACACCAAACTGAGGACCAAAACCAAAAGATCCACAAGTCCCACTAATGGCCCAATTTTCGAATTGGGGCAAATCTCATATGGGTCTTATCCTAAGCCTATATTTTCCTTAAATCCAAACAGAGTTACCACAAACACCTCTTGGGACAAAATTGGTCAAAGATATAAGTCAAAAGTCAAAGTCAACGGTCCAAGTGGACCCAACTCGCCGAGTGTACTCATAGACTTGTCGACTTCCCACAGAACTCAGAAGATCAGGAAAAGCCTATCCAACTCGTCGAGGTGGCAGGACAAATCGCCGAGTTTTCCCAATCTTAACAGATTCAACCCCTTTTCATCGAATCTTATGCTTCAAGATACAGATCTCGTCCTCTAGGGCTGGAATACAACGTAAACTTCCAACTTTACGTTCATACATGCCAAACGAAGCTCTAGAACTTATATAAGGCTTAATAGAGAAATTAATGCATGGATGAAGCCTTGAACCCAATTAAGCTTACAACTTTAAGCCAAAAGAGACCATAAAACGTCTAGATCTAAAATGATAGCTCCATGAAATGCTCAACCCCATGAACAATCCAAAAATGAGTTAAATATTGCAATAAACTTCCAAGGAAGAGATCTAAGTTATAGATGAACAAGATTTCGACTTTTTACCTCAAATGAGTAGCAAAACACAAGGAGATTCTGGATCTAAAGCTTTCCCTTCAAGCTAAGCACCACCAACTTCAAGTTCTTTCAAAATGGGGCCAAAAGAAGCAAATTTTAAACTCACACACTCAAATTGGGATAAGATGCTAGGGTTTTTTCTGGACAAGGGTGGTTTGTAAGGAGGTCAGCTAATGGGTTAAAGTTCTTTAAATAGGGGGCAACACCTTAAACATTAGGGTTTCCTAAACAACGCCCAACTCGTTGAGTTGGCTCCTCAACTCGCCAAGTTTTCTCATTAAACCTCGTGACCAAAACAACTTCTACTCGCCGAGTTGAGGATCCTCAATGTGTCGAGTAGACCCTTTAATCCTCATGATTCTACATCTTTGACACGTCGAGTTGGATCCTCGAACTCGCCAAGTTCATCTCCAAATTGACCTACATTTAACAATTAACCATCTAGATTTTGGGTGTTACATTAGGTAATACCGACAAGGATCCAAATCCATGACCCACAAACAGCTGCTCTTGCAAAGGGCACCCCCAACTGAAAACATACGAAAATTAGGATGCAGTGTCTTGGACCATGATACTAGCTAGCTAGTTGGCTGATACCCCCAAGGATCCAAATTAATCCGTGTATACAGTCGCACATTGATATAAGGGTCCCCCCCCCCCTCACGGCTGAAAACATAAGAAAATTAGGGAGCAGTGTCTTAGACCATGAGACAAGCTACCTCCCCAAGGATCTAATTCCATGACCCACAAACAACCGTACTAAAAGACCCCTTTCATACTTAAAATTATTACTCCAAACATGCTACATGCATATTCATAAACATATTTTACATATATGGTCTTATTACAAAAGACTAGATACAAACCGACTAATGAGGTTTTTACAAAGTTTTGTATATTACATAACTTCCCAGGAATTTATACACTAAATACAAAAGCTATAATATTATCTATTCTACATCCTCTAACATTACATAACTATACTGGATGATTATCACCTGCAATAATTAAACACTGAGTGGGATAAGCGGTGATGCTTAGTGAGTTCAATAACAATTACAATATAACGTTATGCCATATATATATATATATATATATATATATATATATATATATATATATATATATATATATATATATATATATGTGTGTGTGTGTGTGTGTGTATGACAGAAGCAAAGAGGGACAAATAACAACAAAGGCAGATGAGTATCATATGACAGACTTTTCATATCAACAAATAATCTGATTCAAAGATTTACAATCAATAACATACAACAATTTCAACATGATATACATCAATAAGACTTCAGCCCATGTGTCATAGAAAATAAATGATTTCTGAATTATCATTTGGCTAGCATTTACAGGCTTTCAGCCCTACCTAGCCTTCTGCTAATGCCAAAGTGAATGCTTAGTCATTCACTTCAAGGTCAAAGGCTACATACCAGTACCAAAGTGATGCTTAGTCATTCACTTCATGGTCAAAGGTATAGCTCCATTATCATAATAACACGGGAAAGCACATTGCACATATAACACATAACATACAACAGTGCAAAGTAGTAAACAAGCAACAACATCATCCATTGCATTAATAGTATAATTTTAATACAAGTGTGTCCCTTCATAGAATAAGATATGAACATAAGTAATCAAAATAAAATACCAGTCTTGATTGCTCCGTCTTCTCAAAACCTAGTCTTCGTACCTGACTACTGGTGACCTGAGAATACAAGTTATTTTGAAAGCGCAGATCAGCATTTAAGCTGGTGAATTCATAAGTATTTTAGTGTCATTGATTAGTAAAACTGTAAAGAAAATACTTGTAAATGTTTGATGAACAGTTTTGTATAAGTATGAAAACCCTAGAAAATCTCATATTTCCTACTAGTATAAAAAGAAGTCTTCTACCAAGACCCGTCTGTTTTGAAGCTTTGAACCTCTGTAAAAATGAAGGTTTTTCCTTTGTATAACTATTATTATTAAAATATAGTCTACCTCATCGTTTATGTGAATGAGTCACAAAATAAAGGTAATAAGGAAAATAATATAATCATTGAAATCGTATCCTTTTGTCTTGGGATAAACACAACGTGGTAACTTTCCGAACAGTACAACCGAGGACATCCGTCGATGTGCAGTTTCCCACTGTAGCTAACAATCGGGTGTAGAATGGTCAGTCTCGTATAGTATGTAGTAGTATCTCTTCATATAGTATGTAATAGTATCTCTTCATATAGTATGTAATAGTCTCTCTTCATATAGCATGTAGCATATTTGTATAGACTCATGAATGAACTGACTCTTGTGTGATTCCTTATACTAGGAATAGTAAGTAGTATCTCCTAACTATACCTTTTATAGTTACTAGTAATGTACATGTATAACCGAAAGTATGCCTTTGCTACCCAAAGGTACTGAATTGACTGATAGAACTTTTATGTCTATATGTGTATACATAATATATAACTAATATTTAGACGACATTCGGACAAATAATCGATACCCTAAGGCCACATCCAAACAAGGAAAAGGAATTAAAGCGAGCTAGCAGTCCTATGTCCTTTAAACATTACTTATATAACTATACATATATAGGCATGCATTTGACAATATAAAAGTTTAAAAGAAATTTTGTAAAACATTTGAAAAGTTTAATAATAAGATTTGATGACTTGATGTCAAATTAAAAAATGGTTTAAAAGCAGTTTGTTTGATAAGAACAGTTTAAAGTATAAGAAAAATCCTTTGCTTGAAACACAATTGTAACAGAGTTTGAAAGGAAAGATACAGTATGTAAGACAATTTGATAAATAGTTTAACATGTAAAAACATTTGAGAAAGTCATTTGAAGTGGTATGCTTGGTAAAACAGCCAAAAGCGTAGTAAATCCATTTGTGTACTAGTTATTAATCACATGTGATTGATATAATAACTAGTATGATTCAACCTGTATTCCCCCCCATAAAAGCATTTGAAAACATTTAAAAGTTTAATTAAGGGGGTATGAACTCACCTGTAGTGAGTGCATTTGATGGAAGTGTCGGACGAGGTGTTAGGTGTCAAGTGAAGACTTGAACACACACACAATGATCCTATTAACATATAAGGACATATGTACACATCTAATTAGTGATCATAACACCAATTAAGCAAGTATAAACACCCTAGAACATGGAAAACACTTGGATTCAAGTGTTATAAGGTCATAGGGTTGCATCTAAGGGTTGTATGGATGTACCATTGAGTTTACGGCCCAAGGACCAACACTCATGGAGTTTACGGCCTAGAGTTTACGGCCCTAGTGGGTTTACAGCTGTAAACCCATGGCAAACTCCTCAAATTCGTGTGTTAAGGTCCTTAGCTCAAATGTGGAGGGTTCTAGCTCAAGTTCTAAGCATTGGGAAGGAAATTAGGGCAACATTACACCTTTATATGGAGTTTACGGCCTTCGGAGATGCCTTGGCCGTAAACTCTCATCCAACCTAGATTTATTGATGTTTATAAGGCTTAAGCAAGTTCATTATAGTATACAACAAGCTAGGACAAGATTACTTACAATCTAGAAGCTTGCAAGAGTGTTTAAGGTCCAAGAACACTAGTGTGTGTTCTTGGTGTTTCTTGAAGATCTAAACAAACATGATTTTCATGGATGAAATCAATGAATGAAGCTAGTTAATAAGGTGTATCAACTAATCAAGGGATAGAATACTTACACCTTTGATGATCTAAGGATGGAAAGTAGATGATACTTGAGAGCAAACCCGAGTTCTAGGCTTGAAATGGCAAGAATGAATCAAAAATGGCTAAGTTTTTCTTATATAAGCATGGAGTTCACAGCCCCATGAGTTTACGGCCGTAAACTCATGGTCTCATGGCCGTAAACTCCTCATTTGAGGGTTTAAAGATTGATTGGTGGTTTGGAACCCTAGTTGACCCATTCTAGAATTTGATCCCTTGATGTATTAAAGATCAGGATGCTCAAACGTACTTTAAACTGTGCTAAAAGTTAGCAAGAGTAAGTTTGACTTTCAATGAAGTGTTTGACTGTACAGGATAGGAAATTTTGGGTTGTCACAATTTCGACTGATAAAATTATTTTCTCGGGAACTTCTGGGCTTCGGGACTTGCTTTGGGTGTTAGGGAGGTTCCCTAGGCTTTGGGGTGGTTTAGAGTGGCTAGAGAATAAGTAGAAAGTGAAATAGAGTGGAAGTTGTACCCAAAAACCAGAGAGTCTCGCATGCTATTTATAGGATGCTGTGACCTAAGATTACGCTAGGCGTAATTCTTGGTACGCTGGGCGTACTTTGTATGCTGGGCGTATGGCATGTATGTTGCGCGTAGAGCAACGTGGCTTCCGCTCTGTTCCCAGGCCTCGAACGTACCAAACTTATGCGATAGGTGTCCTCCGTCCGAAGAAAGAGGCGGCGTGGCCAACTTCTGACCTAGTCCGAGTACGTTGGGCGTACGACTTCGGATAAGTCTCGAATTTTTATTTAAAACTTCAAAAATTCATATCTTTTGCATATAAGCTTCGTTTTTTACGTTCTTTATATCCACACATAGGTGAAATTATTCTCTACAACTTTCGTTTAGACTCCGTCGGCTAATTTTGACTTCATTTTTAATATTAAATTTTTAACGAGCCAGGACAGGAAAAGTCTGTTAAAAATTCATAACTTCTTCATCCGACGTTCGTTTTCGTCTGTATTTTTACCGATCTACTATTATTGACGAGATCTTCGATTCTCGTTTAGATTGTGTTGGCTAAAAATCACTCGATCTTTATTTCGAGTTTTGAGTTGTGTACTGCTATACCGATTCTTAGAAAAATAGTTTATCATAAGTTCCTCATACGAAGTCAGATTTGGACGTTCTTTTTATGAAAGTTCTTTGTTTAACGAATACTACGACTTTCATTTAGATCACTAAAGCTAAAAATTAGTTTATCATAAAATCAATTTTTACGTCATATGGCGTCGAGTCAGTTATGTCGCGAAACGTTGATAACTCATAACTTTTTCGTTATAACTCGGATTTCGATGAAGTTTTCGCCTAAACTTTTCTAACAAGATAATTTACAACTTTTGATAACATTATTTTTACTTATTTCCAACTTAGTTTTACATTTTCATTAATTTCAGTATTTGATTGAAATCTCATAAGACTTCCAATACTTCCCGAATGATTGTAAACATAGTTTTACTTCAAATCTCATAAAATTATCTTGTTAGAACTCAATGCTCAAAACCATATAATATTTAATAAGATTCATTTTTTTTAAACTAACAAAACACGATAATTGAACGTGTATGTTACACGTACATTGATACTAAGGCGCCCACAGTCTGAGAACATATGAAAGTTAGGGAGAAATGCCTTGGACCATTATATATACTAGTTAGCTGGCCGATATCCCCATGGATACAAATTAATCCATGCATACAGCTGCAAATTGATACAAGGATGCCCCCGGCTAGGGACATAAGAAAATTAGGGGGCCGTGTCTCGGGTCATGATACCAGCTAGATATATACTTGGCCGATACCCCCAAGGATCCAAATCCATGACCTATAAATAGTCGCTCATGCAAAGGGTGCCCCCTGACTGAAAAGATAAGAAAAATAGGGAGCAATGTCTCGGACCATGATACAAGCTACCTCCCGAAGGACCCGAATCTATGACATACAAACAACCACACATTGATACGAGGGAGCCCCCCCCCCCTGGATAAGAACATAAGAAAATCAGGGAGCAATGTCTCGGATCATAATATATACTAGCTACCTAGTTGGCCGATATCCCCAAGTATCCAAATTAATCCATGCATACAACCGCATATTGATACAAGGGTGCTCCCTGATTGGAAACATAAGAAAATTAAGGAGCAGTGTCTTGGACCTTGATACCAGCTAGATAAATACTTGGTCGACACCCCCAAGATTCCAAATCCATGACCCACAAACAGTCGTTCATGCAAAGGGCGCCCTCGACTGAAAACATAAGAAAATTAGGAAGCAGTGTCTTGGACCATGATACTAGCTAGCTAGCTGGCCGATACCCCCAAAGATATAAATTAATCCATGCATACAGTCGTACATTGATACAAGGGTGCACCCCCAACTGAAAACATAATAAAATTAGGGAGTAGTGTCTTGGACCATGATACAAGCTACCACCCGAAGGATCCAAATCCATGACCCACAAACAGCCGCACAATGATACCAGGCCGCCCCTCCGCTGAGAATATAAGAAAATTAGGGAGCAATGTCTCGGACTATGATATATACTAACTATTTGGCCAATATCCACAAGGATCCAAATTAATCCATTCATACATTCGTACATTGAAAGGGCGCCCCCGGCTCGGAACATAATAAATTAGGTAGCAGTGTCTCAGACCATGATATTATATATATATATATATATATATATATATATATATATATATATATATATATATATATATATATATATATATATATATATATAAATGAAAGATCTTGTATGGTCAAGAGTCATATTAAAGGCATATTGCTAAATAACATATGATACTAATAGGTCACACTAACAACAATTTGATACAATTGATTATTTATTAGAAATTGATTTTAATAAATATTCAATAAAACTCTTATAATTAAATTGGAAATTATTTATTTCATGGAAATAATAAATTTCATTAGCAAGTAACGTAATATATATCATATGTTATGATTTATAAGTCATCTACAAACTTTTGGACTAGTTAAAACGAGGAAAAAGACAAGGTTTATATTTTATAAAAGAGTTTATAAAAGTTTGACTTTCTTTCTTCTTCTGTATGCAATTTTTGAGATATGCATGAAAAGAAGAAGTGTATGACTTGTCTAATCATGCTTTAAAGGCATGGGAGACATGCTTATGACAATGGGGACAAGTTTGCTTAAAGTGCTAAGGACTAATGGTTATTAATTTCACTTTATGCATATAAATAAGAGAGCTTGCACTTGGATTATTTGCTCTTTGATTCCTTGATGCAAAATTTGAATCCTCTCTTCCCACCCCCTTTCTCTCTAGTTTTGGTTAGAGAATTTGAAGAACACTTGCATCTTCAAGCCCTCTTTAAGTTCATATTGGTTATGAACTTAAAGCTTAAGGGTTTAGGAGTTTTGGACTAGCATCTACATCAAGTTGAGTCATTGTTGGTGTCTCAAAGGTTCCACATTCTTCATCAACTTTCAAGACTCCCGAGAGGACCCAAAGAACTACAAAGGTTGTTATTTCTTCACCTCTTCTTTGGTTGGTGTTTTAATCTTTCTATAACTTGCAAGATGATCCTTGGTGGGTATAAAATGTTTACGTTATTTCAAAAAAATTAAAGTCTTCCGTTGCCATATTTTTCAAGTTTATGAAACTATTTTGAACTAAAACACAATATATATATATATATATATATATATATATATATATATATATATATATATATATATATATAGTTGGCCGATACCCCCAAGAATTCAAATCCATGACCCACAAACAGCCGCTCATGCAAAGGGCGCCTCCTGGTTGGTAACATAAGAAAATTAGGGAGAGTCGTGTCTCGGACCATGATACAAGCTAGCTCCTCAAGGATCCAAATCCATTACCTACAAACAGCCACAAACAAACACCCCTCCCCCCTTTGAGAACATTAGAAAATTAGGGAGCCATGTCTCGGACCGTGAGAACATAGGAAAATTAGGAAGCAGTGTCTCGGACCAGTATACTAGCTAGCTAGTCGATACCCCCAAGGATCCAAATCCATGTCCCGCAAACAACCACACACTGATACCCCCCCCCCCCCCCCCCCCCCTTTGCCTGCCGAGAATATAAGTAAATTAGGGTGCCCTATCTTGGACAATGATACTCACTAGCAAGCTTGCCGATACCCTCAAATAAAATTCATAATATTTCAATTCCCTCCCAATTTATTAGAAATATATAATATCTACGAAAATATTAATTATAACCAGTAGTCAGTATTTTAACTGAAATATTTTATTTGTACATTAAACTCAAATAAAATTAATATTATTTCAACTCCGTCCTAATTTTTTATATTCATATCTACACAAATATTAGTTATAAGTAATAGTTAAAATTTTATTGTGTTGCCTAAAATGTTTTATTGTTACATAAAACTCAAATAAAATTCATAATATTTCAATTCCTTCCCAATTTATTATAAATATATATCTACTTAAATATTAATTATAACCAATAGTCAGTATTTTAACTAAAATGTTTTATTTTTACATTAAACTCAAATAAAATTTATAATATTTCAACTAACTCCTAATTTATTATATTCATATCTACGAAAATATTAATATTCCTATTCTAACAAAAAAAATAGTTTTTTTCTCTTTTTGCAATGTATCACCCTATTAGGTCTCTAAATTAATGTCATGTCACTTGTCAACCTATTGATTATCCTTTTCGAATTTTAAATTTTAAAGTTTTCACTCTAATTACATTAAATTAATAATATTAGAATAAAAATTAAAATAAAATCATTACATAATTTCATGTGTTATTTAAATCAATAATTATAATTTTATATGACTAAAAAAATCTCTTAATTAATAATATATTTAAATTAATTGATTAATAATTTTGAAGTTTTACTATAAAAGTTTAATTAATTTTATAACCGTGGTTCCCACGGTTTATAAACTAGTTATAAGTAATACTTAAAATTTTGTTGTGTTGCCAAAAACGTTTTATTTCTACATGAAACTCAAATAAAATTCTTCATATTTCAATTCTCATCCAATTTATTATAAACTTATAATATCTACCAAAATATTAATTATAATCAATAATCATTTTTTTGATTAAAATATTTTATTTTACATGAAACTCAAATGAAATTAATAATATTTGAACTCCCTCCTAATTACAATATAAATACTTTATATCTCCGAAAATATCAATTATATGTAATGGTTAAAATTTAATTTTGTTAACTAAAATGTTTTATTTTTACATGAAACTCGTCCTTAATTTTAACTCCTTCTACATACCAAAAAAAATGGGTTTCAAATTTTCTCAAAATTTCAACTCCCTCATAATATATTCTCGGTTTAAAAATATAGTACTTTACACTAAAAATATAGTACGGTTATCAATATAAAATAGATATATCTCCAAAAACACATTAGCATATAATAACGAGTTTGATCTATAATAACGGGCTTTCATGAGTTATACTTACTACAATTGAACGATAGCATAACTTATCTTCAATGATCTGACATTTCCTCTCATGTTCTTAAAAAAAACATACATAAAATGTCTTTAATAACGGATTTTTTATGTGTATAAAACCCAATTTTATACTAGTGATCATAAAAAAAATATAAAAAATAGGTAAGCCTAATATATTGATTTTATGTCCGGTAGAGATGAAATATTCAAGTTTAATACTTAGTAGGAACGGCCCGAGTAAAAAACAAAACATATGGACGAAACTAGCAATAGGGCCAAACTACATGGACTACTTGTGTAATTTACTATAATTTCTTTGTTCGTTAATACATTTTCACAATTTCAATTGTGTGAATCTTCTTTGGACCTTAAAAGGGCATATTAAAATACAAAATGCCCAAAATCATGCATGTTTATATTTTCTTAGCACTTAGGAACATCTCTTCTAAGGAAAACCTCATTAACACTACTTATCAGCTTAACATTCTAATATAACATCATGTCTTGTACAATAAGATACAAAAATTAGGATCTTAGAGACAAAAGGGATCTGAAAAAAGAATAAGCTCGATAAATAGTATATATGATGACCAAATGAAAACTGTCATTAGAAATATTTTGCTTCACTTTTGGTATACAAAATTATTGTTATTTGAATATATATATATATATATATATATATATATATATATATATATATATATATATATATATATATATATATATTCAAATAACAATAATTTTGTATACCAAAAGTGAAGCATCTGAAAAAAGAATATGCTCGATAAATAGTATATATGATGACCAAATGAAACCTGTCATTAGAAATATTTTGCTTCACTTTTGGTATACAAAATTATTGTTATTTGAATATATATATATATATATATATATATATATATATATATATATATATATATATATATATATATATATATATTCAAATAACAATAATTTTGTATACCAAAAGTGAAGCAAAATATTTCTAATGACAGTTTTCATTTGGTCATCATATATACTATTTATCGAGCTTATTCTTTTTTCAGATCCCTTTTGTCTGTAAGATCATATATATATATATATATATATATATATATATATATATATATATATATATATATATAATAATAATAATAATTATAATAGATCAATACATATCGACAGAAGGCAAACGAGAAACAGATGATGAGCTTTTAATGCAACAAGTTGCACCTTACTGTTTGAAGGTACATACCGTGACACGCACACCATAGTGTGCATTACACAGGGACGGATCTAGTATGGTGCCAACAGTGGCATCGGCAACACCTAGTTTTTCCCGACATAGTGCAAAATTTTCGATTTTTATTCTTTTTTCTACTATAAAATGTGTCAGTGGCAACACCTATTATGGATTGACAACATCTATTACGGACCGGCAACACCTACTACAGAATCCTAGGTCCGTCCCTGGTATTACATGGGAGCAGTGGCGGACGCAGACTATTTTAGTAAGGGTGTCCCTCATACTTCAAGCGGGTGCACCTAATAGAAAAATTACACTACGAACCAGAAATTGAGTAGTGGCCCGGGACCCCCAATTCTCCACATAGGTCTGCCACTGCATGGGAGCCTTGCATGGGTTAATGCAACATACACATGCTATGTCGAATGGATCCCTCACAGTGGCGGATGCAGGCTATGGCTAGTCAGGTGTATGGCCCCACTTGGAAGTGGATACACCCTATATATTTTAAAAAATAACCCTAATAAATCAATACTTTGCTGAAAAAGTTCATATATGGCACCCACTTTGCTAAACAAATCCAAAAAAAATCCTTAATGGACCCCTGTTAAGTTCGGTTCTGGATCCGCCACTGATCCCTCATGCCTTTTACTTCTCTTGAGATGGCTAGATTATATAATAACCATCATGAAGAATGGCCTGGTGGTGATTATTATAGGATTAAGCAATCCAAAACATAGTTTCATCAAGTTATAATCTCAAATGCATAGACCTTTGGTGACCTTTCACTAAAAAAGAAGTCAGCCAATTCAGACCTCATTACCTCATTTTTAAAGGATACAGATTGAGACTCTTGTGATGACTTCTATTATTCCCTGCAGTTCCTATAAAGCTCTACCGACACTTTCATTTCTTCAACACATTTGAAGGTATAAATGTTAGTATCATTTTAAATTCTCTTACAAATAAACTAAACGGCATTTGGGTGTGTTGGGAATATGTAATTCCCTAAGTGATTGAAGGTTCAAGTCTCGTAATAAATAAAAGATATACATTTAAGAATATGATTGATTACATTGGTTTGTGTCGTTAGCCATTTTAAAGAAAATATTCAACTTATGAGGTTAAGGTGTATTATGATTCGAGATTTGTTGCTAAAGTTAAAAGCATGCTAGAGATTGATGAATATGTGTTGTTAGTGATGTTATTTAATAACAAGTAGATAACTAAAACATATGATTTAGTTTTTTAACAAGTGGATCATGACGAATAAGAATAATTTGATGATTAAAGATGTTAGAAAACTAAATTATATATCAAACATTAAATTTTTGAAATCATCAATTATACACGAAGCTATAAATTATATATATCTGACATCTAAAAGTGGTTCTTAGCATAGTTGTGATTAATTAAATTAGTTAATGGTTACTGATTATTAACTAATTAAATATATTTAACATCTAAAAGTGGTTCTTAAAATAATTAAGGTATGAATAGTAAACTGAACGTATATTGCTCTAATGAAAAAGTATGTCAGGTCTTGTGTGATTAAAAAAAAATGATTTCGTCTTGGTTAGTAATGATAGTAAAATGTTATAAATACTAAGAAATAATTGAACTATATGACCAAATTGGATGTGAAAATGTGAATTAAGAGTTAGTTACATTAATGAGATATGTTGGAAATTTGGGAACATAACGTTGATGTCTTTTAAGTTCACAATTACACAAAAGAAACCTAGAACAAATGAGTGAATGTGAATATAACACGTATATGCATATGTGAATATAACACGTATATGCATATTGTGAACTTGGTTAAACCAAAGTGAGTTCATGACTATTTGGGAGGGCTGAATGCACATCACGTTGAGTCTACCTGCTTAATTGAGATATACACATTATGATATTGTATGCGACATATTGATATAAAATCTCACGTGTGTATATCTATATTGTGGAAGTGTGGCATTGATCATATCATAACATGGGATATATGCTCTTTTCACTATGCAATCATATCAATATATTCTACTCTCTTTTGGTTTTGTTCCTGTAAAGTATATTTTGTACAAACATTAAAATCGTTGTGAAAGTGAAGATAGTGATGTGCTAGCTCCCATGCCTCAAGGGCTTCCAACGGATTTAAGAGGAACTTATGATAGATTTCTATGAAATTACATTAAATTTACATATGACAAACAAATGTGAAGGGTACCATGTGCTACATGGTGCTATATAATGGGTTCGCCAATGTTCCAAACATACAAGGTGGATAATAATCTCACAAAAAATGATATTAATAAAAAGATAATATATTATTTTTGAATAACTTTATTTAGAATATTTTATGCATTTGAATACACAATAATTTGTGAACTATTGGGGCTTATATGTAAATATAGGGCTTATATGTAGATATAGAATACTTGGAGGATTATTATTGTAAATATTAGAATTGTTGTATATATTCAGATTACGCAGTAATGAGTAGGCCTGTCGAAAAAACCTGAAACCCGTTCTACCCATCCGACCCGTTCTGAATTCGGGTATAATGGATCGGGTAGAACGGGTAACGGGTATGAACATTCGGGTAATAGGCTAACCCGATAATAATATAGGTCGGGTTTTAGGTATGAATATTTATTTTCGGGTATACCCGAATTCGTTTTTTAAATAATATCAAATATACAATGCAGTCACGTATGCACACTTCAAATAAAACAAAACCATTCATTTCCTTCTTATGAACGACGGCTCGACAGTCGACGCAAACTTGCAAAGGGAATACGACGCTGAAGCTGAAGTCCTAAACCGTCATCACAATTCTCAATTTCTCACTATCGCATGGAATTGAATTAAAAAAGTACATAACATATTATAATGATTTGTATTGTTATTATATATGTACTTGTTAATTGTATGAAGTATTTTCCTACCCGATTCTTTATTAAACCAACCAACATGTAAAAATAAAAAAATCAAAAAATATTAATAAGTGTAATTTAAAAAAATTTCGGGTATACCCGATAATTACCCGGCCCGACCTCAAACCCGAATACCCGAATTACAATATAGGTCGGGTATCGGGTATTATATTCTTAAGGAAATACCCGTTCTACCCGACCCGTTCTACCCGAAACCCGAAAATTTTACCCGTTCGACACCCCTAGTAATGAGAAAGTTAGTCTGATTCATTTTTCCCTCTTTCACGTATTATGGTATCAGAGCAGAATACCGAGCGATAGCATCAACTACATGTCAATTGATTTGGTTAAAGCAGTTACTTAAAGATTTTGGAATCAATCATGATCACGCTGCTTTATTATTTTGTGACAACGATTCAGCTATTAAGATAGCTAATAATCCAACATTTCACGAAAGGACAAAGCACATCAAAATCGATCTTCATTTTGTACGGGATAAAGTGGTTGACAAATTTCTCAGATTGATGTCAATTCGTATAAATTTCCAGCTTGCAGATTTGTTTACTAAAGCATTACCAGCTACTAAGTTAGCTCCTTTCATGTCCAAGATGTCATTGCAGAATATATATTCTCCATTGTCATCTTGAGGGGGAATATTGGGGCTTATATGTAAATATAGGGCTTATATGTAGATATATAATAGTTGGAGGATTATTATTGTAAATATTAGAATTGTTGTATATATTCAGATTACGCAGGAATGAGAAAGTTAGTCTTATTCATTTTTTCCTTATTATGTATTATGAACCGTATGACATTTTACCGATTTTACCTTTAAGAATGATTTATAACTTTTTTTGTATAAGTATGTGACTAAAATTATAAAAATATAGTAGATATTTTTATTTGTTTTATCAGATACAAACCTAAATCATTTTTGAAATATATTAATTTATTGATATGGGTATATTGGTATTAATGACGCAATAAATGAGTACATGGATGGAACAGCAGAGTTGTTGCAAATGTTCAGAAATTTTAAAAAGAGGGTCTGAATCACAGTATCAACTGTTCAGCCACTTACTATACAGAATTGACCGATGAATGATTCAGTGTTTTTGTTCATCTTATAATATACTAAAATAGTAGAAGTGTTTTATGCTCATGTTTGTTTTAAACAACTTATATTATTTTAAAATAATAATATATTTTAATTTTGTTTAGTTTTAACTTTTACGACCAAAATTTGGTCCATTATTCTATTCCGGATTCTTTTCGGAGTTATTTAACCATTAATTTATGACAAATACAAAATCAACATCAATGGCAAAGTTAAAATATACTTGTAATACTTGTTTATTTTGATCCATATGTTTTTTTATATTTTATTTTTAACGGCTAACTCACGCCTCTAAACCCTACTAATAAGCTATACATTTATATATAACTAGACTTGAACTCACAACCATTATAATAGATATTAATTCTTTTCAAACACATGATACCAATGACCATTTTTCAATCCATATATTGTTATGACAAAAGTAATCAAAACACGAAATACAACAAATAGAAAAACAAATAAATCAAATTTATCTTCAAGATTCATAATAGAAAAACATACTTGAATGTTGATATTTACAACATAATCACAAATACGAAAATATGTAGATTGAGGTCTGAGAATTGTAGTGTCCTAAGACAGAAATTGTCATGTAATAGGTCTGTATTGAGGATGTAACAGTTAATTTAAGAACATATCTTGAATATGACGAAAATCGACATGATCCCTTATGATATAAATAACAAATTTTTGAGAGAAAGTGTGTGTTTCATTAGTCTTCAATTTCTGTATGATTCCATGTATTTATAGTCTTCCAATGGTGGTTGTAAACCACCAACTGAAACTACCTGCTAAATAGGCCCGGTTTTAGGAGGGAGGGGGGGGGGGGGGGGGGGGGGGGGGAAGAGGGGCGGTCGCACAGGGCCACGAAAAAAATAGGATCTGAGTTTTAATTAAATTATATATTTAATAACTAAATATATATGAAATTTTCAAAGTTTTGCATAAAGTTTGTGTAGGGTATCTGGTATAAGTGTGTAATTTAGTTTGAAGCAACGTAGGTTTGATTCATGTCATCACATTTTGAAGTTTTAAATTCAATTTACAATTTTGGCCATTAGTTTTTGTTTTATATTTCATAATCAATCCTCCTTTCAGTAGCTTTAACAAATCAATTTTTTAAAAGTTACATAATTGGCCCTTGAACTTTTTTATAAAGTTTCATATGTTTCTTTTTAGTTAATTTATTTACTTTTAAGTTTTCACCGTCTTAAGTTTGTTTTCTTTATATATTAATTTAGGGTCTTATTTTTCTTCTTAGCACAGGGTTCTTAAAATCTGGGAGTCGGCCATGCTGCTAAAAACTGTCAAGCAGTTAAGTCTCTAATTAATAAAATTTTACTAAATAAAAAATTAGTTAATTAAAATTAATTTCGGATTTATAAAAATAAAAATATAAATTAATTATCCAAGAAGAGCTCAAAGTCTATGTTTGACCATTAATATATAATAAATTCAAGCCTTCTACTAGCCCAATTTAACGAGTCCAACGCCATAATTCAAACCCAAGATGCCTAACTCATTACTTGATACAAGGTTGAATTGTGTTTTTTGGAATTAAAGGTTTCTTTTTTTATTTTTATTGTTGAAATAATTATTTTGAGTAAATAACATAATCCGTGTGGATCAAGTGCTAAAAGACTAATTTAATATTTATTTTCAAAAATTAAGTCACATAGTTTCTACTTTATTAAGAATTAAAAAGTTTCATCTGACGTTCAATTAACTTTGAATTTTTTGAATTTTGAATAAAAAATAATTGATTCCGTAGCATATTCACCCCTAATCATATTCCTAATTTAGATAACTTTATTACCTAATCATATCCCTTTCAATTGGTTTTGTCTTTTTGCTATATCTTTAAATTTTGTCCTTTGTTACAAAAAAGATAAAAAGAATCAAATAATTTTGATGAAATGGATTGAGATACAAAAATTTGAAGTCCACCGGAAAATATATCTTATTTTCAAAAGGTAAGACAAAACCACCACCGCCACCGTGGCCCACAAAATTGGATGGTTCTCTCTACCATCTCCCACCATCCTATTACCACCCACTTTCTTGCCTTCTTCTCCCTCAAAACACACACACATACACATACATACACACCATTTTTATCACATTTCTCTCTGAAAAAAAATAAAATAAATAAAAACTACGATCAATGGATCAAACATCCCCCAAATCTCCATCGCCACCACAAACACGGCCGTTGTTCAGGCCACCAGTTCCGACGGCAGTTACTCCTACTCCTCTTATTATACCGAAGGTTTTCAAATACCCAGAAATGTAATCAGTTTTTTTTTCTGATTATTTTACAAAAATGATTGTTAGAATTTATGGGTATGTATTATTTTATAGGTATACGAGTCCTACTGATTTGATCATGTCCCCTGTTTCAAAGGTCATACTTGCAAGAACCACGTCCAAGAAGTCATCTCTCCCGTTACTAAATTCGTCTACTACAAATAAAGAACAACACAAGGTACGATATTATCATGCGTACTCAATTACTCATCATCTTTGTAGATTTTATGGTCATATTAACTTCGTCAAAGTTAAACAAGCTAAACCCTAATAATATGTATTTTTTGTACACGGTTTTTTTTTCGTCAAAGTTACACAAGGTACAATATTTTCATGTACACGGTTTTTTTTTTCGTTGTGTTTTTTCTTTTAAAATTGATAGTCCAATATCCATCTGCGAAAAATGGTTAAGTGGATGATGGTGTTTCATTTGATATTTTTGGCCCAATAGAATTCAACCCTAAACCCAAATAATATGTATTTTTTGAAAGGGTAGTTTTTGAACAAATTATATATATATATATATATATATATATATATATATATATATATATATATATATATATATATATATATATATATATATATATATATATATATATATATATATATATAATGGTACATAATAAACAGTTAAATTCACGTCACTAACCATCAATAGCCATGTGACATGTTAGTTGCTAGTGACCTATTGTAACTGGTAATACAAGTTTTGAATAAATGTAAAGTATGTAATCATAGGTATATAAAAATTATAATTGGTTGGTAATACATATATAAAAAAAATATATAATAGTATTTTTTATA
The DNA here is from genome assembly GCF_002870075.4 of Lactuca sativa. Classification (NCBI taxonomy): domain Eukaryota; kingdom Viridiplantae; phylum Streptophyta; class Magnoliopsida; order Asterales; family Asteraceae; genus Lactuca; species Lactuca sativa. The sequence continues at coordinate 378,972,749 of NC_056626.2, forward strand.
ATTTTAATACTTTGTTATCCTATTAAGTTTTTTTTATTATTATTATGATGGGCACCTCTTGTAGATGGAAGCTTCTATGTTTGGAGAGAGGGATGCTCTTGGAATTTGAAAATTTTATGTAATGTTTTTTATTTAAATTGTAATCAAATTTTATTATCATAATTGTGGTTGTAAATTAATAACTATATCTATTGAAAATCAAATTTAATCAAATAACTATATCTATTGCAACGAAAGGTTTTAATCGATTTTGAATTAATCTTTTTTTAGTTGCTGAAATTTTCAATTAAAAAAGAAAAGACAACCCATAGCAAGTTGCTAGGGCCAAAATTTACCAAAAGTTATCTAACAATGGACTTAATCATAGTTGTCGACTCATTACTCGGAAATATGGATTTTTTACCCGTGACTCAACTCGTAAGAGTCGTGATATTAAAAAGTATATATGTAAATATATAAATTTGAAAATCGTTTAGGTTCATTTGATGTATTAATATTCTAACATATGCATGCATTTCAAGAAATTCTAGAATAATCTTAAATGGCACTTTTAATTTTAGGCACGTAGTGTTACTAAAGAGTATATGGAATGTTCAAAGATCTTATTTACTTTTAATCATATGTCTCATCGTGGATTCATTCATATTCATGTTATATAACGTCAATTGATCCAAAATACACAATAGTTCATTTTATAATTCCATAAAAGACCATTAATTAACCATTTTATAGTTGCTAGAGAATCTCAAACGAAATTTAGAGATCAAATATTAATAATTAACGTCAAAGTGTGATGTTTATCATTTGGGTAAAAAATAAAAATTGACTAAATAATATCAACCAATTGTATTACACTATTTTTTTTTTAATTTTATGTTAGACAAAAGTAACCTTCTATGTTTTATTTTACTTCCTTATTTATTTAACCTTTAAAGCTTTATTATTTTTTAACTGTTGTTTTTATCATTTTAATCTCCAAGTTAAATACTAAATTTGTGATGATCATATGATATTTCTTTTTCATTTTTTATGTTTATAAATATAAACATGATAATATTATCGTCTTCTTATTTAAAACAAAAAAGATTCGATATATTTTTCTTTTCCGGTTTATTTGTTTGAGACACTTTATATCTATAAAAAAAATGTTTGTATTACTGTATGTCATAAAAAGCTCATCGCCTTCCGATACTATTTCATAACTTTTTTCTCCAATACTTTTAATATATTGTTTTATTTAATTTTATTGACAAGTACCATTTAAATTTTATTAAATATTACATATCCTTAAAACTAACAAATTATTTATTGGGCTCTCTAAAATATTTCAGAAAGATGTTGTATTAGTTAATTTCATACATAAAAAATAATAAATAAATAAATAACCTTAAAAAAGTGTTCAACGATTCAAGATAATTTAAGTTAATAGCATTTAAATTGTTAAAGTTAGGTAGAAAAAGTAATGTGCAAAGTAAAAAACTATATATGAAACATCTTCAACATTATTCTTTAATTTAAACCAGTGATGAGGTTCGTACGTTGCATGAGTCGGATCTTTTTTCTTATTTAGATATTTGGTGGGTTACGTAAGTAGGGCGTTATAATTGCTTGACCGTAAATATAGGGTGGCAAATCGGGCCATCGTGTTGTGTTTTTGTCTGACACGACACGACAAGACAAGGTTTTATGTAACACGAACACGACACGACACGATGTCGTGTTTTTTTTAACTAACATGAAAACGAATAGATTAAAACACGACACGATACGACAAAGATAACATAATAAAAAATTAGTTTATTTAATTAATATTTAATCATTTATAACGCGAAATCACAACAAACACGAAAAACACGACAAATAAATGTTAATCGTGTCAATTTCGTGTCGAATTTTAAACACAAACACGACATTGTGTTTTTTACACTTAACACGAACACGACACGAACACAAATTCGAATTTCAGTTTCGTCCCAATTTCGTTTCGTGTCGTTTATTTTTATCGTGTCGTGTCAACAATTGTCACCCCTACGTAAATTTATGATGCTTAAAAACAAAATAATCAATTATCTGTTAAATGATAAATCTGATGCAGATAACATCTATCCAATAAAGAAGTTAAAAAATGACAACTTTTGTAACTTCATATAGATACAAATAAAACAGAGGAAACCTTAACTAATAACTTCAATTGCTCCACCAAAAAATAAGACTATATAGCAAATGGCACACAAGAAGGTTTCTAATCTAACAACTAACTAGGAGGTCTTGAGTTCAATCCCGAGATATTTAAATTATTTATCGTTTCAAAAGAAAAAAACAAATGATAGCTTTTTTATAACTTTTTACTGCCCGGAGCTTCGATACATTACAATTGCTCCCTCAAAAAATGCATCGCACCAACCTTAAGTCATACTCCTGGAATAAAGACCACCACAATATCCTTGCTAATTTACTCATTCTTTTGGAAACTAATAATATAAAATATACAAAATAGAGTCCAAGATTTTTATTTTTGACCCTATGATATCATTTTGTTGCATTTTGGTACGAGTTTGTTAAAATTTAAGTAATAAGATCTTATCTTCTTTAATAACCATATTGACCTTGGACCAAACCTCAAAAATAAAATATACCATAGCTCACAGGAACTAAGGGCAAAATGGTACATGTGGTATATCGTTATTGTATTTTTCACGTTTGGTGCAAGAGATCAAATATTAAACAGTCAAGCATGGAAGGCCTTTCAGCTCAAGGGTAGCAATTTCATTCACCACTTCATGTCTGATTCAAATTGAGCTTCGGTTATATCAAAACAGGGTATAAATAATGGATTTTGTTTTTAAGCATTCATTTTGTTAAAAAGTACTTCTCCGTCCCAATATTATTGTCCACAGACAAAAAACACATAGATTAAGAAAAACATTAAATACCACTTTATTTAATAAAATAACAGTTTTGTCCTTACTTTGTATTTAATGTTCCATTAAATGCTTATTGGTTAAGTAATAATGAGGGGGTATTTTGGTAAAAATATTATTTATTTTTAGAAGTGGACTATTATTTTGGAAGAAACCAAAAAAAATATGGATTATAATTTTGGAACGGAGGGAGTAATACAAACAGGAATAATAAATTACTTTTTACCTTTTTCAAAATTAAAATCACTGAAAAAACAGATGAGTTTGCTTCTGTTTGCAAACAGCCCATTCACAATATGTGGTTGTTTTTTTCTGGTTAGCAGGGAATGGCTATTCCAAAAACATAAAATAAAAAACATATTTTTAAAAACAAATATTTGTATAGCAATTAAAAATTGAATTTTTGTTATATATGTGTATTACCTTGAACAAATGGAAGGCTTGAAGAAAAATGGTCAAACATTATAAAAAAATATAAAAATGTAATAATAATATGGGACATAATAAATAATTCTCATGTTGTCCAATGAGCAAACATATTGAACCATTACAGGGGTATTTAAACGATCCAATAACATTGCTCCTAGCAGCTGAAACATTTTTGCAGACTCTCAGTTTACAATTTAAGAGAATAAAATAAATAAATAAAAACAATACTAATATAGAAATAAACAATAAATAACTTTCACATCATTTCGGCTTAATAATGTAGTTGGGAGATTACATCAATGAGTTGTACTCCTAGAAGAACCGCATCAAAAAGTATAATTTATAGAAAAAACTAGATGTGAAACCCGTGTATTACACGGGTTTATTTAAAAAAAATATATTAAATTAAAATGTAAACATAAAATATTTTATAATGTACAACTTTTAAAATAAGAAATGAATAAAACATATTTATATTATATATATGATATTTAATACTTTACATATATAAGTATATGACTTTAATTTTAAAAATTAAAGCAAATCAAAAATTGACAAGTGGATAATATTTATTTCAAAAATACTACAAAATGACAAGTGTCAAAACTCATGAGAAATTGACATGTGGCAAAAAAACCTTTATTTATTAAGGAAGATTAAGCCAAGAGTTTATAAAAAAAAAATTGTGCTCAATGTAATAAACATTTACCCAATCATAGTTTTTGGAAAGAAATTCTTGCAACAGTTGACTTGTGCCTTGTCAATAACTCATGAAATAAGGATAAAAAACCTTCATCATTTTATCCAGTAACAACATTACAATCAGGTCCGTCCCAGAGGACGATAGGGGCGACCGTCCAGGGCCCATCTTTTAAAATGGCCCAAATTTCATATGAAAATGGTTATATTTAGAAGATAACACAATTAATTTTCTTTCAATTATTGAGTTATTATAAAAAAACTTGATGACATTTATGTATTTAAAGGACCTATTTTTTTCTCTCGTCATGAGCCCAAAATATGTTTGGAACGGCGGTGATTACACACATTCATAAATAAAGTTAGCATATTGATACAATTTTCATACTTGTATCATACTAAAAGAGAAAAAAAATCTTAACCATAAAAACAGAAAAAACATAAACAATATCAATAAATACTTAACTGTATTTATTAATATGAAAACTGTAATGCTTATAATCTAACAATCAAACATGGAAAGTAGACAATTACAATAATTTGAGATTCAAACTTCAAAAACTCTATAAATGTTTATGAAATATGAATAAATTTTAACATTATCTTCCTTCGTATTTATCAAGTGAAATGGGATTAAACAAGATATGGATTTTACATCAATAACTTTTAAATATCAATAACTTTTAAATTGGGTGACCTTTTAACATTAGAAATAGATTGAAGTCTTTCTTAAATGAGAGCATTTTCTATCAAGCAATCATAAATATAGACACAAATCCAAAATCATTATCCATGTAGCACTTTATCAGTGCAGTACTTGGTGAAAACGAAAAAGGGGTTATGTGCCTTATATATAAGGAACAATAAACAATCTATTATATAACTTCTTTTTCCAAAATTTGTTGAACAAGGTAAATATCAAACCCATGAGATGTTGTAAGGACTAAAATTAAAGATTGAAGAACCAATATGATGAAATTCTCATTTCGAGAACTTTATGGGATCAATAATTAAGCAAACATGCTCTGGTGATGTCCACAACTGCCATATGAAGAATTACCTGATTGGAAGAGATCTAACAGAAGGATGGCCGAAACAGATTCGATAAAGGCGGCAAGGTGATCTGCAATGGAGATGTGAGTGTACACAATCAAAAGAAGCCATGTAAGGGCACATAAATAGCTTCATGTCGGAGCTGTCACCATGATGTTGGAGCTGATTCAAGAGAAGTAAAAATGGAGAGATCAGGTGACAGTGAATCTGGAATCATTAGCTAACCCGGAATATAGAGAAAAAAAAGAGGAGGGAGGATTGTAGAGACAAACCTACAAATCGAAAATTGATGATGTTGTACAGGTCGAACCCTAAATCTAGAAATTGAATGGGGGGTTTTAGACTGCGAAGCATTTCAGTCGACGTAACATCAACGAAGAGCTAGTCGGCGCAAAATGGAAGAAGAGTCCAACGAATGAAGTAAAGCATGAGAAAGGAAGAACTTAAGAGGGAGGCGAAGCAGCGAGTTAGAAGAAGAGACATGATGGCGGTGGAGATGAAGCTGTAAACCCAGAGTAAGAAGTCGAACAGAAGAAACAAGAACAATGGCCGCCTTTTGTACTTGGAAAATTTGAAAACGGTTAAAAAAATTACTACATGCACGCACTGTTCATAAGAACATTGTGCTTTTATTATATATATAATATATAATATAATGAATTCCATGGCTCATTCGTACTTTCAATTTTTTCTGTTGACATCTAAAATCATTTCCTTTAAACTTTTCCAACTTACCAAACTTCAAAGTCATTTATGTGATAGATTCAAAACCATGATTATCAGCGGGATATGAATATGCTTGTTAGAAAATAGCCTAGGATACTTAATGTTTTGATAATCAACGTAATGATTAGATAAATTGAGGGTCGTATAGGTTTAATTTTTGTATATATAGTTCCACCATATGCATGGATTTCAATAAATTTCATGTGGTATTCCTAAAAGGAACTTCCAGTTTTAGGCTTAAAATAGAAAACAACACTACTGGAGAGTATATGGAATGTTTAAGATCTTAAGAGCTACGAAAAGTAGAAATTTATATTCTATATGTATAAATATACATGTAGATACCAAAACATGATAAGATTTAGAAAACTTGTGGTTTTGTACAGTTAAAATCGGTTTAGGATTCCTGGAACAACTAATCCAAAACTATTAGGTAGTATGGTACTTAATGGTGGTCGAGCTGCCATAAGTAGCTTAGTTTGTCATCGGATTGGGTTATCTAATAGCTTGAGGTGTCAATAAATAGACCCAAAACATGCATATTTCTTGCCCTTGGTACATGTTAAGATGTTGTCACGGACGTATTCAACAAAATAAAATTTCACTGCTGGTTGCACTAATAATATAGTACAAGGAAACAGCGTCGAATCCTGAGGGACACAACCTAACGGTTAATGTCTTTTTGCATAGGCACATTCTAGTCAATAAAACAGATATTATAAAAGGGGGGGGGGTTTGCATTAAACTAAAAACTAAAAATTACAGTGAAAATAAATTAAATAAAACTCAATAATAAAAACGATTTCAGTTCTGCTGTGACTTTCCTAATCATGCCATCAACCTAGATATTGTTAATCAGAATACGTTCTATCTAAGCAAGCACTGAGAAAAATTAACAAGCTCTAGTATAATCTCTTTTACCTAGTTAAATTAACCAAAACTAAGCTCTTCAGTTAACCCTAACTTTTTAGTGTCTAATTAAACAAGCTCTTAATTAAGATTAGAAAAGTTCCATTAAGTTCCGTGTAAAATTCCTAGCAATACCTAATACTTCTCACAAGCTCGAAAAGCGTAAAGATATGAATTTTTCAGTTTGTACCAGAGTTAAATCCTAAAAACGGAACTAATCTTATACTTGTTACTTATTACCAGTTGACAAAAACAATTACGGGTTCAATTAACTGATTAACATGAATGATAAAATGCTAGCTAGGTGATCAGACTAACAAGAATTAAAAATCAAACGTTCATTAAGCTAAAAATAGAAAAATTTGGATAGAAACACAAATCAAAACCATATCTGATAACTGGTCACATGAAATGTACTAGTCTAATGCAGAACTAAAAACTAGGATTTTAGCCAGACATGGCTAAAAATGAATCTAAACTAATAAAAAGAAAAACGAATTGATTAATCTTCTAAACTAAGGGTAAGAGATGATTCACAACATTCCGATCTTTAGAAAGTGCTGAAAAGTCACCTTCAGAAGTGTTTTCCGTCGTTTGAAATCGTCCACTCCTCGAATCTGATTACGAGGGTTGTATTTATATGTGATCATGAACCCTCCCAAAGAAGTTATCAGAAAACGCGATCACAGATTTGATAAATGTGATCGCAGAAATTCAATTTTTTTCCATATATACCCGTAAATGAAGTATGATGCTATTTTTGAAGTTTCGGGAGTTGCGTCAGAAAAATGTGATCGCAGAAATGGGTTATGCGATCGTAGAAATGACTTTTTTCGACACTGCAAAACTTCGACCAACAAATGTGGTCGCATTTTTGGCTTTTTGGGCATGTTTTAGTCAGGATTCTTCAATTTAATTAAACATGAAAGTCGTCCAAAATTTTGTCTAGTTTTCGGAACATTTTGAATCTCATTAATTGGAGTTACGAGTCATGAGCTTCGGTCAAAATACTAATAGGGGGTTAAAGCTTCCAGCAAAATCCTTTAGGCTTTAAAATGTAGCAATCTACCTTCATAAAATCAATTAGATCGAATGCATCTTGAACAAAATAGCTTCTAAGCATTCCTTAGAACCCTTCGTAAGTTCCAAGTTCCATTTAACTCCAATGATCCATCAAACAAATCCAAAGCTGCTCCCAAGATACTGATCCACTCTAATTATCTGAAAATGACATAAAAATGCTAGCAGTACTAGAATTTTGATATAAAACATGAGTTGAAAATTATTTAAACTAATGACATGAAAATGTACAAAATATGATGCTAAATGATAATAAAAACTACCGTAAAAGATGCATAAAATGACCTCTATCAAATCTTCCGAAGCTTGAACCTGACTTTCCCTCAATTAATAAAAAGATTAAATATTATAAAGAAATAGAATGATGTAGATGAACTGCAAAGAATTTAGAATCAAATATATGAAACTAAAAACATGAACGAAAAACACTTCACTCTTTTTTTTTCTCCACATGATCAAATTTCACACCGAGGAAGATCCAATGAAATCACTACCAAGACGACAGTCTCAATACCTTTATTGTAGATTCAGAATTCATATTTAATAAATCAAGCCAATCTTGAGTAAATAGTTTTTACGCCGAATTAAATTTGTGAAAACGGTGTATTTTTTAAAAATAATTTCACGAAAATTCGCTTATAAAAACTTAGCTTGACCGACCCCTCCTTTTTTTTCTGAACACGTCCAGTAAACGTGGTAAGCTCCATTATGGAAAGAAAATCCAAGCTTACCCCTATGATTCCACTATCGAGGGATCTATCTCATTATACCACACATCTTCTTTTTCTTGATCAACTCTTCAGATTTAACTTTGTTTGCTTCTTGATTTCGACTAGAACTTGACTTGAAATTTCAAATTTTTTTCAAGTTGTTTGATGTACCATTTCTAACACACACACACACACACACACACACATATATATATATATATATATATATATATATATATATATATATATATATATATATATATATATTGATTGGGCGTGGATTTTACTTTGAGGCCCACCATAACTTCAATACTTCAAAAATGATAATGAATTGTGTGGATATAACAAGAGTTCCCTGCCAACTTCAAAATGCGCTGAAACTATAGGTTCAATACTTCAAGGAAAGATAAGAGTTATTCAATCTAAGTTCTTTTTAAGGCACTTAAGAAAATTATTTCTAAAACACTGTTCGTTTTTCCATCTCACACTTTCATTGTAAAATTATCCGACTCTTATTTTGGTTCATATTTCGAAAAGATTTAAATTACTTTCTGATATGAAAAAATAATTCTTAAATTTGATTGTAGTGAAACTGTTGTTTTCGATTCCTATCACATTTCATCTTTATAGAGCTATCGAATGTAAATAATATATTTATCTTATGTCAAAAAAATTAATTAATTTTTTTATTTTTTAATTTTTTAAATGTGTGTAGAAAATAAACTAAAATAACTAGAAATAAAATCTTTTTGTTTTTTTTCTTTATTTTGAGTGTCGAAAAACAAAAAGGGAAAAAAATATTTTTTGAATTTTCAAATTTTTTATATGCAAATGCAATGCAGAAATAAAACGTAACAAGGGAAATAAAATGCAAAAAGGAAAATAAAATTTGAAAATTTTAACCTAAAACTAAAAAAAATCAACAAAAAATGCATTTTTTTACACTACACCCCTCCCTAAGCTTAAAATGATGTATTGTCCTCAATGCTCAGAGAAGAATGAACAACTCAGTAAAGCATATAAAAATAAAATGGTTGCAGCTAGGAAAGAATGTACCTGATAGATATGCAGAAATTGTAATTTTGACGAAGATGTGGCGAAAAGTCTAAATTTCAACAACTCTGTCGATCCTCTGATTTCCTGAAGCTTGCTTGGAACTGCGGCAATCTCTTTATTGAAACCATAAAAACTAAAAACTATTCCTCGGGTTGCCTCCCAAAAAGCCACCCATTATTAAAGTCGTTTGCTCGACTTTTCCCAACTAGATTTATTAACTGGTGTAACGTCACAAAAATCCTTCCTAAAAGTTTCTTTTATAAATCATTTCTAAAACCATATTCATAAAAGACATCATAAACCATAACACAATTCAGAGTATTAATTTTCAAAACATATGCTCATTATCAGAGTAAAACATCCCAGGCTATCTAATCTATGGTGTGTGCCATGCGATCACCCCGAGCTCTTCCCTCTGTTACCGGAAGTACCTAAAACCAAAACTGAAAACCGTAAGAACGAAGCTTAGTGAGTTCCCCCAACCTACCACATACCATGCATAAACACATACTGCACATACTGGGCCACGCCCGCTATTCTGGGCCTCGCCCGCTACAACGGCCCTGCCGCTCCAGGCCTCACCTGGCTTCGAGCCCCGCTTGGATACAGATCTATTTCACTTAGGCCTCGCCTGTCACTGGGCCTTGCCCGCTAGCATATACTAACACATAAGCATATCACAACACATAAACTAACATGTACTAATAAATCATGTCCTGAGGCCTCGCCTATCTTGGGCCTCTCCCTTGTCCTGCTACTGATGAGTCATGGAACCCCGTCCATGCTCCTACTGATAGTGAGATACGGGCCCAGCCCACACTCACTCTTTCCCTAACTTGGGCCTCGCCCCTGTTCTGCTGCTAATGAGATGTGGAACACCATCCACACTCTGCTATTGGTGAGATACGGGACCTCGCCCACACTCACCTCCCTACCAGGCACATACATGTATCACACAGACAACAAGTATAAACTATCATATAAAACATTCCTTGGGCACCCGCCCGCTATCATTGGACCTCGTCTTGAATATCATACTAGCATACTGTGCCTAGGGTTAACCCTCGGGTCTTCTACTCGTAACTACATGGGTCGGCGTTGTGGCTGTAGACCCACCCACACAAAAGGGGAACTCACCTGCACTTGCTGAACTTGCTGATACCCCTCTGGTTGCTGCCCGACAACTCTCTGAACTATGGCTCCACTAGCTCCCCGAGCTACCAATATTAATATAACACTTAGTCTAACTATCCTCCGAAAGTAAACTAAGTCAACTTTGGTAAAAGTCAAAGTCCTGGTCCAGGTCAACCCTACTCGCCGAGTCTGCCTATTGACTTGCCGAGTTCACACACTCAGAGTCCTTCCATTCGCGACTCGACTCGCCGAGTCAGCCCATGACTCGCTGAGTCCACCGATTTCCAGGTCTTGTCCTGTCCAACTCACTGAGTCTCCACTCGACTCACTAATTCGAGTCTTAACTCGAAGGGTTTAGGGTTTCGCGACTTAACTCGCCGAGTCCAAGAACAGACTCACCGTGTCTAAAGCAAACTTCAATAGACTCGCCAAGTTGTTCATCCAACTCGTCGAGTTCCTCCTAATCTTCATACTACTCGCCGAGTCCACTCGAAGGACTCGCTGAGTCTATTCAGTCCTTCATACATTCAGAGGCTTTTGAGTCATGCAGGGACTCCAAACTGTAGATCCACTCTCCTAAAGCCCATTCCCCACGTAAAGTTGCAACCTTTACGTGTAGCTAAGGAGATCTAGGCTAAACACACCACAAACTAGGGTTTAAGACAACCATGCATCACCTACACTCTCAAGGCTGATACTTTATGACTCTCTAGGCCAAGACACAACTGGAGCTGAAGGGATTCAGCTTGGGGACATCCAAACCCGAAATGTATCATACTTGGTCCAAAATCTCATAAAGAGTGACATGAAATGATCCAACAATTAACAAGGAAAGGAAGGAACTTGATTACCAAAATGAGCAGCTAAAGAGATGAATCTTCTGGATCCACAACCTTCCTCTTGAACCCTCAACTCCTTCTTCTCTTTCTAGGCTTCAAGAACACTCCAACTCTTCAAAAATGGCTCACACACTCAAGGAGAGCACTAGGGTTTCGTGGAATAGCTTCTGGACAATGGGGGCTACAAATGAGACTGATAGAAGGAGAATGAGATGCTTAAATAGGGTACAAGTACCAGAATTAGGGCTTTCTCAACCCAGACCAGACTCGCCGAGTCAGTCTCCCCGACTCGTCGAGTCGGTCACTTAAGCCGCAACACGGATCATGCTTCGACTCGTCGAGTTACTCCCTGGACTCGACGAGTTGACTCTTTGACTTAGGGTTTTCTTTCCTTTCTTGGCCTTTCTGATCTTGGGTGTTACAACTCTCCCCCACTTAAACTAAACTTCGTCCTCGAAGTTCACTATGGCCAACTGACCTAAGATCTGCCTCCAACACTCTGTCTGGAAAACCTAACACCCGCTGGCTACCTCTGTCGGCCGTCCGGCCGGTCATTCTGACTATCATTACTTCTTGCGGATAATATCATCGGGTTTACCCTAACCCCGACCATCCTGGAAACACAACTTACTCAACTGACAATCCTTCTGGTACTCCCTGAGTACTTATGTTGGACATCCTAGGGGGGTTCATCCCCTTTTCCTTGTGCGTCTTCTGACCTCCCCAAGGAAACGTTCCATAACCAGCTACCTCCCTTAGTGCTGTGAAGGCCTTATCCTCCACCAAATCCATTACCCATGCTACTCTTAACGTGGTCACCACTGCCAGTACCCACTGGATACTTCTTAACACCACTGCCACTGACTGAAAATTTATGTTGTCCCTTATCCGCCTTCCGGATGAACCGAGACCATCTTGGTCCCTACCAATCTATCAATATCTAGATTACCGGCTCCCACCGGTCGCTATCCCCAACATAACTCCTAGTTGCTCCCAGCGACTTTCGAAGAAACTTCGACTACCTATAACTGCTCAATCTATTCTGCCATTCTGGCACTACAATCCTGGGATCCTCGATCCCCTATCTTGACACTAAGGTCCTTACCAGGTCCCACCTGTGCTACTAAAACTCACGAGCCTCGCCCACGGGTCTCACCCACCTCTATCCTTCTAGTCTCACTTGTCTAACCTCTTTCGCGCAGGCCTCACCCATGGGTCTCACCCAACCATACTACTGAGCAACCCTGCTCTCAGGTCTCACCTATACTGCTACTATCATAGGGGCCTCGCCCATGGGTCTCACCCAACTACATCCTGGAGCGGCCTCTCCCAAGGTCTCACCTCTCTAAGGCTATACAGGCAAGCTCCCTACTATCCTTAACCATTATCCAGTCTTGATCTCTACCTTGATCACTAGGAGATAAGGGCCTCGCCCCAACTCTGCTAACGAAGCTACTAGGGAATGCTATGGCTTACCCGTATTCTTACAACACCTTCCATGCCAACTGACCGCTAGTGAATGCTACGGCTACACTGTAGTCTTACAACACCTTCCATCTCTGACTGCTGTTGGAGAATGTTGCGGCTCCCTTGCCGCTCCACCATGATCTACATGCTGTCTCTGCCGCTAACTAATAACGCGAAAGCATCCCATGCTATCTGTCCTCAAGATCTTCATTCCGACTCACTCAAGTCCTACAGGCGATCCTCCAACCTGAATTCTCAACGACGTAGTAACCATCACCATTACACGCACTAACTGATGGGGAGTTTCTCAAACTCCCAACCCTGAACTCCTCAATCCATCAAACGTCGTGCCACTCCCTTTCCTTCTCAGAGACCGCGTACTCATTCTGGATTTGTGTGCTCTTACCCTTGTACACTCGGAGGATTCTCCGCCACTTCGATCCTGCTTCCACCTCACTGCTCAATGCTTGAAAAGAATTCCCGATCCTTGCTACCATCCCATAATCAGTCTGCTGAGGAACCCAAGCTTACCATAGCTAGGGATCTAACCAGTCCATCTCTAAGCGATACATTTCCGAACTAGCGAGACATTCCAAGTCCCACACAGGCATGCTACAGTTACTGCATCCTAAGTGACCTTCTCCGATAGGTCACATTCCCTAACTACCATTTAAATATCCAAGGTATGCAGATGGCATATAACTAAATCACAAGCAAGCCGCACCAAACAAAAATACTCATACCAATAATGATGCAGAACCATAACAACATAATCATGCATAAAGAAAATAGAAAACGGAAGTCACATACCTGCAACGTCCGACGCTGCTCGCATCTCCATGGTAGTTATCTGAAAAGCCCTGCTTCCTACCGCAGGTGCCTCTGCCCAGCCCTGGCGGCCGTCTGTAATCCTCAAGGTTGCAGGGGCAGGTCCCATCACTCATCCTGCCAAAAGCAAACTGGAACACTGGGCCTTCTTGTGGCCCCACTGCTTACAGTGAAAACATATCAAATCTGATCCCTGTGCGGTGGTAACAGTACAATCCTTGCTGATATGACCAGTCCGGCCGCACTTGAAACATCCAGACTCACCACTGCTACCACTCCTGCACGCACCCCCGTGCGTCTTGCCACACTTCGCGCACTGGCTGCGGTCCTGATAATCCCTCGATCTCGAATCCGATCCCTTGGGCCTTTTGCCCGAACCTGTGGCTATCTAAACCTTATCAGACTTCCTCTTCCGGATCTGCTCCAAATCAATTTCTCTCTCTCTAGCCCGCGCGATCATATCTTCCAACGTTTTGCAGTTGGACTTGCTCACGAACTGCCTGATGTCATCCATCAACATCTCATGATATCGGGCCTTCTTCATCTCCTCATCCACGACATACTGCGGAACAAGAAGGGCCATCTCCCTGAACTTGGCGGTGATCTCCGCCACAGTCTCAGTAGTCTGCGTCAAATCCTGAAACTCCCGTGCCAACTGCTGCACCTCAATAATCGGTGAAAACTCTGCCTTAAACCTGGTTGAGATATCGCTCCATGTCATCGCGTCCAACGTGACATCATCACCAATGGCATGACCAATCTCCTCCCACCAATCCCTCGCTCTGTCCTTCAGAAGGCAGGAGGCGAGTCTAACCTTGTCCCCCTCGGGGCACCGGCTCGTACTGAACGTGTTGGCAACATCGGCCAACCACCTGCTGCTAGCAATGGGGTCCCTAACCCCATGATAATCTGGTGCCCCGCAAGCCCAGAACTCTCGGAATGTCAAAGTACGCGCTCCCAATAAAGCCATCATCTCGGTACAGAAGGCTCCCAGCCTCTCATCCAAGATCTCCACTATACCCTCCTTGACCGTGCCAAAGATCACAGGAGTCTGGTCTAGTATGTTGCGCGTAACCTCAGCTGATATCAACTCCCTCATCCGCTCCTCGAGCTGCTCGGCTCATGAACCCGAGCCTGATCCCTCTTTGGCGCCTGATCCGCCCACTGGTCTCTGTCACAACGTCACCATGCTGAAAATATAATACATCCACTTATCAGAATACTTATCACTGCTGCGAGACCAAACACACGCAATACCAGTTTCCCGGTCTCGTCTCGGCCTTTCCTGAATCGAGTACGGATCCTCTTCTTTCAGTAGTATGAGCCCATACTACCTTCCACATCTATCCATACTTTCCTCAAGAACTGCTTCGACTCCACTAGGTCCGTTTTCCACTACTATTGCTCCCAGCACTACCTCATCCTAGGCTTGCCCTAGGGAAACCTCTGACTCAAACCAAACCAGTCCTTAGCCGCTGAAGGCCTCCTTATGATGCCAATTAGCCATCACCTGGATACGATCACATGTGACGAGGCGTAGATAATCCTTCGAGTAAAAGACTCGTCCCTACAACGGTTGGACTCAAACAAGAGCTGCGCAATAGGGCCAAATCCAGCACTCTGAGATTATTCAACCCTGATCACATGTGACGTGATGTATCCCCCTAATGGCTAGCTCCCATCACTCGGAGTCCCATAATGCACAAAGCAAGCAGCATTCAGACAAGGGAAAATCTAACCATAACATACTCAAGCAATCATAATCTCATATCAAGAATCTGTACTAGCATGCAACACAAACTCATAAACTCATGCATAACCTAAACAGGCTATCCTACTACTGTCTAACTAGCACTATCATGCAGCTCAAAAGCATATATAACAGGCACATAAGGCATCCTCCTTAGATCCTTAGTCCTAATCTAGCATGCTATTCTATTAACTGATAATCATAACATAACTTGTATGGGTATTTTGGGGTACTTACTTGAGCTCGGCTGATTGCATGCACTACACCCCTTTTCTCTTTTCAAAATTCTTTTCTTTCCGAATTCTTTTTGCTTTTCTAAAACTGTTTTCTCATTTTGAAAACTTCTATACCAATTCCTTAGTTTGAGTTCAGATACACCCGATAGTACGTCCGAACCCCTCAAACCAAGGCTCTGATGCCAACTTGTAACGTCCCAAAAATCTGTACTAAAAATTTCTTTTATAAATCATTTCTAAAACCATATTCATAAAAGACATCATAAACCATAACACAATTCAGAGTATTAATTTTCAAAACATATGCTCATTATCAAAGTAAAACATCCCAGACCATCTAATCTATGGTGTGTGCCATGCGATCACCCCGAGCTCTGCCCTCCGCTACCGGAAGTACTTAAATTCAAAACTAAAAACCGTAAGCATGAAGCTTAGTGAGTTCCCCAATCTACCACATACCATGCATAAACACATACTGCACATACTGGGTCACGCCCGCTATTCTGGGCCTCGCCCGCTACAACGTCCCCGCCGCTCCAGGCCTCGCCTGGCTTCGAGCCCCGCTCGGATACATATCTGTTTCACTTAGGCATCGCCTATCACTGGGCCTTACCCGCTAGCATATACTAACACATAAGCATATCACAACACATAAGCTAACATGTACTAATGAATCATGTCCTGAGGCCTCGCCTATCTTGGGCCTCGCCCTTGTCCTGCTACTGATGAGTCATGGAACCCCGTCCATGCTCCTACTGATAGTGAGATACGGGCCCAGCCCACACTCACTCTTTCCCTAACTTGGGCCTCACCCCTGTTCTGCTGCTAATGAGATGTGGAACACCATCCACACTCTGCTATTGGTGAGATACGGGACCTCGCCCACACTCACCTCCCTACCAGACACATACATGTATCACACAGACAACAAGTATAAACTATCATATAAAACATTCCTTGGGCACCCGCCCGCTATCATTGGACCTCGTCTTGAATATCATACTAGCATACTGTGCCTAGGGCTAACCCTCGGGTCTTCTACTCGTAACTACATGGGTCGGCGTTGTGGCTGTAGACCCACCCACACAAAAGGGAAACTCACCTGCACTTGCTGAACTTTCTGATACCCCTCTGGTTGCTGCCCGACAACTCTCTGAACTGCGGCTCCACTAGCTCCCTGAGCTACCAATATTAATATACACTTACTCTAACTGTCCTCCGAAAGTCAACTAAGTCAACTCTGGTCAAAGCCAAAGTCCTGGTCAAGGTCAACCTTCCAGGTCAACCCTACTCGCCGAGTTTGCCTACTGACTCGCCGAGTTCACACGCTCAGAGTCCTTCCATTTGCGACTCGACTCGCCGAGTCAGCCCATGACTCGCTGACTCCACCGATTTCCAAGTCTTGTCCTGTCCAACTCACTGAGTCTCCACTCGACTCACTGATTCGAGTCTTAACCAGAAGGGTTTGGGGTTTCGCGACTTGACTCGCCGAGTCCAAGAACATACTCACCGAGTCTAAAGCAAACTTCAATAGACTCGCCAAGTTGTTCATCCAACTCGTCGAGTTCCTCCTAATGTTCATACTACTCGCCGAGTCCACTCGAAGGACTCGCCGAGTCTATTCAGTCCTTCATACATTCAGAGGCTTTTGAGTCATGCAGGGACTCCAAACTGTAGATCCACTCTCCCAAAGCCCATTCCTAACGTAAAGTTGCAACCTTTACGTGTAGCTAAGGAGATCTAGGCTAAACACACCACAAAATAGGGTTTAAGACAACCATGCATCACCTACACTCTCAAGGCTGATACTTTATGACTCTCTAGGCCAAGACACAACTGGAGCTGAAGGGATTCAGCTTGGGGACGTCCAAACCCAAAATGTATCATACTTGGTCCAAAATCTCATAAAGAGGGACATGAAATGATCCAACAATTAACAAGGAAAGGAAGGAACTTGATTACCAAAATGAGCAGCTAAAGAGATGAATCTTCTGGATCCACAACCTTCCTCTTGAACCCTCAACTCCTTCTTTTCCTTCTAGGCTTCAAGAACACTCCAACTCTTCAACAATGGCTCACACACTCAAGGAGAGCACTAGGGTTTCGTGGAATAGCTTATGGACAATGGGGGCTACAAATGAGACTGATAGAAGGAGAATGAGATGCTTAAATAGGGTACAAGTCCCAAAATTAGCGCTTTCTCAACCCAAACCAGACTCGCCGAGTCAGTCTCCCCGACTCGTCGAGTCGGTCACTTAAGCCGCGACACGGATCACGCTTCGACTCGTCGAGTTACTCCCTGGACTCGACGGGTTGACTCTTTGACTTAGGGTTTTCTTTCCTTTCTTGGCCTTTCTGATCTTGGGTGTTACAACTGGTGTGGTTGGGACTTCTCTGAAGCTCGACTCGTTTCCTTGTCGCTCCGGATCCCTTCAAATATGGAAAAATTGGTGGATCTAGAACTTGTTCAGCAAACTAGAAAGTCTTCATATTTTTATCAGATAAGGTATTCTGATTTTTAAACTTCTTTATTTTTCTAATCTTCTTCATTCCAAATGTCTTCTCTTCCTCTTTATATTTTCTTCTTAGATTTGTATCATAAATCATCTCTCCCTCTTTTTCTTTTTCCAAAAGCAATTTTTTTTTTCAGTTTCTTCTTTGATTTCTCCTTGTCAGAATTCAGCTTTTCCTCTTTTTCCCCAAGCTTCTCTTTTTCTTCCAGCTCCTTCTCTGATGTTTCTTTAGATTTATCAGCTTCTGTTAACTTCTCTTCAGCAGCTAATTTCCTTTCTTTTCTCCAATATTTCCCTTTTCCAACTCTTCGGATATGTTAGATAACTTCCCGTCTACAAATATTTCTTTCACAGAGACCTTAGAAAACTCACAGCAGTCCTTAGATAAAGTACTGCTGGTACCCAAATAATTAACATAAACTTTATCAGAAGGAAAATCATCATCATTGATTTTAAAATTAACCACTTCCTCATCAAACTCCATTGACATGGTGCCATTAAAAACATCTATTTTTGTTTTTTCAGTTTCCATTAATGACCTGTCTTTAATAATAGAATTTGTATCTGATATGTCCAAATTACCCATGTCCAGAATATAAAAATCAGTGAGAATGATCAAATTATCCACTTGGACAAGAACATCCAGTACACCTTTTGGGTGTATTGTCTAGTGGTCAGCCAACTGGATAATAGTCTCGATCTTTTTTAAAGTTTCCAATTTTAATTTTTCAAAAACAGAAAAAGGAATGACATTGACTGAAGCTCCTAAGTCAAACATGGGTTTTGGAAAATTATGGTCACCCAAATTAAGAGGAATCAAGAAAACTCTCAGATCCTTGCACTTTTGAGGTCAACCATTTTGCAAAATAACTTAAATGTTTTCACCAACTTTTAATGGTTCATTAGTTTGAAATTTTTTCTTTGAAATGCATAATTCCTTCAAAAAGAATGGCATAACGAAGGATGTGTTTGGTAAAATCTAAAAGTGGAAGATTTACCTAAACCTTACAAAAAATTTCCACAATGTCCTCGTCCTCTTGCTCGTGCTTGGTGCATCTCAGTCGTGATGGCAATGGTGGAACTGGCTTATACTCCTTCAGATTCAGCTTCACTGGTTTTGGAGTTTCTATTCCTTCTTCTTTTTCAGCTTTTTATTCAACCAAAACTTCTTCATATTCTTCGTCAACTTCTTTGTCTGGTTCAAATACGCTTGGGCCTTCATAACTTTTTCCATTTCTTAAGGAAATAGCACTCACATTGTGCTTTGGATTGTTTTCAGTGTGTCCGCTAACTTTCCTTGAGATTCCAGACAACCCACAGAAATGGCAAGTTGAGACACCTGTTGTTCTAGATTCTTGATACTGGCTCTGGTTTCATTCTGGAATGCTTCAGTGCTCGTGGAAAGACTCTTTACAATATCTTCTAAGGCCACACTGGAACTACTGGCTTGTTGATACGAAGACTGGTTTTGAAAATTCGGACTGACACTTTTGCTGATGATGATTCTGAAAGTTAGGCTGATAACTCAGTTGCTATTGAAAACTCGGAGGATTGAAATTGTTGTCTTTGCTGATAATTGTTCTGATAAAAATTCAGAGGCTAATTAAAATTTTTCTGTTGCTAGTATCCTTTGATAGCTTTTATTGGAGCCACATCTTCTTGCAATAACGAGCACATATCAGTGGGATGTTCAGTTTTTTAAGCAGATACTACTATAGTTTCTTCGCCGATTCTTTTTCCTTCATCAGTAACAATACCGATTTTGTTAGTTCAGAAATTTAGGACTCCGAATGATCATTGATGACTTCTTTTACTCCTCTTGGTTGATCATAATACCACTCGTCTTCGTTTATAGAATGCTTTGACTCTATCACCAGCTTCTCGATCATTTCTCAGATTTCTATTGGTGTCATATCACCTAAGGAACTGCCACTGGAAGCATTTATCATTCACCTTTCCATGGGTGTCATACATTCACAGAAACAATCGTACATTTGATAATCACTGATCCTATGTTGGGGGTAACAAACCAACAACTTTTTGGACCTCTCCCAGTAAGTGTGTAGATATTCTCTCCTTCCTTGTTTGATACCAATGATTTCTCTTGTAAGACTCGAAAGTCGTGTTTCTGGAAAAAAAATCTCTAAAAATAACTTTGCAATCCAAGTGGGAATGGAACCGGATGGGAGCTCGTATAGCCATTCCCTTGCTAGGTCTTGAAATAAAAAAGGGGAATTCCTTTAACTTTATCTGATCTTTTGTGACAACATGTGGCTTCATTCCTGAACAAACCACATGAAATATCATGAGGAATTTATGTGGGTCTTCATTTTCTAAACCTCGAAACGTAGGGAGAAGGTGTATCAGACCAGATTTGACCTTAAAATTCTGAGCTTCCAGAAACATAATGCAGAGACGTTGGTGATTGACCTCTTGGGTGGCCCACTCTCTGAGAGTATTTTCCGCGTCATCTCCACTCATGGCTGATTTTGGAGAGTTGGGTTCTAAAGGTCGTGGACTTTCTGAAATTTCAAAGTGGGTTTCAGAAGAGTCTGTTTCCTTGGATTTAACTGAGGATAGTGGAGAGTATGTTTTATAGGGGCTGTTAGAAGGTGAAGATAGGGAAAAAATAGAAAATTCGGGTCTGGTTCGTTCTACAAGGGACTACCTTGTGGTGTGTTGATTTATGGAGATACTGAAGAGGATGAACCAAAGAGACCAACTGATCGTTTTTTCTTTGTGCTTCTTTATTCAGTTTCCTTGAAGTTCTTCCAATTTCTGGATTAAAAGCTAGAGGAGTACCTGTACGAAAATTTCTTGGCATAAAACTATTAGATGCACCGTTCCCCGACAACGACGCCAATTTGTTAACACGTTGTCATGGGCGTATTAAGAAAATAAAATTTCACTGTTGGTCGCACTAATAAATATAGCATATGGAAGCTAGGTCGAATCTCAGCTACACAACCCAACGGTCAATGCCTTTTTGCATCAGGCACATTCTAGTCAATAAAACAGAAATTATAAAATAGGGTTTTTGAAATAAACTAAAAACTAAAAATTGTAGTGAAAATAAATTAAATAAAACTCAGTTGTAAAAACAATTTCAGTTCTGTTGCGACCTTCCTAATCATGCTATCAACCCAGATCTAGTTATTCAGAATGCGTTCTATCTAAGATGGTACTTAGAAAAACTAACAATCTCTAGTATAATCTCTTTTACCTAGTTAAATTAACCAAAACAAGCTCTTCAGTTAACCCTAACTTTTTACTGTCTAATTAAACAAGCTCTTAATTAATATCAGAAAAGTTGCATTAAGTTCTGTGTAAAAATCCCAACAATACCCAATATTTCTCACAAACTCGGAAGTGTAAATATATGATTTTTCAGTTTATATCAAAGTTAAATCCCAAACACAAAACTAATCTAATAGTTGTTATTGATTACCAGTTGACAAGAACAATTACAGATTCTATTAGCTGAATAACAGGAATGATAAAACCCTAGCTAGGCGATCAAACTAACAAGAACTAAAAATCAAACGTTCGTTAAGCTTAAAACAGAAAAATCTAGATAGAAAAACAAATCAAAAACCAGATCTGATAACTGATCACATGAAAAGTACCAGTCTAATATAGAACTGAAAACAAGGGTTTTAGCCAGACATGGCTAAAAACGATTCTAAACTAATAAAAAGAAAAACAAATTGATAAATCTTCTAAACTAAGGGTAGGAGATGATTCACAGTCTTCAGATCTTCAGAAAGTACAAAAATGTCAGAAATCGTCTGCAGAAATGTTTTTCGTCGTCTGAAACCATCCAACCCTCGAATCTGATTATGAGGGTCGTATTTATATGCGATCATGAACCCTCCCAAAGAAGTTATCAGAAAATACAATCACATATTTGCGAAATGCGATCGTAGAAATTCAAATTTTTTTTCCAGATATGCCCTTAAATGTAGTACGATCCTATTTTAGAAGTTTTGGGAGTTGTGTCAGAAAAATGTGATTGCAAAAATGGGATATGCAATCGTAGAAATGACTTTTTTCTTCCATATGACTTTTTTGACCCTACAAAAGTTTGACCAAGAAATGCGATAGAATTCATGTTTCGATCACAATTTTTGTCACACCTTGGCCGTCGGCGGAAACACCGGGTAGTGTAACGTCATTTTTGGTATCACAGTTATATAACATACATTGAACAATACTAAAGAAAATGCATACCTTTATTGATGATTGAAAGTTACATTATTGTTTTCCTAATATTTATTACATAATATCCGACTATGACATACTTCATAATGAACAGAAAGATAATAGTAAAACTTCTCCTGTTCGAATACATACCAACTTTTCAAGTTCCTGAAAACACATGCATTTTAAAAATACGTCAACATAAAGTTGGTGAGTCCACAGGTTTTGACTCCATCAAATAATACATTTTTACACATTCAAAAGCTATAGTTTTGAAAGTATCATTTTGACTCTCCAACATTTAGTATGTATATTAGGTGTAATAGTATAATTATCAATTAAGTGTTATACCTAAACATTTCTTAATCCTAAAGTATAAGTAGGGGAAAACTTATACTTAACATTAATATTTGTATACGACAAGGTATAATGTTTCTAACAATTTGCTACCATGAGCCTGTAACCGCTGCTATGACATAATACCTCTGATAGAACACACTCATGATTTACCATGAGAAACAAACACACTCAGGATTTACCATGAGAAACAACACCGTACGCTTCATCGACGCCAGAACAATAACAAATTACAGGATAGTTCATCACTTGCTTTTGGTTGACTGTAGCTAACTTTCACATACGAACTCCGTTTTTGACGTTCTTTATATGCACGCGTAGGTATTTACGAGTACTACAACTCTCTTTTAGACTTAAATAGCTAATTATAAGTCTATTTTAAATTCCTCTTATTATAGAGATTTATAGTGTTCGGTTTATCATAACTTCTTCATGCGAAGTCAGATTCAGACGTTCTCTATATTTTTGGAATCATATGGACGTATACTTTGAGTTGTATCATAAAGAAAGTCCATATTTGTATTAGAATTTATCATGAACTACATAGTATGCTTATCACGTTAGTTTACAAAATCACATCACATGATTAGCATAATCACATGTGATTGTTATTGACCTATTTTGGCTTGTGTTACATTCTGCCCCCTTTAGAACAATTTCGTCCCGAAATTTATCTTGCGGATAAGGTTTTGTCAAATAGTTGGTGGTATTTTGCTTTCATCTGATCTTCACGTTCCCAAAAAAATTCAGGTCCTCGTAAAGAGTTCCTTCGCAGTTTCACTATGGGAATACTGCTTTTCTTTAATCGTTTGACTTCTTGATCCATGATCTCGACAGGTTCTTCTACGAAGTTGAGTTTGGTATTGAATTGTAGCTTGTCGAGAGGCACAACAAGAGTTTCATCGGATAGACATATTTTGAGATTTGATACGTGAAAAGCATCGTGTACATTATTTAGCTCTTGAGGCAACTTGAGTTGGTATGCGACAGAACCAATTCTTGCCAGAATTTCAAAAGGTCCTATATATCGTGGGTTTAGTTTGCCTCGTTTTCCGAATCGAATTACACCTTTCCAAGGAGAGACTTTTAACATTACTTTATCTCCAACTTGGAATTCTAAAGGCTTACGTCTTATGTCAGCATAACTCTTTTGACGATCACGTGCAACCTTTAATCGATCCTTAATTTGCACGATCTTTTCAGTTGTCTCGTTGATTATTTCTGGTCCAGTATGTAAGGTATCGCCTGTACGTTCTCTGGCCATATGTGTATCTCCAACTTCTGCCCAACATACTGGGGAACGACATTTTTGTCCATAAAGAGCCTCAAACGGTGCAGCCTTAATGCTGGTGTGATGACTATTATTGTAGGAAAACTCAATTAACGGTAAATGAGTATCCCACGCATTTCCAAAGTCTATTACACAGGCTCGGAGCGTATCTTCTAAAGTCTGAATGGTTCTCTCACTCTGACCATTATTCTGTGGATGGTAAGCTGTACTCATGTCTAGATGTGTTCCTAAGGATTTTTGTAGAGATTGCCAAAATCGTGAAGTGAATCTACTATCACGGTCAGAAATAATAGAATTTGGAACTCCATGCAATCTGACAATTTCCTTAAGATAAACTCTAGTCAGCTTCTCCATCTTATCGTTCTCCTTAATTGGTAAGAAATGGGTGGACTTAGTCAATCTATCGACTATTACCCAAATAGTGTCGAACCCGCTAGGAGTTTTGGGTAACTTAGTGATGAAGTCCATTGAAATCTGCTCCCATTTCCATTCAGGTATTTCCGGTTGTTGAAGTAAACCTGAAGGCTTTTGATGTTCTGCCTTCACTCTAGAACAAGTCAAACATCTGCTCACATAAGTAGCAATTTCTGTCTTCATGTTTGGCCACCAATAATGTACTTTTAAATCTAAGTACATTTTGTCAGAACCTGGATATACAGAATATCTGGACTTGTGGGCTTCTTCTAAGACCAAGTCCATGATTCCACCGAACTTAGGCGTCCAAATTCGGTTCATAAAGTGTCGCGTTCTGTCATCTTTTTGTATAAGTTGCTTTTCCATTCCTCGCAAAGCTTCGTTCTTGATGTTTACTTCTTTTAGAGCCTCAAGTTGAGCTTCTCTAATTTGTGCGGTAAAGTTAGAATGGATTGTTATAGTTAATGCTCGTACCCGACAGGGTTTAATATATTCTTTCCGGCTCAAGGCATATGCTACCACGTTTGCCTTTCCAGGATGATAACGAATCTCACATTCGTAATCATTCAATAATTCGACCCATCTTCGTTGTCTCATATTAAGATCTTTTTGGTCGAAAATGTGCTGGAGACTCTTGTGGTTGGTAAAACTAGTACACTTAGTACCGTATAGGTAATGTCTCCAGATTTTTAGTGCAAAAGCTACAGCTCCCAATTCAAGATCATGGGTAGTGTAATTATTCTCATGCACCTTAAGTTATCGTGATGCATAGGCGATAACTTTTCCTCTTTGCATCAACACACATCCCAATCCTTGATTTGATGCGTCGCAATACACGACGAAATCTTTTGTCCCATCTGAAAGAGATAGGATTGGTGCACTACAGAACATTTGCTTCAGTTTATGAAAAGCAGCTTCTTGTTTGTCTTCCCATTTGAACTTTGTATCCTTCTGGGTTAGTGTTGTAAGTGGTTTGGCTATTTTGGAGAAATTATCTATGAATCTTCGGTAATAGCCAGCAAGCCCTAGGAATTTACGCACCTCTGTTGGCGTCTTTGGTGCTCCCCAATTCCTGATTGCTTCAACTTTGGATGGGTCAACATGAATCCCTTCATTGCTAACTACATGACCTAAAAATTGTACTTCTCTAATCTAAAACTCACATTTGGAGAATTTAGCGTACAAATTTTCTTTTCTTAGTAGTTCCAAGATTATTTGCAGGTGTTGATCATGTTCTTCCTTGGTTTGTGAATATATCAATATATCATCGATAAATACGATCACGAATTTATCCAAGTATGGTTTGCAAACACGATTCATGAGATCCATAAACACTGCTAGGGCATTGGTTAATCCAAAAGACATAACTAAGAACTCATAATGACCATAACGAGTTCTAAATGCTATTTTTGGAATGTCGTCTTCTTGTACTCTGAGTTGATGGTATCCTGATCTAAGATCTATCTTTGAGTAGTAGCTAGATCCTTGCAGTTGATCGAATAAATCATCAATTCTCAGAAGTGGATAACGATTCTTGATCGTTAGCTTGTTCAGCTCCCGATAATCAATAGACATTTGAAAGGATCCGTCCTTCTTCTTGACAAACAAGATTGGTGCTCCCCAAGGTGAAAAACTTGGTCGGATAAATCCTTTGTCAAGAAGTTCTTGTAGTTGGCTAGACAATTCTTGCATGTCAGATGGAGCCAACCGATAAGGAGATTTTGCTACTAGTGTTGCTCCTGGAATTAAGTCGATTCGAAACTCAACTTGTCGGACGGGAGGTATTCCAGGTAGATCTTCAAGAAACATGTCAGGGAAATCACATACTTGAGGTATGTCCTTGATTTCTTTTGTTTTTCTCTTCCTATCTACTATGTGAGCTAAGAATGCGCTACATTTCTTATGTAGATATTTCTGGGTCTTAGTACAAGGGATGACTTTGGGGTTCTTCCCAGATTTATCGCCATAGATAATCAGAGCTTCGCCGTTTGGTAAGGGTAGTCGTATGGCTTTCTCATGACATAGAATTTCGGCGCAGTGTGAAGATAACCAATCCATGCCACTTATAACATCAAAACTATCGATAGGCATTGGCATGAGGTTGACATGAAAAATGTAGTTATTAAGAGTTAATAGATAGTTTTCTAGGATTTCATGTGTTTTCTCAGTTTGACCGTTAGCGATTTCTACTTCATAGATTTCTTGTAATATGCTAGACTTATGACTTAACAATTTTCTAAATGTTGGAGTTATAAAGCTTCGATCTGCTCAAAAGTCAAAGAGTATAGAAGCATATAAATTATCTATAAGAAATGTACCAGATACGACCGAAGGGTCCTGGATAGCCTCTCTGCTTCCAATCACAAACACCCTGCCACGTCCTATGCCTCCTTGACTCCTTAACTTTGGACACTCTTTCTTGATATGTCCAACCTCCCCACACTCGTAGCATATTCTTTCTTCACCACGGCCTGTCCCATTATTGGTTTGTTGATCGACTGTTGCAGGTGTTGTGCTCCTGCAGTAACTAGCAGTATGCCCCTTTTTCTTGCACTTCATGTAGACAAAACAGTCACGTGGATGATTACGGTTGCACTGATTGCACCATGAAGATTTTGGTTGAGTAGGTACTGCTGTTGTGGCTGCGTAGTTACTTGCCACTTCTTGTCTTTTCTTAGATGATTGTTTGGGATTCTTCCTATTAAACTTGCGCTTGTTTGTTCTAGATTTGGGAGACTCAGCCTTTGAGACCACTTATGTTCCTTGGATCTCTGTGAGGGTTAGCTGATGAGCTATCCTCTTGGTGCTGTCATAAGTCGTAGGCTTTGATGCGATCACCATGCCTTTGATTTGTGATGCTAAACCCCAGATATATCGCTCAATCTTTTTATATTCAGGGGTTACAAGTGCTGGACACATTACATCAAGATCATTAAATCTAGCGGTATAAGGTTTTATCTCTGAACCCTTCATGGTTAGGGTCTACAGTTCTTGTTCCAGTTTATGTATCTCCTCCCTAGGACAATACTCCTCTACTAGCATCATTTTTAACTCCTCCCATTTCATGGAATTTGCAGTATCAATTCCCATTGTATTCACATGGCTATTCCACCATGTAAGTGTTGCGTCAGCGAAAGTACATGCTGCAAATCATACTTTACAATCATCTGGACAAAAGCTTATTTGAAAGACGGATTCTGTCTTTTCTATCCACCTTGTCAAATTCACTACCCCTTCATTTCCATGAAAGATTTTTGGCCTGCAATTCATAAAATCTTTGTAGGTACACGTTCTAGCGGTCCCTACATGGCCTTCATTTCTAACTCCATCTCTTGTGACATTAGATAGAGCCGCATCAATTCTTTGAGCTATGATTTCTTCAAGTTGTACTGTACTTATTGGGGGGTTTATTTCTTGTGGTGGTTGTGGTTGTTGTGGTGCTGATGGTTGGTTAGGGTTTAGCCGATTACTCCTTCTAGGCATTTTGTTTTAGTTCCTATTATAAATAATAAGAATTTTTATGAGTTTTGTTAACCATTTAATACACGAGCACTAAATATTCTAGTTATTATTCACAGCGTAAAACATAATAGACAACATAATGATTACTGTAACATATGCTTCATATTATTACCAGTCATCAGTTTATTTAGGTTTGTAAGAGAAAAGTTTCTATAAACATTGCAAAATTTGCAAGGTTTTCTACATCCTTGCTATAAACTTTCCTCTTTTCGCTTTAACTAATCTGATTTTCTCTATTTACATAACCACTAGTTGTAGCTTATCTACCAGAAACCTAAGTGATGACCCAACACATCAGTGACATTAACCACTTGCTCTTCAAGTGCTTGAGTTCTCTGCTCAAGACTTCCCGTGCGTTCTTCATTTCTTGAGGTTTGATTGTAGAGCTCTAACTCTGCAATCCTGGCATCGTGAGTAATCATGTCATTATAAGCGAAATTTATACGATGATGGACATCCATCACCGATTCCTGATCTTGTGTCCTTTGTCCTTCTAGCCTTCGCACTCTTCCAGAGAGATGAGTAGCCCTCTCTTCGACAATTTCCATCTTATCTTCAATTTTCACACTTTTCTCAAACAATTGAGATAAAGTGTTATCTTTAGAAGAATGTGGGAGATGTGGTCGAGATGACTGACCAGTCTCATACATTTTGGCAGCTTTTTCTTCCGCCACCCATCTATCAACTGTTTGTGCGATTCGTGCAGGTTCATCTTGAACTCTATGACTTCCTGAAGATGTTGTCTTCTGATTCTTCTTAAGCTTTTGCCATATCGGTATAGATTTACGACCAGTGCGCTTCATTTTTTCTCCTCTTGGAACTTTACGGTAAAGAGTGTTCAGTGGTGGTAGAGATGATGCCACCGACTCTGTCTCCTCCATGGATTCGCTTTCTTCCATTGGTTCACTCTCTTCCCATTCGTTGGAGGGTAAAGGTGCTCCATCGTCAGAAGGTATTGGATGAAAGGTGGTTGGAGTTACAGGGTAGTAAGGATCGCCTACCATCATAGGGAATGAAAGTTCCTCTTCTGTATCCATATCCTCGATGATTATCCATTCTCGTGAATGTGTCATGTCAGATTCCTATACATTTTGGATCACCAAGAGTTTAGTCTATCAAATATTTCTCCCAAATTAAATAGTTCATATGATCTGATCATAATAAAATGTAGTTGCGCACCTACACTAGTTGTGATAGGATCTATGCACATATATACTTTAGTTGGAATATTTGATCTAAATCCTTGAGATCAAAAACATTCTGGGTATTAAGGTGTATTCTCATCGCGGGTCTGAGTCTTTATATATGACTCTATATTCTTATTTATTGTATTCACGCTTTTACTATTGTTTGTTACTTCAGGTCTATCTAATAAGGCTCCGGCCAGCCAGGACTGTCGAAAGGGCAGGATCATTTTAGCATATACCGTTCTGAAATCCAGCAACCCAAATCGACATGTCTATCCTTTTCACTGCTCCCATAAGTAGTCCTTCAGTAGAATAATTAATAATACTTTTTATTTATAGGCTAAGGTATATACCTAAATCTAATAGAGTAAGCCCTAAACTATAGACGTGCTTTCCTAAGAAAGTACCAGTACACTATAGTTAATAGCTCTGATACCAATCTGTCACACCCCCGCCGTCGGCGGAAACACCGGGTACTGTAACGTCATTTTTCGTATCATAGTTATATAACATACATTGAACAATAATAAAAAAATACATACCTTTATTGATGATTGAAAGTTACATTATTGTTTTCCTAGTATTTATTACATAATATCCGACTATGACATACTTCATAATGAACAGAAAGATAATAGTAAAACTTCTCCTGTTCGAATACATACCAGCTTTTCAAGTTCCTGAAAACACATGCATTTTAAAAATACGTCAACATAAAGTTGGTGAGTCCACAGGTTTTGACTCCATCAAATAATACATTTTTACACATTCAAAAGCTATAGTTTTGAAAGTATCATTTTGACTCTCCAACATTTAGTATGTATATTAGGTATAATAGTATACTTATCAATTAAGTGTTATACCTAAACATTTCTTAATCCTAAAGTATAAGTAGGGGAAAACTTATACTTAACATTAATACTTGTATACGACAAGGTATAATGTTTCTAACAATTTGCTACCATGAGCCTGTAACAACTGCTATGACATAATACCTCTGATAGAACACACTCACGATTTACCATGAGAAACAAACACACTCATGATTTACCATGAGAAACAACACCGTACGCTTCATCGACGCCGGAACAATAACAAATTAAAGGATAGTTCATCACTTGATTTTGGTTGACTGTAGCTAACAGTCACAAGTGGTGTGGTCAACCTGTATACTAATTATACACGACTTCCTCGCTCACACGGGATTAACGGTTACAGTTCAGAGGATTTCCGATAAGATCCCCAAATCTTAGTTGATGAATACAATTACTCATGTAGACTTTGACGGATTCGTATAGCTCTAACAACAAAAGCATATTCATGTCTAAAACCCTAAGTTACTAGACTATGCTTTTAAACATTACTTCTAACTTCATAATATTTAGGCAGTATAACCGCTATATCTTGAAGTAAAACTAGGTTTTATCTTGACCTAAACCCAATAATAACAACATATAACGTTCCTAGTTTTATCTTGACATAAAACTATCAATAATAATACCAAGTTTTATCTTAACATAAAACTAACAATAACAATATATAACATATCCAGTTTTATCTTGACATAAAACTATTAATAGCAACATACTTCATAACTTAACATATAGAACTTCCGAATATAACATCGGAACTATATCACACAACATATATATAGAATCCTAAGTATAACTCAAGATCTACATTAGTAAATTAACATACTAATACATTAGTAAATTAACATACTAATAAGTTGATATTAGTTGTATATATTCAAAATATTATATTTAGAACAACCATACCTCGGTTTTCATAACTATATACTATCATATAGACATAATAATAACATATACATAATATCTAGCATGCGTTTTCCCCCAAAATAATAGAAAGTGGGGCCGTGAAACTCACCTTAGTAGCGTGATAGAGTGCGAGATCGTCGGGGCTCGGGATGCAAGATGGCTTCGGCAAGGGAGAGAGGAGATAAGGAAATGGTGTAAGGAACAGCTGAAGTCGGACCTGCTATTTATAGTAAGGATTTTGGACTCTCACTTCATGAGTTTGATAAGGCTCACGTCGTGAGTCTTGCATGTTCATCCCGTAGACTTGCCATTTGCGTCCCTAGCTTCGAAAGGTGGCCATGTGACTCCTCACATCGTGACAAACTCCTTGTTCATGTTGTGAGTTTGGATCTGATCCCCTCGTAGCCTCGTCACACCTTCTAGATTCCGAAATGTGGCAAAATTACTCCTCACGTCGTGAATAAACCCTTGTTCACATCGTGAGTTTAGTTAGATTAGGGTTTCTGATAGCTGAATCTTCGGAAGGTCATAACTTTCACATACGAACTCCGTTTTTGACGTTCTTTATATGCACGCGTAGGTATTTACGAGTACTACAAATCGCTTTTAAACTTAAATAGCTAATTCTAATTCTATTTTAAATTCCTCTTATTATAGAGATTTATAGTGTTTGGTTTATCATAACTTCTTCATGCGAAGTCAGATTCAGACGTTTGTTTATATTTTTGGAATCGTATGGATGTATACTTTGAGTTGTATCATAAAGAAAGTTCATATTTGTATTATAATTTATCATTAACTACATAGTACGCTTATCACATTAGTTTACAAAATCACATTACATGATTAGCATAATCACATGTGATTGTTATTGACCTATTTTGGCTAGTGTTACAATTTTTGAATTTAATTCAACACGAAAGTCGTCCGAAATTTTGTCTAGTTTTCGGAACATTTTGAATCTTGTCAATCGGAGTTATGAGTCATGAGATATGGTCAAAATACTGACAAGGGGGTCAAAGTTGCCAACAAGATCCTTTAGGCTTTAGAATGTAGCAATCCACCTTCGAAAAATCAATTTGATCGAATGTTTCTTGACCAAAATATCATCTAAGCACTACTTAGAATCCTTCAGAATTTCCAAGCTCCATTTAACTCCAATGCTCCATCAAATTCATCCAATGATGCTCCTAAAATACTGCTC
This sequence comes from Lactuca sativa, assembly GCF_002870075.4. Lineage (NCBI taxonomy): Eukaryota > Viridiplantae > Streptophyta > Magnoliopsida > Asterales > Asteraceae > Lactuca > Lactuca sativa. Next base: position 379,005,052 of record NC_056626.2, read on the forward strand.
CACTCGATTTATCTAAAAATGACATAAAAAAAGCTAGCCGTACGGAAATTCTAATATAAAACATGAGTTGAACATTATTAAAACTAATGACATGCAAATGTATAAAATATGATGCTAAATTCTAAAAAAAAAATACCCTAAAAGATGCATAAAATGACATCTATCAGTACCTTCCATGGGCTTTGTTGCTTGGACCCATAAGTGGCGTTTAATATCCACTTTTAGGGCCTAATAACTTTAACCATTTTTTTGTTGAAAAATGAAATTTCTAAAATATAAATAAATAAATTAATTAAATAGGTAGTAAATTAAAAAAACATTAAATAACAAGAAAAGGATAAATAAAACTAAATATTAAAGTATTAAAATATGATTAAGTTAAAATTTATGAAAAAGTATCAAACTTGACAACTTGTTAAACGATAGGTTTGACCAATAGAGTTGACTAAATGTCTAGAGATGACCTCAATGATATGTATGATGGCGAGGAAGTGTAATATTTTTAGTGGCTTGCTTGTATGGTGCCCAATATAAAATAGTAGAAACATGAAGGGCCAAATATATAAATTGAAAGTATTAGAACATAAGCAAGTTAAGTCTCCTCCTTATTTTTAAGAGGAAACAATTTTGAGAGGGAGAAGAAATCTATGGGATGATTTCCATGGGAATGAAGTAGAAGGATCTAAAGTTAATGACTTGAAGAACAAGCTAGGTTTTAGGTATTAGAAGTGAAGTTTGAGCTGAAGGGGTAGTAATTTCTCAACTGTCTAAGTAAATCTCAATCTAGGCTTTAGAAACCCATGTAAATCCAAAAACGTTAGTGTAATTATGGTTCATGTGTGTTTATTATATCATTTCTAACATCCACTCCACAAATTCCATAAAAATCTTCATTTATTAGGTTGTTATGGACTTTTGGGAGAAGTTGATGAGATTGATGTCTCTTTAATGATAGATCACAGTTTTAGTTTCATTAAATGAAATTGAATCTTATTATAAGTTCATTTCAATGTTTTAAAACTATTTTCAAACTTGTAGTTCATTAAACCACATTGAGATTGATCAATTGAATCATTAGTGACCTTCAACTTTAAACTAGGATTGCTATGGAGATTTTGAATATCAATCATGAAACAAACTCACACTTGAGTCATTTGAGGTGTAAGAAATTCTTTGAAAGGAATATTTGGGTCAAAGAAAGGTCGGAAAGTTGAGATCGATTTCAAAAAAAAAAAAGATTTATGAAATGATTTGTAAACTAAATGACTCATTGGAATTAGATTCATCTTTTGACTAAATAACTTTAGAACATCACCTTGAACCTTTTAATCAATGTATTAATAAGGCATTGGAAGTTTCAATTAGATGATATAAAGATTTTATAGTAATAAGTAAGTTCATTAAGTCATAGTTAGTATTAGGAAGTTTTGAAGACTCTCTGGCTTAATTGGAACTTTGATGAATTTATAATCTTACCTATTAAGAACTTGAAACATTAATCTATTAAAAAATTAATATATAAGTGGATTGGATGGAAATGATTTAATATAATTTCCTTATAATTTTATCACCTTATAAAATTATTTGAACATGATATAGAAGGTGTGGGAGTTAAGAAGTCAAAGTACAATGCATTAATGAGAAAATTTGTATTTCAATGTGTTGTGTTGGGCATTACATGGTTCTGTAATTCCAAGGTAAAATAAAACATGGTTGTGTAATGGTCTTTAAAGAGCATGAAAATTTATCTTGACCTTGACTTATCCATTTACCCCCCCCCCCCCCCCCCCCCCCCGACACTTCTAATACTCTTATATAAGTGTATAAAAGGTATTAAAGCATAAAGGTTAATTTATAAATATCTTAAGGGTATTCTGGTCATTTGAGTAATTTTGCTATACATAATTAGGTGGGGATTAAGAGGTTATTAAGCATTAAAGCAATGTGAAATAACATCGCAAGTTATTGAGATGATTACATATGCATAATACATGTCCCCTATAGCTTGTTTGAGATATTTTGAAATTACTATCAATATTTATTTGCCTTGAATGTTGTGTGGCCTTATGACATATGTGTATGCATGAAAATACATTTTGGTACATGAATTGGTTTTAGAAAATGTTTTATGGTTTGGAAAATTGATTTTAGAGCATCCTTACTTGTGCATTGCATGTGGGATGGGTTATGAGAGTCTGCATGACTTATTATATGTACAAGGAGAAGTTCCCTTATGAAGGATATAGTATCCTGGTTTGGTTTATAGGAAAAACATTACTCCTTTTGGAAGCACAATGCTTCGAGATGAGATTTTCTACCCTATTCCATGGAATACATGTTTAATGGTCACATGTCTATCCTAAACCCTACTTATGGAGGATGGTGGCTAGCTATCAGCCACGATCGTAAGTTGGCAGCTTATCCGATATTTGCCCTACCATTAGAGCTTTAGTGGAAAGATACAATTCGAAGAGTAGTAAACAAGGATTGGGTTAGTTGCATATACATATGCATTGATTTTCATTTTGAACTTTTTCTAACTCTATATCTTGTCACTAATACACTGAACTATTTTGGAAATGGATATTATGCTATGAAATGTTTTAAAACGATTTTTAATTGAGGTTTGGAATCTAACTAAGGTATTAGGTATCATCATTCTTAATTCAATTCCATAGTCAGATTATGGTACTACTTACTAATTTCCCCAAACCAACCTGTTATTTTGACATGTACTCGTAAATTGGAGGTTGAAAACTTCTAGCTTATTTCGAAAATATTTCAAAGGCCATGAATGTATGGATTATTTGAACTTTGTTATGATATAATAACTAAAACCATGTACAATTAAACTCTTATTTTAAAACTATGTTATGTTTGTGACCAATTTTCAACAATTAAACTTAAAAAACATTGTAAAGGATTTTCTTAACTTACTAAATCCTACTAACCCCCACAAGAGGTGTTTTAAGGTGTTGCTCTTGACCCTAAAAAGGGGTGTAACCCTTTAACCCTTATATTTCATCATGTTTGATATCAAACTCATATTATATATAAGTTTGCAATCTACACCACATAACTCATATGATATCACATTTTAATCTTCATTGGAACTCGATTTAATTTCAATTACAATAAATGTTATCCGACACTAAATTACAAACTATAAAATTTTCACAAAAACAACTTAAATCCAATGCTTTTAAGCTAGAGGCCAAGAGAAAGTCGATCTTCAAAAGAAATTGTCACAACGCACATAAACAATAGCTAGTTGAACTATATTTTTAAATTTTTCGATCATCAACTTCGATTAAAAGAGTGTGATATTACAAATTAAAACATCGACACCACAATGATTCAAACTCGATACTTTTCCCTTGAGATCGGCTTTTAGAAGTTGAGGTACAAATTTCCATAAATCAGGTTAAAATTTTATACATTGTATGTCGAAATTCTTATAGTGCTTCGTGATTTACCTATCACGTGATTTGCCAAGGACGTTTCCATATTGTGCCACGAAAATAATGATTTACCATTTTTTAATTCGACGTATCTAACCAGGGATAAAACATTTATTTAAAAGAAACTAGTGGGGATGCCAGCACATTGTCTCAGGTTGATTAATTCTACCAGATGAATTCTCGCACGTTGCGCGGTGCAGGTTAAAAATACATTGTTAAAATATTGAAAAATATATGTTTAAAAAGGTTATTTATTGATATTAACTTTGACATAATCATTTTACACTAATTTAAATATATAAAATATCAACTATTTTGAACAATATTATTTATTGACATTAACCCACCTTCCTCATTAATAGAATTAAATATAATTATCTATTCAGTATTGTTTTTAACAAATGTTATGATTGATTAGTTTAAATTTTTACTTATGCGATTATTTTCTAATTTCAATAATGATGCTCATTTAAAGTACAATTTATTTGTAACTAACGTTATGTAATTTATAATTTGATGTTATTATCATTTAAAATTATTGTTCATTAATTTTAAACCACTTATTATTATTAATATATTAAAAGAAGACTTTTTAGAAATACGTAATATTATTATTCAAATATGAAACATATAATAAATAATAAAGTGATAAGATTGACAATTTGCACTTCAAAGAGACTTGCATGGATAATATGACATATCAATGATTTTTATAGTTTGATTTTATTATTATAATTATTGTTCATTAATTTTAAAACCACTTATTGTTATTAATAAGTGAAAGAAAATTTTTAAAAACACTTATTATTATAAGTAAAATGTTAAACACATACTAAAATATAAAGTGATAAGATAGACAATTTGCATTTTAAAAAAGACTTACATAGATAATATAGATAATGTGACATATTCATGATTTTTAATTAATTATTGCTTTGAAGCAATACAAACATATATATAATATTTAATTAAATATTATCTATATCACCTTCCATAATATATGATTGATAACATGAATCTAATCTAATTGACATTAAAATTTCAACCACAACATGCAATAATTGTCTTAAAAGAATACTTAAACCAAGAAAAATATATAAAAAAAAATTAGTATATAAGAAACTTACAAATTAAAAACTTTAACAAAATAACATGGCTCGAAAAATGGTCCAAAGCCGTCAAACAAACACAAAAACATTTAAACATGTTTTCTTTGTGAATTTTATATGTTATTTGTATTTGTGTGTCTACTCAAAGAGATGGTCTTTTTATAGTAGATTATTCATTAATTCCTTATTAAACATATTATGTAATTTATAAAACTTTTGAATTGTTAATCATTATTAAGAGATTTTTGAGTGGTATTTATTCAAACAGGAGGTTTCAAATGAATATGGTTTGAGTAAAAATGCATCGATTGTAAAATATATAGATATAGATATTTTTAACATAATATATAAAAAATATTATATATACAGTACATGTCCAATTGACATATTTGATATTTATACATGTAAAGTAACTAGGAAAATAAAGATATGACATATCTATTATAACAAATAATAAACAAATTTTATAATATAAAAATGTAAAAAGACAAAAGTTTGAGCACCAAATACCATAAACTTTCGTATTTCCTTCTCATCGTCATCTTCATCTTTATTATTATTTATGCTCTCCATTGACAATCGTTTTGTATGGATTTTTTAATCTACCTCTCAACCACTCACACAAATCTTTAAATCATTCTGATAAATATATATTATTGTGAGCTATATATATCTCAATGTTAATCAGTTGGTCTCATAAGAACCATTAAGTATCATAAGTTAAAAAACTATTGAGTGGTAGTTGTAAATTAGACGCTAGTGAAAAATTATGTAGGTTTAAATAGATATTATGAAATCATTATTATAAAGAAATATGTAAAGACATGGAAGTTTCAAATGAATGTGGTGATAGAAAAAATACTTCATTTATAAGTATAGTATGATAGGTATTGTTAACATAATATATAAAAAATATTATGTATACGGTACATGTCTAATTGATATATTTGATATTTATACACGTAAAATAATTAGAAAAATAAATATATGACATATCTATTAAAACAAATAATAAATATATTTTATAATATAAACTAAAATGGTAAAAGAAAAAAGTTTGAGGACCAAATATGCAATCTTTGTCAATCATAATGCCTATCAATGTAATATTTTCAAATCTACCTAAAGTGTAGAACTGTACAAACCACATAGGTACAAACTATAATCTCTTCTAGTAAGAGTTTTAAAACTTGAATCTAAAATGATTCTAACCATAAAGACCAAAATCTATATCTATATTTATATCTATATATCTATATCAATATCATATCATAATATACCTATAAATGTAACATTTTTTTTATCACCACAATTATTTGAAACTTCTATGTCTTTTCATATTTCTTTATAATAATGCTTCCATAATATATATTTAAAGCTACATAATTTTTCACTAGCATCTATTAACAACTACCACTCAATAGTTTTTTTAACTTATGATACGTAATGGTTTTATGACCCCAATTGATTAACATTGATATATATATATATATATATATATATATATATATATATATAGTTCACAATGGTAGATTTTTATTAGAATGACTTAAAGAGTTATGTGAGTGGTTGAGAGGTAGATTAAAAAATTTATACAAAAAGATTTTCGATGGAGAGCATAAATAATAATAAAGAGGAAAATGACGATGAGAAGGAAATATGAAAGTTCATGGTAAGAAATATTTCTTCATTTTATTCTTTCTTATTATCCAAATTTATACTGTACAATTATGATTTTGGTTGGAAATGAAAAATATTATATGTGAATATGCTCTAATCATTGCCTCTAAATTCGTATAAGCAACAAGATTATTTCACAACAATATAAAACAAGAATGGACACAACTAGCATAGTTCACGCTTCTTGATTTTAAAAATTTTGGTGGTTCAATTTTTTTTAAGTTTTGCATTTTCTTTTCATGAAAGTTATAATTATGTTCACTGGGGTCCCAAATGAAGTTATGCAACTAACCGTCTAAAGTCTATAGCCAACTGTCCATTTCGTATAAATTATAATGGAGTTTGAAAGATGGTGCACGTGTGCACGTTAGTGTTCATTCCACTTATATAACTAGAGTTTTAGAAAGATTCATTGGGTGTAATTTCTAGAATGATGTAATGGAGTACATATCGGTGTTTAATTTTATAGGTCTTCATGTTGTGTTGGATATTCACAATCGATTACATGAGAATGATTCTATAGATCAAAATTATGTACTTGATAAAGCTTATTCAAATTGATTTTGTTATATTCCATAAAAATGGTAAATTTGAGTTGTTGATATATCATTATAGGCTATTATTTGATTATAAACTCTTTAATCATTCACGATCTTTTAAATGAGACGTTTGTGATTTAACTTTAAGGTAACTAAAAGTGTAATAAGATTTAGCCATTACAATTTTCACCTCTAATTTTATGTTATGTTAATGAAAAGCACAATGGCACGTACTTTCATAAAATACAAACCGTGCAATTGTTTTATAACTTATGTTTTCTAATAACATATGAGGGCTAAAACTCATTTTGGGTTTTATAATTATTATTAGTCTGGTTAGAATCTATTACAAAATATTTTGACATCAATTATAAATATCTTTTATTTATAATTTTAACTTTTCCTTTAATTTGATGTATTTACATTATCAATAATTTATATGGTTAATTATTTTTCCATATGTTGTAATAATTAATCAGTTTATTCCATAATAAAAAATTAGAACCCCAATATCGATAATTTTAGGAGTGGTTTTGGAATAGTAAAATTCGACATAACATGTTCCAGGATCGGTCAATATTCTAGGATCGTAGGCTCCAATTTTAATATGCATATATATATATATATATATATATATATATATATATATATATATATATATATATATATATATATATATATATATATATATATATATAAGAAGATAATCAAAAACCATAGATAAAATTATAAATTTCAACATATTTTAACCATATATTTGTTTTATTACGCGCGGGAATACGCCTAATATACTTATAAAAGATGCATTTTTATATGCGCCATATACATTTTAAACCCCCATGACTTTTCAATTTATTTCTAATAATTATTATAAATTTGTTAGCAATGTTAAATTAATGTAAAAACTAAATTCTAATCATAAATTAACTAAACTACAATATTAAAATATCATATTTTACTTATATTTATAAAATCCTGACTTTAACTTTTTAATATATTATAGTTAATTTATTAGTTTAGATATGTTGTCGTATGTGAGCAATTGTCATCTTAAAGTCAAAACTTTTTGTATAATTTATGATTTTATGCAAAATAGCTAAATTATCAATTTCAATATAATGTTAAACGGTTAACTTAAATCAAAATTTCAATTAACCTTGAAAAAAAAAATAAAGACTATTTTATAAATAGTTAAAAGTTATAAATTATAGTGTTAAATCTAAATTGTATTCCTAAATTAACAAAAAAAAAAACATGAAACTAATTTTTATAATCATTAAAAAATTTCAAATAAGTAGCTTACAAATAACTTATAATATGAATAGTTAAAAGTAATATTATATAAAAAAATTATAATGTTATCTTTAAAAACAAAACAATGTTTATTGCTTTAAATAACTACAATCAAATAAACTAAAAATATTCATCAAATAAATTTGAAAAAAAAATTCAATTTCTGAAACCAAAGAGTTTCTAAACACATTATTTTAAATAATTTATAACAACAATAGTTAAAAGTAACATTATATACATGTTACCTTTAAAAACAAAAACAATGTTTGATGTTTCAAATAATTATAATGATAGAAATGAAAATCTTTTGCAAACAAACTTTTTAAAATTAATTAATCATAACAACAACAATAAATATCAGATATATTATATTTAATTTTATTCATGAGTAACCGTAGGTAAAGACCATTAATACTAATGAGATTATATAATTTTAAAAGATGTCTAGATTATCATACAATTCAAAACAAATAATGTTTATATCAACTTATTATAAGATTTATCATATAAGAGCTCACAACAACATCATTAATATATTTTAAAAAAACATATATTTGTAAAGATTTCAAATATATTTTTGTATTATGCACAACACGCGGCTATTCGCCTAGTATTAATTATAACGGAGGTCAAAATACTCTAACCATATTCATTTGAAACCTACAAAACTTTTCATCTTCTTTTTTAATTAATATTAATCAACCACTACAACTCAAAAGTTTTATAATATGTGATAATTATGATCATTAATTGGTTCATATAGTAGTATATATAGTTCATGAAGGTAGGTTATGTTGTTAGGATTTTTAGTTTAGTTTGCTTGGTTGATAATCAAACTTGGTTTATATGTGGTTTATATTTATCTATGTCGTTTTCAAAGTTTTTGAGTATCGAAAGGGTAATAAGTATGTAGAGTTTAATGTTCATTTTTATTATTTTCCTTTGATGTTTGTAGCTTTTGGAGCGATTAACATTCGTACAATCATATCAATTGAATGTATTTACATATGTGAAAAATAGATACATATAAGATAAAAAAATCTTATTATTTAGTTCTAGATTGTCATAATTGACATCATATAAATTTTAGTTTATAATTGTGTTTATGTTTTTTCTTTTAGTTTAACTATATGAGCTTCTACTTTGTTTTTTGTTTTTTATTTTTGTTTCATTCAAATTAGATCAAGTGTTAAACATTGTGAGTTAGAATATTTATTTTATGTCATCTTAACAATGCAAGTATACCAAATGAAATTCATGAAAAATTATTTTTACATTAAATGAGACGAAGAAATTATCTACAATATTATGTTTCACACAGATATCTTTTTAATTTTAATTATCTACAATATTATGTTTCACACATGTATATTTTTAATTTTGTTTAACTTTTTAGGTAATTAATATAAATGTATTATTATCTATAAGAATATGCTTCACAAAAGTAACCTTTTAATTATTATTAGTATGTTTACTTTAGTTTTTGAGTTCATTTAATGTAAATATATTTTCTTCTTTTTTAACATTGGCCAAATAAGTTATTTTAAAGTTAATTGACCATAAATATAACTGAAATAACATCATATGTAGTTAAATAATCATTAAATCAAAATTACATATAATTAAAAACTATATAAATTTAAAGACTATATTATCTTGGAAACAATGACTGGTATTTCAAAAAATGATCATCATGAAAATTAAAAATAATTAAACTAGTAACTATTATATCATTTAACTATAATGATAGATAGAAATAATATTTAATTAAAAATTATACATGTTATTCACTTTCAAACCATGCGTTAAAAATATTAAGATAATGTATTTTGAGATAAATACTTATCTTGAATACTATTAATTTGTATATAATTTTGTTAATAACATTATGTTACTTGTAACGCCCCAAATTCCAAATAACAAAATAAAGTAACATAGTCCCAAAACATCCAAAATCAAGATTCAAATACTAATGTAATTATTAATAATATTAGAGGAAGCAAATAGAAATTTAATTAAACACTTGGTGCGCTACGTCTTCCTCAAAACTTGTCGCCTTCTTCAAGTCTGAACTTTATCCTTTCGATTCCCGCTGCCACTTGCTACGTTATTTCATGGGTTGCGTGCATTTAAAGATTCTAATGGGTAAGCCTAGGGCCTAGTGAGTTTGTGGTTTTCATGCATATTGACGTCAATAAAAATATAATGCAACAATTTCTCAAATATATTTATTTTCATTTCTTTCCAACCTCGGTGACACACTAGGGAACTACTGTCATTTTCAGGGAACATGTCACTCCGCCGGACACAACTAATATGCTTACGACTATATAAACAGAGCGTCAGCTCCTCGCCGCGTACTAACACCCTGTACGACGACTAATAATAAGACCGTGTAAATACACTTGTTCCCTATATATATGTCACCTACCATTTTCACCCTTTTATATGAAATAATTCATAAAATTCACACAAATAATCATAGCAATAACAACAGTAACATGTAATTGCAAATAATTTGAAATCAACTTTTCATGCAAGCAACCACAAAATTGACACGAAACTCACCTTGTTGGCGTAGGTCTTAATCGAATCTTATCACGCTACTCGTACCCTACATTCCAACAATAAATTTTCCTAAGGAAACATCCCTAGATAATATCATCAACATCCGTTTCGGTTCCATCACACGTGTGTCTCATTCGACCAATAAATATCTACATATATATATTCGGCCTAGATATGCTAATATTCCCAAAATATTAATAAAAGTAATATTCCAAAATAATTAACAAAATAATGCTTTCCTTGATAACCAAAACCTTTACTTAAAAGTATCAAGACGTAAATATAATGATTTCACATATATTTTTTTTTTTGTTATGATTTAAATTAAGAAAATAAAATAGTGAAGGCTGAAATGTGGACTTTCAGAGCGATGACCTTAGTAAAAAACACATAAGGACTAACATATTACCACTGGTCACGAAATTTTCGTTTTAACCTCCAAAAAGAAAGGATGTCATGTAGTTCTTAAATTTTGTTGCAAAATGGAATCAGCAAATTGTTGAAACTATAAGGGCTAAAATTGCAACTAACAAATTTAAAAAAAAAAAAAAAAAAGCCCAGATTGTGGGATTCAATGTGCCACCACAAATTATTTATTGTAATAAAATATGATTTAATATTTTCGAACGGAGTTGTTTTCTGACCCACCCAACAAAAGAACCCGAAACGCCTTCTTAACCCGTATACATATATTTTTTTTCTGCCATTATTAAGCTGCTACAGCTCCATATATTACCAAAAAATTTGAATAATTATATAAAATCACCATTAATCTTCTCCACCTCCCACTAACATGTAACCATAAACAATTTTCAGAAAAAACGACTGAAATCAAGATATATTCAAGTTTTTTTTTTTTCTAAAATTATATTATTTCAATTTTCCATCTATTAGATAACAATTGGTCTGAACTGATGGAACCAGAACACGAAATGGAGATATATATATATATATATATATATATATATATATATATATATATATATATATATATATATATATATATATATATATATATACTTAATCAAAACTATACCAAGCTAAAATCAAGGAATCATACCTTAATTGCTAGAAAACTTTGAAAATCCCCAAGAACTTCTAGCTCGTACTTCTCCTTCGATTCTCAGTTGTGTCTTGCAATTACAATGGGGTTTTCACTTGATTTCTCAAGATTTATATAGTGCCTAACTCAAAAACTGAATGAGTCCTCTCGGTTGCTCGAATTTACAGCCATATTGAAGATGACGGTTTTTGCCATTAATCTCCATAATTCTCCACTAATTACCTCATTGTTCCTTGAATTAATCATTTTATTATAATGATATAATCTAATTACATATATATTTCTATATCTTAAATTTGAGTTATCACAAACTTCCCTCCTTAAAGGAATTCCGTCCTCGAAATTTGAATTAAGCAAACAAATGAGGGTATTTAGTTTTCATATCTCGCTCGGTCTCCCATGTTGCATCCGAACCTTTATGATACTTCCACTGAACTTTCACCAGTGGTATCTCCACATTCCTTAACTTTCTGACCTTTCGATCTATAATCGCGACGGGTTCTTCTGTATATCGTAGCTTCTCATCAACCTTAATTTCTTGAAGTGGCACTTCCATGGCGGCATCCGCTAGACATTTCTTTAGATTAGAGACATGGAACGTGCTATGAATGCCTTGCCTTTCCCTTGGTAACTCCAATCGATATGCTACTTCTCCAACTCGTTCCTTTATTATAAAGGGTCCAACGTAGCGAGGACTTAACTTCCCCCGCTTACCAAAACGAACAACGCCCTTCCATGGAGACACCTTTAACATAACTTTATCACCAACCTGAAACACTATTGGCTTTCTCCGCTTATCTGCATAACTTTTCTGCCGATCCTGAGCAACCTTAATGTTATCCCTAATCACCTGGATTTTGTCGGTAGTTTGCTGAACAAGTTCAGGTCCAGCCAACTGTTTCTCCCCCACCTCATTCCAACATAATGGAGTTCTACACTTCCTGCCATATAGAGCCTCATATGGTGCGACTTTTATACTTGCATGATAGCTATTGTTGTAGGCAAACTCAATTAACGGAAAATGAGTTTCCCACGACCCTCCAAAATCAATAACACAAGACCTTAACATGTCTTCCAAGGTCGGTATTGTCCGTTCACTTTTCCCATCTGTTTGCGGGTGGTATGCCGTGCTCAATTTTACTCGAGTACCCATTTCTCGTTGGAAGCTACCCCAAAATGTCGACGTAAAGCGACTATCCCGATCCGAAATAATAGATAATGGAACTCCATGTAGTTTCTGTTGGATTAATGTCTAAGTCCATAACTATATTTGGTATGTACTTGACCCGACCTGGCATGGTCCATTTGGGTTGCACTTCACTGACACAATTTATATGGATAAAATTTTGAGAATAGTATATTTATGATTAATATTAATATATTATAAGTTCTAATATATTAATATGGAATCATATTATTTAATTAGTATTGATCAAGAATTAATTTAGAATTAATTAAGTGATCAAAATGAACTAATTAAATATGGACTCTTATATATATGGAATGGGCCAAGTTCATTTAGGTTGGGCTAAGCTTTCATGGATAGTCCATGGAGTGTTTAACCCATGGATCATATGAAATGAAAGGTCATGGGTTTAACCCTAGTTTCCATACTATATAAAGATGTCCTTGGTTGGTGAAATTGGCACTAGTGTGGTACACTAAGAAGGGCTAGCCGATTTCACTAGAGAGAACCAAGTATTCATATTCTCTAAAGTCTTCCAAGGTGTTTTGGTGATTTGTGATTCCATTTGAGGCTTCCACATTATTAGGGCTAAGCTCTTAAAAGCTTGAAGACATCAAGCTACATCAAAAGGTATGTCATCTAACTAGTACTTTGTAGTATAAGAACTTCATAATATGCTAGTTAGGATTAAAGCCTTGGAAAATTCTTATTTCCATGTATAATAGAGAAAACATAGATCCAAGGTTTATAGGATTGCATGTACACCATAGGAGTGTTAGAATGCTCAAAACCCAACAGTTTCACTATCTCGTCAACGTATAATTTAGCTAGCCTTTCTAACGGGTACGTCTCCTTAATCGGAAGGAAGTGCGCTGATTTGGTTAATCTATCCACAACTACCCAAATCGCGTCATAACCTTTTGGTGTCCTTGGTAACTTAGTCACAAAGTCCATTGTGATGTGATCTCATTTCCACACTGGAATCTCCATTGACTGTAACTGACCGTAAGGCCTTTGGTGTTCAGCCTTCACCTTCAAGCACGTCAAACACCTTTCAACAAAATAGGCTATATCCTTTTTCATACCAGGCCACCCGTAAGATTTTCGTAAGTCTTGATACATATTGTTTGTTCCCGGATGGATTGAGTACTTTGACATGTGCGCTTCCTTGAGAAGTAAGTTACGCACTTCACCCACTCGTGGTACCCAAACCCTTCCTTGGAAACACTTCAAGCTACGACTACCTTTTCCAATGATTGTATTACTCCCGCCACCCTTTCACTTTTCCATTTCTCTTCCTTCGAGGCCTCCACTTGATTCTTTCTCAAATCATCTAGTAAGCTGGTGGTTATGCTAATCTTCATCATCCGAGTCTTAGGTGATTCTCTTCTTTCCTTACGACTTAGTGCATCAGCTACCACATTTGCCTTCCCTGGATGGTACAATATCTCACAGTCATAATCTTTTAATAGTTCCATCCACCGTTGTTGTCTCATGTTCAGATCTTTCTGATCGAACAAGTATTTCCAACTCTTGTGATCAGTGAAGATCTGACACCTTGTCCCATACAAATAGTGTCTTCAAATCTTTAAAGCGAACACTATTGCAGCCAACTCCATATCATGCGTTGGGTATTTACACTCGTGAACCTTTAACTGTCGTGAGGCATAAGCAATCACATTACCGTTTTGCATCAAAACACACCCCAAGCCTAACTTGGATGCATCACTATAAACAACAAAGCCATCATTGCCTTCTGTTAAAGATAATACTGGTGCACTGCTAAGCTTTTCCTTTAAGACGTTAAAGGCATTATCTTGCTCTGGCTTCCATTTGAACTTCACATTTTTCCTCGTCAGGGTAGTTAGCGGTGCAGCTATGCGCGAGAAGTCTTGTATAAACCTTCGATAATATCCTGCCAACCCAAGAAAACTTCGAACTTTTGATGGGGTTCTTGGTGGTTCCTATTTTGCAATCGCCTCAATCTTTGCTGGGTCAACCTTGATACCACGTTCATTTACAACATGTCCCAAAAACTGGACTTCCCGAAGCCAAAACTCGCACTTCGAAAATTTGGCAAATAATTTTTCTTTCCTCAATAAACTAAGTGTTAGCCGCAGATGTTGCTCACGGTCTGCCTTACTTTTAGAGTATATCAATATGTCATCGATAAATACAATTACAAACTTGTCTAGGTATGGCTTGCACACCTGGTTCATCAGATCCATGAATGCAGCTGGTGCATTGGTCAAACCAAATGGCATTACTAAGAACTCGTAATGACCATACCTAGTTCGAAAGGCTGTCTTCGACATATCTTCTTCTCTGACTTTCAACTGGTGATACCCCGACCGCAAATCGATCTTTGAGAAGTAACTTGCCCCTTGGAGTTGATCGAATAGGTCATCAATTCTCGGTAATGGATACCAGTTCTTTATATTCACCTTGTTTAACTCCCTGTAGTCAATGCACATTCGCATTGTCCCATCCTTCTTCTTGACGAATAGTACTGGTGCACCCCACGGTGAGGTACTGGGCCGAATAAAACCCTTGTCGAGCAAATCTTGCAACTGAGCCATCAACTCCTTCATTTCGGTTGGTGCTAACCAATAGGGCGCACGAGCTATCGGTGCTACTCCTGGGGTAAGATCGATTCGAAACTCCACTTGCCTATCCGGTGGCAAGCTAGTTAGGTCATTAGGGAACACATCTTGGAACTCGCGTACAAGTGGTATATGTGTTATTTCAGGCTTGTCCTGCTTGGCATCGAGAACATATGCCCAATAACTTTGACACCCTTTCTTTAGATAACGAGTTGCCTTAGTCACTGATATCAAAATAGAGTCCTTAACTCGCCGATCACCGTAAATCTTTACCATTCCTTTTTCTGGCACCCAAACTTGAACAATCCTATTTTCACAATCTATAATCGCTTGGTTTTTCGACAACCAATCCATCCCTATAACAATATCAAAATCACCTAGGGCTATAGGTAATAATTTTAATGGTAGCACACTACCTTCTATTTCGATAGAGCAATCATCATATTCCTCTCTTACTACTACCCAATGATCGTCAGCAGTTTCAATTTCTAAGGCATATTCTAGAGTCTTTGCATTTCTACCCAGGTTTTTGCAAAAAGTAGTAGACACAAAAGATCTATTTGCACCAGAATCAAATAATACCCTAGCATGAATTGAGTTTACTAGGAAAGTACCTGTCACCACATCCGGGGTTTCCTGAGCCGTCATACGAAAAGCTCTAGCTTTTGGTCTACCAGTGTCAGCCTTTTTATCCGTCGACCGATTGTCTGTTATCCTGCCTTGATTGTTGTTACCTTTGATGGGTTTTATACAAACAATCCTAAGTGTGCATGCAACCCTAGTTTGGATCTATGTTTTCACTATTAGATACACAACATTATGAACACAAGAATAAAACCCTAATATGCATTGCTATTTTCGAAATTAACATATAAGGTTGGATTATATACCTCTTGTTGTTATATTGCAATAACAACTTAAATCTTCAAATCCTAAGTCTTGAAAGCAAGCACCACAAGTGTAGTGCCTCTAATGGCTCACAAACACCACAAGCAATTGGAGAGGCTTAAGATAGAGGATGGAGGAGATGGAATTCGTCCTTGGGACCTTTTAGGAGCATGTACACGAATTCTAAAGGCCTAGGGGTCTTTATATAGGGTTTAGATTAGGGTTTCAGTCCTTATCCTTATCTAGTTGCTTGCCCACCAAGCAACCACAAGATAAGCCTTGAAAAACCCTTATCTACTTATCCTTGGACGATTTTAAGGATATCCTTATCCTTGAATTCGTCCATCCTTTAACAAGGATAAATATTGCCCTATCTTGCAACTATCTTATAATTACAATTCAGCCCCTCTAGTTTAATTAATTACACTTGATCACAAAATTAATTCCTAATTAATTATTGACCAATATTAATTAAACAAATATGATTTTTCCTTTAATATATTATTCTTATAACATATTAATAAATCACAATAACCTCTCTCTCTATTTAATTTCTCTAGTCAAGTTGCTTTGGTGAAGGCAACCCAAAAGGACCATGCACAACCGGGTCAAGTACTTACCAAATATGGTTACGGGCTTAGACACTAATCCAACAGTCTCCCACTTGGATAAGTCTGGTAACCACAAATGTAACGTGCAACCCGATTAGCAATCGTAGCTCTCAAAGACGTTGTCAAACTCTGATCTTATCAGTAACCTGTCCTCTAGATAAGGGATCGTACAGTCCTCTGTTAGATATCATGCTGAGAATTCTATGGAATGATTAGTCAAGCATTTAGGTTTCTCGATCTCCGATTTATTTGACATAGAACTTAATCGAACACATCAATTTAGTTCTGACCGGGCTTGGCACATAAGTCAAATCAAATCATCGAGCGGCCGAGATATCTCTTCTACCCTCTTAGGATAAAATTTACAGATAAACTTTGACTTATATGCATTTACTTATTCAATAATCAACTATACACAACAATGCGTTTTATAACATTAAGTTACCAATGCGTTTTCGCATTATCAATGTACAATCAATTAGCAAATAATAAACCATATATCTAGGTTTTAAGTGTTGGATTAATGTCTAATTCCATAACTATATTTGGTATGTACTTGACCCGACCTGGCATGGTCCATTTGGGTTGCACTTCACCGACACAATTCATATGGATAATCTTTTGAGAATAGTATGTTTATGATTAATATTAATATATTATAAGTTCTAATATATTAATATGGAATCATATTATTTAATTAGTATTGATCAAGAATTAATTTATAATTAATTAAGTGATCAAAAGGAACTAATTAAATATGGACTCTTATATATATGGAATGGGCCAAGTTCATTTAGGTTGGGCTAAGCTTTCATGGATAGTCCATGGAGTCTTTAACCCATGGATCCTAAGAAATGAAAGGTCATGGGTATTAGGGTTTAACCCTAATCCTCCATATTATATAAAGATGTCTTTGGTTGGTGAAATTGGCACTAGTGTGGATACACTAAAGAAGGGCTAGCCAATTTCACTAGAGAGAACCAAGTAATCATATTCTCTAAAGTATTCCAAGGTGTCTTGGTGATTTGTGATTCCACTTGAGGCTTCCACACTATTGGGGCTAAGCTCTTAAAGCTTGAAGACATCAAGCTACATCATAAGAGGTATGTATTCTATCTTGCTAAGTCATTGTTTTGTATGCTATATTAGGATAATACCTTGGAAGTTCTTATTTGCATGTATAATAGAGAAAACATAGATCCAAGGTATTTAGGGTTGCATGTACACTTAGGAGTGTTAGAATGCTCAAAACCCAACAATGGTATCAGACCTAGGCTTGTTTTCTTATTATACCTGCAATAGAAGCTGAAAAAAACGAATTTGGTGCTGTCTGATCATCAGAATCGACGAGTCCATCAGGAGACTCGGCGAGTCCATGCCTAAAAAGTGATCAAATCGATCCAACTCGCCGAGTTGGTTCATGCACTCGACGAGTTGGACCCCCAGACAACATATTTTCGAGTTTTTTTGGCTAGAAATGGACTAGGAACATTACCCTAAGTTGTTTTTGAACTTATAAACTTGTTTTTGATGTGGTAATGTTCATGCTAATCCATTTTCAAAGATAATTGTCAATAGATTCATGTTTTGTATTAGTTTAAGGTTTAGACTAATTACATGAAAAAGTTTGATTTGAATTATCTTGTTCTTATGAGTTGCTTAGATTAATAGAAAAGTTAATTGAAATAGTTGTTTTCAATCCATTTTAATCTAAGAGTTGAGTATAAAATGTGTTTGTGTAACTTGTCCTCAAGTTACATGAAAAGTCACATTTAAGACTCATAAAACTCATAAAAGTTGGCAATGGTTACAAAATGAAGAGTCTTGTGTCATTGAATAATTTTTTATGACTCCAAACTTGTCCTCAAGTTATGGAAGTTCAAGAGTCACTTCATTAAAGAAAAATATGTAACCATAATTAAATCCATAAGTTATAAAATAAAGAAAAAGTTACTTCTTTTATTAGTTTAAAGTCTTCCATAACTTGTCCTCAAGTTATGGAACTTGAAGAGTTTTTGGATTAAAACTACTTTAAACACATAAGTTATGGAATTAATTAGTTTTGAATAGTTTCAAAACTTGCCCTCAAGTTTTGGATTTTGAAAAGTTTTCACTTATGAATACTTTAATTCCAAGTTAGCCCTTAGAATTTTAAAAGTTAAAATTCAACCCTTATACTTTATAATATTATAAGTTAATAATATATATATGTATAAGAGTAAAGTCAGTCTTACCGCTAGTACGCCTCATTCACGAAGCCGGTCTATAAGGTGGGTATAAGGTTGTTGCCTATAAAATGGCAACTTAATGGGTGTCCACTCTCACCCACCGCTTGCTTGACTGGTGGAGGGTCGTTAGCCGAACGGGTTTGACAGGACTAGAATTCTCCCTTCATTAAAAGTATTAATGATAATACTAAGTAACTAAACTCTTAATAATACCCAATCTTAGTTACTTAGGAAAAATGTGAATAAGGTGCTAATCCATGAAACTACACTTTGCACTTTGTTTAAGTCGGTTAGTGGAGCGTGTGTGGTTAACCGGCACACTAACGCGTATTTAACAAGGTAGGCAAAGGGTAACTTAATGTTTATCATAGTATCGATGGAGCGTGTGTGGTTAATCGGCACATCGATTAAGGGGTAAACACTTAAGGGTACCAAGTAATTTGCATGGTTACTTCAAACCTTGTTTTGTGATCCTCGGCATCCCAGTCACAAAACCTGAAGGGCACACTCGAGATTGAAACATGCCTTTGAACAGTTCAATGAATCTCAAAGATCTAGGAGTTTCAAAACCAATTAAAACCTAATAATACATTTCGTTTATCTTGGTGGAAATTGGTGAATCGTCATTCACCTACCTTCAAATATTTTATAGCTTGGATTACGGCATACCTCTTCTAAGTTATAAAATAGTTTGTTGGGTCCTAGCCTTAATATTTCATATTGGGTGTCATATTAAGGACTTTAAATCAACTATCTTGAATATCTCCCAAAAGTTGTCTGGTTTAGGCACCTATGATCTTCCCAAATCTTTTGAAACAAGGTTTCCTAATGAAGATGATGTCCCATGATCATACTTCTTTCTCCTCCTCCAACTATTCTCCCTAACCCACAAGTTCTTGAAAAGTTTAAGGTCACTCAAGCCCTATTGGCAAGGCAAGGTCTAGGTGTGATCACATCTTGGAGATGTAGTCACATATTGACAAGCCGGGAGAGTTGGGTGTCAAAGTTTGAGAAACTTGGTGGTTCAATCACTTTCTAAGTCACATAGTAAGTTCCTTTGGGACACCTATGAAACAGACTATGACAAGACCCTTAATGATCTTATCTAAGGTCAACTTCCTTAAAACTTGATGGACATTGACAATAGTGACACAGGAAATCCAGAAAAGCATTCTCTTCCCAATGGAAAGGGATCGGCCATAGTCAACTCGGTTGACCAAATGGTAAAGAGAAAGCTAAGTCTGTGATAGTCCCGTGTACCATTATCAAAGGGTCCATATGTTTATATTGCCAAAGGAAGGGGCATTGGTTGCGAAGCTGCCAAATTTACCTAAGGATGATAAAGTCAATAAGTTTGACTCTACTTCAGGTAAAGTCCACTGTCTAACTCTGTTAAGTTTCTATTCTGAGATTCTTGATACATGATGTGACTGGGTCACATGGTGATGTTTTAAGAGTCAAAGAAAAGTGAAGAAACTTAAAGAAAGAATATGTTGAATCTTATCGCATAGATGGATTTCTATCGCGTAGTTTGAAGATCGGATTCCTGAGCTACTTCTTAGGAGTTATGAGATATTGCCTAGGAATAGATAACAACAAGTTTTCATATGGATTGTAAGGATAAGTTTTTCCGCAAAGTTTAAAAATAAAAGAAAATTTTTGATTTTATTTATTTTAAAATATCCTTACAATGGCATCTGAGGAAAAATTGTTGCTTATATGATTTCATTAAGAGCAAGAGTGGAAATATGAAATTGATTCTTTCATTTGTGGTAATGTCTAGATTTACCAAATAAGGAAAGATTCTCATCACCCAAGTTTCAATTGGATCGAAACATGGAATCATGCAAGTTGTATAGCATGATGAATGAGAACTTTCAAGTTTTGGAAAATTAAGACTAAATACTTGTTCACATGGATGTGTGAGTCAAGTAAAGGACTAAAGGATCAAGTACACATTCTTGTGCATTGATTAAGTCCACCACTAAAGTTTGATAAGACTATTCGTCATAGTTTACTAAAGCTCAGTAAATATGATTATACTTACATGCTTAAGTGTAATTCTGAGACATTGGAAAAAGGTTCCAATGTATGACAGAGCGAATAAGAAGAATCAAATTAGGCAGAAGGATAAAAGTTTCTCAAATCTGAAAAGATGGGAGAGTACTTTAGTATCAGTTTTTGTGATCATCTTAATGATTAAGAAACCATAGCACAATTAGTTCTCTAAGGAAGTCTTAGTGCATTCTTATGACTAAGAAGAGGGATCTTGAATTGTTGAAATGGTTAAATCAAGAAGATGAGTCATACTTCGTTCCAATACAAGTCTTAGAGTCATACTCCAAGATTGTAACTTGAGTGACATGTCTTAAAGAAGGTTTAAAACACTTGTCAAATGTAAGAGTAAAAGTTTTCTACTCTTGTACATTTGAAATTGGTAAGTTGTGATGTTTTGGATAAAACAAAGACCAACTAAGGCCAATGTTGTGAAGTGTTTGTCTTGATTAGAATCCGTACTATCTCTTGGTTGTTTGACAAGGGAGTCTTATATGTCAAGAGGACAGTGGGAGTCTTAAAGTTCTTGAAAGTCTCAAGAACTATTCAAGAATAGAACCTGAAGTTCTTCACTAGCACACGACTTGAGGTTTATAACCTATCGTGTTGACATATTCTGTGCCCATTCCAGTTAAAGTTGGCTTTGCATATGAGTTCTTAGAGTTCTCAATGTGTTGCACAACAACTTGGAAGCAATGGTAGGCCCTTGAGCTGCCAGGTGGCAAGAAATTAAGATTGAGTTCAATCCATATGAGTGTGGATTTGTCATTATCCTTGTCTTGTGTCTATGGTTTTGACAATTCACATGGATAAGAACACATACACCATTAAATCTAAGTGTCATAAGGTTTCTCTCCGATTCATGAAAATGATGGTGAGGAAACACTTTCACTAAGTAGATTTTAGCTAGATAGCAATTGTGATATTTGCATTCTCAAAGTCGTTAGTGGAGCGTGTGTGGTTTACCGGCACACTAACCTGGACTTGTGAGAAATGGCAAAAAGGTCTAACCATTATGATTACGGCATACCTCTTCATAATTGTTTAGACACACAAGTGTGCTATCTAAGGGAAGGTGTATGACTTTGATAAAGTCTTATCAAAACAATCTAGTATCAGAAATCTGAACTTTGGTAAGAAAGTCAATGAAGTATTGATTTCTAGAAGTCCATCTGAATTCTGGGTACATGTCAAAGCTAGTGGGAGCATAAGTGTTATGCTAATAATCATCATGTTAGTGGGAGCATGATAATTATGATAAGTATTGCAAGTTAGCAATGTTAATTATAGAAAACAAAAGTTTCAATTGGGAAAAAGTTGTTTTGCTATAATTAAGGGAGAGGAAATTATGCTTCATCTCAAATCTATAAGCTTAGATCGTGAGGTTTTAATCATTTAGTCAAGGATATATATGAATTTCATGTTGGAATGGCTCAACATAAGGAAATTCTGTATACAGGTCCATTATTTGCGTTCTAAAATTCGATTATGATTACGGCATCCCTTTTCATAATTTGAATTATGAGAACTTGGCAAATTGAAATGGACATATTATAGCAAAAGACTGGTTTAGTCTTTATGTGAGACATCATGAATCGTGTCCCATATGCTTCGGATATAGGATCGATTACATGTGCTATAATCATCCGTTCTAAAATTTTCCAAATGCCTGGGGCATTAAGAAGGGAAAAGGTTTAGAACTAGATATGACTAAAAGGATTAAACAATTGTCGAGGACAATCTAAGGTTTACCAAAGATTGGTTACTCAAGGACAATTGGAAGTATAGTGATAATTCTGGAAGGACCATATTGACATAATCTGTAAGGAGGCAACTCTTGTTCAGAAGTGATAGTCAAAATGGAATCTGGAAATGTTTCAAAGTTAGAATTTTCAATTTGTGTAAGATTAAGGAAACTTAATGCAAGAAGAATATTTCCAAGGAGTTGATCTCCTTTGGAATACTCTGTAATGATTGTTGCCAAGTCTTTGTGAGTTTGTGCATAATCGTTACAAGAGTATCAATGCATATAAGTTTAGAATCTAACAGATTTCAGTAAATGGCATGAATTTGGAATTCTTGCATTTGCAGTAAGGATTTGGGAGTGTGAAAAGAGAACCATTGAAGTTATGTTCAATTGATCTAGTTCACAAAGTAAAGATCATAGACAAACATAGTATGCATACTTGGTGTATGGCATGACTAGTGTTTAAGAAAACATAGTGTACATGCTTGGTGCATGGGACAACTATTGTTTTAAATTCAAGAATAAAGTTGATAGCTGAAACAGTATACAATGAATAATGTGTAATCATATGGTGATAAATAAAAGGTGTTTTATTTATGTTTAAAGGGTTGATACCATATTGGATTCAATTATTATTGTGTTTCATTTTGCATGTTTTGACTTCTCGAATAAACTGGGTTATTCTTCCGGAATGACTAAGTTATTCAAACCATCCACAGTCGGTCATATGTTGGAAGTAGATATGAATTAAGACTATCATGGGTTGGCTTGTAGAGGTCTAAGGTGTTGGACAAAGGGCTACAACACTCATGAGTGCTCATAAGTTCTGAGTATTGGATTCAACCCGCGCTCATTGGAATCACTTCATGGATTTTATCACGAGTGATCATGAGACGATAATATCTTATATTCTTCAAACCTAGAGATATGAGTTGTTACTATGAGTTGATAGTACATTGATTGCACGAAAACGCATACGGTAACTCAGTGTTATAAAACGTGCCTTTGTGTATGATTCAACAAGTAGTAGAACAAGCCATATGAGTCGAAGTTTATCCGTTCCTTTTACCTTCGGGATAAAAGCGATATCTGTGGGCCCCTCGATGATTTGATGATGACAAATGGAAGTGCTCGGCCGGGCCAGGACTGATTTGATTTGTTCAATTAGTCAGTCGTCATAAATCGAAAATCGGGAAACAACAAATGGAAAGAGAGAATGATTATAATCCATGTCTCAGTCCATATGATATCTAGAATGGAGGAATATATGATCCCTTATCTAATGGACAAGTTCGTTGACAAGATCAGAGTTCGACAGCGGCTTTAAGAGCTACGATTGCCAGTTAGGTTTGAAGTCATACGCAATAATAGTTTTAGACTTATCCAAGTGGGAGACTGTTGGATTAATGTCTAAGTCCATAACTATATTTGGTATGTACTTGACCTGACCCGGCATGGTCCATTTGGGTTGCACTTCACCGACACAATTCATATGGATAATCTTTTGAGAATAGTATGTTTATGATTAATATTAATATATTATAAGTTCTAATATATTAATATGGAATCATATTATTTAATTAGTATTGATCAAGAATTAATTTATAATTAATTAAGTGATCAAAAGGAACTAATTAAATATGGATTCTTATATATATGGAATGGGCCAAGTTCATTTAGGTTGGGCTAAGCTTTCATGGATAGTCCATGGAGTCTTTAACCCATGGATCCTAGGAAATGAAAGGTCATGGGTATTAGGGTTTAACCCTAATCCTCCATACTATATAAAGATGTCTTTGGTTGGTGAAATTGGCACTAGTGTGGATACACTAAAGAAGGGCTAGCCAATTTCACTAGAGAGAACCAAGTAATCATATTCTCTAAAGTATTCCAAGGTGTCTTGGTGATTTGTGATTCCACTTGAGGCTTCCACACTATTGGGGCTAAGCTCTTAAAGCTTGAAGACATCAAGCTACATCATAAGAGGTATGTATTCTATCTTGCTAAGTCATTGTTTTGTATGCTAGATTAGGATAATACATTGGAAGTTCTTATTTATAATAGAGAAAACATAGATCCAAGGTATTTAGGGTTGCATGTACACTTAGGAGTGTTAGAATGCTCAAAACCCAACATTAAGACTATATGATATTATCGTCTTGCGATCACCTCTTATATATCATATTCCATATGGTGATTCCAGCAAGCGCGGGTTTATTCCAATGCTCAAAACCAGTTCATAAGCACTCATGAACGTCGCAGCAACCCTTTGCTATGTCTAATACCATTTAGACAATCTACACACCAATTCATGACAATCTTCATTCATATCTACTTCCAACACATGAACGATTGTGGACAATTTGAATAATTCGATTATTCCTAATAAACTCAATTATTCTGGAAGTCAAAACATGCAAAAATTGAAACAATAGTTAAACAATTAACATATGGCAGTAGCTTTACTTATAAATAAAACTCCTTTATTTAATCATCAAATGTCAATTACATTTATCTATTACACGTTTCTAAAACTATCTAATATATGTTAATACCATCCTTCAGCCCAATACTCCTAGCATGCTGCAAGTGCTTAACCCTACTCAGTCCCTTCGTAAGCGGATCTGTTGGGTTATCTTCTGATGATATCCTCTTCACTACGAGTTCTCCTTCTTCTACACGATGTCTGATGAAGTGATATTTTCTGTCGATATGTCGAGATCTACCATGATCCCTCGGTTCCTTGGTCAAGGCAACCGCTCCTTCATTATCACAGAAAATCACCATCTCGGGCTTTAACCTTGCGATAGTTTTTAGACGAAGCCTTCCTCTTCTTTCCCTTTCCTTGACCAATAGCCAAGACAGGAGCAGAGGGTGGATTGGGAGTTGGTGCAACAGACTTGTCCTTGAAGTTGCTCTCAGCGACCCTCAGGAGACCTTGGAGTTTGCTTAGGGTGACCTCTTCTTTGTTCATGTGGTAGGTCATCCAAAATTGATTGTACATTGGAGGCAAAGAGTGAAGCACCATGTCGATCGCCAAGTCTTCCCCAAAGTCAACATTCAACTTGCGAAGACGATCGACATACCTTTGCATCTTTTGCAGGTGCACGGTAAGAGACTCTCCATGACCCATCTTAGCGGAAATCATGTTAGTGAAAATCTCATAACGCTCTTGTCTCGCGTTTTGGTGGTATATCTCCAATAAGTCTTGGTGCATCTCGTATGGATACATGTCCTCATAGGACTTTTGGAATTCGGAGTTCATTGTGGCTATCATGATGCAGTGAACCTTCGTTGCATCATGCTCATGAGTCTCAAAAGCACTCATTTCAGCCGGAGTAGCGATTTCTGGAATGATCTTCTCGAGCTTTTCATCAAGGACATACTCCTTGTCTTCGTAGCGAGCAATTGTGCGAATGTATCTTATCCATTCGCTAAAGTTCGTTCCATCAAAAGTAACCTTTTGGCAAAGGCTCATCAATGAGAAGGAACTATCGGCAGCGTTGTTTGATTTCGACATTTACAAAGGAAAAGGAGAAAGATAGATTAGAATATGAATCCCTAATTATCACCCAATAAGAAAAATTAGGGCTAGGATCCAACAACAATATTTACATCTTAGAAAAGGGATGTCGTAATCTAAATGCAAATAATTTGAAGGTAAGTGAATGACGATTCACTAATTCTCCATCATGAAATACCTAACTCTAAGTTCTAAATGTATTGAGAATTCCTAGGTTCGGATGAGATTCATTGAAACTTTTCAATGGCATGTTTAAATCTCGATATGCCCCTCTCGTTTGTGACTGTGATACCGAGGATCACAAAGCGGGTGTGAATTACCATGCAAATTCACATGGTGCCTTCGTTGTAACGATCACCTATTCGATGTGCCGGTAAACCACACACGCTCCATCGAACTATGATAAACAACGAATCACCCTTTGCCACCTTCGCTTAGAACCAATTAGTGTGCCGATAAACCACGCACGCTCCACTAACTTCTTAGCAAGGTGCAAAGTGCAATTTCATGGGATTGCATCAAATTCACTTTTCCTAAAGTAACTAAGATTGGGAAATTTTAGAAAACATGTAGTTACTTTGTATTTCTTATTATACTTTTAATGAGAGGATGAGGTTGCCCTATCCTACCCATTCGGCTAACGACCCTCCACCGATGAAGCAAGCGGTGGGTGTGAGTGTAAACCCATTAAGCGCCATTTTATAGGTCGCAACCTTATACCCACCTTATAGACCGACTTCGTGAATGAGGCCTACTAACGGTAAGACTAGCATTTTAATTATATATATATATATATATATATATATATATATATATATATATATATATATATATATATATATATATATATATATATTAAGCTTGTAATAATATAATAGTATAGGGTGTATTTTAAACATTTTAAAATACTAGGGTTTTAATCTTCAGTTAAAATTTTCGAAATTTAATGTCACTTAAATTAAAATTTTAATTATTAAAACTCTTGATTTAATAATTATCTTAAATAAAACTATTAATTTAAATTATCAAATCATAAGGGATTATCTAAATCTAAAAGATAATTACCATTTAAACATTTAAGTTATCCTAATCCCTTAAATCCCTCTATAAATTTCAAAAATAGGGATGGGATAATTCATGATCTTTAATTACCATATTTAACTATTAAAGGATAATTACAAGATATGGGATTATCCAAATCCCTAAAATTTAGGATCTTATCTTGGGGAAGGAGGAAAATCTCGAAATCTTAGGGTTTGCAAACCCTAGATTTCGAAATCTTGGATTGAAAGGAAAGGATTCAAAAACCCTTTCAAGATTTTCGCAAATTAGTTTTAGGAAACCCTAATCTCGAAATCTATGGCCTCCTAGGGTTTATTGGCTATAAACCCTAATTTGTCAAGTTCATACAATTGAATAAAACTAATTGAAAACAAGTTAACCAAAGTCTCTGATTCCACTGATGGGTTTTATACAAACAATCCTAAGTGTGCATGCAACCCTAGTTTGGATCTATGTTTTCACTATTAGATACACAACATTATGAACACAAGAATAAAACCCTAATGTGCATTGCTATTTTCGAAATTAACATATAAGGTTGGATTATATACCTCTTGTTATATTGCAATAACAACTTATATCTTCAAATCCTAAGTCTTGAAAGCACGCACCACAAGTGTAGTGCCTCTAATGGCTCACAAACACCACAAGCAATTGGAGAGGCTTAAGATAGAGGAGGGAGGAGATGGAATTCGTCCTTGGGACCTCTTAGGAGCATGTACACGAATTCTAAAGGCCTAGGGGTCTTTATATAGGGTTTAGATTAGGGTTTCAGTCCTTATCCTTATCTAATTGCTTGCCCACCAAGCAACCACAAGATAAGCCTTGAAAAACCCTTATCTACTTATCCTTGGACGATTTTAAGGATATCCTTATCCTTGAATTTGTCCATCCTTTAACAAGGATAAATATTTCCCTATCTTGCAACTATCTTATAATTACAATTCAGCCCCTCTAGTTTAATTAATTACACTTGATCACAAAATTAATTCCTAATTAATTATTGACCAATATTAATTAAACAAATATGATTTTTCCTTTAATATATTATTCTTATAACATATTAATAAATCACAATAACCTCTCTCTCTATTTAATTTCTCCAGTCAAGTTGCTTTGGTGAAGGCAACCCAAAAGGACCATGCACAACCGGGTCAAGTACTTACCAAATATGGTTACGGGCTTAGACTCTAATCCAACAATCTTTACTCTGGGGACATTCGGACTTAATGTGGTTAGGGGAACAACACCCGTAACATACCCTTCCTGTCTTACACTCTGTGGCTATGTGACCTGGCTTCCCACACTTATAGCAAACTTTTCGATTCATGTTACACTCCCCCTTATGATAACGATTGCATTTTGGATATTGCCTTATTCCAGAGCTTTGATCAACCTTACGTTCTTTCCCTGAAGTCTTGCCTTTCTGCGAATCATTATTCATACCATCCCATTTTCTTTTCCCCAAAGCCCTGTCTTCACCTTGACGATTCTTCTCACGTTCGCGACCTTCTGCAACATCAACACCAGACTGGAAAGTATCCGGTTTTTGAATTTGCACAAATTCACGGATAGATGTTCTCAATCCCCATATATAGCGTTCCACCCTTCTGTTGGATTAGTGTCTAAGTCCATAACTATTTTGGTATGTACTTGACCCGATTATGAGCATGGTCCTTTTGGGTTGCCTTCACCATAGCAATATGTAGGATGAATTAAGGAGAGAAAGGTTTAAATATGATTTATTAATATATTATGAGAATAATATATTAAAGGAGAAATCATATTGTTTAATTAATATTAGTCAAGAATTAATTGATAATTAATTTTTGTGGACTAAAAGAGATTAATTAAATTTAGGGGACTGGACTGCAATTATTGGATAATTAAGTTATTGGGCTAAGGAATGCTAAAGGAACAAGGGGTGAACGAAATTATGATGGGAGCCCATCATATTTTCGTCCATGGCCTTATCCAGAAGGTACCATGGGCTGCTTAGAGTTTAAGCTGTCCATTAGGGTTTTGACTGAAACCCTAGCAACCCACACAAGTATATAAAGGACCCCTTAGGCTCCAAAAACGTGGACAACTGATTCTCTAGGGTTTCTCGTCGTTTTTGGGCAGCCTCCTTTCTTCTCCTCTTCATCCAAGTTGCATATGGTGTTTGTGACTCCATTAGAGGTGCAACACTTGAGGCACTAAGCTTTTGAAGCCAATTCAACCAAGGAATTGATTGTTATTGCTATATAACAATAAAAGGTAATTCTATAAACCCTAATTCAGTTTATAATATGTTAGATCTAAGTTTATTAGTCTTGGATTCAAAGCATGTACAATAGAGAAACCTAGATCCAAGCATTAGGGTTTGTATGAGCACATAGGATTATTCTTATGCATAAATCCCATCAGTGGTATCAGAGCCTTGATTGGTTTCAATTGTATGTGATGCTATGTTGAATTATTTACTGAAAAACGAGTTTTTGCCTCTGCCCAACTCAACTCGGCGAGTCAGTATCTGGACTCGGCGAGTCAGTATCTGGACTCGGCGAGTTGGCCCTACTCGGCGAGTCCAGGTCTGACTCGGCGAGTCAGTGCGTCAGGCAGAGGGTATTTCGGGATTTAGCTGCTGTTTTGACTTGGATTTGATGCTTAAATTGTTTTATGAAGTTAAAATCCGAATTTTATCTTAATTATATGTTTATCCTTGCCAAAACAATAGATAATTTCAAATCTTCTAAATATTGGTTGTTTATGTGATAAATATAGATTATTTAAAGTTATTTGGTAATTATCTAATGACTAAAATAAGATTAGGTCAAATATAGATAATTATGAAATTAATTGTTTAATTTGAATTATTTGTTGTTTGATCCCTAATGTTTTGAAATGTTTCAAAACTTGCCCTCAAGTTTTGGAATTTAAAAGTTGATTAAAAGTTTAATTTTGAAATGTTAAATTCTAAAACCCTAGTAATTTGAAAAGTTCAAATCACACCCTTATGGTGTTGTTAATTAATTAAAGTGTATAATTAAAAGTGATTTAATAAACCCATAAAGTTTTGGTTTACATTTAATTAAATTAAAAGTATAATTTACTAAATTAAACCACCTAGTATTTTAAAAGTGTAAAATACACCCTATACTATATATAACATTAAAAGTCTAATATTATATATGTATGAGTAAACAGTTAGTCTTACTGTTAGTAGGCCTCATTCACGAAGCCGGTCTATAAGGGGTGTTTAAGGAAATTGCCTATAAAATGGCGATTAAATAGGTATCCACTCTTACCCGCCGCACTCTTGATTAGTGGAGGGTCGTTAGCCGAAAGGGTAGGATAGGGCAGAAACCTTCCATTATAAGTATAATGAAGTACAAAGTAACTAAATGCTTTTTCAAATTCCCAAATCATAGTTACTTTAGGAAAAATGTGAAATTGTATGCTAATCCATAGAATTACACTTCATACCCTTGTCAAACGTTAGTGGAGCGTGTGTGTGTTAATCGACACACTAATTTGGGGATGACATTGGTGGCGAAGGGTGGCTCGATGCTTATCATAGATCAATGGAGCGTGTGTGGCTAACCGGCACATTGATTAGGTGATAGTAGCATTGGGTGCACCACGTGATTCATATGGTTATTCACACCTTGTTTGTGATCCTCGGCATCCCAGTCACAAATAATAGGGCATAATCGAGATTAAACATGCCATTGAAAAGTTCAATGAATCTCAAAAGATCTAGGAGTTTCAATTCATTTAAAACTTAAACTTCTTTTTCGTTTTTCATGGTGGAAATTGGTAAATCGTCATTTACCTACCTTCAAATATTCTGCAACTAGATTACGGCATCCCTCTTATAGGTTGTAGAGTATTGTGTCGGATCCTAGCTTGATGTTTCATTTGGGTGTTGCATCAAGAATTCTAATCAACTTAACATGAATTTTCTCCCGTTTTGTAGATGTCTACATCTTACAATGGTCTTCCCAAATCCTTTGGAACAAGCTTTCCAAATGAAGATGACATTCCGAGATACGATCAAGGAAATGAGAGTCATGCTTCACTTCCTCCACCTCCTCCAATTATTCTCACTGGCCCACAAGTTCAAAGGCTTGAAAAGTTCAAGCTCACTCAACCCCTTTTGGCAAGAAAACACGAAGATGGGAAACCTGTGTGTGAGCACGTCTTAGAGATGAAGTCACGCATTGATAGATTAAAGATGTTGGGTGTCAAGATTTCAAGTGAGTTGGTTGTTGACTGGGTTCTTCAGTCACTTCCTGAATCATATAGTGAGTTCGTTAGAGAATACTATATAATGGATCACGACGTGACCCTCATTAATTTCACCTATTTGCTTGTAGCTGCTGAATCAGCAATGAATTGGCATGCTGGTCAAGTAAATTTGTCTAGTGAATTAAACTCCCAAACTTCAGTGGACACTGGCAACATTGGAAGTCCAGAAAGAACTAAGTATGTGATTGTCCGATGTGCTGTGCCAAAGGAGTACATTTGTTTTTATTGCCAAGAGAAGGGGCATTGGAGACGAAGCTGCCCTATTTACCTGAGAGATCTAAGAGATGGGAGAGTCAAGACGTATGGCTCTACTTCAGGTAAAGTCCATTAGCTAACTCTTTTAAGTTCTTATTCTAGATTCTTAATACATGATGTGATAAGATTACATTTTCATGTTTTGTAGGATCGAAGAAAAGAGAGGAAGCTTAAGGGAAGAAGTGAGCTGAATCTAATCGTAAAGAAATGGATTTCGATCGCATTGCTTGAAGATTAGACTCTTGAGCTACTACTTGGAGTTAGAATAAATTGTTAAGAAATATGTAATAGCATAGTTTTTCAGTTGAATTGCATTGTAAGGACAAGTTTTTCCGCAATAAAATAAATTTTGATTTTGTCTTATTTATTTATCCTTAGAATGAAATATATGAAAAATTGATGTTAGTGTACTTCTATTATTAGCAAAATGGATTTGATTCTTAATTATGTTATTTGTGGAAATGTCAAAAGTGTACCAAATAGGAAGAGTTTCTCATCGCCCAAGTTTCAATTGGACAGAAACCTGGAATCATGCAATGTGTATTGTATGATGAATGAAAAACTTTCACATTTGGGAAACTTAGACTAATTCTTTGGCAAAGTGTCAATTGAAGGACTAGGAGATCAAGTACACTAGGTTGTGCGTTGATCAAGTCCACCACAAGAGTGACAAAGATATTCGTCATGATTTACTAATGTTTAGTAAATATGATTATACTTATAAGATTAAGTGTAATTCTAAGTTGATTGAAAGAGTTTCAATGAATAGTAGAACGAATAAAGAAGAATCAAGTAGGCAGAAAGATAAAAAGTTTCTATATTCTAAGAAGAAGGGAGAGTACCTTTTATTGTGTTTTATGATAAGTCTTTATGATTAAGAACCGTGTTTCAATTGATCCTCTAAGTGAGTCTTAGTGCAATTGCATGTCTAAGAAGAGGAATCGAGAATTGTAGAAATGGTTAAATCAAGAAGTCAATCATACTTCGTTCCAATATCAAGTCTTAGAGTCAAGATTGTGACATTGAGTGAAAAGTCTTAAGTAGGTTTATAACACTCATCAAATGTGGAATTTAGAAAAGTTTTCTTATTCTTGCATATTTGAAATTGGTAAGTTGTGCTGTCTTGGATAAGACAAAGACCAACTAGGACCAATTATGTGAAGTGTTTTGTCTTGATAAGAACTACACTAACTCTTGAATATTTGCTTTGTCAAGAAATGTTTCTTGAAAAGAGAATCTTATATATCAAGGAGTCAGTGGGAGTCTTAATGGTCTTGAAAGGTTTCAAGAACAAATCAAGAATAAACCTTATCGATCATCACTAGCACACGACTTGAGGTTTACAACCTATCGTGCTGACATTATTTTGTTTCTGTGCCATTCCAATTGAGTTAATTGTGTATGTGAGTTCTATGAGTTCTCATTTGAATGCATACTAGAGCCTTAGTCGATGGAAAGTACATTGATATGTAAGGACAAGTTACTAAACTACTTGGAAGACATGGTGGGCACTCGTGTTACCATAGGGCAAGAAATCAAGATTAAGAAAGTTTAGTCCATATGAGTTTGGATTTGTCGCAAACCTTGGTTTTTGGCAAATTCACATGGATAGGAACTCATACACCATAAAATCTAAGTGTCATAAGATTCCCTCCTTCATGAAAATGATTATGAGGAAATGCTTTCACTAAGAGAGATCTTAAGAAGATAGCAATTGTGAAAATTGTATTCTCAAATTCGATTATGGTTACGGCATCCCTTTCCATAGTTCGAATTCTGAGATTTGGCAATTAGTTTGAACATTTGGAACTTAGTAACATAAGTTCTAAATTGTTTAAGCACACATATGAGCTATCTAAGCCAAAGGTGTATAAGTTTAAGAAGCTTAGATAAAGGCTTATCGAAGCATCTGGTATTAAAAATATGAATTTCAAAAATTCAATAGGCATTGTTTTTCTGGAAGCTCATTTGTTTTCTGAATACATGTCAAAGCTAGTGGGAGCATAAGTGTTATGCTTATATGATAATAATCATCATGATAGTGGGAGCATAAGTGTTATGATTGTATGATTATTATGGCGAGTATTGCAAGTTAGCAATATTAATTATAGAAAAACAAAGATTCAATTTGCAAAGTTGCATGGGTTGAAAAATTGTTTTTTCTATAATTAAGGGAGAGAATATTATACTTCGTTTCAAAATCTAAAGCTTAGATTGAGAAATTTTAATATTTTCAGTCAAAGGATACATTGTGAGTTCTTAAAATTCGATTATGATTACGGCACCCCTCTTCATAGTTCGAATCGTGAGAACATGACACATCAAATATTATGGCAAAAGATTGGTAAAGTATCATATCTTTATGTAAGACATTATGCATCGTGTCCCATACGCTTCGGGTATAGAATCGATTGCAAATGCTATAATATTTACCATTCTAAAATTTTTCCAAATGTCTAGCGCATTAAGAGGGAAAAAGGACTAGAATTGGGTTTTGACTAAAATAATTAAACAACTATCAAAGGACGATTGTGAGTAGTTGGGAGTATGGTATTGAATGGACCATATCGACATTATTATGAATAGATAAGATTCTATTAAGAATGAGTTGTCATATGGCAAATGTGGAAATTTTTCCATATTGGGAGTTGGATATTGAGATTCTGTGTCTAGATTAGAAAACTTTATGCAAGAAGGATGTTCAAAGGAATGTACTTTGAATGTGAGACTTTTCGTCTATGGAATTGTCTTGTAACAATTTCTAAGAAAGTACTTTGTAATTTCATTAGCCAAGTCTTGGTGACTTTTATGCTATGACTTTACGAAAGGATCGTTGCGTAAAATGTTAGAATCTAGCATATTCTAGTAGTGGCAAGAACCCTGTGTTCTTACACTAATAATTAGGATTTAGGAATTGTGAAATGAGCATCATTGGAAAAGTTTTCAGATGATCTATTTCACAAAGCATGGACCATAGGAAACAAAGTGTGCATGTTTAGAGAATGGGACAATTGTTGTTGTAATTCAAGTAATAAGTTGATTATCCGAAACATTAAATGATAATTAATGAGTAATCAATACGGTGGATAAATAGAAGTGTTTTATTTACTCTCACAAGTTTGGGGCTACATAGGATTAAGTATTATTGTTATGTTTCAATTTGCATGTTTTGACTTCCAGAATAACTAGGTTATTCAAACATCCACAGTTGGTCATACGTTGGGAGTAGGTATGAATAAAGACTGTCATGAATCTGTCTGTAGATTGTCTGAAGAGTTTAGACATGGCACAAGTTTGCTGCAGAGTTCATGAATGCTTTGATAAGATTAGAGTATTGGATTAAACCCATGCTCACTTGGATCGCTTCATGGATTTATCGCAAGTGATTAGTGAGACTATAATATTGTATATTCTTGAAACCGAGACGTGTGAGTTGTTATTTGTTGGTCGGTTACACATTGATAATAAGTAAACACACCAGTAACTTGGTGTTATAAAACTTATTGTTGTGTGTGATTCGATCAGTAAATGCAAGCGAGCATTTGAGTCGACGTTTATCCCTTCCTTTTACCCAAAGTGGGATAAAAGCGATATTTGTGGGCCTCTCGATAATTTAGTGATGACACCTAAGCGCTTGGCCAAGCCGGGACTAAGTTGATGTGTTCAATTGTAGTCTGTTGTCAGTCGTCATAAATCGGAAGTCGGGAAACAGTATAGAGAGAATGATTGAAATTCATGTCTTTTGTCTATACGATATCTTGAGAATGGAGGAATATATAATCCCTTATCTAGAGGACACGCTATCTGATAAGATCAGAGTTGACAGCGGCTTTTGAAAGCTACGATTGTTGATCAGGTTCTAAAGTCATACAGAAAATAGTTATTAGACTTATCCAAGTGGGAGACTGTTGGATTAGTGTCTAAGTCCATAACTATTTTGGTATGTACTTGACCCGATTATGAGCATGGTCCTTTTGGGTTGCCTTCACCATAGCAATATGTAGGATGAATTAAGGAGAGAAAGGTTTAAATATGATTTATTAATATATAATGAGAATAATATATTAAAGGAGAAATCATATTGTTTAATTAATATTAGTCAAGAATTAATTGATAATTAATTTTTGTGGACTAAAAGAGATTAATTAAATTTAGGGGACTGGACTGCAATTATCGGATAATTAAGTTATTGGGCTAAGGAATGCTAAAGGAACAAGGGGTGAACGAAATTATGATGGGAGCCCATCATATTTTCGTCCATGGCCTTATCCAGAAGGTTCCATGGCCTGCTTAGAGTTTAAGCTGTCCATTAGGGTTTTGACTGAAACCCTAGCAGCCCACACAAGTATATAAAGGACCCCTTAGGCTTCAAAAACGTGGACAACTGATTCTCTAGGGTTTCTAGTCGTTTTTGGGCAGCCTCCTTTTTTCTCCTCTTCATCCAAGTTGCATATGGTGTTTGTGACTCCATTAGAGGTGCAACACTTGAGGCACTAAGCTTTTGAAGCCAATTCAACCAAGGAATTGATTGTTATTGCTATATAACAATCAAAGGTAATTCTATAAGCCCTAATTCAGTTTATAATATGTTAGATCTAAGTTTATTAGTCTTGGATTCAAAGCATGTACAATAGAGAAACCTAGATCCAAGCATTAGGGTTTGTATGAGCACATAGGATTGTTCTTATGCATAAATCCCATCACCTTCTTTCTTCTGTAGAAACGTAAAATTCGGCAAACCTAGCTTTCTCCGTGAACTTAGTGGTGTACTCTCGCATAGTCATATTCCCCTATTCCAACCTCAAGAATTCTTCCTCCAACTGTTTAACCACTGTACGAGGGCAAAACTTTTCTTTAAAAATTCTTAGGAACTCATCCCATGACATATTCTTGGCCGCCTCACGCCCCCTAACCTCCTTCACCATGCCCCACCAATGTATTGCCTCCCCCTTTAGCATTGTCGCAGCATAAATCACCTTGTCCTCATCCGCACACTTGCTAGTATCGAACGTTCCCTCAATCTCCATGACCCATGTTGATGACAAAACGGGATCAATTTCTCCGTTAAAAATGGGTGGCTTGCAGTTCATGAATGTCTTGTAACTACAACCACGACGATCGTGGTTGCCATGATGCCTTGTGGGTTGTGCAATACTTGGTTCACGACTCATATTTGGTGTACTGTACTCGTAGTCCTCTTCACCTCCACCCAAGTTACGTTCATACTCACCCATTATTGCTTCTCGTGCCTGAGCAACTACATCTGGTAAGGTGTCTCGAATTGCTCGAGCAATCTCATCAGCCAACTCTTCTCTAGTGATCGTGTTTGCCGCACGACCCCTTCCACGACCTCGACCTCGACCGCGGTGGGATCCGGATACCATGGGCCGATTGTACAGGTATCAGTGTTGTAACATCTCCTCGGCCTCTTCCTCTACCCCTACCTCTTCCTTGGCCCTGTCCATGACTAGTGTTTGGGTTCAGTGGGGTTTCTGGAACATCTCCTGGTGCTCTAACATAAGCTCCAATTGGGATGCGTTCTTCCTCCGGAGTGACCCTAGTGAACCTCCCAGATCTTTGTGAAGACATATCAACTACATATTTATGTTTATAACACAATAAGTATAACAAACATAAATTTTATTCCAAATTATTAAAACTTCAAAAATAGAGATATGTCTTGTTCACATCAAGTCACTCAAGCCAACAACCAAGAGAAATAATAAAAAAAAAGGACAAATCATTGCACTCCTACTTGCTAATTTTTAAAAACGATGTCATCATATTTCAATATTCTCTTTCCCTCCTTCAAGTACTTCCTTATCTTTTTAGCTTTTCGATCTCCGGGACCACTTTGAATGACCAGCACCTCGGCCTGAGGTGGTTCTCTTCCAATCACCTTATCTAGGAATCCGTAAGTCGCGGCCTTGGCTTCTTTTGCCCGAGCCACAAACCCTTCCCACAACTTAGTGATAATGGGTTCCTTAGCTCCAACACCTCCTGTTCCAACCTTCGTATCTTGCGTTTACTTTTCTCAGCAGCATCAACCCTTATTTGGTTCTCCTGTACGAGCCTTGACCTATGTTCATCTATCTCTTCAATCTTTCTTTTCAAACTGTGTATCTCGAGTTGTTCCTGTGGCATTTCATCTTTATAAAGTTGCTCCCAATAGGTACCAGGACTAGTTGGCGTGTACTCCACATAGGGCATATGGAACATTTCGTACCTTTGTTCCACATGGTACTCCACGTGATTTCCCTGAGTGGAGTTGTTGGTTCCAGACTGCCTTCCGAATCAGAGAGCTCTAACTCGGCCTTCAACTTCTCGTGAAGACGTAACCCACTAGTACCCTCAACTAACACCCCACCATCGACAAATGCCTTTCCACGATCCATAGTACCTACAAACGAGACGCATTCCAGATTAGACGATGTACCGCTCCTCCCTTTTAAGCTTAGGCGTTAAATCAACGACTAATTTGCTTAAACCTCGCTCTGATACCAACTTGTAACGCCCCAAATTCCAAATACCAAAATAAAGTAACATAGTCCCAAAACTTCCAAAATCAAGATTCAAATACTAATGTAATTATTAATAATATTAGCGGAAGCAAATAGAAATTTAATTAAACACTTGGTGTGCTACGTCTTCCTCAAAACTTGTCGCCTTCTTCAAGTCTGAACTTTATCCTTTCGATTCCCGCTGCCACTTGCTACGTTATTTCCTGGGTTGCGTGCATTTAAAGATTCTAATGGGTAAGCCTAGGGCCTAGTGAGTTCGTGCTTTTCATGCATATTGACGTCAATAAAAAAATAATGCAACAATTTATCAAATATATTTATTTTCATTTCTTTCCA
Organism: Lactuca sativa; assembly: GCF_002870075.4. Lineage (NCBI taxonomy): Eukaryota > Viridiplantae > Streptophyta > Magnoliopsida > Asterales > Asteraceae > Lactuca > Lactuca sativa. Next base: position 379,044,073 of record NC_056626.2, read on the forward strand.
ACCTCGGTGACACACTAGGGAACTACTGTCATTTTCAGGGAACAGGTCACTCCGCCGGACACAACAAATATGCTTACGGCTATATAAACAGAGCGTCAGCTCCTCGCCGCGTACTAACACCCTGTACGACGACTAATAATAAGACCGTGTAAATACACTTGTTCCCTATATATATGTCACCTACCATTTTCACCCTTTTATATGAAATAATTCATAAAATTCACACAAATAATCATAGCAATAACAACAGTAACATGTAATTGCAAATAATTTAAAATCAACTTTTCATGCAAGCAACCACAAAATTGACACGAAACTCACCTTGTTGGCGTAGGTCTTAATCGAATCTTGTCACGCTACTCGTACCCTACATTCCAACAATAAATTTTCCTAAGGAAATATCCCTAGATAATATCCTCAACATCCGTTTCGGTTCCATCACACGTGTGTCTCATTCGGCCAATAAATATCTACATATATATATATATATATATATATATATATATATATATATATATATATATATATATATATATATATATATATATATATATATATATATATATATATTCGGCCTAGATATGCTAATATTCCCAAAATATTAATAAAAGTAATATTCCAAAATAATTAACAAAATAATGCTTTCCTTGATAACCAAAACTTTTACTTAAAAGTATCAAGACGTAAATATAATGATTTCACATACTTTTTTTTTATTATGATTTAAATTAAGAAAATAAAATAGTGAAGGCTGAAATGTAGACTTTCAGAGCGATGACCTTAGTAAAAAACACATAAGGACTAACATATTACCACTGGTCACAAAATTTTCGTTTTAACCTCCAAAAAGGAAGGATGTCAGGTAGTTCTTGAATTTTGTTGCAAAATGGAATCAACAAATTGTTGAAACTATAAGGGCTAAAATTGCAACTAACAAATTTAAAAAAAAAAAAAAAAAAAAAGGCCTAGATCGTGGGATTCAATGTGCCACCACAAATTATTTATTGTAATAAAATATGATTTAATATTTTCGAATGGAGTTGTTTTGTGACCCACCCAACAAAAGAACCCGAAATGTCTTCTTCTTAACCCTTATACATATATTTTTTCTGCCATTATTAAGCTGCTACAGCTCCATATATTACCAAAAAATTTGAATAATTATATAAAATCACCATTAATCTTCTCCACCTCCCACTAACATGTAACCATACACAATTTTAAGAAAAAACGATTGAAATCAAGATATATTCAAGATTTTTTTTTCTAAAATTATATTATTTCAATTTTCCATCTATTAGATAACAATTGGCCTGAACTGATGGAACCAGAACACGAAATGGAGATATATATATATATATATATATATATATATATATATATATATATATATATATATATATATATATATATACTTAATCAAAACTATACCAAGCTAAAATCAAGGAATCATACCTTAATTGCTAGAAAACTTTGAAAATCCCCAAGAACTTCTAGTTCGTACTTCTCCTTCGATTCTCAGTTGTGTTTTGCAATTACAGTGGAGTTTTCACTTGATTTCTCAAGCTTTATATAGTGCCTAACTCAAAAACTGAATGAGTCCTCTCGGTTGCTCGAATTTACAGCCATATTGAAGATGACGGTTTTTGTCATTAATCTCCATAATTCTCCACTAATTACCTCATTATTCCTTGAATTAATCATTTTATTATAATGATATAATCTAATTACATATATATTTCTATATCTTAAATTTGAGTTATCACATTACTACAATGGATTTAAGTTTTTCAAATTTTAACTTTATAATACGTATTTTTAATAATATACTTGAAAATAATGTCAATAATTTATACCAACAATTTTATTTTAGTATAATATTAATTGTTTGACATAGTTAACTCCAATAAATCAGTTATTTTTCACAATATAATATTTTGAATACAAACTTTTTTTTCCTACGCAAAATAGACATTCGTCTACTTTAACATAATATTACTAGTTTATAACCCGTGAGAACCACGGTTATAAAATTAATTAAACTTTCATATAAAAAGTCAAAATTATTAATTAATTACTTTAAATAAATTATTATTTAAGAGAAATTTTTTTAGTTATATAAAATTATAATCGTTGATTTAAATAAATACATGAAGTTATATCATCATATAATATGTATTAAATTTATTTTATTTTTCAATCTAATGTTATTAAGTTAATATAATTAGAGTGGGAAAATTTAAAATTTGAAATTTAAATAAAAAAATCAATTATTAGTTTAATGTAATTAGAGTGAAAAAATTTAAAATTTAAAATTTGAAATTTGAAATGAATAATTAATAGCTTGACAAGTGCCATGATAATGGATATATAACATTAATGAGGTGTTCTAATTATATGACACTTGTCAATAAGAGATTAAACCTATTCTTTTATCTTATTAGATAGGGAGATAAACTATAGTAAACAAAAATGCATTTCATTCATTTTCTAATCTAAAACCTATATTGACCAAAACTATCATTAATGCGTCTATAGGGACCAAAAGAGTAATTCATTTATTTCCTAAATTATAAACTAGTGGACCAAAATTATAATTAATGTAAGTTAAGAAATATAAAGACCAAAAGTGTAATTAAATTTGAGTGACGAAAAACAGAATTAGTCATTTTTTTAAAATAAAAACTGCATTACAATTAATACAAATTAATATATACATCGACTAAAACTATAACTAATATATGGATACTATATATAAAAAAAACACTTAAGTTATTTCTTAAACTAAATACTACTTGAATAAAAAAAATTAATTCATACAAACTTATAAAAAAATATAAGAATTAAAAATATAATTATTATATTTCTTATAAATTATTGTTTTTTTTTATAGACTAAAAAGAAATATATAATGAGTGATATATATATATATATATATATATATATATATATATATATATATATATATATATATATATATATATATATATATATATATATACTAGGTTACAACCCATAGAAACCATAGAGAAAAGATTTACAATATTTAATAAACTAATATAAGTTTTGTTTAGATTTTTATATTGATTATTTAAAATTAATATATATTTTTATTTGAATATCCTATATAAATGTATGTGAAAACATTTAATAAAATTATGATTTATAGAACATAATATAAAATTGAATAGAGTTCAAAAAAACACAATCAAGGGAACAAAAAGATTGTAGACATCTACATATTACAATGCTTGTATGATGCAAAGTTTTTTTAATGCATACGATCTTTCATAATTTACCAATTTGATTTCTTAATGATTTGTCTATGTTTTTTTATTTATACCCATGTTTATTGAAACATAATTCTTCATATTAGTTTGTTCATGCATTATTCTTTTGTGTCAAACAAAAGATATTACCATCTCAACTCTAAACATAAGAAATAGCATTACAAGCTTGTGCATACCGGCATGGCAATCAAAAGATCTCATGAAATTGCACACATACTCTCGTAAATACCAACAAACCTTTGTATTTTAAAGATCATGAAACTTTTATGTTGCAGCAGTGAAAACTGTACACTGTAAGAACACAAAGTTTTTGTCTATAAAATTTATTCATCTAACGAAAACTAATATGATGTAAATGTTGTGTAGTTAATACTCAATAAAATACCCTTTAATTAGGAACACAATCTAAGGCTTTTGTGTACAAAATTTATTCATCCAACGAAAACTAATATGGTGTAAATGTTGTGTAGTTAATAATAATAAAAAAAATACCCTTTAATTAGGAATTTGACATCCACATGTTCATCCTACATATCAAAAACAATGAATCATCTAAGCATTTGTTTCAATAGGTTATAAAACTCAATAAGATGTTTAATATATAATATATAATGTTTAACCACATAAAATGTTTATTATATACATACGGACATACCATGCCATTTCTAATCAAGAATTTATGACACACATATATGGCCATTTCTTCAAATGGATATAAACCAAGTTTCACTCCACTAAGCTATTCAAGTATCTTTAAGATCCGCTGGAAACAATTGCATTATAATTTTAGCATATAATTTACACATTATTCTTGGAGTTTAAGATAAACCACTAACCTTTGATGCAAGTATCGTAAGAAATTTTTGGATATGACTCAACCTCTTTCCGATAAATTATTTGACCATTTACATCTTAACAAAACGGTCAGAAGAAGGAATCAACAAGCATAATACAACTAAAATTGCTACAAGCTAACCATGTTAAGAACAACATATAATACATTATGTCCACCACCAAAAACCACAAAAGTTAAAAAAAAAATGATTAACAAAAATAATGAGTTTACATATCTCACTGATGGTGTAGCCATGGTTGACCAAAATACCATTGGCCTTCAAAAACTGCAGAACCTTTCTAAGGCTATTCACATTCTTTCCATGTATAAAGATTGCATGTATAAATGTTCAGATGCACGTAGAGAGAATACATGCATTATCTACTAAACAAATCACATTCAGTTTCTATTTTATCTACTAAACAAACCACAAATCATATGTGGTGTTGCAGCTAACGAATGGAATGCTTGAAGGAATTCTTTTCCCATGGTTTTTTAGAGAGAGAAAGAATCACAGATAATGATGGGATGGTTGAAGGGAAAATTAATTTCAAAATCAAAATAAGAAAATAAAGCGCCATTAAATACTATATATCTTTGCAACTAATTGTTTGGCCTTGTTAATCGGTCTATTGCTTCCGGTAGAATGAAAAACCCGATTTCAAATTTCAAAGAAAACTGAAAATCACAAAAAATGAAAATAGGGAGCGGTGTACAGGTATGCATGTGTCGACTAAGAAAAACACCACGATCATGATCTCTGCATTAAGATTAATTAACTGATATATGAGGAACCTAATTTACTTACCTAGAGTGAAGAAATTAACAGATGAAAGATACAGAGACGAAGAATGAAGAATGAGTTGGTGCAAAAGTTTTAGGGCTTGTGTGGGAAACGGAAGGGGAATGCTTTATGGATTAATCAAAAAATCAATGCGAGATCGACGCAAAATGTAGATTTTTTAGAAAGAAGAGGATGGAGCCGTTTGATAATGTTGAGAATGATTGGGAATTGATTTGAAAATTTCAATGGAAAAAGATGAACACGGCAAGATTATAGGGTGATCGTTAAAAGATCAAGAAGGAATAAAGGAGCAGGGCAAATTGGGTTCATTTTGTAAAATGTTGGGGCGAAAAGATGACACGTGCCAAAAGATTCTTTTATTAAGAAGGGACTTTATTATATATATATATATATATATATATATATATATATATATATATATATATATATATATATATATATATATATATATATATATATATATATATATATATCCGGTAAGAAATTTTTTTTCGACTTGTTTTTTTGGAGAAAAAAACAAATGAATCAATAATAACATGATTCAACAAAAAAATCCCCAAAAAACATTTCGATTATTCATTTTTATGATTATTTTTTTGATATTCACTAAAATTGTCATAAAAGTGAATTTTCTTAATTTACCTAAAAATGAATCATGAACGTGTTTTTTTTTTTGGAATTTTTTCTTGTGAATCATCTAATGATTCATTTCATTTTTTGCTAAGAAAATATGCATATAAAAAAATTTCTTACCTTCCTATCAAAAAATTTCTTCTTATTTGATCTTTGACTATATATATATATATATATATATATATATATATATATATATATATATATATATATACACATCAAATTATTGAGTTTGACAATGCATGTGGATGAACAATTTTTACCCCTTGAATAATTTCATTTACCTATTGAATTACTATTTTGATGATGTATCAATAGGATGTTATGTAGTATAAATATCCATCAAATGTAAAGAGAAAAACACATAATCTTGAATACAATTATCTAAGTGTTCAAGAATCCTCTCAATTCTCCTTGTTTTATTTTATAATGTTTTAGTTTAGTTTTGTTAGTTTTAGTTCTAATTATGTCGAATTATAACACGTTTCAGCACGAAAGCTCTAATCAAGTCGAAATCACATCTATCCTACTCAAGGTATGTATTACTTAATAATAATAATAAAAGGTATTTATTACAAAACAACCATCTAAAACAAATAAAAAAAAATATTCATTATTAACGACTAATGATATTTATTTATTTTTTACCACACCATTATTTATGCATTCTAACTTTTATTTATGCATTTACATTATGAAACTGATTTTTGTTTATGTATACTAACATTTAAATTATGCAACTAATTTTTATGTATACAGATGTTTGTTTATACATATACATATTTATATTTTAGATATTCTTCATAATTTTATTTAAACATTTACTAATATTTATTCATGTTTCTAATTAATAAAATTATACCAAGTAAAAAAATTATGTACTAACTAAAAGTCTTAGACAAAATTGCAAAAATGGTCCCTGTGGTTGTCAAATTTCTATAGTTTTGGTCCAAAACGAAATGTTGGTGCACGATTGGTCCAAAATTGGATCTTTTTAGCGTTTTTGGTCCTTGTACACTTAAAATGACTATTATGCCCTTCATATTTGTATTTTTTTATTTTTTATATTTATATTATTGTTTTTAATTATTAAAAGTCTCTATCTCTCTCTCTCTCTCTCTCTCTCTCTCTCTCTCTCTTAAGAACACCCTCCAGATGCTACCCTCTTAAGAACATCCAACATATCCCACCATTATCATTTACCACCAAGATCGCCTACTACCATTTTCGTTCTCTACCACCATCCGCCTTTCATTATCGCCGTTTACCACCACCAACCACCTACTACCATCCTTGTTCTCCATCATCCCCTTAAGAACACACACAGTCATTCTTTCCACCCCTCCTGCCATTATCTCCATTCATCACCACCGTTCGCTGCCGACTGCCCGACCACCTCCATCTCCCCCACCATCACCTCTCCTTCCCTATCCTGATAACCATTCGCCACCACCATTCACCTGAAAAATCAAACCAAAACATTGAAAAATCGACGGATTTAAAGAAAATGGTGGATGTTGAACCATAGATCCATCTTTCTCCAAAGGCGGTCTTGAACCACAAAATTGTTCTATGCGTTGAAATGTGGATTGATGTCGATTTTGTTATCGAATGGCCGATGTTGCAAAAGGTAGCTTGAAGGGAACAAGTAAGGTTGATGGTGGTGACGCAATCAGAGCAAAAGAGAGTTGAGGGCTAGGGTTCTACTTCCCCGACTTCCTTCTCCCAGATCAACTTCTACTTCTTTCGAACAAGATGAGGATAAGAGGATACAAAGTCAAGTTAAGTTAATTTCAAGGATCTAAGATTTAAATTGCCCTCCTAATTTGAGCTAAAATCAAACAATGGTGTAGAAATCGACCAACTGTGGGGAACGTGACGACAATCGATGGTGGTGATAGTCCAGTTGTTCTAGGTGGTCGATGACGACGAATTTAGGGTTCTTCAGTTGAATCTTTCACTTGATTTTGTGATTCCATTTTTTCGAGCCTAAGTTTGTTAATGACATATAGATGTCTCGCTGTCGTATCATGTATCTTGTTGTGGATCTCGCAATGGAAGCCGCCACTGGAGCTAGGGTAACAAAGTCGCCATTGGAGTGGTGGTGATGGTGGTCTTATTTTAGGGTGTGGTGGGGTGTGACTTAATTGGAATGGGTGGTCCGATGATGGTGTTGAGAGAGAGAGAGAGAGAGTGTGTGTGTGTGTGTGTGTGTGTAACGACCCAATTTCCATGCACAAAAATTTGATTTAAAATAAGTGGTTTGTAAAACGTTTGTAGTAAAACATCATCCGGTCATATCATTTCATAAAACATATCTCGTGTCTGAAAACCCAAAACATGAAAATAATAATAATGTTAGAGTACAATCCCAGAACATCTCATAATGCAGAAAACCAATGTGTGTGTGTATGATGTGCCGCTACCGCGCCAGCTCCTTCCCTTTCGCTGAAAAGGTACCTGAAACCAAAACTGAAAACTATAAGCACGAAGCTTAGTGAGTCCCCCATCGTACCACATACCATACAATCATATCACATACATACTGTCAGGTATTTCTGGGATGCCTGACCTACCCGATACGACCATTCTGGGGTGCCGACCTACCCGTACAGCCATTCTGGGGTGCCGTCCTTCCCGTGTCAAGCCATTCTGGGGTGCTGACCTACCCATGTCGAGCCATTCTGGGGTGCTGACTACCCTTCGGTCCTAACAACCGAATCTCGGGGACTATTTCACCCCCTACTACTACTATCACATATAACATAACACAAACATAATATCAGACATATCTAGGGTGCCTGAACTACCCTTCGGTCCTAAAAACCAAACTCGGGGACTGGTCCCCTCCTACTACCTCTATCGCATATAACATAACAAGCCAACATGAAAATATATCATCACATACTGTCAGATGTAACTGGGGTGTCTGACTACCCTTCGGTCCTAACAACCGAACTCTACTACTATCACATACAACATATCATGCTAGCATATAACATATTAGGTAGTAGCAAACCTAGATGATATCACAAAGACAATCATCTATCATATGAACCCTACTGGTGGGCTGGCATTGTGGCCTTAGACCCACCTCTACTGGAAGGTGACTCACCTCGTAGTAGCTGCTGAACCGTGCGGGAATCCTCTGACTGCTGCTGCTGCTGCTCCGGAAATCCTCCGGCTAAAATTCCCATAAAACACTTAGCCAGAAACTGACATCTACTCTTAGGGTAAAATGACCCTTTTACCCCTTGACCAAGTCACAGTCAAAGTCAACTTCTAGTTAACCTGACTCGCCGAGTTGGCTCGCCAACTCGCCGAGTCCCTATCCTTCCATTAGACCTCAAACCCGTCTCTACTCGTCGAGTTAGGTGATGACTCGACAAGTTTTCCTTCTCAATGAACATCGACTGAATCCTCATTCGAATCGCCGAGTTGTATGAACAACTCGTCGAGTCCATCTTCATCCCTAAGAAGATTGCCTTGGACTCGCCGAGTACCATGAATTTCCAGAACAATGGCTTAGTACAGAACGTTGGGTCACCCCTTGGGACCCCCTAAAAACCTTTCAACACTCAACTAGGTCCTTATGACCCTCAACTGATATGGGACAGAACCTTGGACTCACCGAGTCCAAGAACGGACTCGCTGAGTTGGTCACAACCACTCACTGAATCTTCGCTTTCTAATGTACAACACTTGATCAAAATGTAGATCTAAGCTTCTACAATCGATCTAGCACGTAAAGTTACAACCTTACGTGCTTGCATGGGACTTTAAGCTCAAAAGGTCCTAAAACACGGTCTCACAATGCATGGGGCCTTCCTTGAGTGCAAAAGCCACTCCTTTCTGCCTTGAAACCCCTCAAAGGACCTAGATCTGAAACATCACCCTCAAACCATGCTTGCAATCATGGTTGGTGACAAAAATGGCTTAGAAAAGCCCTAAAACTCCCCAAAATGGGATCTATCAAAAGAGCAAGCAAGGTATAGACTTTATACCTTCTGAAGACTGCAAATGGTGAACCAAACTCGAATCCTTCAATCTCCTCTTGATCCTTCTATGCTCTTGCTTCTTCCTTGAGGTCAAAACTCACAAGAATCACTCAAAAGCCTTGGATTTTCTCAAAAACGGATAGGGTTGGCTTTGAGAAGTGTTTGGGAGCATAAAGGGGGAATGGAGGCTGCATAAGGTCGTTTAAATGGGGTGCAAACCCCTGGATTAGGGTTTTTGTCCAGACAGCGGCTACTTGCCGAGTCTGGGACCCGACTCGCCGAGTCCGCAACTTAAACTCCGCGCCTCATCTCGCTTCTACTCGGTGAGTCAGTCTTTCAACTCGCCGAGTCCAAGGCTAAAAATGCAAAAATAAATGAAGATTTAATAACAGAATACGTACCAAGAACCAGGTGCTACAGAGTGTGGTGGGTTTATTCTGTTTTTGTTTTTTTATTTTAGTATAAGAATAAAAAAATAAATTAAATAAATTAAAATATAATTATTTAAAGGGCATATTAGTCATTTTAGGTGGGATGTGGACCAAAAACACAAGAAAATACAACCATAGGGGACCAAAACCACACAAGGTATCTAAAATTGGACCAGTAGTGCACTAACATTTTGTTTTCGACCAAAACTACATAATTTGGCCAACCACAGGGACCATTTATGCAATTTTGTCAAAGTCTTATTAAGTGATTTATAAAATACATGTACACACACACACACACACACACATATATATATATATATATATATATATATATATATATATATATATACAAACATACACACACACATACACACATACACACACACACACACACACACATATATATATATATATATATATATATATATATATATATATATATATATATATGTGTGTGTGTGTGTGTGTGTGTGTGTTTGTGTGCAACGGTTATAAACGGAAAAAACAACATTTATTTTTTTCTACTATAAATAACATTAGTATCATAGTTCTTTCAACCACAAAAAGAAGTAAATTCTTTCACTTTTCAAGGTTATCAAGATCAAAATGATTCATCAAGTTGTGATTCTCGCAACTATAATGAGCATAGCACTTAGCTTCTTATTTTTCAATCATGTCGGATGTATTTTATCCTAATCTATTTTATCCTTTCTTAGTCTTGTATGGGATGATTCTTCTCCCGCTTTTGTTTTGTGTAACACATATGGAAATAAATGAATTTTAATATTCATATTGTTATTTTGTTTAAATTTATAGTTACAATATGTCCAACATTGCAAAGCTCGAGTTTGCATGTAACATCCCAAAATTCAAGTCCAAGAATTTCATTTTTAATTAATTAACTCATAAAACATTCACTAGAAAATATTGTATAAACACGTCATCTCATAAAATCAAGTATCATGTTTGAAACCCACAACATAAACAAATATCATATCAGAGTACAATCCCAGAAAAACACCGTGCGGAAAATCAGATGTGTGTGTGATGCCATGCTATTCCGCCGGCTCTTTCTCCTTAGACTAAGAGGTACCTGAAACCAAAAACTGAAACTGAAGCACAAAGCTTAGTGAGTTCCCCCATCATACCACATACCATACAATACCATCAGTATCTTTCAACCGGTAATCATCATCAGTATCTTTCAACTGGTAATCGTCATCGGTATCTTTCAACCGTTAATCATCATCGGTATCTTTCAACCGGTAACTGGGGACTATTCCACCCCTTACCACTAGCATACAATAACAAGATATAAGCATACGGTCAGACATATCCGGGTACTGACCTACCCGTTGGTCCTAAGGACCACTATCAGGGAAACTATCCCTATCATGCACGTAACATATCATACAGATATAACTCATATCCAAACACATACCAGACCTAGATAATTATCACAAAGACAATCATCTTCTAAATACTCCTCATTGGTGGGCCGACATTGTGGCCTTAGACCCACCCCTACTGGAAGGTAACTCACCTCATACAGGTAGTTGCTGATAATCAGTGCGGGAAACATCCGTCCGCTGCTGCTCCGGAAATCCTCCTGCTACAAACCCCACAAAACTCAGTTAGAAACTGATTTCTATACCCTTAGGGTAAAATGACCATTTTAACCCTAACCAAGTCAAGTCAAAGTCAAAGTCAACTTCCAGTTGACCCGACTCGTCGAGTTGGGACCACAATTCGCCGAGTCCCTCACTCTCTACTCGTCCTTATCCGCGACCCTACTCGTCGAGTTGGGACGTCAACTCGACGAGTTCTTCTCTCATCCGAACGCCCCATGAAAACTTATCCGACTCGCCGAGTTGATGAACAACTCGTCGAGTTGGCCTTCATCTGATGAACCAGATCTGTCCTCAACTCTCCGAGTTAATGAACAACTCGCCGAGTTCTAAGGAGATTGGCTTAGACTCAGCGAGTCCGTTCATGCACTCGCCGTGTACCATGAATTTCCATAACAATTTGCTTAGTCCAGAACGTTGGGTCACTCCCCAGGACTCCCTAAAACCTTTCCACACTCAACTGGTCCTTTTGACCCTTACTGATATGGAACAGAACCCTTGGACTCGCTGAGTCCAGGAATGGACCCGTCGAGTTCGTCACATCCCCTCCTTAAAACTTCGATTTCTGATGTACAACACTTGTCCAAAAGATAGATCCAAGCCCCTAAAGTCGATCTAGCACGTAAAGTTACAAACTTTACGTGCATGCATGGGACTTTTGAGCTTAAAAGGCTCTAAAATGGTTCTTTTGTTGCATGGGGCCTTCCTTGGGTGCAAAGGAACCAAAATCTGTCTTGTGACTCCAATAATGACATGATCCAGAAGCTCAAATCTCCAACCATGTTTACAAACATGGTTGGCCACCAAAAATGGCTTATAAAAGCCGTAAATCACCTCAAAGAGGGATCTAACAAATGAATGAGCAAGGTTCAGACTTTCTACCTTCTGTAGACTGCAAAATGATGAACCAAACTCGAATCCTTCAGTATCCTCCTGATCCTTCTATGCTCTTCCTTTTTCCTTGAGGTCAAAACTCACAAGAATCACTCAAAAGCCTTAGATTTTCTCAAGAACGGCTAGGGTTTGCTATGAGAAGTGTTTGGGAGCATAAAGGGGGAATGGAGGTTGCATGAGGTTGTTTAAATAGGGTGCAAACCCCTGGATTAGGGTTTTAGTCCAGACAGCAGCTACTCGCCGAGTCCGGGACCCGACTCGGCGAGTCCATGACTTAAACTCTGCGCCTCATCCCGCTTCTACTCGGCGAGTTAGTCCTTCAACTCGCCGAGTCCAAGACCAAAAATGCAAAATAATTAAAGATTTAATAACAGAATACGTACCAAGAACCAGGTGCTACAAATCTCCCCCACTTATTTTAGACTTCGTCCTCAAAGTTTGCTGCTCGATCCTGGAACAACTCTGGGTAATGCTCCATCATCTCATCCATCAGCTCCCATGTCCATTCTGAGCCCTTCCGGTGCTGCCATTGCATCTTTACCAGCTCAACCCTCTTGTTCCTCAGATCCTTCGACTTCCGGTCGAGGATCGCTACAGGCCGCTCGATGTAATTCAGGCTGTCACCAACCTGAATGTCCTCCAAAGGTACCACTATTGGGTTGTCCACCAGGCATTTCAGCAGCTGGGAGACGTGGAAAGTGCTTTGGATCTAACTGAGTTCGGCTGGCATATCCAGCCGGTATGCCACCTTGCCCACCCGGGCTACAACCCTAAACGGTCCAATATACCTGGGACCCAACTTGCTCCGTTTCCTGAATTAGATGACGCCCTTCCAAGGCGACACCTTTAGGAGAACCATATCCCCGACCTAGAACTCCAGGTCTGATCGACGTCTATCGGCATAACTTTTCTGCCGACTCTGAGCAGTCTGAAGTCTGCTCCGGACTTGCTGAATCTTCTCTGTCATCTTGAGCACTACTTCGGTGCTCCCCATAACTCTCTGGCCAACCTCGCCCCAACATATCGGGGTCCTACACCTCCTCCCATACAACATCTCGAAGGGAGGATGTTCGATACTCGCATGATAGCTATTATTATATGAGAACTCCGCCAACGGAAGGTAGGTATCCCAGCTACCTCCGAAGTCTAAAACACATGCCTGCAGCATGTCCTCCGAAGTCTGGATGGTCCGCTCGCTCTGGCCATCCGTCTGCGGGTGAAAGGCAGTGCTGAAATGCAGATGAGTACCCAACTCGTCGTGGAATTTCTTCCAAAACCTGGAAGTGAACCGCACATCCCTATCCGAAATCACCGAGATTGGCACTCCGTGTCGCGCTACCACCTCCCTGATATAGATTTCGGCCAATTTCTCGGCCGGAATGCTCTCCTGAATCGGGATAAAGTGGGTGTTCTTGGTCAATCGATCGACGATGACCCATATCGAATCTACTCCTCGCGCGGTCCTGGGAAGCTTGGTGATAAAATCCATCGTGATGTCTTCCCATTTCCACAGCGGAATATCCAACGACTGTATCTTGCCATGTGGTCTCTGATGCTCGGCCTTGACCTTCCTGCAGGTCAAACACCACTCCACGTACCATGCCACATCCCACTTCATGTAGGGCCACCAATAGTCCAGACGAAGATCCCTATACTTCTTCGTCGCCCCGGGATGAATGGAGAACTGGGATTTATGCGCCTCTTCCATTAGGACCTGGCGCATGCCTCCATGATAAGGGACCCACACCCTACGGTGAAGAGTCAATAACCCTCGACTATCATAGTTGAAGGAGGAAACCTGCCCCACAATCCGCTCACTCTTCCGATGTTCCTCCTTCATAGCCTCCTGCTGAGCCTCCGGATCTGCTCCAACTCATGTGGTACGTGTAGATTGTACAACATCTTGAGGGCAAATACAACAGCCCCCAACTCCAAATCATGCGTCGGGTAGTTCGCCTCGTGAGGCTTCAGCTGCCTCGACACATAGGCGATGACATGCCCTCTCTGCATCAATACCGCGCCCAACCCTGCGATGGATGCATCGCAATACACAACAAAACCCTCCATGCCCTCTGGCAGGGCTAAGATTGGCGCCTCGCACAATCTCTGTCTCAATGCCTCGAACTCAGCCTGCTGCTCTGGCCCCCATCGATACACCACTGACTTCTTAGTCAGTCGGGTGAGCGGAACTGCTATCTTGCACAAGTCCTGAATGAATCTCCGATAGTAGCTTGCCAATCCCAGAAAGCTCCGAATCTCAAATGGAGACCTCGGAACCTCCCAACTCATCACGGCCTCCACTTTGGCCGGATATACCGAAATCCCGTTTTGGTTGACAAGGTGCCCAAGAAACTGCACCTCGCGCAACCAAAACTCACACTTGGAGAACTTAGCATACAAGTTCTCCCTCCTCAAAGTCTCCACAACCTCCCGCAGATGCTCCTCATGCTGCTCTCGCGTCTTGGAGAACCAAGATGCTCCCTGTAGCTGGTCAAAGAGGTCATCAATCCTCGGGAGTGGGTAGCGGTTCGTCACCGTTACCTTATTCAGCTCTCGATAATCTATACACATCCGATGCGACCCGTCCTTCTTCTTCACAAACAGAATCGGGGCTCCCCAGGGTGAACTGCTCGATCTAATGAAACCCTTGTCTAACAGCTCCTGCAGCTGTGTAGACAACTCCTGCATCTCGGGAGGAGCCAACCGATACGGTGCCTTGGCTATCGGAGCCGCACCAGGGACTAAGTCGATCCTGAACTCCACCTGTTGCTCCGAATGTATCCCATGCAACTCCTCGGGGAATACATCCGCGAAATCTCATACTACGGGCACATCGTCCACCGTCGCCCTACTCGTTTCCCGGGTATCAATAACATACGCAACATAACCTGCGCAACCCTGATGCAGGTAACGTCTAGCTCTTGCTGCTGAACAAAAAGCTGGTCCTCGCAGCGACCTCTCGCCCTGAATCACCAGCTCTCCTCCACTTGGGGTCCTGATTCGCACCAACTGCTGCGCGCAATCAATCACTGCCCTATTGGGGCATAGCCAATCCATACCAATAATAACCTTGTTCCCTCGCAAAGGTATGGGAACCAGATCCACCAGGTAGCGCTCCTCGAATAATCTCAGCACACAATCTCGAAATATCGTCGATTCTCGCACCGATCAGTCGTCTGCAATCTCTACCTCTAGAGGGCAATCCAACATGCCTGAAGACTCGGAAAAATCTCTTGCTGAGTGCAAGAGAAACAAACGATCGGGTAGCGCCTGAATCAAACAACACCTGAACTGGGATGCCGTTC
The DNA here is from genome assembly GCF_002870075.4 of Lactuca sativa. Lineage (NCBI taxonomy): Eukaryota > Viridiplantae > Streptophyta > Magnoliopsida > Asterales > Asteraceae > Lactuca > Lactuca sativa. The sequence goes on from NC_056626.2 coordinate 379,059,895, forward strand.
ACAAGGAACGATCCTACACAGAGCACATATCAATAACATAAACATCATAAAAATAAATCAGAGGGAAAAAATCATACCCGTCATGTAACATCCCGAAATTCAGGTTCAACCATTTTACCCTTCTTTTTTTCCAAGTTGTCATGTTAGGTCCCTTTGTGAAAATGCTAAGCTTGTGAGTACGCTGCGCGTACTCACGTGCTTATTTGGTACGCGGATTCATCCGGGTACGCTAGACGTACCTAAGGTTACGTCGGGCGTAACCGGCCCAGATGCAAAACCCTAATATGACTTGAGGGCTATAAAAGGAATTAGATGGTCTTGTCTCTTAGCCACCATCTTACAGAAAGAAACCTTAGAGAGTATTCCCTTCGTCCTTGGCTTGTGTGTGAGTGTTCTAAGCGTCAAAGTGCCATTTCAAGGTGGTGAAAGAGAAGAGGAGGCAATTGTAGAAGCTAGAAGTTGGTGGACAAGAGTAGATCTGAGGTCTAAAAAGGTTGGAGCTTCTTCCTGAGGTATAAAGTTCAGAACTTGCCTTGTTATTTGTGTTGTGTGCTTCTTGGACCAAATTCTAGGGTTTTGGTCCCAAGATAGAGACTTTATGAGCAAATAGTCTCCATTGGCCTAGATCTATCATATTTCACGACTATATGAGTTGTATGTTCATAAAAATGCAATCTTGGACATGATTGTTGAGCCATGCATGAGATCTAGACTTTTGGAGGAGAAAGGAAAGATGTTAGAAGGTGTAGGAACCTTTATAGCCATGCAAAGGCTTAAAGGTTTCGACTTTATGGATTAAGAGGTATTAGATTGGCCAGATCTAGAATGTTATATTATGTCTTAACTGTTTAAGACACTCAAATGAGGAAAGTAAGAAACTAGGATTTACGCTGGGCGTAATCCCAGTACGCGCCGCGTAGGGGGTCGCGTTCCCCAATTTTGGAGTGCAAGGGTATGCCCCGCTTATAGGAATTAGTACGCCCCGCGTACTGCTTGCTATTGACTTTTGTTGACTTTTAGGGTTTTGGTCAACATGTGGACTTTTGGGTCAGGGAGGGGTAAAATGGTCTTTTACCCTTCTGTGGGATTGTAGAAAGGGGTGTAGTATATCCATGAGAGCCGTTAATGATTTGGAATGATTATTTGTTGTGATTAGGCGAGGCTAGGTCATTGTTTCGAGATTCAGAAATATCGAGCACGTGAGATACTAGACATCATACGAGATGAGTCTTCTCACTATACTGTACCTGGAAGGGTACCTATGTGTGACCGGAAGGTCTGATATGCTATGAGATGTATGCATTATATGCTATGAGTTGCCTGTTTCGTATGCGCTATGTATGCTATGCTTGAAAAGGGCCGGAAGGCATTATGATGAGGACGGGAAGGTCAGGGAGTTATGGACCGGAAGGTCGACACGGGTAGGACCGGAAGGTTTACTGGGTTGGGATGGAAGTCCCCTGAGACACATGGATCGGAAGGTCGTGTGGAGTAGGGCCTGGAAAGGCGTATGTGTGTAAGTGGTATATTAGGGAAACTCACTAAGATTCTTGCTTACAGTGTTTATGTGTAATGTGTTTCAGGTACTAGTGAGGACCGTGGGAAGGCGCCGGCGTGACTTGTACACACACACACAAGCGGATTTGGATATGTTTGATCTTGGGATTGATATGTTTTGTATTATGACCATGTTACATTGGATTCTATGGTTTGTATTGAACGGAATTATGTTTTAAAGAAATGAAAAATTGTTTTGAAAATTTACGTTGTTACAAGTTGGTATCAGAGCCTTGGTTTGAGGGATTAGGATACACCTTCGGGCGTAACTGAACTCAAACTGAGGATTTAAGAAAATTTTCAAACGATAAAAACTAATTTTTCTAAAAAGCAAGAGATTTTGAGACAACCAGAGCGGAGCAGTGTGTATGGTCAGCCCGCGCCCGAACGGTGAACCCCTAAAATGCCCTTATGTTATGTGTTATGAGATATGATATGTTATATTATGCATGCTAGTGCTGGCTAGGTGCTCATATTAGGACTAGAGTGGCCTGATTTTGTGATGCCTTAGCCTAGGAAGGATTGTGCTGCTATGTGATGCTTGAGAACGAGTACGTAGCAGTGAGGGACTGATAAGAGGTCTACCGAAGGGTAGCCTATGCCAGTGAGATATAGAGTACTTGTGACCTAGGATCCAAGGAGGAGGACTTAGGGTGAATACTGATGCGATGTAGGCGGTAGTATAAGGGCCCGTACTACTGAGGACACCGGAGCAGTGCGCACTCTAAGTAAGAATCCTTTAGGTACTAAGGAACAAGTAGGGTCAAGTTATCGAGTGCGAGCATGCTCGAATGATTCCTTGATATTATTATGTTATATTTCAGGGACATCATGGTTGGGACACGCCACAGACCTGAGGCAAGCGGTGTGAGCGACGAGGAGCTTCGTCAGATGATCCACGATGAGGTGGTTGCGGCGATCAGGGCCGAGATTTCGGAGATGTTTGGGTCTATCAAGATCACACTGATTGAGACTTTTGATGAGCGGTACGCCGCGATGACTGAGGCTGCAGCCGCTGCAGCTACAACAGCTGTTGCTGTTGCCAGGCCTCAGGGAGGTGACTCGTTGTTGTTCCAGGAGTTCAGCAACACGAAGCTACCTGAGTTTGATGGGACGCAGGATCCGATCGCTGTGATGAGATGGATTGCTGATATTGAGGGATGCTTCTATACGTGTTCATGTCCGGAGCATCTGAGGGTACGGTTCGCTTTGAACCAGCTTCGCTTGGGAGTGAAGGATTGGTGGAAGTTCGTGACGGCGAGCTTCACTCTTGCAGAGATTTCAACGATGACCTGGGAGAGGTTCACCACCATGTTCAGAGATGAGTATGTTCCCCCGGTGGAGAGGGAATGGTTGGTTCAGGAGTTCTTGACCCTCAAGCAGGGTAATGATTCGGTTACTGTGGTCACCCAGAAGTTTCATGAGAGGGCGATGTTCTGCCCTTAGCAGGTGTCTACTGAGCAGGCACGGATGAGCCGGTATTTGGGCATTCTGAGGAGGGACATTTGGGAGTTCGTGTCGAACTCGACGTACCAGACATTTGCTGAGCTCCACGCAAATGCCCGGAAGAGGGAGATTGAGTTGGAGACTTAGGCCAGGGAGGAGGCCGAGTCTCAGAGGATGGATCGACGACCGACTCAGTCTCAATCGGCAGCTAAGTGGACCAAGTCCGCTGATTCGAGGACTGGAGGCCAGAAGGGCCGCACTTGTGAGAAGTGTGGCAAGGGTCATGAGGGGGCCTGTCGATCGAGTGCTTGCTACAAATGTGGCAAGGAGGGGCGTATCGCCAAGGATTTCCCCAAGGGATTTATGGTTTGCTTTCATTGCAACCAGACTGGCCATCAGAAGGCCGAGTGTCCACAGTTGCATTAGGGATCAACATAGGGATCCGCACCTGCTTCTAGGGTTACCGAGGTTCGATCAGTGAAGGCCAAGGCTCCGAAGGCTCGTGGGAGAGCTTTCCAGTTGACTACGGAGGAGGTCCGCGCAGCGCTCGATGTTGTGGCTGGTATGTATTTTGTATTTATCTTTTTGTTGAGATATTGTGCTTATATGATGATATGCATAGGTACTTTTCTTGTAAGTTCTGTACTTGCTTTGGTGTTATTTGACTCGGGTGCAACTTGGTCATTTTTTTCCTAGGCATTTATTCAGCACATTAGTATCCGTCGAGAGGCGTTGGATCGACCTCTGCGAGTTTCCATAGCTGACGAGCCAGCAATGTATGCTACGGATGTGATTCAAGGATGTATCCTTGAGATCTTTGGTGTGGAGTTCCCGATAGATCTGGTCCCGATTGCGATGGGTGACGTGTGTGTTATAGTAGGCATGGATTGGTTGAGTCGATTTGGAACTGTTATAGACCGCGAGCGTCAGTTGGTGACGATACGAGACCCCAGTGGGGGAGTACTTACGGTGTATGGCGAGGGAACCCGATGTGGGTAAGCGTTTTGCTCGGCTACCAGGGCGAGACAGAGTTTGCAGCATTGCTGCAGTGGATTCGTAGCCTATGTGATGGACACGCGAATGGCCGCTGGGAGGCCAGGTTCGATTGATGAGGTTCCAATAGTGTGCGAGTTCCCGAATGTTTTTCCTGAGTAATTGTCGGGTGTGCCTCCCGAGAGGCAAGTGGAGTTCCGTATCGATTTGGTTTCAGGAGTAGCACCTATCGCCAACGCGCCTTATCGCCTCGCGCTGCCAGAGATGCAGGAGTTATCCTCGCAGCTTCAGGAGCTGCTGGGGAAGGGGTTTATTCGACCAAGTAGCTTGCCTTGGGGAGCACCGATCCTTTTTGTCAAGAAAAAGGATGGTTCACACCGGATGTGCATTGATTATCGGGAGTTGAACAAGTTGACGGTCAAGAACCGTTATCCGTTTCCGAGGATCGATGATCTGTTCGATCAGTTGCGGGGGGCGTCTTGGTTCTCCAAGATAGACTTGAGGTCGGGTTATCATCAGATGCGGGTTCGGGATGAAGATATCCAGAAGACAGCGTTCAGAACTCGTTATGGGCATTACGAGTTCGTTGTGATGCCTTTTGGGCTCACCAATGCACCAGCTACGTTCATGGATCTCATGAACAGGGTGTACAGACCGATGTTGGATCGGTCGGTGATCGTATTCATTGATGATATTTTGGTGTATTCGAGGTCTAGAGAACAACATGAGGAGAATTTGAGGGAGATCCTTGGAGTTCTGAGATCGGAGAGGCTTTATGCCAAGTTCTCCAAGTGTGAGTTCTGGTTACATGAGGTCCAGTTCTTGGGACATCTCGTCAACCAGAATGGGATATTGGTCGATCCGGCCAAGATTGAGGCGATCATGAGGTGGGAGGTGCCGAGATCGCCCACCGGGATCAGGAGCTTTCTAGGATTGGCCGACTATTATCGGAGATTTATTAAGGATTTCTCCAAGATCGCCGTGCCACTCACCAAGTTGACCTGGAAGGGTGTCGCTTTTTCCTGGGGTCTGGAGCAGCAGACCTCATTTGAGACACTTCGCCAGAAGTTGTGCGAAGCCTCGGTGCTCGCACTCCCGAAAGGGATGGAGGATTTTGTGGTGTACTGTGATGCATCGATATCCGGGTTGGGAGCAGTGCTTATGCAGAGGGGGCATGTGATAGCACATGCATCGAGGCAGCTGAAGCCTCATGAGTCGAGGTATCCCACCCATGATCTGGAGCTGGGGGCTGTGGTGTTTGCCTTCAAGATTTGGCGTCACTATCTGTATGGGGTTCGGTATACCATATACACGGACCACAAGAGTTTGAAGTACTTGATGGATCAGCCAAACCTGAATATGCGCTAGAGGAGATGGTTGGATGTGGTAAATGATTATGATTGTGAGATCGTGTACCACCCGGGCAAGGCTAATGTTGTAGCCGATTCCTTGAGCCGTAGGGCGGAGAGCGCCCCGATACGATACGTTTGTATGAGGTTGACAATCATGACTCCGATGTTGGACACCATTCGAGGGGCCCAGGTGGAGGCCGTGAGACCGGAGAACTGCAAAAGGGAGCGGGTGATCGGGCAGGTATCGGAGTTCGTTACCGATAGTCGAGGACTTATGACTTTTCAGGGTCGGATTTGGGTATCGTTTATGGGCGGAACGCGTACCATCTTGATGGAGGAGGCCCATAGATCAAGGTTCTCGATCCATCATGGGGCCACTAAGATGTTTTTGGACCTGAAAAGGTAATATTGGTGGCCCTACATGAAGAGAGATGTCGCATGGTTCGTGGAGAGGTGCTTGACCTGTCGCAAGGTTAAGGCCGAGCACCGGTGTCCACATGGTAAGTTGCAGCCATTGGAGATTCCCGAGTGGAAGTGGGAACATGTTACCATGGATTTTATCACCAAATTGCCAAGGACTGCAAGTGGTGTCGATGCGATTTGGGTGATTGTGGACAGGTTGACGACGAACGCTCACTTTCTTGCTATCAGTGAGAGCTCTTCTGCTGAGAGGCTGGCAGAGTTATACGTGAGGGCGGTGGTATCGTGGCATGGAGTTTTGATCTCGATTTTTCAGACCGAGATGTGCGTTTTACTTCTAGATTTTGGAAGAAGTTTCACGAGGAGTTGGGTACGAGGCTGCATTTTAGTACTGCATACCACCCACAGACGGACGGACAGAGTGAGCGGACGATTCAGACGCTCGAGGACATGATTCGGGCATGCGTATTGGATTTCGGAGGGAGTTGGGACACGTATTTTCCCTTGGCTGAGTTTTCCTATAACAACAACCATCACTTGAGCATTGGTATGCCACCCTTTGAGCTGTTGTATGGGAGGAAGTGTGGGACCCCATTTGCTGGGGTGAAGTAGGGCAACATGTGATGGGTAGTACGGAGATAGTGCTTCGGACGACAGAGCAGATACAACAGGTCAGACATAGGTTGTTGACCGCTTAGAGTCGTCAGAAAAGTTATGCAGATAGGCGACGATCCGAGCTCGAGTTTTAGATTAGGGATTTTGTACTCCTGAAGGTGTCTCCTTGGAAAGGAGTGATTCGATTCAGGAGGAGGGACAAGCTGGGGCCCCGGTATATTGGGTCGTTTAGAGTGATTGCGAGGGTAGGTAGAGTAGCATATCGATTGGAGCTACCTACGGAGTTGAGCCAGATTCATGATACCTTCCACGTGTCTCAGTTGAGGAAGTGTATAGCCGACGAGTCGGCGATAGTGCCACTAGAGGATATTCAGGTGGATGCGGACCTGAATTATGCCGAGAGGCCAACTGCTATTCGGGATCGAAAGATCAAGGTTCTGAGGGACAAGGAGGTACCGTTGGTACAGGTTCAGTGGTAGCATCGGAAGGGGTACGAGCTGACGTGGGAGTCAGAGTCAGAGATGCGAGAGCAGCATCCGGAGTTGTTTTCGGTAAGAGACTTCGAGGGCGAAGTCTGGTTCTAGTGGGGGAGAATTGTAACATCCCAAAATTCAGTTTCAACCATTTAACTCTTCTTCTTTTCCAAGTTGTTATGTTAGGTCCCTTTGTGAAAATGCTAAGCTTGTGAGTACGCTGGGCGTACTAAGGAGTACGCTGCGCGTACCCGCGCGCTTATTTTGTATGCGGATTCATCCGGGTACGCTGGGCGTACCTAAGGTTACGCCGGGCGTAACCGACCCAGATGCAAAACCCTAATATGACTTGAAAGGCTATAAAAGGAATGAGAAGGTCTTGTGTCTCAGCCACCATCTTACAGAAAGAAACCCTAGAGAGTATTCCCTTCGTCCTTCTCTTGTGTGTGAGTGTTCTAAGCTTCAAAGTGCCATTTCAAGGTGGTGAAAGAGAAGAGGAGGCCATTGTAGAAGCTAGAAGTTGGTGGACAAGAGTAGATCTGAGGTCTACAAAGGTTGGAGCTTCTTCCTCAGGTTTAAAGTTCAGAACTTGCCTTGTTATTTATGTTGTGTGCTTCTTGGACCAAATTATAGGGTTTTGGTCCCAAGATGGAGACTTTATGAGCAAATAGTCTCCATTGGCCTAGATCTATCATATTTCACGACTATATGAGTTTTATGTTCATAAAAATGCAATCTTGGACGTGATTGTTGAGCCATGCATGAGATCTAGACTTTTGGAGGAGAAAGGAAAGGTGTTAGAAGGTGTGGGAACCTTTATAGCCATGCAAAGGCTTAAAGGTTTCGACTTTATGGATTAAGAGGTATTAGAATGGCCAGATCTAGAATGTTATATTATGTCTTAACTGTTTAAGACACTAAAATGAGGAAAGTAAGATACTGGGATTTACGCTGGGCGTAATCCCAGTACGTGCCGCGTAGGGAGTGGCGTTCCTCGATTCTGGAGTGCAAGGGTACGCCCCGCTTACAGGAATTGGTACGCCCCGCGTACTGCTTGCTGTTGACTTTTAGGGTTTTGGTCAACATGTGGACTTTTGGGTCAGGGAGGGGTAAAATGGTCTTTTACCCTTCTGTGGGATTGTAGAAAGGGGTGTAGTATATCCGTGAGAGCCGTTAATGATTTGGAATGATTATTTGTTGTGATTAGGCGAGGCTAGGTCATTGTTTCGAGATTCAGAAATATCGAGCACGTGAGCTACTAGACATCATACGAGGTGATTCTTCTCACTATACTGTACCTGGAAGCATACCTATGTGTGACCGGACGGTCTGATATGCTATGAGATGTATGCATTGTATGCTATGAGTTGCCTGTCTCGTATGCGCTATGTATGTGATATGTATGTTATGCTTGATAAGGGTCGGAAGGCATTATGATATGAGTCGGAAGGCATTATGATGAGGACCGAAAGGTCAGGGAGTTATGGACCGGAAGGTTGACACGGGTAGGACCGGAAGGTTTACCGGGTTGGGACGGAAGTCCCCTGAGACACATGGACCGGAAGGTCGTGTGGATTAGGGCTTGGAAAGGCGTATGTGTGTAAGTGGTATATTGGGGAAACTCACTAAGATTCTTGCTTACAGTGTTTATGTGTAATGTGTAACTGAAATGCTCGGCTCCACACCACTGGAGCCTCTGCCTTGACCTTCCGGCCATCTGTAACCCGCGTCGTCGCTGAGACCGACGCCGTTGCTGGCGCTGCTGCCAATCTCGGGCAACTGGCCCTTTTGTTGCCCCTCTGATTGCAATGGAAGCATATCAGGTCTGTCATCTGTACCGCAGGGGCGGGGGCAGTACAATCCCTGCCAAAATGCCCCACCTTGCCACACTTATAGCAGCCCAAACCCGGCCCAGTGCGACAAGCTCCCTCGTGTGACCGACCGCATTTCCCACAGCGGTCCCGTCCTGCTGGCCTTTCGACCTACCATCAGATCCCTTGGGCTTCTTCCCCGAAGGCCCAGTCGTCAGCCCCTCCACTGCCTTCCTCTTCTAGACGTGCTCCAGATCAAGCTCCCTCTCCCTAGCCCTGGCAATCATAGAATCCAGGGTAGGGCAAGCTGAAAAACTAACATGCTCCCGAATGTCATCTCGTAGCATGTCGTGGTAGCGGGTCCTCCTCATATCCTCATCTCCCGCATACTGGGGCACCAACAATTCCCTCTCTCGGAACTTGGCGGTGATCTCCGCCATAGTCTCCGTAGTCTGCCTCATATCCAAGAACTCCCTGGCTAGCCGCTGAAGCTCCACAGCTGGCGCAAACTCTGCCTTGAATCTGGTCACAAAGTCTGACCATGTCATAGCCTCAATAGCCGAGTCTCTCAATGAGTCACCAACAGACTCCCACCAATCTCTAGCCCTGTCTCGCAAGCATCTTGTTGCATATCTCACCTTCGACCCCTCCGAGGAGAAGCTCGTCAGCTACACAGACTCAATGTTTGCGATCCATCTCCTAGCGGCAACGGGGTCTTTCACCACATGGAAATCTGACGCACCACTCCCTCGAAAGTCCTTAAAGGACAGTGTGCGCGTACCCACCTGGCTAGACGCCATATCACTCCTGAATGCTCGGAGGCGGTCCTCCATCAGCTCAACAATCCCTTCCTTGATCGACCCGAAAATGATAGGGGTCGACTCAAGGATGCCTCTCGTGATCTCAAACGTGATGAGCTCGCGCAACCCGTCATCAACCTGCTCGGATCCCGCACCCGAGCCTGATCCCGATCCTGATCCGGAACCTCCTGCTCCATGTCGTGTGGTCACCATGCTGAAAATACACGTGAAATGTCAGGATCATACATATACTCGAGAGATCTAACACACTCTCCAAGGTTCCTGGTTTCATCTAGGCCCTCCTTGATTCGAGTACGGGTCCTATGCTTTCAGTAGTACGGGCCCATACTACCTTCCACATCTACCCGTGCTTTCCTCAAGGATTGCTTCGACTTCCCCAAGTCCCTTTTACCGATACGCTTTCCACTGACCTCATCCTAGGCTTCCCTAGGGCACTCTCCGGCCTACCCTCCGCCATCAGCTGCACTAGGAGTCCCCACCACCTCCCCCTATATAGATTATGGATACTGTCACATATCCGTTCATTAGTTAGTCGAAGGTGGCCAGAACCCCCATAGCACAAAGCAAGCAACATTTGTGCATCGAGTAACCAAATCAGGCATAACCTATACATGCCATCCTACTACAGACTAAACAGCCCTAGCATACAGCTCATACAATAGGCATATAAGGCATCCTCCTAGATCCTTAACCCTAACTAGCATGCAACTCACATAATCAAATATCAGGCACACAAGGCATCCTCCTAGATCCTTAGTCCTATTCTAACATGCAATTCTGAATCAAATCCATATAGCATAACATAACAAGTATGGGTATCTTGGGGAAAACTTACTTGAGCCCGGCCGGTTGCATGCATCACACACCTTGTCTTTCTTAAAATATTTACATTTAGATTTTTAGAAACATTTTATTGTAAAAATCTTTTAGCCCCTCAGTTTGAGTCCAGACAGCCCCAAGGGTGTGTCCGAATCCCTCAAACCATGGCTCTGATACCAACTTCTAACATCCCAAAATTCAAGTCCAAAAATTTCATTTTTAATTAATTAACTCATAAAACATTCACTAGAAAATATTATATAAACACATCATCTCATAAAATCAAGTATCATGTTTGAAACCCACAACATAAACAAATATCATATCAGAGTACAATCCCAGAAAAACACCGTGCGGAAAATCAGATGTGTGTGTGATGCCATGCTACGTCGCCGGCTCTTTCCCCTTAGACGAAGAGGTACCTGAAACCAAAAACTGAAACCGTAAGCACAAAGCTTAGTGAGTTCCCCCATCATACCACATACCATACAATACCATCGATATCTTTCAACCTGTAATCATCATCGGTATCTTTCAACCGGTAATCGTCATCGGTATCTTTCAACCGTTAATCATCATCGGTATCTTTCAACCGGTAACTGGGGACTATTCCACCCCCTTACCACTAGCATACAATAACAAGATATAAGCATACGGTCAGACATATTCGGGTACTGACCTACCCGTTGGTCCTAAGGACCACTATCAGGGAAACTATCCCTATCATGCACGTAACATATCATACAGATATAACTAATATCCAAACACATACCAGACCTAGATAATTATCACAAAGACAATCATCTTCTAAATACTCCTCATTAGTGGGCCGACATTGTGGCCTTAGATCCACCCCTACTGGAAGGTAACTCACCTCGTACAGGTAGTTGCTGATAATCAGTGCGGGAAACATCCGTCCGCTGCTGCTCCGGAAATCCTTCTGCTACAAACCCCACAAAACTCAGTTAGAAACTGATTTCTATACCCTTAGGGTAAAATGACCATTTTAACCCTAACCAAGTCAAGTCAAAGTCAAAGTCAACTTCCAGTTGACCCGACTCGCCGAGTTGGGACCACAACTCGCCGAGTCCCTCACTCTCTACTCGTCCTTATCTGCGACCCTACTCGTCGAGTTGGGACGTCAACTCGACGAGTTCTTCTCTCATCCGAACGCCCCATGAAAACTTATCCGACTCGCCGAGTTGATGAACAACTCGTCGAGTTGGCCTTCATCTGATGAACCAGATCTGTCCTCAACTCTCCGAGTTAATGAACAACTCGCCGAGTTCTATGGAGATTGGCTTAGACTCAGCGAGTCCGTTCATGCACTCGCCGTGTACCATGAATTTCCATAACAATTTGCTTAGTCCAGAACGTTGGGTCACTCCCCGGGACTCCCTAAAACCTTTCCACACTCAACTGGTCCTTTTGACCCTTACTGATATGGGACAGAACCCTTGGACTCGCTGAGTCCAGGAATGGACCCGTCGAGTTCATCACATCCCCTCCTTAAAACTTCGATTTCTGATGTACAACACTTGTCCAAAAGATAGATCCAAGCCCCTAAACTCGATCTAGCACGTAAAGTTACAAACTTTACGTGCATGCATGGGACTTTTGAGCTTAAAAGTCTCTAAAATGGTTCTTTTGTTGCATGGGGCCTTCCTTGGGTGCAAAGGAACCCAAATCTGTCTTGTGACTCCAATAATGACATGATCCAGAAGCTCAAATCCCCAACCATGTTTGTAAACATGGTTGGCCACCAAAAATGGCTTATAAAAGCCCTAAATCACCTCAAAGAGGGATCTAACAAATAAATGAGCAAGGTTCATACTTTATACCTTCTGTAGACTGCAAATGATGAACCAAACTCGAATCCTTCAGTCTCCTCTTGATCCTTCTATGCTCTTCCTTTTTCCTTGAGGTCAAAACTCACAAGAATCACTCAAAAGCCTTAAATTTTCTCAAGAACGGCTAGGGTTTGCTATGAGAAGTGTTTGGGAGCATAAAGGGGGAATGGAGGCTGCGTGAGGTTGTTTAAATAGGGTGAAAACCCCTGGATTAGGGTTTTAGTCCAGACAGCAGCTACTCGCTGAGTCCGGGACCCGACTCGGCGAGTCCATGACTTAAACTCCGCGCCTCATCCCGCTTCTACTCGGCGAGTTGGTCCTTCAACTCGCCGAGTCCAAGACCAAAAATGCAAAATAATTAAATATTTAATAACAGAATACGTACCAAGAACCAGGTGCTACATTGCAGCACTTGAAGTTAGTGGGAAAAACTATGTGCCATGGATGATAAATGTAAAAACGCATCTTGAGTCCATGGGAATCTCAAATTCTATATATGAATTTAATAATTGTTTGACATAGGACAAGGCGAAAGCACAAGTTTTCCTTCGTAATCATATTGATGAAATGTTGAGATTTGAATATCTTGATATTATTGATCCAAGTATTTTCTAGAATCTCTTGAAAGAAAGATTTGATCTTCAAAAGGAAGTTATACTTCCAAATTCTAGAGATGAATGGAGAACACTGAGGTTTCAAGACTTCAAGACAGTAAATGAATACAACTCAATTTTGTTCAGAATATGTTCACAACTCAAGTATTGTGGACAAGAAGTTACCGATGAAGATATGTTAGAGAAAACTTACTCCACGTTTCATGTAACAAAAATTACCTTGATGCAACAACATTTGTTGCAAAAGTTCACAAAATATTCTGAATTGAATGCATGCATGCTTGTTGCAGAGCAAAACAATAAGCTCTTGATGAAAAACCATGAATCTCGTCCAACGGGATCAGTAACACTTCCTGAAGCAAATGCTACAAATACAGATGGTCATCGAAACAATACACATGGACGAGGGCATGGTCGTGGTCGAGGACGAGGCCATGACTATTTTAATCGAAACCAAAGCCAAAATCATAACCATAATTTTGCTCGTGGACAAGGTAATAATCATGGTCGTGGCTAGAAAAGGAATGGTTACCAATCTTCACAAAGAAACAATGTCCATACACAAGACAAGGCCAAAGTGGCAGGGCATGATGTTGGGACATCATTGAAATCTGATGGTTCATGTTATAGATGTGGTAGCACAGGCCATTGGTTAAGGATCAGTTGCACACATGCAAACCTTTGTCAACTTTATCAAGATTCCATTAAAGGAAAAGAAAAAGAATCAAACCTCATTGATAATGTTGAATGCATTCCGCTAAGTATTGTTGATTTCTGTAGTGACATGGAAGACATAAACAAAAATATTTATATTATTGTTCTTGTAAACCTATTTTTCCTTCCTTTGTTTTTCATGTAATGTCTTTCCTCCAGTAAATGAACTTTCTTTATAATAATTATTTTGATTATGTTTATTAGCTTATTAATTCTTTCATATGTGAAGTTTAAGATAAGCCCAACTGGAGCACAACACCAAGAAAAGGTTGGAGATCTTTGTATAGTAGATAGTGGTAGTACCCATACTATTCTGAAATCAAAGAAATATTTTCAAAATTAGTACCAACAAAAACAGTCATACATAAAATATTAGGTCCTATAGACTTGATAGAGGAAATTGGGAAAGCCCATTTTATATTACCAAATGGTACAAGATTTTGTATAGAAAATGCCTTACTTTGTCTAAAGTCTAATAAAAACTTACTAAGTTTCAGTGACATATATTTCAAAGGATAGGACACAAAAACTGCGACCATTGAAAATAAGAAATATATGTATATTATAGACAAAAACTATGTGCTTGAAAAACTACCAACACTTAATTATGGTCTACATTATACATATATACATATGATTAAATCAAATATGTTAGTCAAAGAGAAACATTATGATCCTGGGACATTCAGTTTATGGCATGATAGGTTGGGCCACCTAGGATTAGCAATGATGTAAAGGATAATTGAGAATACGCATGGGCACCCATTGAAGGACCAAAAGTTCCCCCAATCCAGTAGCATTAGACCTTGTACATTTTGTTCCCATGGAAATTTAATTATAAAACATTCTCCAATGAAAGTTGAAAGGGAGACACCTAGATTTCTAAAAAGAATTCAAGGTGATATATGTGGAACAATTCATCCACCATTTGGACCATTTAGATATTTTATGGTCCTAATAGATGCATCCAGCAAATGGTCTCATGTTTTCCTATTATCAACTCATAATATGGCATTTGCAAAGTTTCATGCTCAAATTATTAAATTAAGAGCACATTTCCCTAATTATACTATCAAAAGGTTGAGATTTGATAATGTCGGTGAATTTACTTCACAAGCATTTAACGACTATTTTATGTCTATTGGAATTATTGTTCAACATCCAGTTGCTCAAGTACACACACAAAATGGTTTAGCTGAATCACTGATTAAACGTCTCCATCTAATAGCTAGACCATTGTTAATGAGGACTAAACTTCCTGTTTCTATTTGGGACCGTGCAATCTTACATGTTGGATCATTGATACGCATGAGATCAAGTTCATATCATGTGTATTCTCCCCTACAACTTGCTTTTGGTCAAGAGCCAAATATATCTCATTTGAGAATTTTTTTAGTGTTTAGTATATGTCCCCATTGCACCACCACAACAGATAAAAATGGGTCCTCAAAGAAGGTTAGGAATATATTGGTTATGAGTCAGTCTCTATTATAAGATATCTTGAACCTTTAATAGATGATATTTTCACAACACGCTTAGCTGATTGCCAATTTGATGAGGCACATTTCCCATCATTATGAGGAGAAAAAAAGATTATAGAAAAGGATGTTTCATGGCATGAGCCTTCTTTATCATATCTTTACCCTCACACAAAGCAATGTGAAATGGAAGTTCAAAAGATACTGCATTTTCAAGACATTGCAAATTGACTGATGCATTTACTGACATGAAAAGGGTGACTAAATCATATATGCCAGCTGTCAATGTTCGAACTTGAATTGAAAATCCATATGGATAATCTGATGATAAAGTCACTCAAGATTCTAAAACACGTCTGAAGCATGGAAGACCATTTGGTTATAAGTATAAGAACCCACGAAAAAGAAGAGGAGTAAAAAATACACTAGATTATAAGGAAAGTGTTCCTGGAGAAACACGAAATATCAAAATTCCCCCAGGAAAGGAAGATGTTGCACTGAATAATGGTCAAACAAATAGAATATGTGACCAAAATGAAACTGATAATATAAGTGCAATATTTTCTGATTCAGTTGCATGAAATATTATGAATAGTGATCCTGAACCACAATATGTCATTGAATGTCAAATAAGAAATGATTGGGCTAAATAGAAAGAGGCTATGCAAGTTGAATTAAATTTTCTTAACAAGGGAAAGGTTTTGGGGTTCGTTATCCTCATAGATGGAGTTGTGAACCATTAGGGTATAGATGGATCTTCGTATGGAAAAGAAATGAGAAAGAAGAAAGCAACAAGGCTAGACCAGTGGCTCAAGGTTTCTCTCAAAGACCTAAAATTGATTATGAGGAAACTTATTCAATGGTAATGGATGCAACCACTTTTAGGTATTTAATCAGGTTGACAGTCTCTAAAATTTTAGAGATGCGTCTTATGGATGTTGTTACATCTTACATGTATGGATCACTTGATAGGTGATATTTATATGAAAATCTCTGAAGGATTTAAAATGTCTGAAACATTAAGTGCAAAATCCAAAGAAATCTATTATATAAAATTGAAAAGATCTTTGTATGGGTTAAAGCAATCTGGACGCATGTGGTACAATCGTTTGAGTGATTATTTGACAAGTAAAAGTTATAAAAATAACACTATTTTTCCATGCGTATTCATTAAGAAAACATATGGGTATGTGATTATAGCAGTCTATATTGACGATCTAAACATCATTGGAACGAAAAAACAAATACTTGAAGTGATTGAACTTTTAAAGAAAGGATTTGAAATGAAAGATCTTGGAAAGACCAAATATTGTCTCAAACTGGATACGAATTCATGAACTAAGGCATTGTAATTTCATGGCACTCTTAAAAGCAAACACTTGTCGCCACATCCTCAAATCATGTTGAAGTAATTGTACTAAATGAAGTTAGTAAAGAATGCACATGGTTAAGATCGATGAGACAACTCATTTTGTCTTCACGTGGACTAGATAAAGATAAGTTCCAACTTTAATTTATGAAGATAACTCAGCATGTGTTACTTAAATGAAAGAAGGATATATCAAGAGCGACAAAATAAAACATATACCTCCAAAGTTTTTTGAGTACATTCAAAAGCTTATAAAAGATCAAAGAGTTGAGATAGATTATGTTCGATCCAGCAACAATATAACAGACCTTTTCACGAAAGCACTTCCTGCTGAAATCTTCAGAAAACATGTACATGGCATCGGGATGCGACATGTGCATAAAACGTAACGTAACATATGTCTAAATAAGGGGGAGTCAACTATATATTGTATTCGTTTTCCCTTCGTTAAAGTTTTTTTTTCATACTGGATTTTCTTTAACAAGGTTTTTAATGAGACAGTACTTCAAGGTTGAACTCATATTAGAAAAAATTTTCATCCAAGGGGGAGTGTTATAAAAATTACATCAAATTATTGAGTTAGACAATGCAAGTGGATGAACAATTTTCACCCATTAGATAATTTCATTTACCTATTGAATTACTATTTTGATGAAGAATGAATAGGATGTTATGTCATATAAATACCCATCAAATGTAAAGAGAAAAACACACCATCTTGAAGACAATCTTCTAAGTATTCCAAAATCCTCTCAAATCTCCTTCTTTTATTTATAATATTTTAGATTAGTTTTGTTAGTTTTACTTTTAATTAAATCAGATTTATCACACACACACACACATATATATATATATATATATATATATATATATATATATATATATATATATATATATATATATATATATATATATATGGTTAGGTTCATGTGAGACAAACCTAATTTCGTCAGACCATGAGACACAATCCTAACCACTCATTTTGTAGATTAAAAAAAAAATAGTTTTAAAATGTAAAATAATTGAAAATTTTCGAAAATTTTTTTAAAATATTATTTTCTTCATTTAAGTTTTCCAAAAAAATAAGGTAAAATAAAAAAATTACCGTTTTTTTAGGTATTCTATTAGAATATTATGGTAGAATATTAGAATATTTACATATATGACAAATCAAAATACTAGAATATTCTAAAATTCTAAAAATCACATTAGAATATTTACAGTGTAATATTGTATTAGAATACTTCACGTATTTTTCAAAAAAACAGTAATTTTTATTTATTATTTATTTATTTATTTTTATTTTTTAGGTAAATAAAATAACGAAAATAATAATTAAAAAAAATTGGATTTTTTTTTTTATTTTGCATTTTAAAATTATTTTTAGATTGCGTTTCACGGTCTTACAAAATTAACATGATTTCGAATGAACCTGAATATATATATATATATATATATATATATATATATATATATATATATATATATATATATATATATATATATATATATATATATATATATATATATATATATGGGGAGGTACGAGTGAGTAGTTATAAAATTAACCTATATAATACGTATAACCCGAATAAAGTTAATTAAATTATATTGCTTTTTTCATAAACGTAAGGATGATATCATAGATGACATTAGTCGATGTTGATTGGGAGGATAAGGTCTAGACAACCATGGCAAATTAGTCCATTATATTTGGCTTTTTTCCCTTTTCGTGAGGACAAAACTTAGGCTCCTATGTACTTAACAGTCAACATGTCACACTTTCATATTTGGTTGTTTCTTATGAAGTTAAGAGATAGTATTTTATCTATTCATTTAATAACTAGTGAATTCTTTTTATATTTGGTGGATAAAATGACTAAATTATATATAAGAATTGCAAAAAAAAAGGATCAAATGGATTGAATGCTATCCAACTTGTATTTTCACACACACACACACACACACACACACACACACACACATATATATATATATATATATATATATATATATATATATATATATATATATATATATATATATATATATATATATATATATATATATATATATATATATATATATGAAGGATTATTTGAGAACTCATAGTTTCCCAAAAATCCGAGAACTAAAAGTCATTCATTAGATAAAAAAAAGGGATGGTCAAGATGCTTTGTGACATTTTTGTAAATAAATGAGAAAATAAATGAGTGGGGGTAGTGAAACAAAATTGAATTGGGGGTATTTTAGGGATATAGATATTGACCCTATTTAGAGAACGTCAATCCAGAGGCCTTGTTCCGAGTTTTGAAGATGATACCATCTGGTTGATGATTTCTCTATAAACCCTTACATGACTGCTTTGAAGTTCGTCAATCTCCCCTAGAAACCACATCACCGCCATCACCTACTGTAAGACCTACACCATCGCCATCGTCTCCTATAAATTGACGATCTCTTCTCCTTCCTCCCTACATCAGTCTACTACTCTTCCAGTCAAAGATCTTCCACATCAGCCTCCTTCCCTCTCCATCGACCATCAACAATTCATCATTAATCACACGGTGAAGGAAATTTTCTTCTGATCATTGAATTTTCTAGTTTTTGTTCGGTTCCTAAGATCCAAAAATGACAGCTAGGGCATATATCAAGTTTCAAAGTTTTGAATTCTCTACCTTGCTTTCTGCATATATCATGTTTCAATTGATCGATTTCGTTCCATGGATCAATTGATCTAGTCCATGCCTGAGTCTCATTTATGGTGACACATCTGCACCTCACTCACTCTCACTTCTTCCTCCCTTCTTACAAACTCCTCTTAACCGCCGCTCCAGAACCTCACCTTTGTCAATTCGACGTTCGTGACCGCTACTGTCTAGTCGTCACAGATTGTGCTTCGTCACCAAATGAAACAAGGTTTGCAATTTGTTGCTTCATTTTCAATTACATGTGCATCACTTGTGATTCACATGTGAATCATTTGTGATTTACATGTGAATCACATGTAATACACATGTAAATCATCATAATTTATTTTCTAACCATATAGTTTATTTTTATTGTTTCTATATTGAGCTTCATGGATCACTTGTGATTTACATGTGAATCACTTGTGATTCACATGTGAATCACTTGTGACACATGTGAGTCATTTGTGATTTACATGTGAATCACATGTAAATCATCTTAATTATTTATTTTTTCAAACCATATAGTTTATTTTAATTTGTTTCATTTTAGAAATATATCACAAGTGAATCACATATGAATTACATGTAAATCACAAATTAATCATATGTAATTCACAAGTGATTCATATATGAATTACATGTGATTCACATGTAAATCAAATGTAATTCACATGTAAATCAAAAGTGAATCACATATGAGTTATTGGTTATTCATATGTAATTTACATATAAATCATATGTAATTCACATATGAATTACATGTGATTTATATGTAAATCACAAGTAAATTACATACGAATTACCAAATGTAACTCACAAGTAAATTTCATATGAATTACATGTGATTCATATATAAATCACATATGAATTATGTCCATATACAAACATGTGTTTTTGTGAGTTTTTCTTGCATTAATCAAATTTTTTTTCTTGTAGATTTGGAAGAATTTGTGGAAAATACTGAAGAGGTGAAAAATAATAAAGTAAAAAAATTATGGAAATCTTGATACGAAGACATGAAAATGCTTTGAAATTTTGTAGTATTTTTTGTTTTTTATATTTTATTTTGTATCAAATAAAATACTTGTATTGTTGTCTTTATACATTATTAAATAAAAATGGATTTTTTATATGATTACTTACGAATATTATAACATAAGAAAGATGCATATATGTACTTGAAAAATATGTATATATGCACCTAAAACGTTGTTTTTTTTTTTTGTTAAAAAAATTATGTTTTTTTTTTTAATTTATTGATTTTAAAAAATTAACTTTTTTAAAAAAATGCAGTTTTTCTAAAAAGATTGCAGTTTTTTTTGAAAAAAATGCAGTTTTTTTTTAAAAAATGAATTTTTATGAAAAAAATGAAATTTTTTTGAGAAAAAAATGCAATTTTTTTGAAAAAAAAATTGCAAAGTTTTTTAAAAAAATATTATTTTTCAATTAGAAACTGAAAAAATATCCATTTTTCTATATAAATTCGATTTTTTTTTTTTTAAATTCGAAATTTGATTTGTTATGTTAATTTTTAGAACTTTTTATAAATATTTCCAATAACAAAAAAAAAATTAAACATTAAATGAGATCAGTAAGATGACGATCATGCCCTTAATGAATTAGTTTTGATCCAACGCTCCATTTTTAGTTCTCGGGTTCTCGGGAAACTATGAGTTTTCAACCGATCTCAACCTTATATATATATATATATATATATATATATATATATATATATATATATATATATACACACACACACACAAAAGTTCAATAGAGAACCATTATTAATCAAGAAACCAATCCAAAGCGTCAAAATTTAAAACGATCAACAGCAAAAGGAAGGGTTGTAGACTTTTATAATGGACGCAGATGCACCAGATTAAAACAAAACACACTTCCTTTTTTTCGTTTAAAATTTTTTTTAGACCATGTTTTTTTCGAAAAAAAACCGAGTATACCGTTGTTCACGTTTGTTCGTCCTCTTTCCAAAGAAATCCATGATGATATATAAAAACGAACATTTTTTTTCGAGAAAAACCCACTTCATTTTCTTTGTTCAAAAGTTAATGTCTATTTTTTTAAAGAAAAAAATTAATAAATATATCAAAATTCATGTTTTTTTTTTATACTTTTTAAACATAGATTCATATTCATGTAAAAAATAACGTTATTTCAGTTCAGATTTACCTTGTGAACCTGTTCAGATTCATATTGTACTCACATTGTGAACCTTTTCAGATTCACAATGTGCATAATAGTAAGTAAGATTGACAGTGTGAATTTGAAATGATCGAGCTTTTTCACAATGTGAATGTTGAAAATTGAAATATTTACAGTTTAGATTCACAGTGTGAATCTAAACTGCAAATATTTCAATTTTCATCTACACTGATCGAGGTTTTTTTTTTTGAACCTTATCCAATTTACAGTATGCATAATAGTAAGTCAGATTCACAATGTGAATCTGAACTGGTCGAGCTTTTTAACATTGTGAATGTTGAAAATTGAAATATTTACAGTTTAGATTCACAGTGTGAATCTACACTATTCGAGATTTTTTTTTTATTTTTTTATTTTTTTTTTAGTGTGTGTTGGTGTTTATTAATAGAATACAAAAAATAAATATTTTAGGTATAATTAGTTTTTTTTTGATAAAAATAAACTTAAATATTGAAAAAACTAACAAAATGAAGTGGTTTTTTTTCAAAAAAAACTTCGTTTTTTATATATCAACATGGATCTCTATGGAAAGAGAACGAAAAATCGAGAACAACGGTATATTCAGTTTTTTTTTTGATAAAAAATGTAGCCTAAAAAATTTTTAAACGAACAAAAAAAGGTGGGTTTTTTGGTAAATAGATGGATTTTTTTGTATAATTCGGTGAGTGTGTGTCCAATATAAAAATGTACATCTATTTCTTTGGCCGTTGATCATTATGATTTCCGACGCTCACGATTAGTTCCTTGTTAATTATGGTTTTTTATTGAACTTCATCACATATATATATATATATATATATATATATATATATATATATATATATATATATATATATATATATATATATATATATATATATATATATATATATATATATATATATATAAACGGATGTTAGATTGTTAGTGACACAATAAAATTAGGTACAGATGGATTTGTGATGTCTTGTTAAGGAGTGGTAATTCAATAATTTATTCCCACACAAAAAAGCATATAGAAACACTGAAGCGAAAATATGAAGATTTCGTAGTGTTAATATGTGTTATATGTTTGTCCTTGTTCATCTTTCTTATCCAATAAGCTTTTCTCTCTTTACAGTGACAAAATAATCAATAATGGTTTCACTCAATAAACCTCTTATGAATCTATTTAATTCATGTTTTTTAAGTTGGTATATATATATATATATATATATATATATATATATATATATATATATATATATATATATATATATATATGAGTTGTAATGAGATAATGATTTCACTATGGAATGAAAAGCAAGTTTTATTAGAATGAGATCCAAACAAGACATAATAACATAGTCTACTACAAAATAAAAATACATTACTTCAGAAGCTACAAGCAAATATGTCTGGATAGATGAGTTCATTGGAAAACTATCTTGAGTTATACCATTTAAGGATCACATATAAATCTTCTGTGACTTCAAAAGTATATTTAATCAAGTTAAGAGGCTTTATGTCACATCATAACACAAATCATATTCTCTAATATATTTAACTATACTTAGAATAAAGTCAAATATTGAGATGATTGTATTCTCAGAATTCACACAAATTAAATTTAGTTAGACGCATTAATAAAGTCTTTTTCCTTTATGCTAAGTATGAATGGTAACAATTGAGCTATAAGACTTTATTATTCTATAAATGAGATTTTATTTAAATTTACTATTTAGATATTGGAATATAAAGACAACAACTATTGTATATTGTTTTGACATATTAGGATATGATCTTCACAATAATACTTGGAGTGTTCTATATTAACATGTTTAACCTATGAATAATCTTATTATGCTAAAAGTTCATAGTCGGTTATAATTGTGGGAACAATTATAAATAAAACTAATATGAATTAGATTGGTTGACTTTCAACGGATGAATGTAGGCAATGGGCTGTAACCAAAATTCATAGATACTTGTCAGAGAACTGGTATTGAATGGACCTGGATCAAGAGCACGTCATCGATTGTTATCATGAATGATACTTGATAAAAAAGGTACTTTATTTGTATCCTTAATACCTGAGATACATATTGAGTGTAACATCCTGTGTCCCGTCATTTCTTATTTCAGGGCCGTGGGCAGGAAGTTAATTGTGTAAAGGCTTTGGGCCTTAAAGAGGTAAACTTAGACCTTTTGAAAGGAGACAATGATGGTTATGAGATCTAAACCTTTGAATTGTGTTTTGGGTCGAAGGGTAGAACGGGAACAATCATAGGCTGGGTTATTGCATAAAATATGGATTTTTGTTCGATAATTTTTAATCCAAGATATTTAGATAATATTGCAGAGCTCTTCAATACCTTTTCCTGGATATAAAAAACATTGAAAACGGAGTTGAAATGAAGAAGTTACAATTGCTTGAAGTTAGGAAGATTTTTGGGTTAGCCGCATACGTTGGGCATATGGGGAGTACGATGGGCGTACTAGGGCATCCCTAGTACGCTGGGCATAAATTGAGTATGTTGGGCATATACGATCAGTGCCCAAACCCTATTTTCGGGGTTTCAGCTGTATTTAAGCTCCTTAACTTCCCAGACCCTCTCCATTCTCAGCCTCTACCTCTCCAACACCCTCTCTTGAAACCATAACCCTAGTTTGAGCCTTGTGAGCAAAATAAGGTGTTTATATGTGCTTTGGAGTGTTCTTGGTGCTCCTTGGAGTAGAAGGAACTCATTGAAGAAGCATTGGTTTCAATGGATCTTGTTAATCCAGACCTTGTTCACCTTGATCTTTCTTTTGGAGGTATAGATGATGAAATTGTTAGATCTAGCTAGTTTTGGGTGTTATGAGCTTTTGATCACTTTAGGTGCATAAAGTTTAGATCTTGGAAGTTTGTGAACTTGTTATGGATAAAGTTGGAAACTTTATCCATCTAAACATCATATTGTACGCGGGACGTAATTTTCCTACGCTGGGCGTAAGTTAAGTACGCAGGGCATACTCGACCAACCTTGGACTTTGAATTTTGTTGACTCCATTAACCGTTGACTTTTTGACCAAGTTTGACTTTAGGTCAAACTTGAGGGTTTTTATTGGTGATCAAGATTTTATATGTTTCAGATGTTAGTGGATCCGCGGGAGCAACCGGTGTAGCAGGGAGCGTATCACGGTGTTCTCGGGTTTCTTCATTTCAGGTGAGTTTCGCCTCATTGTATCGTGGGTCGAAGGCACCAATGCCAACCCACTAGTTGTGGTTATCTATTAGTAAAGGGATGCCTTAGGGACTGTATATATAGTCATGTAGGATAGACTGAGGACTCTTGATCTAGACTTTATCGCATGTTCCTTATTTGGTTGTGCCTCTAGAGTAGGATCATCTGTTCGGATGTCTATCTCACCTCTGGGCACTTATGGTTACGCATTTCATGGAGGTCAGCTGGTAGCGAGACTGTGTATTGTGACAGGACTAGTAGGTGGCAGTGAGTTGTATGATTGTTGTTTGTCTAGATTATGTGCCTACTTGATCCTTGTTTATTTATATGTCGACATATGGTAGTAGTGGGTTGAGGTAGTCCTACTGTGTGTTGTAGGCCAAGATAGCCGATGTGGGACGACTGTAAGCTGTAGGCACGGAGGCTCTGGGAGAGCGGTTGGGTTGAGGTGGTAGGCCAACAAACCATGGGTATTCCAACCCGATGGCTAAGTGGACCCGATGCATGCTTATATGTTTATTGTACGGGGTATTTTGGAGGAAAATATCTAAGCGTTATGCTTTCCCAGTTGTTTATTGTTTCAGGTATCATCGGTGGCTATGGGAAAGCGAAGGCAGGACTGTACACACTCATCAGCAACATTGGGGATTTCATGTTTTCTATGATACTCTGATTTTAATAAATGTAATTTGGAATAAACGGTTTTCTTAATAATGGAATATAAATTAGGAAGTTTTACCTTAAGAAAAATGAAAAATTTTTGTTGTGGAAAATGGGATGTTACATTGGGACTTAAGTGTGTGGATTGTTATGCTTTGATATGGTCAAACACTAATGCCACTACTAGAAATATAGCCTTTTACGATGCGCAATGTGTGTCGTAAAACACTCAGACGACAAACAAATGCGTGTCAAGGAAGGCCCTGTCATAACGAAAGATGACACACTTTTGCGCGACGTCTATTTACGACGTGCATTTACAACGCTCATTTAAGACACGTAATGTGTATCAAGGAAGGCCCTGTCATAAAGGAAGACGACACGCATTTGCGTGTCGCAACCTTAAGATGCACGTTTAGGACGCGCATTGCGTATGATTAAAGCCCCTATCATAAATGAAGATGACACACATTTGCGTGTCATAAACTTCAACAACTATTTACGATATGCATATACGACGTGCCTTTACGATACTCTTTTACGCATAATACAGAAATATATACCAAAACAATCAATTTCATCTAATAACATCATGTCAAAAAATTATAATACATTGATATTAAAGGGATCTGATTGTACATTGTTATTAAGAGGTTTTCCTTAACTATATAACCTAATACTACATTGCTATAAAGGTGCACCTTCTTGTTTTAGTAATTCATCATTAAGCTGTCTGAAGAAGCTATGAAACGTTTCCAATTTCTGTTGTGACTTTTCCTATTTCCTTAGTTTGTGTACATTGATGTAAGAAAGTGTGTATTGAAGTCCCCGAGTTTTCATACATAAGCCTTAAAATCTGAAATACAACAAATGAAGTAAGGTGGTGCTAATATGTTTGTTGTTCTTAATACTCTAAAGGTAAGTTTTTATCATGCCTATTGAAAAATAAATGAACCATACATTGTATGTTACTTGACATAGAAGCACTAGGACATTACAGTGAGCAATAATAACAACCATCAAATAAGAAATGTAAACTTTTCATTGAAAAAAAATCAAAGTGTTAAGATTCCAAAGTAGTTATAGAGAAAAAATATAGTTTTAACCTGTTACCTTTGTTTCCATTTTAAAAGAAACCGGGCACCCCGTGACTACTTCATGCAGCTGCTTCTTGGTCAAACCCAACAACCAAATCCTAGAAAATGCAAAAACCAAGTTTGAATTTTGGTTAATCAATAATTAATAATTAATATATCAACATTTGAAGCACTAGAAAAATGGTTACAATTGAAGTTGGGAAGAAAGGATATGAAAAACTACTACAGATTCTTTCATTGACTGTTAAAAACAAATGTATATTGTATATATTGGTAAAACGAGTAAATTACAATAAGGTCCCACAACGAGAAGTATCATATATAAATAGAGAAATAACAGTTGTGATAAAAAAGATTCATATCTGAGGTGGTTACTAAAAGTAAACTGACTGTTAAATCAATAAATATTAAGAAAATAAAACATATATTGGACTTACCAAAAGTAAACTGACTGTTGTTTCAATTCCACACTCAAGTATGTAGTTTTGTTTGTACATCTAGCTATGAAAAGTTTACAATCTGTAAGTACCGCCTCATCAAAATTCCAACTAACATTATTAAAATACCCCAAATCGTGACACTTACTAACTGAATTCTAAAAGGTAAAATATTGAAGGTAAAATAAAATACTAAAACTTGCCATGCTAAACTTGCAAATCTCTACTGACATCTTCCATAAGATTCATATTTTCTTCTTTGATCATCTAAAAAAAATGACAAAATGATTTAAGAATTCCACAATAAGAAGGGGAAACATATAAATGTCAAACAAAACCTAGATTACATTACAATCAATTTAAGGACTCGAAATTTCATGTTTAAGCAGAAATATTTAAAAGAGAAATTGGAAACAAGTAAAGACAACACACAACCTTAGACACATTACCATTAACATGCATGTTCAAAAAAATACATGAAATGCCTCCTGTCATGCTGATTTCACCATTGAACTCCCTAAAACCCTGATATGCTCATTCATGCAGCCCTATAACAAAGCATATTAACTATAAAGCACTTAATTAAAAAAATCATTGAAATCTGATCGTTCTTTAAACAATCTGTGACACACACAAATGGTCATCTGTAGGTATCTCTCCATGGAAAGGCACCATGAGTTGTAGGTTCAACGTTTCACCAGCAATAGTCGTGGCGGGTCTCTTGAGTTGTTAGGAAGGAAACTTCTTACTATAACCTGCAACCAAAAGACTCAGAAATATCATTATACCCTTCAAGGTAAAATCTAGAAAATGGATATTTAGTCTTTTTTAACCTAAACCAGAGAAGAGGCAGCCCATTCGAAGCCTTCTTGAAAGCAAAACTTGATAATAGGAGCTATGTGGCCACATTTTTTAATTGAACATTGCTATCCATCCATGTTATTCTTCCACAAAAACCTGGAGTTCTATCCAAGAACTGAGAAGGTTCTCCAAAAAAGCAAAAGGAATTCATTGTGGCATTTACCTCAAATAAGAAAATATAGCAAGTTTGTGATTACAGTTCATCAGGCACAACTGCAATGAAAAGTTGAGCAGATAAAATTACATGATTAGTCTTAGAACTGTGTGTAACTTTCACACAATATAATTAGGTGAAAAACTTACACAGATGGGTATAGTTTCAATAGGTGATTGATGTATACATCAACAATAACCTATTTCAATTGCTCCTTTGATTACCTAACCCAATATATGATCAAATGAATCTTAATTGCCTTTACTGACCTCTGAAAGTAGAAGGGCTGAAAAGAGAACAGTGAAAAAAGGTTCCATGGCTTTAATTGTGTGAGTGAAAAAAAATGCAAAAAAATGCAGCCATCTGAAAAAAAAAGGTTTAAAAAAATGAAAATGACAACACCTTATCCTTCATGAGATTTAGTAATTCGCCACTAGCAAAATCATAAGCAGATTTTATGCGTTGAAGATAGTGATCATTCGACCCAAAGTTCCTTAATCTTGAATTCTCCAATGCAAGCACCTATATTATACACATGTATAAAAGCCTCTAATAATAGCAAAAATATGAGTAAATTTCATTTTTTTATCCCTGTAGTTTGTTGAATTCTAAAAATATGGTCCATTAGTTTGATTTTTTAGATTTTGGGTCCCGAAAGCAAGACAAAACAACGTTTTAAGGACCAAATGATTAAAAATCAAACTGTTGGACTATGCTTGTAAGAAACAACAAACCAAAGGGACGAAAAATTTAAATAATTGAAAGATACAGAAAGAAACAAGACCTGTACACTATGGCCACATTCTCTCATAACATTCAAACATTTCCTTATTGTTAAAA
This sequence comes from Lactuca sativa, assembly GCF_002870075.4. Taxonomy (NCBI): domain Eukaryota; kingdom Viridiplantae; phylum Streptophyta; class Magnoliopsida; order Asterales; family Asteraceae; genus Lactuca; species Lactuca sativa. Next base: position 379,088,374 of record NC_056626.2, read on the forward strand.
TGGTTTAAGCTGAATTTGCAAGGAAAGAATACAACTTGAAATCAAAATCAAAATCTTTCTCCAAACCTGAAAAACAAGGCACTAGTCCCTGAGTTATGGTCAACAACATACTCTGCATGTACCAAACCAAGCTTGGCTCCAAAACCATATGAGGAGCCCTGACTCATTCTCCTGTACACCTCTTTTGGGTTTCCCTTTACATCCTTTGAACTCCCCAAATCATCCCAATGCTCTGCAAATAAGTATACATGTGTGCTCCTCACTGGTATGCGTAGTTCAGTTGTAACCTGTAATGTAATTATACAAATCAATGCCCATTTCTTATTTCGTGTAACAACAACAATATGATGATGAACAAATGAAATGTAAGATAAGATAAGAAACCTCAATGATATTTTTGGCTGCAACAATCTCTCCCATGTTGTAACCCCTAAGAGAGTAAGGTCCTCCAAGAGTGAAGCATCATAACTTGGAAGGTCTCCCACACATCCCCCATATTACAACAACACTTACAATAATAATAATGCAACAACAAGACAAGGCTAGATTCACTGACCTGAAATACATTCCTCTCCCCAACAATTGCTCCATTTACAAATTTGGTGTTGTCCCTTGTGATATTTGCTTGTGCAAATACCATTCGGTCAATACCCGTCTCACTTAGTGTTGTTGGAGGCCCATCTGCACTAATACCACCACTCGACAAAACCCTATGCTCATTTCAAGAAATATGACTGCTTTCATCACGTGTTGTGATCTCTTCCATTACAATTCCATATGCAAACTTGCTTTGTCGAGTGAAATTCTAGTCCAAACAACAAATTTATCAATAACAATGACAACATAATTCAAAAATTAAAATAATAATGAATATATATGATTTACGTTTACCTCAGTGATATTGGTTTTAACGCCAGTTCTGTCAACCCAAATAGGAGGAACTTCATCTACTCCTAGCCCACCTGTGAACACTTGTCAACTCCAATGTTCTAATAGACTTGATGATATATGGTCCACTAGAATGGCCTAGACTACTCTAGTGCGCCAGCCTGGCTTGTCGTGCTCCTGCCAGCCCTTCCCGATGTTCCCTTGCCAGTCCTGCTGGGGACTCTCCTGTCGGCCCGGCCTATCGCTCCCTTGCAGGCCCCCTTGTTGGCATCTCTTGGTGCGCGCCCGCCAGCCTTGCCTAGGTCGCGCCCGCCTGCCCCGCCCAGTGCCTCCGGGCAGCCTTACCCAGCACCTTGCTAGCTGGGCCTGAATTGGGTTGGCCCACGGCCTGACCTAATTGTCCCCTATAAATAGAATAGTGCCTCCTCCATGAAGGAGGACACTTCCCCTAGGGCTCAGCCGCCACACTATACTTTGGCCGGGTGGCTCAGCCACGACCCGCCGCCGTCAATCACCATACACCACCACCAGCACCAAGATGATTCTCTCCAGTTATGGAGGACCATCTCAAATCTACCATCTGATCTAACTTGATCGTTGGAGTCCGCTCCCGAATCACAGTCCCCGAGGCGGCTCTAACGACTTTGCTCTGTGATGTCCAGATCTCCGCCGCAACAGAAGACCAGAAGAATTGCCGGAAGCGATGTCGCATCATTTGGCACCATCCTGGATTTGAGCAAGTAGCAAAATCCTCAATTGGTTTCAAGCTTGTTTTTCTCTCAGATCCGTTCAGATCTGTTGTGCTTCAGCTCAGGTTTGCTCAGATCTATTCATTTCTACCCGTCATTTGTTCTGATCCGTTGGGCTCTTGCCAATATATGTTTAGATGCGTTAGTTATTGCTAAGATCTATTCAGATATACTTTCCCATTGTCTGGATCTCTTGATCTGTTGAGTTTTTTCGCTTAGGTCTTTTGATCAACCTACTTTTTCGTTCAGATCTCTTGATCTGTTGAGTTTTTCTAGTTTAGATCTTCAGATCTGTTGATTTTTTGCTCAAATATGTAGATATGTTTCGTTTTAACAACTCTCAAGCTTTAAAACACATTCTCAGATATAATATTCATCTATATCTTGATGGGTTCTTCAACAAAGTAGTGAAGAAAGAATTTCTTATGAGTTCTTAACTCATTTTCGTTATTATTTTGGTGTTTTATCAAACAATTTAAGAAGAAGAGAAATTGTTGTGGTTATTTACCTTATCTATAATTGATTTTATTAAAGAAACAACTCTTAGTTTGCAATTTTATGAGTAAAACTTCACTCAAGTTGTTTATTTGCTGCTTTCTTTAGAAGCATAGAGATGGAAAACGAATTTCTCAGATCTGTGTTTTGGCTTCTTGAGCAAGCTAAAAAAAAGAGGTTTTACAAGTAGAAATCCTTCTCAAATTCGTTTTTGTCTATATCTTTGTGTTTGTTCAGCAAGCTTTAGAAGAAAAGAAGTTCTTACCTCATTTTTAGTTTATATGTTATAGAAAAACGGTTTTTATTTAGATTTTATGTATAAAACTTCAATCCCTGAAATAACTATTTGTACACTCAGCCATATGGCTTGTACATTTTACAAAACCCTCATAAAGAAAAAGAAAAGGGATGAGAAGCTTTGATGGGTCTTAACCCACTTTCAGTTCATATATTTTTTAGAAAATCCTATTTCGTTTGTGATTCTCAAGTATTATTCAAGTTGTGTAGAAATTTGAATGAAGAAATAAGTTTCTATTACTTTTTTTTTTATCTTCTCAAAATTCCAGAAAACTCATTTTTCATTGTGCTGTAATCCTTGAATATTTTAAAACATTGGTAAAGTTACTTTTACCCCCATGATTTTTACCATTTTAGTTAATGGTTTTAAAAAAAAGGGTACACAGTGCGCCAATACAAAAAAAATGTATGGTGCTTATATCTCGTTCTAGATGATAATAAAGGGGATAATCGGATGTCGTCTACATAAAAACGAGCTAAAATGCAGAATGCCCCATGTGGACCCAACTGGTCCAATTCTTGGATACATGTCAAAAAAAAGGGGGATGGGGGGGGGGGGGTAGAAGATGCAGAGTGCACCAGAAAAATTAAAGCTGTCAACAAAAACCAAAAACAAAGATAGACCCCACCTGGTCCAATCCCCTATGTAGAGAAGACAAAGGAGTCAGGACCCATCCAGTCAACATGTCTTCTCGGGTAGTCAATGTGACATCCCCATTTTCAGGCCAGAAAAAACCGATTTTGTTTATGCTTTTATAAAAATCAGAGTACATCTTTTAATAAAAATGTTGTGGAATTTGTTCCCAGAAAAACATGATAATTGCGTTGTCAAAGCATTTCTAAAGAAATGTATTTTTTTTTCACTTTTAAAACATTTGGGAGGTCATCGTCAATACAGAAACATAAGCATAAACAGAACTTACATTCATTTACACTAGTGATCTACATCTCTTTTAAATCTCTCAGTGTAATGTAACTTCATATCGAGACCTGTGATACAAATAAATCGAGTGGGTCAGGTTGGGAAACCTGATGAGTACATAGGGTTTTCAACCCACAATAATATAATTATTATATTTAAACATCAAACAATCAACCCAATTACCCATTCCCATTATCTTCTTAAGGATTTACCCTAAGGATCAACTAATCCTTGTTCATTCATTCCTAAGGATCATCCTAAGGAAACAACATGAAGTCCATTGTTGCCAATGACACAGTGGTCAAGTGCAACTGCTAATATTATCACTTAGGCGCAGCTGCCAGAATTGGAACATTTTCTACCAGGCGCTTCTGTCGGTATTGAGCTTTAAACGCTACTGTCATGGTCATAAAGCTCCCTATTAGGCGCAGCTGCCGATACTGTCCTTAGAGCGCAACTGCTAGGACGTTTACCATAGATCAAAAACATCTACGGGTTGTGGCGCAGCTGCCAGTGCTCATCTATACGGTACTAGGTCCACTGCTGCCAATGTTTACCTATAGAGCACTAGGTCCGTACTACTAATGTTCCTCTATTTCAGCTTTTATTCCTCGTCATTCATCACCCATGTTTTACCCAACATATTTTGTAGATATAAAGTATTTTATACAACTTACATCATTTAATGCATGTATAAAAATCTTTCACCAGCATAGACAACAAGTATTCAGACAATATGCACACATAGCACGTAATTTATATTAAAATACTTCATATCTATGTGTAAGATGAAAGGGACCATGCACTTACCTGATACGGTGGTGGCTTAGCACTCGGACAACACTTCGATACTCTCAAAACAATTTTCCTTCGATAAAACCTAGTATCAATACCACTAGGGTTTAGTCTAACGATAACCGCGACTAATTAATAGTCTGACTATTATTACTATTATATAAGCGTTAAATGATACTTATATAACTTATAATAATAGTCCAAAATATTATTTTAAGGACCAAATAACATTACTATAATTATTTGAAAGCTATATTAAAAATTGCGTAAGCGTAGCTCACTTACAGTGGATTTTAAAAGAAAACCGAGCTTCGCTTGGAGGAGTGTTTCCGAAACCAAAAGACCCTTTTTCTCGGGACTCTGGGAGCCTCGGAGCTTCCCTCAGGTGCTAGGGGGTTCCCTAGGTTTTAGGGGGGGGGGGTTTAGAGCACTTAGAGAGAGAAAGAAACTAGAGAGAGAAATGAATTGGTGTGGAAAATGAAGGCTGCCTCAACCCCCTTTTATAGCCTGTGAGGCCTCGGATTACGCTGGGCGTAGGGCTCGGATAAGATCACCAGCTCGCGTACAGTTGGTTTCGCATGCGCATGGATAAGAACCGAAGTACGCTGGGCGTACCCGGCCTCGGACGCGGGGCGTAGATGCGAGGCGTCGTGGCGCGATCCCACAGGTGCTCTGCGATCAGCGATGGACGGCTTAGATGAGGCCACGTCATCAAGTTCTTATCAGACTTCACAATTTTGACTACAAACTTTAAAAATTCGTATCTTTCGCATACGAGCTCCGTTTTTGATGTTCTTTATATCCACGTGAAGGCGGGAATGTACTCTACAACTTTTGTTTGGACTCCGTCGGCAAATTTTGACTTTATTTTAAATTTTATATTTTTAACAGGCCGGGACAGGATTGGTCAGTTAAAAATCCAAAAACTTCTTCATCCGACGTCCGTTTTTGTCCATCTTTTTATCGTTACGCTAATATTAACAAGATCTTCGATTCTCGTTTAGGTTGTGTCGGCTAAAATCGCTCGATCTAATATTCGAACTTTGGGTTGTACACTGGTTAGCCGAAACTTCGAAAAATCATAACTTCCTCAAACGAAGTCAGATTTGGGCGTTTTTTTATGGACGCTCTCGGTTTAACGTATTCTACAACTTTTGTTTAGATCACTATGGCTGAATATCGCTCCATCATAAATTCACTATTCACGCTTCCCAGTGTCGTGCTGGTTCCGTCGCGAAACCTCGAGGGGTCATAACTTCTTCGTTATAACTCGGATTTCGGCGTTCTTTATATGTACAGAAACCTCGTGACATATTCTACAACTTGGTTAAGATTGTTTATTCTAAATAATCTTTTGTTGAAAAGTCATTTTCGTCCCTTATTATCTCTTAATTGACTAGCCCAGATCTGTGGGCGTTACAATTATCTCCCCCTTAGGATGATTACATCTCGGAATCATCAACGCAACAGGACTCGAATAATGACTCCATACGTCATATCTTCATACTAGGTAATAATTATAACTTCTATATTCCTTCAAGTCTATCTCTTAGACTTATTGACTGCAAGCAGTACTCGATCGTGCACCTACTTTATATCTTAGGTTAGACTCCAAATTATGACCTACCATAATGTGATGCACGTTTAGACTCAGGACTCTTAGAGTTAAATTCCAGAACAGACTATACCTTCCTTCATGTTCTAATGTGATATAATGACATTTTAAAAGGTAGCATTCCTAGCTATAAGCAACTATCGCGATACCTCTACTGATCGCTTTGATTAATTTCTCCGGCTTGAGTCAGGTGCTACATCAGACTTGGTTCATGTAACATACTCGTCTTAGTCGGACTCAATTCGATATGACCTCTAGAGTCGGAATAACAATAATCTCCTTAATCATTACCGAAACGATGGTAACGACCTACTTGAATAAAGCGACATCGATTACTAGTTTCTTGGTAACCTTGTGACTTTCCCTGATCCAAGCATGAGTCCTGTGCTTCCGGTAGTATAGGCCTCTACTACCATTCACACCTACTCATACTCATCCCAAGTATTGTCCCACAGTTTTCCATGTCACCATACAAGAAAATCACATAACAACTTGACACATCAAATTTCAAAACGAAGGCTTTATACTATTCCTTGAAATGATTACATAGGCGTTCAATTTCACCCTAGACTATGCATCTAACAGAATACATTACATGGTACTATCTACACGACTACTTCATAACTCGATCTTTGGATGTCAAGCCTTCACTCCTGAATCCTCGCATTGTCATCTGCTTTGTCAAGGATCATTTGAAATGCTCTCGCCTTCGGCTTTGGCGGCACATTTGGCTTTGTAGCCCCTCTCTCTTTGGGCAGTCTTGCTTGAAGTGCCCTTCCTCGTTACATCCATAACACACCCTTTTGTTGAATGTACACTCGTTGGCATAGTGCCCATGCTTCCTACACTTGAAACAAGTCATCTCTTCACCGCATTTTCTAGTGTGTTTCTTTTGGCACTTTTTGCACCATCTTTCTTCACTTCCTCCTCCTCTAAAATTCCTTGTATTGGAATTTCTCTTCTCTTCGGGCCTTGCCGATCCTTCGAATTTCCTCTTTTCGCCAACCTCAACCTTGCCAGCAACTCTTCCCTTAATCATATCCTCCACAGATTTGGTAGTCCAGATAGCTGCTTCCAGAGTAGGTGCCTGATGCACTGGCACCGCGTACTCCCATGGAAGTTCTTTTGTGTACTTGTCGATTCTCTGTGAAGTTGTTGGCCACCTTCAACCTTCGAACCAACAACTTATCGTCTCGCTCGATGTCAACCTCACCGATTGCCTATGCTTAGTCAACAGCATCTTCAATTTTGGCTGTCAAACCCTGCAGCTCCGACATCCTCTGCACCATTAAACCCCGGAGAAGAACAAAGAGAAAAAAGAAGAAGAGGGAAATTCACGACCGGGGCTTAAAAGAAATGCCTCCGACAACAATCCAGGTCCACCAAATCACAGTCGCCGTTTTCTCTTTGGGCGCTCACCTAAAACAGATCGTAGAAGAAGGGAAAACGCAGTCGTTCACATCAAATGGCGACCTCAAAAATGCCATCTGGGCTCCCACACACATAGAACATAAAAGAGAATTAGGCTTATGGTGCAAGTGGGCTCCTTACATTGGGTTTCTATACACTGGACTACATCAGCATTAATTAAATGGGCTATTCATGTAATCAAACTTAAACAGCCACTCAAGGTTCATTTGCTACAATACCGGAACGAAACCCGACATTAGAAGACCATTTGCATTTAGTAACACTCGACATTTTAAAAAAAATCAATTTGGGATGATTATCAGAGGGCTCCAACCATAATAGTGATTTTGAGTTTTAACAAATCTGGACTTCATAAGTTGATATTTAACGTGCCAATTTTGGAAAGACTAAAATCAAATGTTTAGCATTCGCACACCGCAAGCTCCGTTCAACAGAATATGTTGTGACTCAAACTCTCTCGACATTTTCAAAAAAGGAGGGAGAAGAGTAGTACGCTGCTACTACTACTCAGGAAGCATTTCGAAATAAACCCTGTAGGAAAACGATCAATTTATTACTTCAAGAAAAAATACTATCTATTGAATTTGTTTGTGTTGTCTTTTCATAAAGCCGCTCCAGCGCCGCGACACTCAGAGTGCGCCAACAGGAAACTCGCAGAGCAAAGCTCGATCTGTAAATCACTTACAGGGGACTTGCAAAGTGTGCACTACTGACCAGTCACTCAAAGTTCCCATTTAGCAGGCATAGAAATATAACTCCCCACCCGGTGTTGGTTACGATTGTCCCCCTCACCAGGGTGCGCGCGCGACGCTTAGAGCGTCTATTTCTATCAACAACTTTTTGCTGTGGTTGGAATACAGGAATCACAGACCAAGTACGTTGCACTTATTTACAGACTTCGGAGCTCGACACAACATCTGTGCGAAACAACAGTCTCAGAGACTGCATGGCGAGGTTACGTTCTTTAGTTACCAGGGCCCGACATTTTATCGACATCAGTGTCACGTAACACTCTTTAGCAACCTCGCACTCCTCTTAATGAAGGAGTATCGAGTCAGCTCAAGCTGCATAAGCAATGTTTGACTCATCACGCAACACCACGACTCCCGTGAGTGAGGTTTGGAAAATCTTTTACTCTTTGATGCATTGGTGCTTTATCTAGTCTGATCCGATTGTCAACAACCCACTCACATCAGACTAGGGGGACTTGACGAAGCACAATTTATATGACTAAGTCCAGTCCGATGTCATTGGCCACGTACCAATAACATCAGACTGGTGGGACTTGATGATATATGGTCAACTAGCATGGCCTAGACTGCTCTAGCACGCCATCCAAGGCTGACGCGCTCCTGCCAGCCCTGCCTGACGTTCCCTTGCCAGTAATGCTGGGGACTCTCCTGTCGGCCCGGCCTGGTGCTGCCTTTCCTGGCGCCCCCTTGCCAGCCTCTCCTGGTGCGCGTCCGCCAGCCTTGCTTAGGCCGCACCCACCAGTCCCGCCCGGCGCCTCCGAGAGGCCTTACCTAGCTCCTTGCTAGCTGGGCCTGAATTGAGCTGGCCCAAGGCCTGACCTAATTCCCCTTGACCTAATTGTCCCTTATAAATAGAATAGTGCCTCCTCCATGAAGGAGGACTCTTCCCCCAGGGCTCAACCGCCACACTATACTCCTGTCGGGTGGCTCAGCCGCCACCCGCTGCCGTCAGCCACCATACACCACCACCAGCACCAAGATGGTTCTCTCCAGCTATGGAGGACCATCTCAAATCTACCAGCTGATCTAACTTGATCTTCGGAGTCCATTCCCGGGGCATAGTACCTGGGGGGCCCTAATGACTTTTCTCTATGATGTCCAGATCTCCGCCACAGTAGAAGACCAGAAGAATCACCGGAGGCCGATGTCGCATCAAGACTCATATATAGCTATGCATGATTCAGAATGCAGCTCCATTCCATATTCAACCATGACAGCTGCATAAAATAATTCAACACATTAACAATTGACAACTAATACTAATAAGAACAAGTACCCATATGAGCAATTTTTAACTAGCACCCGGTCCATGTTGGGGGTCAAAGGTCCAACTAATAATCATTGTGAGAATATTACTTTTTACAATAATAGAAACCTCCAAGCTTTATCTGCAAGACCCTGAAAATATCATGAAGCCATAAATCATATAAGAATCTCAGATATCCTGCTATTGCTAACAATAAGAAGGAAAAAGAGAGGCACCTTGAGAAGTAAAAGAAGAAGAAGCTTCATCCCCTGAGCAGTAAGGTGGGACATCATAGCATGAACAGCACATTCAGCAGCTTCGTGAATAGCAACAACTTGATCAGAGAACGAAACCTGCAAATGAGGTCTAGGGTTTACATGGAAACCCTAAAAGATGGATGGCATAACCAAAATAAAAAAAATATGAACATACCATTCGATGACCAGAACGTGGACTGTGAGAAGGGGGGCTGTTAGGGCTAGAAACTAGCTTCCATTCTCCTTTATCAACATCATATCGATAAAGATCGCCATAAACATATGTCTGTGTAATATATCAACCATTTGCAAAGTAAGATCAAGCATAATTTTAGAGAAGGTCACGTGAATTCATCTATGAGACATAATGTCCAATTGTTGTTATGTTCCATCCCTAAAGTCACAGGCATGGTGTCTTTTTTCTTTGGAGCCATCATCGTTGCCTCATAACTTCGTAGATGGCATGCCTACTGTTGCCTTCATCTACGTCAATGACCGGGAATGGCAAGTAACGATGGTCGAAGTGTGAGGGAAGAAGTAGGAGGCAGTCAATTTCGGGAGGGGGGAGGAAGGAGCGTCGATAATTAGGGCAAGAGGGAAAGGAGAAAAAAGAAAGTCGGGGTTTTTAATTTTTTAGGATTTCATTTTCCGCCTGGCTATTAAAGGATGGAACGCGTGTTCCATTAAAAATTATAAAGCGACATCCTTAGACGACACGCATTTTATTATAAGTGCCCTCCGTATTTTTTTGTTTAGACACTAATTTAAAGGCACACAATAATGCGTGACCTAAATCCTTAATTTTTTTTGAAGATATGACACTTTTTAATGTTACTTTCTTTTGTGTAACATAAATCAATGAGTGTCGTCGTTTGCACGTCGTAAAAGGGTCTTTTTGTTGTAGTGTGCTTAACTAGGAAGTTATAAAATCCGTTTTCAGGTGTAGTGTAACTATGCAAGAGGCTTTTGTGGTCAATATGGGATTTGTTCCTCTTATGTGTTAAGAGTTAGATATCTACCGCATGGTACCCATAGTTAAACACTAAATGAGATTGATAGTGATCCAAGTATCATGTTCAAAAATATGTCTGTAACAAAGGGATAACTGATAAACTTACCTTATACATCGATTATAACTTGGAGCTTTTAGGAATTGGATGTTGATGAATTGCATTTTTCGTCGTATATTATTGGGTGCAGTGAAATGTTGCTAGGCATTCACCACTATGACGAGTCTTATGCAAGTGGGAGATTGAAAGATCTTTATGCCCAAGAGTCATTATAGAATGACATTTCTAATGACACATGATCCTATAGGGTCACACCTTATTGCAAGTTACTACTAATTGATTATTTATTAGATTAATTTTGGTTACTAATAAATATCAACTCCTATATTTAATTGGAAAAATATTATTTTATGAAAATAATATTTACCAACATATTCAGAATAATTGTTTCTAGGAAATGATAATAAAGAGAACAAAAAACTAGTGAAATATGATGTGTTATAAAATATTAGTTTGTGAATGATCATTGGATTCTCCGTTTCTCCCATAACTCCCCATCATCATATAGCATTAGTAACAACCATTTCAATGTGTTTTATGAATGTAATAATGCACCATCATAATGTGCATTCATATTATAACTCATCTTTCATCTTATTTTGATAGTATAAATAGTGAGTCATATGTATTAGAAACTTGATGATTTCAACCCAAGTATTGGAATAAAAGTTCTCTTCACTCTCATATCTTGTTATTTGATCATATTTTATAACACGTTATCATCACGACTCTACCATAGAGCTCAAACTTCTTGTCGTTCTTGTCATTGTCAGGTGTGTGTGTGTGTATATATATATATATATATATATATATATATATATATATATATATATATATATATATATATAAAGTTCATATGTATAATGCTCACAAGTAATTTTATGATACTTCTTAACTAACAATCCTCTAACATACAACTCTTTATTTTGTTTAGTACTTTCATTATGGCAAACCTTAGCAAACTTGAGTTTATGGCTCTTGACATTAGTGGAAAAAATTATTTATCATGGATCCTTGATGCTGAAATCCACCTTGGTGCTATGGGTATTGGAAACACCATAAAGGATGTAAATCCTTTAAACGAAGCATCAAGCCAAGAAAAGGATAAGGCTATGATTTTCCTTCGCCACCATCTTGATGAAGGATTAAAAGTTGAATTCCTCATTGTCAAAGATCCATCTAATCTTTGGAATAATTTGAAAGAGAGGTATGATCATCTAAAAACAATGATACTTCCTAGAGCTCGTTTTGATTGGTTACACCTTCAGCTACAAGATGTTAAATCTGTGAGTGAGTATAATTCTGCCATGTTCAAAATTATTTCCCAACTAAAAATATGTGGTGAGACTATAACTGATGAAGACATGCTAGAGAAAACCTTCTCTACTTTTCATGCCACTAACATGCTCCTGTAGCAGCAATATCGTGATAAAGGTTTTAAAAAATATAGTGAGTTAATGTCATGTCTTCTTGTGGCTGAACAAAATAATGATCTCTTAATGAAAAATCACTGTCCATTCCCTGAAGTGAATGCGACATCTTCTAGTTATAATGGTCGTGGATCTAACTGTGGTCGTGGCTGAGGTCGTGGATGTGGTGGAGGCCGTCATAATAATCGTCCCAATAATAATAATAATAATATAAGTAACCGCCAGAAGTGGGAAAATAACAAAAACCTACATCCTAATGATAAAAGTGGTCAAGGCAAAAAGAAAGTTGAAAATGTTTGTCACCGATGTGGAATGACCGGTCATTGGTCACGTACATGTCGTACTTCAAAACATTTTGTTGATCTTTATCAATCTTCTCTAAAATCTAAAGAAGGAAAAAATACGGAAACAAATTTTGTTCAAAATTATTTTTCCAAAGATCAACTAGAAATGGGACATTTGGATGTTGCCGATTATCTTGCCTACACGGAAGGGACAAACGGTGTTATGGATGGTGATGGAAGTACCCAATTTTTCCCATAAAAGGAGATGGATATGCCATATCATGAAATTGTTGGTTTTCTAGTATCATTTTATTTTTGCATCATGTTTTTTTAGAGTCATTGTCATGGTCTAGAATAATAGGTAGTTTTGTTGAATGTATTTAATGATTTTTATGTCATATTCGTTTCATGAGAAGAGATCTCGATGGTTCTTCTCAAAATAATAAAATATGACTTTATTTATCTAAGTTGAATATTTCTTATTTCTTTTTATTATTATTATTATTATTATTATTATTATTATTATTATTATTATTATTATTACTATTATTATTATTATTAAATTATTATTATTATTATTATTATTTTGAAGAGAAATATGAATATTTGCAAAAGAAATGAGGAAGATATATCTTGTAGACATGCAACAACACACAGAATTTTTAATAATGAAAAATAGTTTGCTTACTTATCAATATAAGAAAAAATATTAATACAATAATGGGTAGTGCAAAAATGATTGAAGGCTCTGGAAGAGCGAATATCATATTACCACAAGGGACAATAATTACAATTGGCGATGCATTATTTTCATCAAAATCACCAATAAATTTATTAAGTTTTAAGGATATTCGATCCAATGGATATCATATTGAAACAACTAATGATGGTGATAAAGAGTATCTCAATATTACAAAAATGATATCGGGTAAGAAAAGTCTTTTGGAAAAATTACCTGTATTGTTCTCCAGATTGTATTATACAAATATTAGAATGATTGAATCTCATGCTATTGAAAATAAATGGTATGAAAACACCTTCAAAGTTTGGCATGACCGGTTGGGCCATCCCGGATCAATTATGATGCGCAAAATAATTGAAAGTTCAAGTGGTCATTCCTTGAAAAACCAGAAGATTTTCCAAGCTAATGAATTGTCTTGTGTTGCATGTTCTCAAAGAAAATTAATTTCCTGTCCATCATTGAATAGAGTTGGGTATGAAAGTCCTAGTTTCTTAGAAATAATTCAAGGGAATATATGTGGACCAATTCATCCACCATGTGGACCATTTAAATATTTTATGGTCTTAATTGACACGTCAACTAGATGGTTACACGTGTGCTTGTTATCTACCCGTAATCCTGCTTTCACAATATTACTTGCACAAATAATCCGCCTAAGGGCACATTTTCCTGATTACCAAATTAAGAAAATTCGACTTGACAATGTTGGAGAATTTACATCACAAGCTTTTAATGACTATTGCATGTCGATTGGGATAACTATTGAACAACATGTTGCATATGTTCATACACAAAATAGTTTAGCTGAGTCATTTATCAAACGCCTTCGATTAATTGCACGACCATTACTAATGCATTCTAAACTTCCTACATCGATATGGGGACATGCAATTTTACATGCAACATCACTTATACGCATCAGGCCAACTAGTTATCATAAGTTCTCCCCTATTCAACTGGTTTGCGGTCAGGAACCAAATATTTCCCATCTAAGGACGTTTGGATGTGCAATTTATGTACCTATTTCTCCACCTCACCGCACAAAAATGGGTCATCAAATAATAATGGGAATTTATGTTCGATATGAATCTCCATCTATAGTAAAATATTTAGAACCATCAACTGGAGATTTATTTACAGCTAGATTTGACGATTGTCATTTTGATGAATTAGTTTTTCCAACATTATGGGAGAAATAAAGAAGCTGGAGAATAAAATCTCTTGGAATGAATTATCCCTTTCAGTTTTAGATCCTCGTTCAAGTCAATGTGAACTTGAAGTGAAAAAGATAATTCATTTACAAAATGTAGCAAATTAATTGCCAGATGCATTTACTGACCCAAAGAGAGTAACAAAGTCTCATGTACCAGCTGTAAATGCTCCAGTTAGAATTGATATACCAGAAGGAAAAAATACTACTACAACTCAATCAAAGGCACACCTGAAGCGTAGAAGACCAACCGGTTCCAAAGATAAAAATCCTCGAAAATGAAAGGGTGCAAATATAATTGATAGTCAAAAAGAGAAAACAAAATCTCTTCAAAAGATTAATGAAGCTCCAGAAGATCCCAATGACATAACAAAAGAAACCGGGGTACCTGAAAATTATGAAAATGAAGAGATCTCAGTAAATTATGTCATGACAGAAATAAGATGGAACCAAAATAGGATAGACGTCAACGATAATTTTTCATCTCATTTTACACGCGAGATTAAGGAAGAAAATGAGGATCTTGAACCTAAATCTATAGAGGAATGTAGAAATAGAAAAAGATTGGCCAAAATGGAAAGATGCAATCAATAAAGAGCTTAATTCTCTTACTCAACGAAAAGGTTTTGGACCTGTAGTCCATACACCAAACAGAGTAAGACCAGTGGGACACAAATGGGTATTTGTGCGCAAAAGAAACGAGAAAAATGAAGTTGTGAGATATAAAGCAAGACTTGTTGCACAAGGTTTTACCTAAAGGCCCGAAATTGATTATGAAGAAACATACTCTCATGTGGTTGATGCAATTACATTCTATTATCTAATAAGTCTGGCAACACATGAAAAACTAGAGATGCGTCAGATGGATGTAGTTACCACGTTGAGAATGATATTTATATGAAAATCCCAGAAGGGTTTAGGTGCTAGAAGCACAAACTCCTAATTCTCGTGAAGTGTATTGGGTAAAATTAAATAAATCTTTGTATGGATCGAAACAATCTTGCTGTATGTGGTTCAATTCTTTAAGTACATTTCTTTTGAAAGAGGGCTATAAAAATGATCCATTAAGCCCATGTGTATTCATAAAAAGATCTGGATGAAAATTTGTGATAATTGCTGTTTACATAGATGATTTGAACATAATTGGAACTACTAGAGAATTGGAAAATGCAACTTCTTGTTTGAAAGAAAATTTTGAAAGGAAAGATCTTGGTAAAACGAAATTTTGTTTGGGTCTTCAAATTGAGCACACCAAAATTGGAGTTTTTGTACATCAATCCAGTTATCTAGAAAATGTTCTTAAAAGTTTTTATATAGATAACTCACATCCATTGAGTACCCTGATGGTAGTAAGGAATTTAGATGCCAAAAGGACCAATTTCGGCCTTGTGAAAAACATGAAAAACTTCTTGGTCCCGAAGTACCATATCTTAGTGCTCTTGGTGCACTAATGTATCTTGCTTATAATACGAGACCTGATATATCTTTTGCTATAAACTTATTAGAAAGATATAGTTCTTACCCAACAAGAAGACACTGGAATGGAGTCAAACACATTCTTCGATATCTTAGAAGTATAATGGATATGGGCTTATATTATTCAAATTCATCAAATGCAGAGTTAATTGGTTATGCAGATGATGGATATTTGTCTGATCCACACAAAGCTCGATTCCAAACAGGCTATTTATTCACTTGTGGAGGTGCCGCAATTTATTAGCGTTCTGTTAAACAAACTTTAGTTGCTTCTCTTCTAACCATGCAAAGATTATAGTAATTCATGAAGCAAGTCGTGAATGTATTTGGTTAAGAAATTTAACTCATCACATTCGTGAGAATTGTGGTCTAACTTTTAATAGGGACGTTCCAACCATACTATATGAAGATAATGTGGCTTGTATAGCCCAACTCAAGGAAGAGTTTATCAAAGTAGATAGAACCAAACATATATCAGCAAAGTTTTTTTTACTCATGATCTTCAAAAAGAGCGTGGCATCAACATCCAGAAAATTCAATCAAGTAACAACTTGGCAGATTTGTTCACTAAAGCGCTTCCTAAATCCAAATTTGAAAACATGGTACGAAACATTGGAATGCGACACTTTAAGGAAATCAAATGATGTGATGATCAGGGGGACTTGAAAACATATTGTACTCTTTTCCTTAGCTATGTTTTTCCCACTGGGTTTTCTTAGCAAGGTTTTTAATGAGACAATTGTTCCAAATATCTATTATTAATCATGTACTCTTTTTCCTTAATAAATGGTTTTTCCCATGAGGTTTTACCTATTAAGGTTTTAACGAGACATGATACAATCGTCATTCAAGGGGGAGTGTTATGAAATATTAGTTTGTGAATGATCATTGGATTCTACTTTTCTCCCATAACTCCCTATCATTATTTAGCATTAGTAACAACCATTTCAATGTGTTTTATGAATGTACTAATGCACCATCATAATGTGCATTCATATTATAACTCATATTTCATCTTATTTTGATAGTATAAATAGTGAGCCATATGTATTAGAAACTTGATGATTTCAATCTCATATCTTCTTATTTGATCATATTTTATAACAATATGGTATGATTATGAATGTTGTGTACACCATTTTGGCCACCTTGAGTAACCAATTAAGTTTCATACCAACTAGCTAGTTAGGCTTGTGTAAAAGACACTCAATGTCTTAACTTTTTGTCAAGAAAACCATAGGTTGATAAAGGCAAGAAAATGATTTCTTTTTGTCTTGTGTATTTTCTCCCATGGTTGTCCTTTTGGTCCTCGCTTTGACTAATTGAAAGTATGGTACCTTAGTACTCTTATGTTGGTATATAAAGGAGACTAACTAACGGAAAACTAGTGAATTTTTTTATCATCATTTCCTCTAAAATATGCTGCCATTTTTGTGGTTTCATCCACTCTTTCTCCCTTCATTCTTCTTGTAATTTGGTGCAAGATTAAACGTGTTATATTTAGGTTCTCTTTAAGGTTCATTTGGTATGAACTCTTATCTTAAGTAAAACATATTTACAAGTGAAGACTAGCATCTTTGGTGAAATTTCATTTCTTGTTGGATACATTATAGAGAGCTTCTTCTTTGGAGTTTAATGTCATCTTCATCAACTTAATAATTGCCAAAATGAACCGTAGTCTTCAAAGTTTGTAAACTTCTTCCTTTCTATGGTTATTTTAATCTTCCTAAGCTTTGAAAAATGATCCTTGGTGGGTAAAATGGTTTCAGTTTATTCAAATCTAAAAATGCTTTTGTTGCTAATTACGTCGAATGTTTCTCTATAGTTAGGCTATTTTTTAATAAAAAACTAACAACATCTTCAATCATGAATTTATGATTAATAAAATGAAGAAACTTGTTGTACTGCTTAGTGGTAAGGAAATGATAATCACCAGATCCGGTTGACTTACTAGACACATTTGAAGAACTACTAGAAGAGTTATTAGACAAAAAAGAAGAGTTCACAGGAAATGACTTGTTCTGATTGTTTTGACAATTATATTCACTCTTAGGTTTAAAATCTTTAGGATACCCAATTAACTTGTAGCATTTTTCAATTAAATGTCCTTTAAGACCATTATTCTTGCTTGTAAATTCTAATTCCTCCCTCAATTTTGATTAAAGTTTTGATTTATCTTATTATCATTAAATCTACTATTAAAAGCAGAGGATTAAATTTTTGAAGTGGAAGTAGAAGAGATAGGAGCCCCACTATTTGATGAGGCTCTTCTGTTGAAATGGTAGAGAAAACAATGTTTACATTAGGTAAAGGATTCATTAAGAGAATATGACTTTTTACTTAATTAACAGAAGCATCAAGACCACTCAAGAACTACATCAGTTTCATGAGTTTTGGGTGATCATTGAATTTAGTTGCATCTTCACACGTATATTCAGAAATATTAGTAAGACCATCAAATTCCTTCCACAACGATTCAATTTTATTAAAGTATTCTGACCGAGGAGAACCATCTTGACTTAATGAATTTATATGTTGATGAATGTTAAAGACAATAGATCCATCAACCTTATTATAAGTCTCACATAATTCATTCCAAAAATCAACAACAGATTCAGAGTAAGAATGACCAAAATATATTGACTTAGGCATAGAACCAAGTATCCAGGAACAAACAATATTAGCACGCTCCCATTTAGAGGATATAGTTTCATCACTACTATCGTTTACAAAATACCCATTGAAAAACCCTAGTTTGTTGTGAGCCTTAGGGCTCCTAATCATAGAATTATGCCAAACACAAAAAATCTCAATTTCGGTCAATTTAATAGTAACAATAGTGGTGACAGTATTATCTGACGAGTGTATATACAAAGGATAATCAAAATTAGTAATCTCTGTAACGCCCCTTTCCTGGTACGTATTTAATTCATTTATTTATCCATATTTGTAAGAGCTACTCGACGAGTTGGTAGCCCTAACTCATCGACTAGATGCCTGTTTGGTCGCGGGGTTTAAATGACCTAATCGACGAGTCGAGAGTTTAACTTGGGGAGTAGGACTGCCAGGAGGAAACCCTATTTTCGAGGTTTTGCACCCTATTTAAGCCACTTAACCCACTTTTGGGCCTCCCTTACCAGCCTCCCTGTCCTCCAAAAACCCTAATTCGTTGTGAGCTTCTTTCTGGAGAGATTCTTGAAGTTTTGGGTGTGATTTTGTAATATAAAAAGTTGTTGGAAGAGCTTGGAGCTATTGAGCTGGTGGAGAAGATCAAGATCCAGGATTTCAACCACCTTTGGCAACCTTTTGGCATAAAAATCTCCTAACTTGATGAACCATAGCTTAGATCTATCCTAGTTTTGATTTTTGGGTCTTTTTCCCCCTTTGAGGAGAATAAGACACCATCCATGGATTGTATGCCAAGCATTTCCTCTCCTCTATGATTTTGGCCTCTTGAGTCATAAAAGAGGTCTTGAACCCTTTTTGGTCCAAGTAATGATCATGTTCATGAAAGTAGATTGCTATAACTTAAGTTTGGGTCCATTTGAGTTGTGCAAAGCCATCAAGCCAACAAATTTATAGATTTGGGTCTTGGGAATAGTTAGGATCTATAATTTGGAACTCTAGATTTGATAGAATCTGTCACACCCTAAAACCAAGAATGGCGGAAATGTTCTGGGGCGGAGGACGTCATGTACAGTATCACAACACAGTAAATGTAAATAAGCAAACAACATCATCCATTGCATTAAATATATAATTTTAATACAAGTGTGTTCTGTACAGTTTTAGACACCAAAAGTATAATGTAAATCAAAATAATATGATGAGTCTTGAATGCGCTCCATCTTCTCAAAAACTGGCCTCGGTACCTGTCTACTGATGACCTGAGAATACAAGTTATTTTGAAAGAGTTTATCAGCATTAAGCAGGTGAGTTCATAAGTATTTTGGTGTCGATGTTTATTGTCAAAACGTTTGAACGTGTCTCAAGTATAAGTTTGTAAAATGTATGTAAGTGTTTGTAAAAGTTTGAATCTCTCAGAAAAACCTATATTTTCTATTAAAGTAGCCTTCTACCAAGGCTTTACTGTTTTGTATGCTCGTTTGTTGTAAAAGTATGTAATTTCCCAAGTGTAACTATCATTTAACAAATATAGTTTGTACATTAATGTTTAAGTGAGGTTATCACTAAAAATATGTAATGGGTAAATCATTATAGTACTGTAGTTTTGTAACATAGGAACTACTGTTGTACTAACTACCTTAAACCGGATTTATATTAAGGTAAAATGTGATAATTGCACCATACTATCGACTGGTAACAACGACATACGAATGGTCGTAATAACGGAATGACGTTTGGCACCCGCAGACCTCCAGGTCTGGCTGTAGCTAGCAGCAAGGTGTAGGATAGTCAATCCAGTATAGATCTATACGCAAACTCACGCTCTCCCTCTAAGAGAATTCTGGCTACAACTTGGGCCATTACATTTAAGGCATGCTCCGATATAGTGGATCACAATTGTTAACGTATTCTTGCATATTTAATGTAATGTTTCTCGTTCTAGTATAGTTGTATATGTTCTAGTAGTAATGTAATGTATAGACTCATGAATGAACTGACTCATTGATCTAGAATTTGTATAAGTATGATCCTGTGTTACCCCGATGGTAACTTACTGATGATGTAACTGATACGCATGAATATGGAAGTACTTTTATGCCTATATATGCACATATGATATATAATTAATTTTGAAATGACCCTCGGACGGCTACCCGACATCCCACCTGACCACATCCAAATCGAGGAAAAGGAAATAGGGCGGATGGCCTTCCTAAGTCTTTTAAACATTTCTTATATATCTATGCATATATGGAAATGCAATTTATAAGAAGTATAATAAAGTTTAAACAAAAGTATTTGATAAGTAAAAGAGTTTGTAAAACATTTTGAAGTGAAACAGTTTGATAAACAGTTTGAACAGTGATAAAATCATTGGTTTTCTAGTTATTAATCACATGTGATTAATGCAATCACATGTGATTGGTTTCAATAACTATAAGAATTGAACTTGTATTCCCCCATAAAGTATTTAAAACATTTAAAGTATTTCAAAGGTTAATTTAAAGGGGTATGAACTCACCTGTAGTGAGTGGTTCTGATGACAATGTTGGATTTGGTTGCTAAGTATCAAGTGGTGACTTGAGTACACACGCGTATCCTATTTAGCATATATGGACACATATATGAATATAATTAGTGTTATGAACAACTAATTATTGAATTGGGACCACCTTAGGGACTAGTAAGCACTTATAATGAAGTGTTACAGCCATATATGATTGTATGAAGGGGGTGTAAGGCTTTACAATGGAGTGTATGGCCAAAATACACACTCTATGTGTGTGTGCGGCCAGGTGTGCGGCCCTGTGTGCGGCCAGCACATGTGTGCGGCCCTGTGTGCGGCCATGTGTGCTGCCAGGTGGTGTGTGCTGCCATGTGTGCGGCCAGATGAAGATCTTGGTGTTCTTGGTGTTCTTGGTACCTTTTATGAATATCTTCAAGGAGAATGGATGATACTTGAGAGGATTTTCGAGTTCTATGTTTGAAGAAATGAAGGAAGTGTGTACAAATGATTCAAGGGTGGTATATATAGGTGGAGTGTGCGGTTGGGAGGGTGTGAGGCCGCAAACAAGAGTGTGTGGCCGCACACTCAAGTGTGTAGCCGGACACTCCATGTGTTGGAGTGTGTGGCCCGATTTTTGATTCCTACACTTCGAGTTAACCCTTTTTAACACTCCTACCTTGATTATATCACATTTAGAACGCATCATTATACTCTAAAGGGTATTACCATATAGTAAAATAAGTCTAATATTGGAAAGAATTGAAGAATGCATGCGAGGAGTTTTTCGGGTTGTCACAGAATGGCTTTATGGATTAGAACTACAAGGGGATCGGCGAGTTCATAAGGGAACTCGGCAAGTTCGGTCGAAGATTCCCATGATGTTCATGGAACTCATCGAGTTGGCAAGGAACTCGACGAGTTGGATCATTTTGTCCCATTCTGAATATGCTAGAACTCGTCGAGTCTAAGGATGGCTCGACGAGTTAGTTCGTACAGTCGCGATGTTGAGTAGCAAGGGAACTTGGCGAGTCATAGGGCGAATCGGCGAGTTGAGTCGCGATTCTAGGGTTTCTGAGTTATAGAAATTGACGAGTCGATATGTTGACTTTGACCAGGGGTAAAATGGTTATTTTACCCTAAGCAAGATTGTCAGATTTCTGACTAAGTATTATTATATAGTGATAGCCGAGGGGTAGTAGGAGCAGCCAATAGGGATTCCTCACTCGAGTTTTCAGCAGTCAGCTTTGCGAGGTGAGTTTCCTCTAGTAGGACGGGTCTATGGAACCAAGGTCGCTCTGTATATGCTGTATATATGCTAGTCATTGAGTGTGGGCAGGGCCCGTATCTCACAGGAGTATCTGAGTATGAATTTAGTACGGATTATTAGTTGTAGATATACTTGTTGTCTGTGTGATACTTTTATGCATGTTAGTTGCTGAGTGTGGGTGGGGCCCGTATCACATAGTAGCTGAGTGTGGGCAGGGCCCGTAACACGTAGCAACGGAGTGTGGGCGGGGCCCGTATCTCCAAGTAGCGAAGTGTGGACGGACCCGTATCTCTCGGAGTGTGGGCAGGGCCCGTATCTCCTAGTTGCATGATCTTGTATGGTATGTGGAAGTTTAGAGAACTTACTAAGCTTCGTGCTTACAATTTTTAGTTTTGGTTTCAGGTACTTCTTCTAGCAAAGGGAAGGGCTCGGGATGATCGCATGGCACACACCACATTTTGGTCTGGGATGTTTTATACTCTGATATTTTTCCCATTTGACTCTGATATAGTTTTTGATATTATGTTTTGAGGCACCTGATACATGATTTTCTTTATGACTATGGATGATTTGTGGTTTTATATTAAGTTTAAAAATGGAATTTTTGGACTTGGTTTTTTAGATGTTTCAATCTTATTTTTAGAACCACTACCACTAGATCCATCAGCAGGACCTGTCATTTACGAACACACAAAAACAATTATCCAAGCAAAGAAAAACACAGACAAATGTAACAACTATATTATCCAGATGGTCACCATAGTATGTCGGGGCCAAGGACACACAATCACAGAGTAAAAAACACAAACAATTAAGAAGATAAGCAAAATATTACAAATAAATGGTGTACTCAAGACAACCATGATCTCACATATCCATAGCTAAGACGACGAAGAAAAAGGGAATAAGAAGTCACTCACAAAAGGTCATAAGGACACACTTGAGGAATAGACAAGCATAAGAAGGATTGGATCTCTTAGTTTCATTCCTCACTAGAGTTAATTCGGTGATGAAATCCTTCCTCTAGCAGAGTTATTTCAGAACATTTATGAGATTAACCGATCAAAGAACAATAGTGACGCTTTTGACACCACGACAAAGGAATCAATAGGTATACAAGCACACAAATAAATCACAGTAACCGAGATCTCAAAAGAAAAAATATCACAAAGTCAGATTTAGAGTTTTACATATAGCGAAACCCTAAATCGACATAACGAATCCTAGATCCGTACAATCACCGTCAAGAGTCCAGATTTTTATGAAGAAAACACTAAACCGACTCAAGCTATACATATATACAAGGATCGTAAGAAAGAAAGAAGAAATAAATTGAAGAACCGAACTATACCTCAAAATTTTGATGATAGTTCAAAAAAGATTGATGAACGGAGACGAACAATCAGAGCACCTCAAGGCTCTGATACTATGTAAAAGCAAATAAGAACACACATAGATAACAACATCATGTTTGTTGCTAGGGCGATGCCCTGTACCTGACATATTTCTTGGTAGGGGTAACATGAAGCTCAGAATTAGGGATGTATTCAAGATGCTCCCCAAAAAGGGAATTGATCTATGGTCGATTTGAGATCCGCTCTTGCAACTGGGTCGTTGCGATTACAGGTTGGATGTCTAATTGTCCAGGCGGTAATTGTTGGATAAGGTGTCTAAGTCCATAACTTATTTGGTATATACTTGACCCGACCCGGCATGGTCCATTTGGGTTGCATTTCATCCAAACTATTTATGGATAATTTTATGAGAGTTATACACATATGTCTATTAATATATTGTAAGTTATAATATATTAATATGAAGTCATGTTATTTAATTAGTGTTAGTCTTAAATTAATTATGAATTAATTTAGAGATTAAAAGGAAGACTAATTAAATTGTGGGCTATTGTTTTATATGGTGTGGGCTAACACTCATTTGTTAATGGGCTAGGCTTATATGGAAGTCCATGGATGATCCATGGATCTTTTAACCCATGGATCCTTGGAAAGGAAAAGACATGGGTTATTAGGGTTTCACCCTAATCATGTACACTATATAAGCATGCTTATGTTGCATGAAATGGCCACTAGAGTGACTAGTGTGACTAGTGTGTGTGTTTTGTGTGTGACCGATTTTATGTGTGTGTATACACTCTCTCTAAAGTTTTCCAAGAGTTTGTGGTGATTTGTGATTCCATTTGAGGCAGTCACACTATTGGTGCTTGGCCCTCAAACTCCTTAGGAATTGAACTCATCATCAAAAGGTATGTAATCTCATCTAATTCTTTTATGTTTAAAAGTACCCCATGCCATGTTAGATAGGTTATGAACCTTGGAAAATTATTATTTGCATGTATTTAGACAAACATAGATCCAAGGTTTATTAGGGTTGCATGCACACTTAGGAAGTGTTAGATTGCTCAAAACCCAACAGTGGTATCAGAGCCTAGGCTTGCTTGTTTGAATACTTGATGCAAATTGCTGAAAATCGAAGATTTTATGCTGTCTGCACAGCTGACTCGCCGAGTCCATGAAGGGACTCGACGAGTCCAAGGCAAAACTCATCCAACTCGGCGAGTTGGTTCATGCACTCGACGAGTTGGAACCCCAGACAGTATATCTTCGAGTTTTGGTGCTGGAATTGGTCTAGAATCATTACCTTAAACTGTTTTGGACTCATAAAACCTGTTTTTGATGTGGTAATGATGATGGTGGACCAATTTCAAAGTTATAATCAAAATTCCATGATTTTATGTGTTCATATAATTCTTGAAATTTTGATGATCATGTTCATGTTCTTATGAATTTAGAAGATGATAGGAATTATTTGCTGAATTGTTTGGAATTAATTCTTGATCATTTATGTGTTTTAATGGAGTCCATAATTTGTCCTCAAGTTATGGATATCCAAAGGTCACTTTTCTTTAACACACACTTAAAACACATAAGTTACATGAAAATGAAGAGTCTTCATTTTTATGAACCTTTAATTCATAAGTTATGAAATGAAAAGTCTTGGATGGTTACAAAAGATGAAAAGTCTTGTCCTTAAGTTATGGAGGTTCAAGAGTCACTTCATTAATAAATATATAAATAAAGTGTAACCTTAATTAATTCCATAAGTTATAAAAAATAAAGAAAAGTAATTCTTTTATTAGTTTAAAGTCTTCCATAACTTGTCCTCAAGTTATGGAACTTGAAGAGTTTTTGGATTAAAACTACTTTAAACACCTAAATCATGGAATTAATTAGTTTTGAATAGTTTCAAAACTTGCCCTCAAGTTTTGGAATTTGGAAAAGTTTCACACACTTTAATAAACTTTAATTCCAACACTTAGAATTTTAAAAGTTAAAATTCAACACTTATACTATTTATAACATTAATGGTTAATTATTATATATATGTATAAGAACAAGTCGTTTTACCGTTAGTAGGCCTCATTCATGAAGCCGGTCTATAAGGTGGGTATAAGGTTGTTGCCTATAAAATGGCGACTTAATGGGTGTCCACTCTCACCCACCGCTTGATTGATCGGTGGAGGGTCGTTAGCTGAACGGGTAGGACAATGACTTTAAATTCTCATTAAAAGTATGATGATTATTATAAAGTAATTAAATTTTTTATTTAATTCCCAATCTTAGTTACTTTAGGAAAAATGTGAATTTGGTGCTAGCCCATGGAATTCACACTTTGTACCTTACCAAGTCGTTGGTGGAGCGTGTGTGGTTAACCGGCACACTAACTTGGACTAGTAAGGATCACGAAGGGTGACTTAATGTTTGTCATAGATCAATGGAGTGTGTGTGGTTAACCGGCACATTGATTGGGTGATAATATTAAGGGTACCAAGTGAATTGGTATGGTTATTCACACCTTGTTTTGTGATCCTCGGCATCCCAGTCACAAAATTTGAGAGGGCACACTCGAGATTGAAACATGTCATTGAAAAGTTCAATGAATCTCAAAAGATCTAGGAATTTCAAATCCAATTAAAACCTAATAAATTATTTCGTTTTTTTATGGTGGAAATTGGTGAATCGTCATTCGCCTACCTTCAAATATTTTATAGCTTGGATTACGGCATCCCTCTTCCAAATTATAAAATATTGTGTTGGGTCCTAGCCTTAAATTTCATATTGGGTGTTATATTAAGGACTTTGAATCAACTAACTTGATTTTATCCCATTATAGATGTCTGGCTCAGACAACTATGATCTTCCCAAATCTCTTGAAGATGGTGTTCCTCAACATCATGCTTCACTTCCTCCACCTCCTCCAATTATTCTCCCTCACCCACAAGTTCTTGAAAAGTTTAAAGTCACTCAATCCCTATTGGCAAGCATAGTCTATGTGTGCTCACATCTTGGAGATAAAGTCACATATTGACAAGCCGGGAGAGTTGGGTGTCAAAGTCTCGTGAAAGTTAGATGTTCAATCACTTTCTTAGGAACATAGTGAGTCTCTTTGGGACTACTATGAGGCAGACTATGACATGACCCTTAATGATGTTATCTATTTGCTTGGTGTTGTGGAATCAGCAATGATTTGGAACACTAGTAAAGCAAATTTGATTAAAAGAACAACTTCCCAAGTCTACATGGACATTGACAATGGTAGCATTGGATATCTAGAAAAGGATTTCTCTTCTCAATGGAAAGGGATCGGCCTAAGTCAACTCGGTTGACCAAATGGTAAAGAGAAAGGCTAAGTCTGAGATAGTCTCATGTGCCATTACCAAAGGGTCTATATGTTTTATTGCCAAAGGGAGGGACACTGATTGCGAAGCTGCCATATTCACCTGAAAGGTCATAAGGTTGATCAAGTCAAGAGGTTTGACTCTACTTCGGGTAAAGTCCACTGTCTAACTCTATTAAGTTTCTATTTGGAGATTCTTATTACATAATGTGAATGGGTCACATGTTGATGTTTTTAAGAATCAAAGAAAAGATAGGAAGCTTAAAGTAAGTATATGTTGATTCTGATTGCGAAGGTGGGTTTCGATCGCATGGTTCGGCAATCAGAATTTTGAGCTGTTGCTTAAGAGTTATAATATATTGCTTATGAATAGATAACAACAAGATTTTCATGTGGATTGTAAGGATAAGTTTTTCCGCAAAGTTTTAAAATAAAAGAAAAAAAGGGTTTTAATTTTATTTATTTTAAAAATATCCTTACAATGGCATCTGTGGAAAATTGTTGCTTATATGTTTCCAGTAATAGCAATATTGGAAAGTGGATTTGATTCTTTCATTTGTGGTAGTGTCTGAATTTACCAAATGAAGAAAGTTTTTCATCACCCAAGTTTCAATTGGACAGAAACTTGGAATCATACAAGTTGTATTGTATGATGAATGAGAATTTTCATCTTTGAAAATTAAGACTAATTCTTTGATCACATGTATATGTGAGTCAATTGAAGGACTAAGGAATTAGGTACACTGGGTGTGCGCTGGTCAAGGTCCACCACAAGGATTGATTTGTCATGATTTACTAAAGATTATTAAATATGATTATACTTATGAGGTTAAGTATAATTCTGTAACATTGGAAAGGTTACAATGTATGACAGAACAAATGAGAAGAATCAAATTAGGCAGAAAGATAAAAGTTTCTCAAATCTGAAAGGATGGGAGAGTACTTTAGTATCGTATTTCATGATCATCTTAATGATTATGAAACCATATCACAAATTCATACTTTATGGACGTCTTAGTGCATTGTTATGGCTAAGAAGAGAGGTCATGAATTGTTGGATTGGTTAAGATCAAGAAGATGAGACATACTTCGTTCCAAAACAATTCTTAGAGTCATACTCCAAGATTGTAACATTGAGTGACATAAAGTAAGGTTTAAAACACTTATCAAATGTAGTGTAAAATGTTTCTACCTTTGTACATTTGAGATTGGTAAGTTGTGATGTCTTAGATGAGACAAAGACCAACTAAGACCAATTGTGTGAAGTGTTAGTCTTGATAAGAATCCACACTATCCCTTGAATATTTGTTTTGTCAAGGAATGGTTCTTGACTGGGGAAACTTATATGTCAAGGGGACAGTGGGAGCCTTAAAGATCCTGAAAGAGTTTCAAGATTTAATCAAGAGTAAAACCTGTAATTTATCACTAGCACACGACTTAAGGTTTGCAACCTATCGTGTTGACATAATTCTTATTTCTGTACCTACTTCAAATAAGTTGAATTTGCATGTGAGTTATCAGAGTTCAACGTGGAAGCATTGGTGGGCCTTGTGCTACCAAGGTGACAAGAAACTAAGATTGAACAAGTTTAATCCATGTAAGGCTGAATTTGTCACTAACCTTATCTTGTGATTATGTTTTTGACAAATTCACATGGATAGGAACTCATACACTATAAAATCTAAGTGTCATAAGGTTTCTCTCCGATTCATGAAAATGATGGTGAGGAAACGCTTTCAATAAGTAGATTTTAAGTAGATAGCAATTGTGTTATTTGCATTTTCAAAAGTCGTTAGTGGAGCATGTGTGGTTCACCGACACGCTAACATGGACTTGTGAGAAATGGCAAATGTCTAAGAAATTGAGACTATGATTACGGCATCCCTTTTCATAGTTCTGAAAATTGTTTAGACACACATGTGAGCTATCTAAGAAAGGGTGTATGAATCTAAATTTCAAAAGTCCAGCAGGTTTCTGGAAATATGTCAGAGCTAGTGGGAGCATAAGTGTTATGCTGATAATCATCATGTTAGTGGGAGCATTATTATTACGTTTAGTGTTGCAAGTTAGCAATGTTAATTATAGAAAATAAAGGGACAATTCGTGAAGTTGCAGGGGTTGAAAAGTTGTTTTGCTATAATTAAGGGAGAGGAAATTATACTTCATTTCAATTCTAGAAGCTTAGATTGAGATTTTAATCATCTTTAGTCAAGGACATATATATGAATTTTATGTCTGAATGGTTCGACTTAAGGAAATTCTATATATATTGCGTTTTCAAAATTCGATTATGATTACGACATCCCTCTTCATAGTTAAATTTTGAAAACATGGCAAATAAAAAATATTGTAGCAAAAGACTTGTCTAGTATCATGTCTTTATGTCAAACATCATGAATCGTGTCCCATATGCTTCGGATATAGGATCGATTGCATGTGCTATAATATTCATCTTTTCTAAATTTTCCAAATGCTTAAGGCATTGAGAAGGGAAAAGTCTAGAACTGGATATGACTAAAGTGATTAAGCAATTGTCGAGGACAATCTGAGGGTCGCCAAAGATTGATTGCTCAGGGAAAGTTGGAAGTATGATGTAAGTTGTCGGAAAGGACCATATTGACATATTCTGAAAAGAAGTAACTTTTGTTCGGAAGTGATAGTCAAAATGGGACTATGGAAATGTCTCCATAGGTGGAAGTTATTCAATCTATGTAAGATTAGAAAACCTTAATGCAAGAAGGATGTTCAAAGCAATGTACTTTGAATATGAGACTTCTGTTCCATAGAGGTTGACCTTCTTTGGAATACTCTATAATGACTGGTGACAAGGTTTTGGTGACTTTGTGCATAATCATTCCAAGAGGAACATTGCATAAAAGTTTAAAATCTAACAGTTTTTTTGGTAAATGATAGGAATCGGGGATTCTCACATTTACAATAAGGATTTGGGATTGTGAAATGAGTATCATTGGAATCATGTTCAATTGATCTACCTCACAATGTAAGGATCATAGACAAACATAGTGTGCATACTTGGAGTATGGCATAACTATTGTTTTAGAAAAACAAAGTGTACATGCTAGGAGCATGGGACGACTGTTGTTTTTATTCAAGTCTTCAGTTGATTGTTTGAAACATTATACAATGAATAATGTGTAATCAATATGGTGATAAATAAAAGGTGGTTCTATTTACATTCAAAAGGGTTCTGAGACCATATTGGATTCGATTATTATTGTGTTTCACTTTGCATGTTTTGACTTCCAAAATAGCTAGGTTATTCTTTCCGAATGACTAAGTTATTTAAACACTCCACAGTCGTTCATATGTTGGAAGTAGGTATGAATCAAGACTGTCATGAATCGAGTTTGTAGATGGCTAAATGGGTTTAGTCATAGCAATGGTCGCTACAACATTCATGAGTGCTCATAAGTTATGAGTATTGGAATAAACCCACGCTCACTTGTATCACTTCATGGAATTTATCTCGAGTGATCGTGAGACGGTAATATCATATAAATCTTCAAACCTAGAGATATGAGTTGTTACCTATGATTTGGTTGTGCATTGATTGCACGTAAACGCATCAGTAACTTGATGTTATAAAACATGCCTTTGTGTACAATTCAACAAGTAGTAGAACAAGCATATGAGTCGAAGTTTATCTGTTCCTTCTAGAAATAGAAGCGATATCAGGGCCCCTCGATGATTTTGTTGTGACCTATGTACCGGCTGGTCATAACTAAATTGATGTGTTCGATTAAGTTCTTTGTCAAACAAATCGAAAATCGGGAAACAAACTGATGGACAATAAGTACGACGTTGTTCCATGTATTTGTCCGGCTGATATCATGAGAACAGAGGAGTATATGATCACTTATCTAAAATGGCGCTTCATAGTTCAACAGAGTTTTCGAGAGCTACGATTGTTGGTTGGTTCCTGAAGTAACATACGCAAATATAGTTATTAGACTTATCCAAGTGGGAGTCTGTTGGATAAGGTGTCTAAGTCCATAACTTATTTGGTATATACTTGACCCGACCCGGCATGGTCCATTTGGGTTGCATTTCATCCAAACTATTTATGGATAATTTTATGAGAGTTATACACATATGTATATTAATATATTGTAAGTTATAATATATTAATATGAAGTCATGTTATTTAATTAGTGTTAGTCTTAAATTAATTATGAATTAATTTAGAGATTAAAAGGAAGACTAATTAAATTGTGGGCTATTGTTTTATATGGTGTGGGCTAACATTCATTTGTTAATGGGCTAGGCTTATATGGAAGTCCATGGATGATCCATGGAGCTTTTAACCCATGGATCCTTGGAAAGGAAAAGACATGGGTTATTAGGGTTTCACCCTAATCATGTACACTATATAAGCATGCTTATGTTGCATGAAATGGCCACTAGAGTGACTAGTGTGACTAGTGTGTGTGTTTTGTGTGTGACCGATTTTATGTGTGTGTATACACTCTCTCTAAAGTTTTCCAAGAGTTTGTGGTGATTTGTGATTCCATTTGAGGCATTCACACTATTGGTGCTTGGCCCTCAAACTCCTTAGGAATTGAACTCATCATCAAAAGGTATGTAATCTCATCTAATTCTTTTATGTTTAAAAGTACCTCATGCCATGTTAGATAGGTTATGAACATTGGAAAATTATTATTTGCATGTATTTAGACAAACATAGATCCAAGGTTTATTAGGGTTGCATGCACACTTAGGAAGTGTTAGATTGCTCAAAACCCAACAGTAATGATAGTATCTTGTACCTGAACCACTGACTCACTTTTTCTAATTAATCCATGGGCAGGCAAGAGACAACGTGGAGAACTGAAGCATCTTAGTAGCCAGAGGAAAAGAAATCAAAAGCGATTCCCATAGTAGCGGCGAGCGAAATGGGAGCAGACTAAACTGTGAAAACGGGGTTGTGGGAGACACAAGAAACAGGCCAATTCAACAGCTTTTTGTTCCATTTCCCATGGTGTAAAATTCTCATCAGTACGAGTCAACGGAATGGCTCCATGGCCTCTGATGTCCATATAAAGGACACGACGAGCATAAATACCTTCTTTCACTTCTATTCTGACAGACTGAATTGGTTGATGTGTGATCTGGGTCACTTGAGCCCAAATAATGGAACTGTAATTAATGTTCTGACCCAGTATAGAGACCATACATCCATCCCATGAACATCTTACTTGCACAGTCATTGCTAGTAACCCGTTCAGAAAAGGCCTTGAACAGGATGGTGAAGAGAGCATTCCACGTAGGAGGAATGTTAGGTTTCCTGAACTTGGACACTGCTGTGAGGGTCTCTTTGTATCCCATCTGATAGAACATCTCCAAGAGAGCAGCATTAGAGATGGTTTTCGGGTTGATCATATCGTCTGTATGTGGAAGCCCTAAAAGAGTGCAAAAACGGGATTGGTAATGGAGGTGGTACGGTTATGGATGTCGAAGTAAATCTTTTGTTTATCCTTGACGTACTTAGCAGTTTTGTAAGCTTTGGAGAGAATCGACAGAGGAACATTCTCTAGTTGGGTGAGAGCGATTGTTAGTGGTGAGTATTTGAGGCACTCGACGATCGGAAGCATAAAAGCTTCATACTTACATGGATCCAGATCAATCACAAGGTTTTGGTGCTGTTTGATGGCCAAGAGTGATGAGTAAACCATCTGTTCTTGAACAGAGAGGTTTTCAGATGAACCCGCCATGATAGAAGCTTGATGAAGAAGTTGAACAGTGGAGAGCTTTTGATCACCGGAAATCGTTTAGAGAATTTTGAAAGTGGTAATGAGAGATAGAGACGTCAAAATCCTTATACACGATATGATTTGTGAGTGAAATCCGTAGAGAGAGAGAGAGAGAGAGAGAGAGAGAGAGAGAGTGCACCAGTTACTGAAACATCGCCTGAAAATGCGCGATGTGACAACTGTTATGTGTCAGACCCATAAGTCACGCGGCGTAGATATAGTTGTTTGTTCAGCTTTTCATGCGCCCGTTTGAATTCTTATCTTTCAAAATCTACCACGTCAGCTTATCCCTTTTCGCAATTAAGTAGCATTGTAGTTGACCCGATTATGAGCATGGTTCTTTGGGGTTTCCTTCACCATAAAAACTGATAGGATGAATTAAGGAGAAAAAGGATTAATTATGATTTATTAATATATTATGTGAATTATATATTAAAAGAGATATCATATTGTTTAATTAATATTGATCAAGAATTAATTTAGAATTAATTTTGTGGTCAAAAGAGATTAATTAAATAAAGGGGACTGATACTATAATTATAAGATAGTTACAAAATTGGGCTTAGGATCCATAAGGAAGCAATGGAAAAATTTTGTATGGGAGTCCATATAGAAATCTTCCAAGGGGGCCTTGTGGAAGGATCCTTAGGCTACTTAAGGACTAAGCAACATGATTAGGGTTTCCTACTTGATAACCCTAGAAGCCTAACTATAAAAGGAACCCTTATGGCCACCCAAAATCCCCCTTAACCCTACCAAGAGTACCTTGGACAAATTTTGTGCCTCTTTCCTCTCTCCATTGTTCTTCATAGTTGCTAGTGGTGTTTGTGACTCCATTAGCGGTGCAACAC
This sequence comes from Lactuca sativa, assembly GCF_002870075.4. Taxonomy (NCBI): domain Eukaryota; kingdom Viridiplantae; phylum Streptophyta; class Magnoliopsida; order Asterales; family Asteraceae; genus Lactuca; species Lactuca sativa. The sequence continues at coordinate 379,121,751 of NC_056626.2, forward strand.
TTGGGGCACTATGCTTTCATAAGTCAAGATCAAGAAGGATTGTGATTGTTATTGCTACATAACAATCAAGGTAATGTTTCTAGGGAAAAACTCATAAAAACCCTATCTATTATACCTCAATACTTAGAAAAACCCCTATATAATTATTTTCTACGTATTAACCACTATGATTTCCAAAACCGTTTAAAATCCCTACTTTATCCGGTAACAGATTCTCGATCTGTAAAAAAACCCTTAATACCAAAACTTCTTTAATTTTGATTTTGATTTATGTTTCAATTCTGCTTTCAAGGTGACTAGGATGAGGCTCGATGGAACGGTCTCAGGTCTCAGTTAGAGGGCAAAGAAAACAACAACAGTTTTTTTTATGTTTCATTTCTTGATATTTGTTGTAGGTTTTTAAGTGGAGGGATGATGAATAGTAAGTTGCTAGAGGTAGTTCGGTTTCGGAAAAGGTAGTGTGCAGGTTGTTAGGTTTTGCAAAGGTCTCCGGTCTCGGGTGGGTTTGGAACCGTAGGGCTGGTCTCCCTGTTTTCGATTTGGTTCTTGTGTTTCACATGTGATGTTTCGAGCAGGTGATAGTGGTTAACAGGTTGTTGATTTCGTGGTGATGGTTTCGGAAGATAGTTGGTTCTCAGTTTTTTTCATATTTAAGCAGAAGTAGCAACAGGTAATGGTGGTGGAACAAACACAAATTTTTTCTTCTTTCCTTCTTGTTTACTCAGCAAAAGAAACGATTTTTGTGATTTGATTCTGATTTTCGGTAGCAGCAACACAAAAAAAGAAGAAAAATGAGCTTGTTTTTTTGTTTTGTTGCAGGTTCTCGATGGGGACGTTGAATAGTGTTCTTGCTTCTCTTTGATTCTTCTTCTTTCAATCTCCATGGTGGAACAAACACATTTTTTTCTTCTTTCTTTCTTGTTTACTCAACAGCACCAACACACAAAAAAATGATTTTTGTGATTTGGTTTTGATTTTTGGTAGCAACAACATACAAAAAGAAATTCTTAGATTTCTTTAATTCTTTTCTTGTTCTGTTTTGTGATTCATCTTTCTTCTTCCTGTTTGGTTTTTGTTTTCTAGTTTGTGTTGCAAGTTTAGAGGTTTGAAACAAAGGAGATGATGAACAGTGGGCTCTACGAGGGTGATGGTCTCCTGTTCTATGGATTTTTTTTTCTTTTTTTCATTCTTGTTCACCCGAAACCACAAGGAAAACAACTATATTTTTGCTTTTCTTTGGTTCTCGGCAAAACAAAATGGAGGACATGAGCTGTGGGTTTCGGTTAATGGTGCTTCGTGGTTGGGTAGCAGTGGTGATCTCGGGGGTGGGGGTGATCCGAAAAACACAGCAAGGTGGTGGTGTTCGACAGTTCAATAGGTCTGGATGAAGAGGATGATGAATAGTGGTTAATGCATAATGTTTAATGCGTACAAAAGTTGTGTTACCGGTAGCTTTGCGCTAACCGGTCACAAAGATAGAAAACAATCAAAATTAGAAATAATAATGGTTAATGCGTACAAAAAAACTATATAGGGGTTTTTCTAAACATTCGGGTATAATACATAGGGTTTTTTTAAAGTTTTTCCCATGTTTCTAACCCTTATTAAATGTTAATTTCAAATTTGCATGCTAGTTCATAGGGTTTATTGCTTTGGTATTTATTGTTGTATGTTTACTTAGAAAAAACTAGATCAAAGCAAATAGGGTTGCATGTACACCATAGGATTGATGTTATGCTCATAACCCATCAGATTGTGCACCTGCCACCATGACTCATGAACCTTTGTTCGTAGGCGATGACTCTATTCCTGAAGTTAGGGAGTTCTCATCATTCGAGGGGGAGAAAGAAGCGAATGATGATTCAGACGTTCAATTTGAATTCGAGGAATTTAATGCTAAAGTGGATCCATCCTATGATCCTAACTATCCTCCACTGACCAAACGGACCAGAGATCACCTGAAAGCTCAAGTCATTGGTGAACCTTCTGCTGGTGTCCTTATGCGATCTCAATTGAAAGCGAAGCAAACTGCATTATTCTCTTAAGTAGAATTGTGTATGTTTAATTCGTTCGTATCCAAAATTGAACCCAAAACCATAAACACAGCTCTTGATCATTCCGATTGGGTGCAAGAGATGCAAGACGAACTCAACGAGTTTGAACCTAACAAGGTTTGGAGATTCATTCCAACTGCACCAGATGCATCAGTTGTTGGCTTGAAATGGGTGTTTCGCAACAAGATGGATAAAGAAGGGAATGTTATTAGGAAATAAAGCAAAACTCATGGTCAAGGGATACTGCCAGGAAGAAGGTATTGACTACGAAGAGACCTTCACACCTGTTGCAAGGTTGGAATCTGTTCGCATCTTCTTGGCATATGCAGCTCACAAAAACTTGGATGTATTTCAATGGATGTCAAGTGTGCGTTCTTAAATGGTGAACTCGAAGAGACTGTTTACGTGGAGAAACCGCCTTGGTTCGTGAACGAAAAGTATCCCAATCACTACTATATTCTAGACAAAGCAGTCTATGGTCTAAAGTAAGCTCCTAGAGCCTGGTATGAAACATTAACTCGTTTTCTTAAAATGTCCAAATTTAAACAAGGTTCGGTTGAACCAACCTTCTTTCACAAGAAAGAGGGTGACCACATGATGATCGTTCAAATTTATTTTAATGACATCATCTTCGGATCTACTAATCCCAGCTTAACAGTTGAATTTCGAAAGTTGATGGAAACTAAATTTGAGATGAACTCCATGGGTCCAATTAACTTTTTCCTTGGATTAAACATAAGACAGGGATAGGAGGGAATTTTCAGAAATCAGGAAGCATACACAAAGACCTTACTTGCTAAGTTTGGAATAGAGGGAGACTCAAAAGCGAAGGTTCCAATGGCATTTGGAACGAAACTGACACCATCTCTGGATAAACGAGCTGCTTATCGTCAGATGATAGGTTCACTAATGTATCTAACAGCTAGTAGACCGTACATCATGTTTTCTGTTTATTATTGTGCTAGGTTCTAAGCCAATCCTCGCGAACCTGACATGGTGGCAGTCAAAAATATCTTCAGATACCTAAAACGAACTTCATCTCTTGTAATATGGTATCCTGCAAACTCAGGCTTTTTCGTACAAGCTTTTTCAGATGTTGACCTTGGAGGATGTGGCTTAAATAGAAATAGTACAACTGTTGGATGCCAATTTCTCGATGGCAAACTAGTTCGTTGGCAATCCAAGAAACAAACGTGTGTATCGTTATCAACAGCTGAGGCTGGGTATATAGTTACTGCTTCGTGTACTTCCCAAGTCATTTGGATTCAAAGCCAGCTTCACGACTATGGACTAAGCATGAAAAGAACCCCACTTTAATGTGACTCTGAAAGTGCAATTCGCATTTGTCACAACCCAGTGCAACACTCAAAGGCGAAACAAATAGCACTGAGGTATCACTTTATCTAGGATCATGTGGAAGATGGCAACGTTGAGATACATTTCATAAGATCCGTTGATCAGTTAGCTGACATATTCAGAATGGCCCTACCTGAAACAACCTTTAATAGAATCCTTCAAGGGCTAGGAATGATGGAAGATGAATCTGTACCAAAACCTCTTTCGCACTCATAAAGTTATCACTGCGAATCGGTGCGAACGTTCGCAGTAGTTCGCAGTCAACTGTTCATTCGCAGTCTGCTTTATCGATGCGAACTGATGCGAACATTCGTAGCAGTTCGCAATCCACTGTTCATTCATGGTTTGGTTTTTCTTATATCCTTTTGTACTTTATGTATATTAATGCATATCTTTGTTTCATTTTTGTATATTTTCTGTTTTTATTTCTTTTTCATAAAATCTCAAAATCCAAAAATAGTTTATTTGTTTCTGTTTTATTGCTTTTCAGAAAAACAAAATTACAAAAATATTTTAATTTGTGTTTATTTTTATTTCTCTTATTTTCACAAAACATAAAAATACCAAAAATATTAGATACACTAAATGATCTTGGAAGAAGATGTTCGTAACATCTATCAATTCGCGTGATGGGGCAGGTATAAATTTCTTTACCATTGTACTAGCTAAGTGTCCCTAGAAGCATGTTGTTGCATGTTGTCCTAAGCCTTAACGCCTCGATTGTGATGCCTTAATGAATGGATTCCACAAATCAATTCTTCCTAATCAAGCTGCAAATTCACATTAGGCATGAGCTACCTTACTCTTCTCACAATGAGTTACGAGTTATCTGCATGGTCACTTTCATATTGCAGTGGTACATTTGCTTCTTTTAACCATCTCTATATTTCTCCATCACTTTTGCATTCATAATTACAACCCTTGAGACTCTCAGAAATTACGACTGAGTTTTATGGTTGTACAACATCTGTGTTAACGATCTTAGTTTCGTTCCACCACGAACTGAGCGAAACCCAAAATTCAATACACTTTATGAATTGACGGTGAACAATCAAAAGTTCTAGAATTTTCACCTAGGAATTAACGAAAGTCCACCTTCGTGGTCTGTGTCAAGAAATCTCTTTTTCTGTTGTAAGATCCTAATGAAATACTCTAGTCCTAAGATATTTCTTCCCAGTGGAACTAGTTTTATTTTTCTTGAGATTTCAATAATTATCCATGTTACTTAAATAATTCCAAACCTACCCATTCAACTGACTACATTGGTCACATGAGTACTTCTTCTAAATGTTCGATTTTATATCAAGTTCGGAGTTTGGTTGAAGATCAAGCCACCCTAAAGCTTATAGAAAAAGATGCCTTTCATTGTTTCTTAATAAAAAATTGATCGTAATTCAACAGGAAACCACACAGACACTTCTTATTCTCTCTTGACTATGAAGGAATAGATCTTTGCCTGGGATCCATAGTTTTTATGTCTTTATTTAGACATCACAAAATCCCGCAGATATGTTTAGATTTATTTCTTTATCTTTGACACTCTTTCACGAAGATCCTTGTGATTTTCAAAAAGTCTGGTTTATGGTTCTTAATGTTCTTTCAGGTTCGCAGTTCTATCCATGTTCGTTGAAATGAGCGTTCGTGGTGTCTGGATCAAAATGTTACATAACTGCGAAACGGGTTCAGCTGATTCGGCAAATTTTTAAAGACAAAAATTCAAACAGGCGCGTGCAAATTTGAGCAGACAGCTACAATTGTGCCATATGACACATGGGTCTGACACATAACAATTGTCACGTCGCACTTTTTCAGGCGACGTTTCGGTAAACGAAGTACTCTCTCTCCGGATTTCTCTCACAAATCGAATCGTATATAAGGATTTTGGCGACTCATCTCTCATTATCACTTACAAAATCCTCTCAAAAGATTTCTGGTGATCAAAAGCTTTCTACTGTTCGTCTTCTTTCTCAAGCTTCAACAATGGTGGCCTCATCTTCTACTCATTATTAAACTGCTCATTCAACTCTTCTGACTGTCAAACCTAACCAGAACATGATCATCGATCTTGAACCCTGCAAATATGAGGCCTATCTCCTGCCAATGATCGAGTGCCTCAAGTATTCTCCTCCGGTGAATGCTCTAACAAAGATGGAGGATGTTCTGATATCCCTACTATCAAAGGCGTACTCTTCTGCAAGTTATATCAAGGAGGAAAACAAGATCATCTTTGACATCCACGATCATAAAACATCAATTACAAAAGCCTGATTTTGCTCACTTCTAGGGCTTCCTCAATCAGAAGGGATGATCAACCCAGAATCCATCACCAATGCTGCTTTGTTGGTGATGTTCTATCAAATGGGGTATAAAGAAACCCTAACTGCCATTTCAAAATTCAGGAAACCTAACCTACCCCCACAATGGAATGCTCTCTTTACTCTTCTCATCAAAGGATTCTCAAAAAGTTTTACTGGCTCCGACAGTGCCATTAAGTTGTTCTTGGCCATTCTTTATGGTCTTTATGCGGGTTTGAATGTCGATTTTCGAGTAGTATCTGGGATCAGGTTATCCAGAGCACACACTCGATAACTCGTCATAGCGAAATTTCTTGTACACGATTTTGGTCTCTTATTGTTCGGAGAGCCATTGTCAAGCTCAACATTCCAGTGATGCAGGATGCTCTTGCTTTTACTGTCTCGACCTTCCATACAACTGGAATCATTGTGGCTGATAACTCAAAATTTTCGTTTATTGGTTCAATTCCAGAGGCCATGTTTCGAGACATTCCTGTCTCTAACAATATTTTGGAGGGTTATCGCAAAATTACTCCTTCAGGGTTTCGTCTAGTTACTCCTGAAATGCAAGCAATTATTGATGAGGCTGATAAACCCAAGAAAGGGGAAAGGGTTTAAAGAAGGGTGGAAAGAAAAACACTAATAAGGAGGGACCATCTGTAGCTGCGAAACCTCCTACCAAAAAGAGAAAGGCCCCAACAGCTTCTTCTACTGCTGCTCCAAAAAGGCAAAAGCAGCCCGCTCGCAAACGCAAGTCTCCAACTCCAAGTGACAGTGAAGGTTCAGACTTTGAAACTGGATCTAATATTCATCTTGAGGAGGACCAACCAGATCGCAATGAGGAGGAAGAGTATGGTCACAAAGAAGGCGAACAAGTTCGCAATTAACAACCAGTTAGCGCTGAAGGAGAGACTACGAAACCAAAGATAACCCAAATGTGCAATGCCTCTGTTCCTTCTCCTCCTCCTTCACCAAAACTTCTACTACAACAATCATCATTGCACCCTGTCGTCCACCTGTTTCAACTCTACCACAAACTACCATCCCACTTTCAACCCCACTTTTCAAAGATTCAACCATCCCACCCGCTACTATAACCGAACCTGTAGTTTCAGTTAACGTATCTGATACATTGGCTAAAACTTCAAGCTTCTCAGACCATGTTTCACCTCCCATCTCCCCTATCCACAGTGATGATCCATACATGATATTCGGGGACGATAATGATGACCTAGGCAGATTCACCTACAGTCCATTCCAGATAAGGACCGAAAGTGAAGATGAAGCCACTGTCACGAAAAGGCAGCTTCAGTCCCTTCATGAAAAGATTGACCAGTTGCTTCTAGCTTCCAAGGCCTCATCTTCTGAAGCCTTTTCTAAGGTAACGGTTGAATCTTTGTTTGAGCGTAGAATGAAGGAACACACAGATAATGCTGCGAAGATGAACAAGGCAGTGTCTGATTCTGCCGAAGTTTGCAAGATGACGACCAAAAAAGTCGATAAACTAATTTCTGACACCACTGAATGTATGGAAGATTAGAAATCCACCTACAGCACCAACACAACATCAACGAATGCGGCTCTTCAAAATCTGGGCTCCATGTTAAAAGCAGAGAAGGATAACGAGCAAGACCTTCGCAAAGGTCTTCAAAAGGATCATGATGCGTTTCAAACCTCCATCTCTTCACAGATCACAAAACTGCAAGATGATTTGGCGATGGAGAGCAAGATCATGGATGCTCTTGATATTAAGACAGAAAAGGTCAAAGTGTTGGATCTTAAGCTTCAGAACGCTGAGAAACAGGTCAAGGATCTGTTATCTGAGAGGGCAGTTATGCGAAGCTACATTTTAGATGTTGCAAGATTACTCTCAGATATCATTGAGACCAGGGACCCAATAATTACCTTCACAGTTCGGAAGCATCTAGCTGAAAAGTTACGTCCTGTATTTGCTATGCTTCACCGACTGGAGGGTGTTTCGCCTCAAGACTCTGTTCTAAAACAAGGGGGAGAAGGTGGATCTAGAGTGTCAAGAAACGAACCTCCCAAAGCCCTAGTCAAGCCCGTTGTCAGGCAAGAACCTAAGGGAAAGGAAAAATAGTTTGGTGAAGATCCCATAACTGACAATGACGAAGACGAAGAGCCTGATGAAGCTGAGCTTAAAAGGCGAAAGGCTTGTGAAGCAGAATTAAACGAACATCAACGTATCATCAAGGAGGCTGAGGAGAAAGAAAGGGAAAAAAAAGAAGCTCAGGCTACAATTAAAATCAAAATACTCTTATTTCTTAAGTGGACCCTGAAGCGAATCCAACATGATGTTGTGGAATTGCCCAGCTAGTATTGGTTGGAGTCGATTTCATTCTTTGATCTTCAAAATTCTCAGGATTCGCAACTAGATCTTCCCATTACTCCTAAGGCTTTCAGGTTTCGTGCTTTTGTGAAGGTTGTGAATGCTTCTATCACAAACAGCGATCCTGATCACATGTTCTTCTCCTTCTACTTGAAGCACATGAAGCCCCAATATGACACTTGGAGTGCGAACAAAATTGTTGGTGTGAAAGTCACTAGGCCAATCGAGACTAACAGCTTCCCCAATGCGGAGTTTAAAGTAGCGAGAGGTTCGACAATCTTGTTTTCGAATTCACACTCGCATACTTTCCTTGTTTGAATCCTTATGACTGGATCGTCGTCTACAACAAACTGATGAAAGAGAAGGAGAAGTACGAACCTGTTATGTCCCATCTCCAACTGATGATCAAATGCTACATTCAAGAAGTTGGTGAGATGGATGTGGATATTGTCACTGTTTTGAGGAAGAAGCCTGTTGTCGTTCCCAAGGAAGCTTCGAATGATTTTGGAAAGCTCAAGCCAGGAAAGATATATAAGGATGGATGGTTCATGGTGTATAAGTCGAGAGAATGAACTGGAGCTGACTATTGCAAGTCTTGTTTCTTTCTTGATGACAAACATTTGTACACTACTGCTTGTCTGGAATTTATATTGGACTTGGTTACCAAGTGCAAGGGCAACCACAAGGGCGCATCAAGTGCTTCTCGGATATGGTTTCGTGGTATATCCAGGTTCGCAAAGTGCTGCTGAGCTTCATTCCTAAAATTTATGCAATGCAGAAGCGAATCACCAATTGACGGACTAGAGCCTCAAATGATGCAAAGCGGGAGATTTTTGAGTATTAAGTGTTGCGTCATTGGGACCTTTTGTAATAGTTCATTATGTAAACGGGTTGGACCTGTCCTCCTGTATTTATTTCTAGGGTTAGGTATATAAGATGCATGCATGCATCGTATTTTTGTCAACTCTAATTCTAGCCTTGTAACGCTAATCACGCCTCTATAGTAGCAATTCTTCATCGAGTTCTTCTAAGGTGTGACTTTTAATCATTCAACATCAGTTTGATCATTTTTGTGTTTTTGCTTTACCTGTTTGAATCTAATCGATCTTAAGGATTATCATCCTAACAAAGTTTGCATGTTCAATTAGAGAAAACCTAGATGCAAAGCATTAGGGCTGCATACACACTTAGGAATTGTTGTTATGCCGAAAACCCATCACTCCAGTCGCAAAACAAGCCACCTTGCAACTCAAAGCAACAGCCACCACATTAGCTTTCCCGGGATGATACAGGATCTCATAGTCATAATCCTTGGCCACATCAAGCCACCTATGATGTCTCATGTTCAGGTTTGGCAGGTCGATAAGATATTATAAACTCTTGTGATCCGTGTATATAGTACACCGAACTCGATAAAAGTAGTGCCGCCAAATCTTGAGAGCAAAAACTACTACCCCTAACTCCAAATCATGAGTCAGATAACAGACATCATGCGACTTCAGTTGTTGAGACACATGAGAAATAACTCTCTCGCGCTGCATAAGCACTGCAACCAAACGTGTGATGAATGCATGCCAAAACACCGTAAAATACTCAATACCTTTGGGGAGGGTCAACATTGGGGCCTCATACCATAAAATAGTTGGTATAATGATAAATAGATACATACATGTAACAACGTCCGGTGCCGCCCTGGCCTCCTCCGTTTGTGAGCTAAAATGAACGACCTCGAGCCCCCGGGGGTTCCGCCCTATTCTGGTGACCATCTATGATCCTCAAAGTAGCTGGTGTTGGAGCCTGCACCGGTCACGCAGTGAGCAAGGGATACTTGGCCTTAGTATGGCCAACCTGCTCAAAGTGATAACAGATCATGGTGCTTGGTACGGGGACCTGCTAGCGATAATCCTTGGCATAATGCCCCTCCTTGCCACATTTGTGGCGTCCAAAATAAGATTGAAAAGAACCATCATGAACCTTACCGCACTTGCCACAAGTGCGGCCCCTCTGACCCCCAAATCTCACATCAGCGGCCTTGAACCGCTTCGTTGCAAGTTGCGTCTACACCGGATCCTGTCGCCACTCCCTCGCCTGGAGCTCCATTTCAATCTCCTCCATCCTCAAGGCCTCCTGTAGCTCCATAAGTGTAGCATAACGTTGAGTAGACACAAACTGGTAGATGTATGTCTTGATCATGCTCAAGTAACGTGTCATTTGAGCTTGCTCAGAAGCAGCAAAATCAGGACAAAGTAGAGCCCTCTCAGTAAACATCTTAGTAATCTCAGCCATCGACTTAGTCCCCTGCCTCAGCTTTAAATACTCTTGGCCTCTTGGGCCAGCCTCTCCCTCTACACCAATGGAACATATCTCATCCACAACGTCTCAATGAACTGCTCCCATGTTACAGCAGCACTCTGCTTAGGAGTGAACGAGTCTATCACTAATCTCCACCGAAGAAGGTTCAGGGTGCACTTGACCTTCTGGTCAGCAGGGCAGGAGCACGTAAAGAAACACCCCTCAAAATCGGATAATCACCTCATCATAATGATCGGATCCTGAACTCCATCAAACACTAGGAGCTTCGTATTAACAAAGTCCCGGTACTAGAAATCTTTCTCTCTCTCTCTCTCTCTCTCTCTCTCTCTCTCTCTCTCTCTCTCTCCGAACCCCAGCGATAGCAACAGCCGTGGTAGTTGCAACAAAAACAGCCTCAGAACGTAACGCAAAACGATCTTCAAAAAGCTCAATCATGGTGATATTGATTGACCAAAACAACTTCGGTATCGATGCCCAAACAGCAGTAACAACCTCAGTAGAAATCAACTCCCAAATCTGATCCTCAGTCAACCCTAGCCTATCTTGGATGCCCGCTCTGGTTCCTTCACATGATCCCCTCGTGAGCACCATACTGAAAAATAAACTAGAATGTATCAGACAAGACGCACTTCATACCATACAAGCTATTTTAATAAACGAAACCCTAGGGGTTATGACTTCCTTGCTACGTGTACGGTTCTTGCGCTTCTGGTAGCACAGGCCCATACTATCTTCCACACCTACCCGTGTTTGTCTCAGAGGATCATCACAACAGTCCTAACAATACACACTAGGATAAGTATACATCCTATTCACTCCCTAGAGAATATTTATACATTCCTCAACTGGTCGACTGCTCATGCACAAACCTATCCATGAAGCTTCCACCAACCTTGCAGCACTCGTGTATGCTAGTCATACATAACATTGGATCTTACAGACAGTTGAATACTTGATTCTACCCTAAGACCACAACCAGACAAGGAACATAAAATAAGCCCAATGAAACATTCTCAGGCTAAAAAAATCTTAGTTATGTACAACTATGATGCACACACTATGAAACTATAGTAATAATGTCAATTCCATATACGTAATATCCTTAAGCTACCATGCATCATATATCAGACAATTCTATCATGGAATTCCTATAGATCCCTAGCCTACTACTAACACGTGGTTCTATCATAAACGTAATATCAAATAATAGTGTGTGTAACATGGGGTATACTTTCTTGCTCTGTATGATCGAACACATTGCATCCTTCCTTTGTTACTTTTGAAAATCATTTTAAAAAACTTTTGCATTTCCCTGGTTTGAGTCTGGATTCACAGAAATGTTCATCCAATTCAATAATACCAAGGCTCTAATACCAACCTGTAACATTAAAAAAAAAAAAAAGAAATTTAATATTTTTAAAATCAACCATTAACCAACATTGTTTACAAAAGAGTCATTGTTTCAAAAGCATGATACAAAATCAGAGTTTTCCCAAGACCCAGTGACATAAAACAAGAAGATGTGCACGATCACGCCTTTGCTTTCCAAGGATCCTCAAAAGTAGTTGAAACAATAAACTAAAACTATAAACCAAAGCTTAGTGAGTTCCCCCTCAATGTATCAACACACCACATAACAAACAAAGCATGCAAATATGAGCCTTCAGCCTAACTGGACCGCCTCGCAGGGCATACAACCTATTCGGACCTCTCTACGAGCCTTCGGCATAACTGGACCACCTCATAGGGCCTATAACCTATCCAGACCGCTTTACGGGCCTCCAGCCTGACTGGACCACCTCGCAGGGCCTACAACCTATCTGGACGTCCCTGGGTGTCTTGACCTTCAGCACAAAGTAGGACCACCTCAACCAAAACAAAATATGTTCACATATGTAACAAACAAACATAAACATAGAACCAGCAGATACAAATAATCAGTCATATACTAGCATATAACTATCCTACAATAAGGATACATAATCTAATGGGCTGGGATTAGGGACTTTGACCTATGAGTATAGTGAGGGAAACTCACATCTGAGTCTGAAAATGGTATCTAACATAATGGCAAATCAAAACCACTCAAATGATCTAAAATACCCTCAGGTCAAACTTGGTCAAAGGTCAAATTCAACAAGCCAGTTGACTCAACCCAACTGAGTATGTTGGGCATACTCATCTGTATGTTGGGCGCACTATGATTGACCTAGAAGTCGGGCCTTTGACCACGTACGTGCAACGTACCGCTTGGTACGCCCAGCGTACGCACTTGGTTAACCCTTCTCCTCATTAAGAGCTTACTATATGAAGTCTTTACGTCCAAAGTCAGATCCATGCCCCAAATTACTTCCTTGACCATAGAGTTTCCAACTTTATGGTCTTGCATGTCCAAGAAGTGCTTAACACTAAAAACCTTAACTACTTAATTCATTAAGACCTTGTAGCACATGCATGGAAGGGAAGAAATGATCAAGACCACATTTTTATGCTTCTAAGCACCTCAAAACATCTGAAAGGATAGATTAAATGGATTGGAGTAGCTCATACTCAAAATACCCAACTGATGGGACCTAAAGGACACAAACTTCATGGCTAACTTAGATCTATGCATAGCTTCATCAAGTTCAAAGCTTTTTACCTTAAAGTGATGACAAATCGTGATGATATCTCAGATCCAAATATTCCTACTCCTCCAAGGTGATCTTCTCTTCTATCTCTCTCCTTTAAGGTGACCAAAACACACACTCAAAGCTCAATATTGCTCAAAATGGATTAGGGTTTGTTTAGGGTCGTATGGAGGTGTTGGAGGCTGATGAGGGACGAGGTTTGGAGGCCATAAAATGATTAAATAGGTCCAAAACCAAAAAATTAGGGTTTGTGGCTCACACACGTACACCCTATGTATGCTAGGAGTATGCCCCACGTATGTGAGCCCGCCACAAAAATTACAAAAATGCCACTATGGGCCATTTTTCAATCTTTCTCATGTATAAGGGCCAAAATGCAATAATTCTTCATACTTTGGGTTACAATTGAAAATAGATCATCAATGGGATGTTACAATTCTCCCCCACTTGATCTAGACTTCATCCTCAAAGTCCGATGCCGCGAATAACTTCGGAAAATGCTTATGCATCTTAGACTCAGGTTCCCATGCCATTCAGAACCCTTACGATGCTTCCACTGAACCTTGACCAACATTACCACTTTTTTGCGTAGAGCCTTCGTCTTCCGATCCAAGATCACCACCAGCATCTCAATGTAATTCAGACCATCATCAACCTGTACATCCTCCAAAGGAACGAACGATGAATCATCAGCCACACACTTCCGAAGCTGAGACACGTGGAAGGTGTTGTGGATCTAGCTGAGCTACTCAGACTAATCCAATTTTTATGCTACCTTGCCAATCCTGGATATCACCCGAAATGGCCCAATATATCGAGGCCCCAACTTTCCGCTCTTCCTGAAGCGTAATACACCCTTCCAGGATGACACCATCAGCAAAACCATGTCTCTGACCTGGAAATCCAACTCTGATCGCCGCTTGTCGATATAATTCTTATTTCGACTCTGTGTTGTATGAAGCCTTTGTCTGATCTTATGGATGTGCTCTGTCGTCTAAAGAACTACCTCATTCATTCCCATGACCCCTATGACCAACCTCTCCCCAACACACTAGGGTGCGACACTACCTCCCATAGAGGAGATCGAAAGGTCGCACACCGATACTGGAGTGGTAGTTTTTTTTGTATGAGAACTCATCTAAAGGAAGGTAGGATTTCCAACTCCCACCAAAATCAATGACACAAGCTCTCAATTGTCCTCAAGTGTCTGAATGGTCCGCTCACTATGACCGTTCGTCTGCGGATGATAAGCAGTGTTGAGATGCAATCTCGTACCCAGTTCCTCATGGAACTTCTGCCAAAAACGAGATGTGAACCTAACATCTCGATCAAATACGATGGACACTGGAATACCATGTCGAGCAATGATCTCGCGCATGTATAACTCGACCAATTTCTCAGCCGATGAGCTCTTGTGGATAACTAAGAAATGAGCACTCTTAGTCAACCGATCCACTATCTTCCAAATTGAATCATTCCATTTAGCTATCCTAGGTAGCTTGGTAATGAAATCCATAGTAATATGTTCCCACTTCCACATGGGAACCTCCAGTGGCGACAACTTTCCATGAGATCTCTGGTGTTCGGCCTTAACCACCCAACAGGTCAAGCACCTCTCAAACTACCATGCTATCTCCCTCTTAATGCACAGCCACAGGTAGCTAAGTATCAAATCCCAATACATCTTGGTGGCTCTGGGGTGTATTGAAAACCTAAACTTATGTTCCTCCTCCAACATAGCCTATCTGACCCATGCAAACTTTTCCACCCAAACCCGTCCATACTAGGACAATAATCCGAGACCATCAGTAGCAAACCTATTAATCTCTCCCATGAGCCTCTCTTGCTTCCACTTTTCCTTCTTGACTCCCTCATCCTGAGCCTCCCTGATCAAATCCAACAATACAGAATGAATCAAAATCCTCATACACCGACCTCCAGTCACAGAACTAGCCGCCTTGCAGCTCAAAGCATCAACCACCACATTGGCTTTCCCGGGATGATACATGATCTCATATATGTAACGCCCGTAGATCAGGGCTAGTCAATTTAGAGATGATAAGCGTCAAAAATAACTTTTTGATAGAATATTATTTAGAACGAATAATCTTAACTAAGTTGTAGTATATGTTACAAGGATTCCGTACATATAAAGAACGTCGAAATCCGAGTTATAACGAAGAAGTTATGACTTGTCGAAGTTTCGCGACAGAACCGGCACGACACAACGCGACGTAAAAAGTGAATTTACGTTAGAGCGATATTTAGCCTTAGCAATCTAAATGAAAGTTGTAGAATACGTTAAACCGTGAGCGTGCATAAAAAGTGATGGGTTTTGGTCATAAGAACATCATATGTGCTCATACAAACCCTAATGCTTGGATCTAGGTTTCTCTATTGTACATGCAATTTATCCAAGACTATAAACCCTAATTCTAGCATACAAGTAATCATATTAGCATAAGAATGGGTTTAAGATGTTACCTTGATTGTTATGTAGCAATAACAATCCCAAATCTCCTTGTATTGACTTTAGAATGCTTAGAGTCACAAGTGTCACTCCTTTAATGGTTCACAAACACCAAAAGCAAGAGGATGAAGAGGAGAGAGGATGGAGGCTGCCCTAAAACGTGTGAAACCCTAGAATAAGTCTTGTCCACGTTTTTTGGTCATAAGGGATCCATATATATATATAGGAGGCTATTAGGGTTATCTAACAAGGAAACCCTAATTTGGATGCTTAAGCCCTAAGCAACCCATGGACCCCTTTCCTTAAGGCCTTGGACGATTTCCCCATGGGTTTCCCATAGAATTCGTCCACTCCTTAATTTAAGACAATCCATAGCACAAATTGCAATTATCCTATAATTACAATTCCAGTCCCTTAAGTTTAATTAATCTCTTTTAGTCACAAAACTAATTACCAATTAATTATTGACTAATATTAATTAAACAATATGATTTCTCCTTTAATATATTATTCTCATAATATATTAATAAATCATTTTTAATCCTTTCTCTCCATAATTCATCCTATCAAGTTGCTTTGGGGAAGGCAACCCAAAAGGACCATGCACCATCGGGTCAAGTACATACCAAAATAGTTATGGACTTAGACACTAATCCAACAGTCTCCCACTTAGATAAGTCTAATAACTATTATGCGTATGACTTCAGATCCTGATCTGCAATCATAGCTTTCCAAAGCCGCTGTGAACTCTGATCCTATCAGATACGCATGTCCTTTAGATAAGGGATCATATATTCCTCCATTATAGATATCATATGAGATATGATTTCAAATCATTCTCTTTGTACTATATCTCGATTCCCGATTTATGATGACTGACTAATTGAACAAATCAAATTAGCCCTAGCCCGGCCGAGCATTTACGTTTGTCATCACTAAATCATCGAGGGGCCCAAAGATATCGTTTTTATCCTACTTTAGATAAAAGGAACGGATAAACATTGATACAATGCTTGCTTTTACTCACTCACCGAATCACACACAACAATATGTTTTATAACACCAAGTTACTGGTGCGTTTACATATTATCAATGTGCAACCGATTTGCAAGATATAACTCACACATCTCGGTTTCAAGAATATAAGACGTTATCGTCTCACCAATCACTTGTGATAAAATTCATGGAGTGATCCAAGTGAGCGTGGGTTTAATCCAATGCTCAAATCATATTCATAAGCACTCATGAACGTTGCAGCAAACATTTGCTTATGTCTAATGCTCTTTAGACAATCCGCACACCAATTCATGACAGTCTTCATTCGTACCTACTTCCAACATATGAACGACTGTGGCCCGTTCGAATAATTTAACTGTTCTTAACCAATTAAATTATTCAGGAAGTTAAAACATGCAAATGTGAAACACAAGAATAATACTAATCCCATATGGCCTCAAACCTTTGAGTATAAATAAAACACCTTTTATTTATCACCATATCGATTACTCATTATTTGTCGTTTCGGGTAATCAACTTCTTACTTGAATTATTACACTTGTCCCATGCTCTTAGCATGCACACAATGTTTACCTATGGCTCTTACTTTGTGAAATAAACCAAATTGAGCACATTTCCAATCATTCTCATTTCACAACTCCTAATCCTTTTTCATAAGTGTAAGAATATCAAATTCTTGCTACTTATAGAATATGCTAGATTCTAACATTTTATGCAATGATCCTTTCGTAATATCACTGCACCAAAGTCACAAACACTATTGCCAATTATATTACAAAGTCTTCTATCGGAGATTGTTACAAGACAATTCCTTAGATATGATGTCTGTCACTCAAGGTACATTCCTTTGAACATCCTTTTGCATAAAAGTTTCTAATCTAGACATAGATTTTTCAATATTCAATTCTCAAATATGGACACGCTTCCATATGTTCCATATGACAACTCATTCTTAATAGAATCCTATCTATTCGTAATAATGTCGATATGGTCCATCCAATATGGAAACATTTCCATATTTTCCATATGCCAACTCATTCTTAATAGAATCTTTTCTATTCACAATAATGTTGATATGGTCCATTCAATACCATGCTTCCAACTACTCACAAGCAACCAATCCTCGTGGAACTTTGGATTGTCCTTTGATAGTTTAATTATTTTAGTCAAAACCGATTCTTGTTCTTTTTCCCTCTAAATGCGCTAAACATTTGGAAAATTTTAGAATGGTCAAATATTATAGCATTTGCAATCAATCCTATACCCGAAGCGTATGGGACAAGATGCATAATGTTTTATTTGCTATGTTCTCAAAATTCGAATTGTGAAGAGGAATATCGTAATCATAATCGAAATTTAAAGAACACACTGTGTACCTTTGACTAAATTTATTAACATTCCACAACCTAAGCCTTTAGATTTTAAATGAAGCATAATATTCTCTCCCTTAATTATAGCAAAACAACTTTACAACCCTTACGACATTGCAAGGTATAACTCTTGTTTTCTATAATTAATATTGCCAACTTGCAATACTTGCCATAATAATCATACAATCATAAATTTTATGCTTTCACTATCATGATGCTTATTATAAACATAACACTTATGCTCCCAATAGCTTTGACATGTATTCAGAAACAACTTAACTTTCAGAAAAAAAAATACTTATTGAATTTCTTAAGTTCATGTTTCTAATACTTAGTGCTTTGATAATCTTTTATCAAGGCTTCTTGAACTTATACACCTTTGCCTTAGATAGCTTATATATGTGTGTCTAAACAATTAAGACTAATTGCCAAACTTCACAATTCAAATCATGGAAAGGGATACCGTAACCATAATCGAATTCGAGAATGCAATTTTACAATCACTATCTTCTTAAAATCTTTCTTAGTGAAAGCATTTCCTCACAATCATTTTCATGAAGGATCAAATCTTATGACACCTAGATTTAAACGGTGTATGTGTTCCTATCCATGTGAATTTGTTAAAACCAAAGTTTACGACAAATTCAACTCATATGGATCGAACTTTCTTAATCTTGATTTCTTGCCTTATGGTAGCACAGCTGCCCACCACGTCTTCCAAGTAGTTAAGCAGCTCACCCTTTCCTATCAATGTACCTTTCATTGATCAAGGTGCCTTGCCTTTTATGCGTTCAAAATGAGAACTTACAGAACTCACATGCATAATTAACTTAATTGGAATAGCATAGAAACAAAATAATGTCAACACGATAGGTTGTAAACCTCAACTCGTGTTCTAGTGATGATCGATAAGGTTTATTTGACTTGTTGTTGAAACCTTTCAAGACCATTAAGACTCCCACTGACTCCTTGACATATAAGATCCTTTTGTCAATAAACATTTCTTGACAAACAAATATTCAAGAGTTATTGTAGCTTTTATCAAAACACTTCATAAATTGGTCCTATTTGGTCTTTATCTTATTCAAGACGTCACAACTTTCCACATTTGATGAATGTTATAAACCTTTAACACTTTTCACTCATTGTCACAATCTTAACTTTAAGACTTGTTATTGGAATGAAGTATGATAGACTTCTTGATTTAACCATTTCTTCAATCCTTGATTCTTCTTCTTAAACATACAATTGTGCTAAGATTTACTTAGAGGATCAATTGAGATATGGTTCTTAATCATTAAGACTTATCATAAAGCATAAAAGCTACTCTACCTTCTTCTTAGAATGGAGAAACTTTTATCTTTCTGCCTACTTGATTCTTCTTATTCGTTATGCTATTGATTTAAACATTTTCAATCAATTCAGAATTACACTTAATCTTATAAGTATAATCATATTTACTAAACCTTTAGTAAATCATGAGGAATATCTTTGTTTACTCTTATGGTGAACTTGATCAACACGCAACTTTATGTTCTCGATCTTCTAGTTCTTCACTTGACACTTTGTCAATGAATTAGTCTAATTTCCAAATATGAAATTTCTCATTCATCGTGCAACCAAGTTGCATGATTCCAAGTTTCTGTCCAATTGAATCTTGGGCGATGAGAAACTCTCCCTATTTGGTAAATTCTCGACTTTCCATAAATAACATAATAAGAACCAAATCCATTATTGCTAATATTCAAACATCAATTTTTCATATACGCCATTGCAAGGATAAATAAATAATATAAAATCAAATTTTATTTTATTGCGGAAAAAAATTTGTCCTTACAATGCAATTCATTGAAAAACTATGCTAATACATCTTTCTTAGCAATCTAATTCTAACTCTAAGTAGTAGCTCAAGAATCTAATCTTCAAGAAATGCGATCGAAATCCATTCCTTCACGGTTAGATTCTGCTCACTTCTTCCCTTAAGCTTCCTTTCTTTTCTTCGATCCTACAAAACATTAATTGTAATCTTATCACATTATGTATTAAGAATCTAGAATAGAAGCTTAAAAGAGTTAGTTAATGGATTTTACCTATATTATAGCCATACGTTTCGACTCTCCCGTCTCTTAGATCTCTTAGGTAAATGGGGCAGCTTCGTCTCCAATGCCCTTTCTCTTGGCAATAAAAACAAATTGACTCTTTTGGAACATGACATGGAACTACTTCAGACATTGCCTTTCTCTTATGATCAAACTTTTTGATCATAGCATCTCTTTCGTTGCCATTGTCTATACCCATAGAGGTCTTGAAAGCAGATTCACCAATCAACTTTGCTTTTCTATTGCGCCAAACCATTGCTGATTCAGCGGCAATAAGCATATAGGTGAGATCTATAAGGGTCATGTCGCAGTTCATCATATAGTACTCTCTTACGAACTCACTATATGAGTTAGGAAGTGACTGAAGAACCCAATCAACAGCTATTTCCTCATAGACAACGGATCCCAACATTCTTAACCTATCAATGTGTGACTTCATCCCTAGGACGTGTGCACACACCGACTTTCCTTCTTTATGTTTACTTGCCAAAAGGGCTTGAGTGAGCTTGAACTTTTCAAGCCTTCAAACTTGTGGGTCAGGGAGAATAATTGGAGGAGGTGGAGGAAGAGAAGCATGATTACTTGTTCCTCGATCGAATCACGGAATACCATCTTCATGTGGAATGCTTGTTCCACGGGATTTAGGAAGACCATAGTTGTCGAACTTTGACATCTGCAAAACGGGAGAAAACGAATTCAAGTTAGTTGATTGATTGAGTCCTTAGTAAATCACCCAAATGAGATACTAAGGCTAGGAGCCAACACAATATTCTACAACTCGGGAGAGGGATGCCATAACCCTAATTGCAGAATATTTGAAGGTAAGTGAATGACGATTCACTAATTTCCACCACAAAAAATGAAAAGGAAATTTAAGTTTTTGAATCTATGAAAACTCCTAGATCCTTTGAGATTCATTGAATCATTTCAATGGCATGTTTAAATCTCGATATCCCCCTCTAGTTTGTGACTGGGATGCCAAGGATCACAAAGCGGGTGTGAATAACCATGCAAACTTACATGGTGCCCTCACATGTTACAGTCACCTATTCGATGTGTCGGTAAACCACACACACTCCACCGAACTATGAAAAACATTGAGTCACCCTTTGCCACCTTTGCTTAGAACCATTTAGTGTGCCGGTAAACCACACACGCTCCACTAACGTCTTTGCAAGGGCACAAAGTGTAATTTTATGGAATTGCATCAATTCACTTTTGCCTAAGTAACTAAGATTGGGAATTATATGAAAATTTAGTTACTTTTATACTTCATTATACTTATAATGGAAGTTTTTGTCCCATCCTACCCGTTCGGCTAACGACCCTCCACTAGTCAAGAGTGCGGTGGGTAAGAGTGGATACCCATTCAATCATCATTTTATAGGCAATTTCCTTAAACACCCCTTATAGACCAACTTCGTGAATGAGGCCTACTAACGGTAAGACTGACTTTTACTCATACATATATATAATGTTAGACTTTTAATGTTATATATAGTATAGGGTATATTTTACACTTTTAAAATACTAGGTGGTGA
The DNA here is from genome assembly GCF_002870075.4 of Lactuca sativa. Classification (NCBI taxonomy): domain Eukaryota; kingdom Viridiplantae; phylum Streptophyta; class Magnoliopsida; order Asterales; family Asteraceae; genus Lactuca; species Lactuca sativa. The sequence continues at coordinate 379,143,245 of NC_056626.2, forward strand.
AATTTAATAATTATATCTTTAATTCAATTAAATTGTAAACCAAAACTTTTATGGATTTATTAAACCTCTTTTAATTATACACCTTAATTAATTAATAAAACCATAAGGGTGTGATTTGAACTTTTCAAAACAATACTAGGGTTTTAGAATTTAACATTCCTAATTAAACTTTTAATCAACTTTTAAATTTCAAAACTTGAGGGCAAGTTTTGAAACATTTCAAAACATTAGGGTTTAGAATTTAAATATACATCAAATTAAACTATTAATCCAAAATTTTAAATTCCAAAACTTGAGGGCAAGTTTTGAAACCTTTTTCAAAACATTAGGGTTTTAACTATTTAAATTTCAAAACAACAAAACTTTTGAGTTCTAATTTAAACTATAAAACTTAAAGGGATTAATTTGAAACTTTCCAAACTTTGTCAAGAATATTCTAGATCACATAATTCAAATAAGGCAATTAACTATAATTGGTGGTTATCTAATTAGATCTAGTTCAAATTCTTGCAAGATAATGATCAAATAATTTCCATAACTTAACATATATCAAATAAGGTAACAATTATCTAACTAGATGACCAAAATCTTTTATTTTGACAAAGATAATAAAAGGGATTAACAAAATTCGAATTTTATTAAGTTTAAACAATTATGGCAATTATCCTAAGCCAAAATAGGTAAAAATCTCAAAAATCCGCCTGTCTGACAGCTAAACTCGCCGAGTCACCTTATGGACTCGCCGAGTAGGGGCCTACTCGCCAAGTCCACAATGGAACTCGCCGAGTACATCAGGCAGGAGGCAAAAAACGGTTTTTTTTTTCAAGCATGAACAAATTAACAAGGCATCAATACAATAGAAACCAATCAAGGCTCTGATACCACTGATGGGTTTTGGTTATAAGAACATCCTATGTGCTCATACAAACCCTAATGCTTAGATCTAGGTTTCTCTATTGTACATGCAAGTTATCCAAGACTATAAACCCTAATTCTAGCATATAAGTAATCATATTAGCATAAGAATAGGTTTAAGATGTTACCTTGATTGTTATGTAGCAATAACAATCCCAAATCTCCTTGTATTGACTTTAGAAAGCTTAGAGTCACAAGTGTCACTCCTCTAATGGTTCACAAACACCAAAAGCAAGAGGATGAAGAGGAGAGAGGATGGAGGCTGCCCTAAAACGTGTGAAACCCTAGAATAAGACTAGTCCATGTTTTTGGGTCATAAGGGATCCATATATATAGGAGGCTGTTAGGGTTATCTAACAAGGAAACCCTAATTTGGATGCTTAAGCCCTAAGCAACCCATGGACCCCTTTGCTTAAGGCCTTGGACGATTTCCCCATGGGTTTCCCATAGAATTCGTCCACTCCTTAATTTAAGACAATCCATAGCACAAATTGCAATTATCCTATAATTACAATTCCAGTCCCTTAAGTTTAATTAATCTCTTTTAGTCACAAAACTAATTACCAATTAATTATTGACTAATATTAATTAAACAATATGATTTTTCCTTTAATATATTATTCTCATAATATATTAATAAATCATTTATAATCCTTTCTCTCCATAATTCATCCTATCAAGTTGCTTTGGTGAAGGCAACCCAAAAGGACCATGCACCATCGGGTCAAGTACATACCAAAATAGTTATGGACTTAGACACTAATCCTACAAAAAGAACGCCCAAATCTGACTTCGTATGAGGAAGTTATGATTTTTCGAAGTTTCGACTTAGCGGTATGCAACCCGAATACTCTATTTGAGACTGAGCGGTTTTTTAGCCGAAACAATCTAAATGAGAATCGAAGATCTTATTAATTGTAGTAAAACGATAAAAAGATAGGCGAAAATGGACGTCGGATGAAGAAGTTATGATTTTATAACGGAGTTTTCTTGTCCCGACCTACTAAAAATAAATAATAAAAATAAAATCAAAATTAGCCGACAGAGTCTAAATGAAAGTTTTAGAGCGTAGTCTCACCTCTGCGGGGATATAAAGAATGTCGAAAACGGAGTTCGTATGAGGAAGATATGAATTTCTGAAGTTTATTAAATATTTTCGATATTTAATTTAAATATAAATTTCAATATTATCCAGAGGGGGGAGTCAGTGACCCTATCTTCATTACGCCCAGCGTAATTGGGTTTCCAACCCCCTATAAAAGGGTGTCGAGGGCAGCCGAGTTCTTTGCTCATTTCTTCCCTTTCTCTTGCGTTTTTGCATCGTTTTTCGTGCAAGAATTATCCTAAAGCCCCGGTATCATTCCCGAGCCCCGAAGCAAGTCCCGAGGCCCCGAAGATCCCGAGAAGTGCAATTCCCGAGCCGAAGCTCTGCCCGCGAGGAGCCCGGTTTTTGTGAAGATCTTCCAGATCTACCGAGGAATACTACTTCTACAAGTCGTAGTGCTGTCCAGGCATCGTCTAATCAAGTGAGTGTGTAGTTACTTTCTTCTAACGCATAAATATTAAGTATTTGCTATGAAATACATGTTATGTGTATAATATAAAGTTGTTTATATGTGTGGGTGTATAGTCCCTTTCATAAACATGATTTTAATACAAGTATTGTTTGAATGTATTAAGTATATGTTTGGTGTGAGTGTGTAGTTACTTTCTTCTAACACATAAATATGAAGTATTTGCTATGAAATACGTGCTATGTGTTTATATATTATTTGTCTATTTGAGATGGACGTGGAATTGATGATGTATACAAGTGTTAAATTATTTAAACTGTGTAAGTATTTATATCTACGAAAATGTTGGGTAGAACTTGGGTAGATGGGATAGTTGGTGACTATGGAGTTAGCGCCTATTGTATAAACCTTGGCGACTATGGAGTTAGCGCACGTTGAGTAAACCTTGGCGACTATGGAGTTAGCGCTTGTTAAGTGAACCTTGGCGACTATGGAGTTAGCGCTTGTTAAGTGAACCTTGGTGACTATGGAATTAGCGCCTGATAACTATGGATTTAGTACTTGATAAATAAACTTTGGCAGCAATGGATTTCGTGCCAATTCCTTAGGAATAAAGGAATGAAGGATAGTTGGTTCTTAGGGTAAAACCTTAAGAAGATAATGGGGAGGGGTAATTGGGTTGATTGTTTGCTGATTAAATATAATAATTATATTATTGTGGGTTGAAAACCCTATATGCTCACCAGGCTCCCAAGCCTGACCCACTCAGTTTTCTTTTCATTACAGGTAATGGCATAAGGGTATAAATTGGTGGACTTGACGAGAGATTTTGGATTATAGATCAGTAGTTATAAATAACTGTTGTAAGGTCTATTTTATATTGTTTATGCTTTTGGTCTGTATCGGAACATGACATCCTGAGGTTTTATTATTTATTGAAAATACATTCTCTTTGAGAAATGTTTTGATAAATGGTTATCATATTTTATTTTGGGAAAAAAATTCCGCAACCGTTTTCTTTAAACGATCACTCTGATTTATAAAACAAAGCATAAACAAATCCGTCTTTTCTGGCCGTGAAATTGGGGATGTCACAATTGGTATCAGAGCATTAGTTTAAGAAAACTAGGAATTTGTAGGATTTCTAGACTTAAACTTAGAATGCTAAGCGATGATTGTGAGATGAGTGTCTACCATATTTTAGACACGAGCACTAGTATATTTTAGGAAAATTGCCTCAAATGCTTTTATGTGCTAATTGTTATATGTTTGCCATATATAATATTATTTGTTCGGATCTATGGTTTGTTGCCGACCGGATCTGGAAACCTTATGTGTGTAGGATTCTAAGCGTACGTCTACGATATTAGAACTAACATGTAAACGTTTTGGAGTGATAAGGATGATTTGAATATCTACCGTGAATAAAGATCTAAAATCACCTTATTCGGTGTATAGAAAAAAAATGACAAGAACCAGGAGTGGAGCTAGAAACGTGAACGAAAATAGGAATCAACCACCTGTGGTTGAGCGAGTAGCTGTGGTAGCAGCAACACCTGAACCAATCACAATGGCTGGAGTGCGAACCAAGATTCAAGCCATGATGGCTGAACAAAAGGAGGAAATGAGACAATTGTTGCTGAACAACAGGAGTGAACCCTCAATACCAGTTGAACGGCCTGAGCTGAATGAGGGGCAGTCAGAAGAAGGGAACTATAGTGGGACCATTGGTCAAGCCAACCCACCAATAGTTCGCCGAAACAATCAGGATGGAGGCAATGATGGACGTGGATGCAAGTACAAGGATTTCATGGCATCCAAACCACCATGTCTTTCTGGGAGCCCGACACCGATGCAAGTCATGGACTGGATCTCCGAGATGGAGACAATGTTTGAAAGTTGCGAGTATAGCAACAGACAGAAGACCGCTCTTGCAATCCCTCTGTTAAAATCTGGAGTACTGAGCTGGTGGAAGTTACTGGCCGGTTCAATGCCCAAGGGGGAAGCTAGCAAGATGTCTTGGGAAGAGTTCGTGGAGCAAATGAAAATGCAATACTGCCCCCATCTCTAAATCATGAGTCAGATAATGGACCTCGTGCGACTTCAGTTGACGAGACGCATAAGCATTAACTCTCCCACACTGCATAAGCACTGCGCCCAAACATGTGATGGATGCATCACAAAACACCATAAAATACTCAAAGCCTTCGGGGAGGATCAACACTATGGCTTCACATAATCTCTGTCTCAGAGTCTAAAATGTCACCTGTTTCTTAGGGTCCCACCAAAAATCCATGCCCTTCCTTGTTAGACGAGTGAGGCATACTGCAATCTTGGAGAAATCCTTAACAAATCTCCGATAATATCCCGCTAAACCCAAGAAACTCCTTATCTCCGAGGGAGACGTCGGAACCTCCCATTACATCACGACCTCAATTATGGCCGGATCGACCAAAATCATGTTTTGGTTAACGAGATGTCCCAAGAAATCGACCTATCATATCCAATACTCACACTTTGAGAACTTGGCAGATAGTCTTTCTTGCCTCAACACTCCCAAAAGCTCTCGAAGGTGCTCCTCATGCTGCTCCCTGGTCTTGGAATACACCAAGATATCATCAATAAAAACAATGAATGATCGATCGAGCATTGGTCTGCATACCTAATTCGTCAAATCCATAAAATCGGCAGGCGCATTAGTGTGCCCAAATGGCATCACCTCAACTATGTAACGACCGTAACAAGTTTGGAACATGGTATTCTCCACATCCTCTTCTCTGAACCTCATCTGATGATGCCTAACCTCAGGTCGATCTTGGAAAACCAAGATGTACCATGCAACTGATCGAAGAGGTCATCAATCCGCAGAAGGGGATAACGGTTCTTCATCGACAACTTGTTCAACTCTCGGTAATCAATGCACATCCGGTGTCACACCCCAAAACCGAGAACGGCGGAAACGTTCAAGGGCGGAGGACGTCAATGTAAAGTAGTAAACAAGCAACAACATCATCCATTGCATTAATAGTATGAATTCTGATATACAAGTGTGTTCTTTCATAATGGTACAACAATAAAATGAATAATCAGAATAAGACGAGTTTGGACTGCTCTGTCTTCACAAACCTGGTCGTCGTACCTGTCTATGTGTGACCTGAGAATACAAGTTATTTTGAAAGCAAGTATCAGCCAAAAAGTTGGTGAATTCATAAGTATTAATGTGTCTTTGATATGTAAAACTTGATATGAAAGTCTTAACATTGTTTTGAACGGAAGCTCATATAAGTATGTAAATGTCTGTAAGTAATGGAAAGCGTTTGACTAATCCTAGAAATCCCTATGATCCCTATGAAAGAAGTCTTCTACCAAGACCCTACTGTTTTGAAAGTACGCATCTTTGTATGTGTGATGGTTTTCCCTGTTTAACTATTAGTATAAAGCTAAAGTATACCTCATCGTTTATGTGTATGAGTCACAATATAAAGGTAATAAGGAAAAATATAATCATGTAAGTGTTGTCCTTTTGTATTAGGATTAACACGACATCGCGACTAGCGAAATGTATAACCTTTGAACATCCGTAGATTGTTCAATTTTCCTCTGTAGCTGCAGTAGGTTTAAGGAATGGTTAGTCCCGTAAAGTTACTCCTAATATAAGTATTAACCGTAGGCCTCCATAGATGTTCATTTACCTCTGTAGCGAACAGTAGGCCAAAGGAATGGTTAGTCCCGTAAAGGTACCCCTAATATAAGTAATAACCGTAGGCATCCGTAGATATTCATCTACCACTGTTGCTAACAGGTGGGTTCCGGAATGGTTAGTCCCATCTAGACATCCCGTTGAACTGGGATAGGCAGGACAATTTACACATAATGTACCAGTAAATCATCCTAGTGAATCTAGGTACAAGTATCCATGTAAGTGCATACAAGTATCCATGTAAGCGTCTCTATGTAAACGTTCTCATGTAAGCGTCTCTATGTAAACGTACTCATGTATCATGTAAGCATATGTAAACGTACTCATGTATCATGTAAGCATATGTAAACGTACTCATGTATCATGTAAGCATATGTAAACATACTCATGTAAGTGTATCCATGTAAACGTACTCATGTAAGCGTGTCTATGTAAACGTACTCATGTAATGTACTGGTATAGACTCATGAATGAACTGACTCTTTGTGTGATTCCTTGTGCTTGGAATGGTAAGTGGTATCTCTTAACTAAACCTATAATAGTTACTAACCATGTACGTGTATAACCTGAAGTAATGCCTTTGCTACCCAACGGTACTGAACTGACTGAGGACAACTCTTATGTCTCTATAGGTATACATGTTATATAATTGCTAGTTAAACGACCTTCGGACGGATACCCGATACCCTACCAGACCCCATCCCAATGGGAAAAAGGAAATAAAGCGGGTTCGCCTTCCTAAGTCCTTTAAACATTAATTATATAATTATACATATACTGGCATGCAATTGACAATATAAAAGTGTATAAGGAGTTTTGTAAAACCATTTTAAAGGAAAATTAATACCTAAGAAGAGATCGACTTGATGTCAATTTATAAAATGGTTTGAATGTATTTAAATGATAACAACAGTTTAAGTATAAAGGAACCTTTGTTTGACCCACAATGTAACAGGGTTTGAAATGAAACCTACTGTGTTTAATAAACAGTTTAATAAAGTGTTTTGAACACTTAAAAACGTTCAAGCTAAGCATTTGTTGAAAACTGATTGGCAAAGCAGTTAACGTAAAGTAAAGTCATTTGCATGTTCAATTATTAATCACATGTGCTTGATATAATAACTAATCATGATTCAACCTGTATTCCCCCCCCCCCCCCATAAAGCATTTATAAACACTTGAAAACATTTAAAAGGTTAATTCAAGGGGTATGAACTCACCTGTAGTGAGCGGATCGGAAGGAAGTGTCAGACCAGTGCTTGGTGTCAAGTGAAGACTTAGACACACACAATAATCCTAACTACATATGAAGACACACACACACACACACATATATATATATATATATATATATAACCAATTAGTGATTTTACCACTAATTAAACATGTATAAACATCCTATTGCGAGGAAAACACTTTGGTCAAGTGCTAGGAGGCTATCGGGTTGCAACAAAGGAGTGCAAAGCCTCATATGGGAGTTTATGGTCCAAAGACCATGTGTGTTGGAGTTTACGGCCCAGGGGAGTAAACTCCTGCCCGTAAACTCTCAATTGGTTCCCTAAATGATGCTCAAAGCTATTACAACTTAAGTGGTTAAGTGCTTCAAAGATTAAACAAGTGTTTGGGTGGGTTTAAGGCCCTAAAATGGCCTTGCTTAATGTTCACGGCCCTGGGACCACTCCCCCATGAGTTTACGGACGTAAACTCATGGTAAGGAGTACCATTTGATGTTTTGAGGTTCCTAGCTCATTGGTGATTGGTTCTATGTTAAGTTCTAGCCATGTGGAAGCATTAAGGGCACAATATCACCCCTTTATAGAGTTTACGACCCATGGCCTATTTGGTCATGTGTTTGCGGCTGTAAACACCTATGGGTGTTGGTATTTTGATTGTTTTGGGTCCAAGACACATCAAGGTAACGTGTTATGCTAGTCTCTTGGCTCAAGGAAGGCATTTAGGGCATTTTGGCACCTTAAAATGGAGTTCACGGCCTAAGAACATCCTTGGTCGTGAACTCAATTTTAGCCCTTGATTCTTAAAGTTTTTGATGTCTAAAGAAGCCATGGGTAGTCTCTAGGTTCAGTTCCAAGGTTTGGAGGGACATTGGGCACACTTTGGCCCTTATAAAAGAGTTTACTCTCCAAGATGTTCTTGGGCGGTAAACTCCTAAATCTTGTTCTCTTGATATGACTTCTATGTTTTTAGGTACTTAATAAGCTATGTAATACAACTAGAGAGAGGTACTCATGATTTGGGATGAAAAACCAAAGATCCGTGAGAGAGAAAATGGCTTTTCTCTAGTTGGAAATGTAACTAATGAATAAATATGGCTCAGAATTCTATATATAGTCCTAAGATTTTTGGCAGAAAATATTTTATTCACGCAATGAACTCTAATATCATAGAGTTTTGGAATAACAGAGTTGCACAAAACCCTAGTGCATCCACTCTCCTGATATCTCCTTAAGTGTAAACCTGAAATACCCAAACTTATAGCCAAAAGCCTGGAAATTCACTGTAACTGTTCTAGTCTTCTACTGACTTGATATGGTTTATACAGAATGGAAATCTCGGGTTGTCACATCCGGTGTGAACCATCCTTCTTCTTGACGAACAAATCGGTGTTCCCCATGGCAAACTGCTTGGTCTAATAAACTGCTTGCCCAATAGCTCCTGGAGCTTAGAGGACAACACCTGTATCTAAGTTGGTGCCAAACGGTATAGTGCCTTAGCAATAGGGGCCGCACCTGAAACCAAATCAATCCTGAACTCGACCTGTCTCTCTGGAGCCACACCAGGAAACTCATCCGAGAAAAAATCAACAAAGTCTCTAACCACTGAAACCTCTAAAATCAAAACCTATTTCCCCACTTGAGCATCAAACACATAAGCAAGATAACCCATATACCCGTGCTGAATATATTGTCGAGCTCTAGCAATAAAACAAAAGGATGATCCCAATCTGGTTCCCTTTCCATAAATAACCAGTTCTCCCCCACTTAGGGTTCGAACTATCACCCGTTGACCCTCACAATTCGATCATATCCCGAATTTAATCAGCCAGCCCATCCCTACAATCACATACACACATATCCCATGCAAATAGGGATCAAATCAATCGAGTAAGGCACCCCAAAGATCTCCAAAAGACAGTACTAGAAAACACTCTAGACGGAGATATCGTGTTCGTTGGTGATAGAAACCCATAACGGACACAACAACTCTCCAAGGGTCATATCGAAACCCCTACTAAAAGACCGAGATACAAAATCAGAATTTTCCCAAGACCTAGTGACATAAAATAGGAAGATGTGCATGATCACGCCTTCGCTTTTCCACAATCCTTAGAAGTACCTAAAACGATAAACTAAAACGGTAAGTTAAAGCCTAATGAGTTCCCCCAAAGTACCAATACACTACATAACAAACAAAGCATGCAAATATAAACCTTCAGCCTAACTGGATCGCCTCGCAGGGCCTACAACCTACTTGGACCACTCTACGATCCTTCGGCATGACTAGAGCGCCTCGTGGGTCCTACAACCTATCCAGGCCGCTCTACAGGCCTCCGGCCTGACTGGAATGCCTCGTAGGGCCTATAACCTATTTAAACATCCCTGGGTGTCTTGGCCTTCAGCACAAAGCAAGACAGCCTTAATCCAAACACAATATGTTGACATATCTAATAAAAAAACATAAACACAGAACCAGTAGATACAGATAATCATACAGATCTACTAGTCAGTCATATACTAGCATATCACTATCCTATAACCAGGATACATAATCTAGTGGGCCGATGTTGGTACTTTCGACCTACAAGTTGTGACAACCATCAAAGTCAAGTCAAAGTCAAAATCAACAAGTCAAACTCAAGTCAACAAGTCACATCGGTCAATCTTGTATAATACTTGTATGATTAAAAGTTATTCTATGAAAACGTACATTTGTATGTCAAGAATTCGAGTGTCTCGGTAAATCTATGTGTTTATCAATGTAAAACCCTAAGAAGGGAGTTAAACGTAGCAAAAAACGACTATGGACTCTTTTGGGGACTTAAAATAATCATAAACGAAGTATAACAGAGTCCACAAACCTTGCATTGCGAGGTGATACAATAATAATGGCTAAAATGAAATCTCTCCCAAATCTCTCCAAGTATGTGAAATCTCTCCCAAATCTCTCCAAATATGTGAAATCTCTCCCAAAATCTCTCTCAAACTTTTTATAGTCATATGGGTCATCCCGACGCTTAACTTGGCCAAAAATCACTCATAACGGGAAGAAAACCTGAAAAACAGCCTCTTAGAACCGAACCCCCTTAAGGGCCGAACCTCCCTTAGGAACCGAAACTACCCTTTTGAACAGAACCTAGCTTCTGAGCCGAGACCGAATTCAGCAGGACCAAGACCAGCCTTCGGGTCCGAGACCCACCTTCGGGCCAGAAGCTTCACACCTTCGGTCCCTCCTTCTCCCACTCTCGGTTCTTGCCTTCTCAGAGCCGAACCTCGCAGGTTCGGTCCATATTGTCCGGTTTTCAACTATTTGGTCCATATTGTCCGGTTTTCAACTATTTTCGCTTCCTAAGCCCGTTTTGACGGGATTTTTTCACCAAATTCATATTTTTACCATTTTTAACCCCCAGAACTCATATTTTATTTATTTCTCAAGGATTTATTAATTAAAAATCATTATTTTATATTAAGAGGATATATACCCCACAAGTGGGTCAAGTGTGCCCACTTGCCTTCCATGTGTCATCCTCTCATTAGCCCAACCTTATCCACATCACACAAACCAAGGTAAACATCCCTTCAACCTTGCCACTTGCTCCAACAACCTCTATATAAAGAAATACCTGGAGGATTTCTTTGTTCACTTTGATCAATCCTTCACTTACACACTTCTCAAACCACCTCAAGAAAGCCTTTTTCTCTCTACTTCCCACCACTTTGTGCTAGTGTTCTTGAGCTACTACTTCACTTTTGGTAATTATTCCATCTAAACTCAAGTGTTATTCCATGTTTTCATAACATCCTTGAATCATCTACACACATTTTAACACCAAAGAATCGTTCTTAGGATCATCCAAGTTTCACGTGTTCATCAAGTGTTCTTGACTTGATACTCCTCATCTTCGACCTTCCGTTCTTCAAGAAACCACTCAAGGTGAGTTCATACCCCTACATTTTCCAGTTTTCTTTAGTTTTCGGGGGGGGGGGGGGGGGGGGGGGGGAATACAAGTTAAAACACCAAAACATATTTGAAACTTAACTTGACAGCTTACAACAAAAAAGTTGTGACCTGTTCACGAACTATTTTACCCAACTTAAACTTCATATTTTTCTAAACTGTTTAATATGAAAATAGTTCAGGTTTATACCTTTAAAATGACTACCTACACATCTCCATATGATTTTTCTACAATTTATAGTGATTTTTACAAAACTGCCGGTCAATGCAGCAACGTATTCGGATCAGTCTATGAAAATGAACGTTTTCACACTGGTTTGAGACCACAAAAAATTATAAGAATTTTTATGAACATAGTAGACTCTCTTTACAAACTCTCAGAGTTTATGGACTCAGTTTTCGACTTACAATGATTTTTCTATACATATTCTAAAATAGGGATAATAGAGAGTAAAATTACCAAAAACAAGTTTAAGAGTTATTCACACTTTGTAACATGTCGAGCAAATTACGTAATACTAGGGTTAAGTATACTTAGTATTTTATTGCCATTTTATTTCACTAAGGAATAAAAATAATAACTATAAAGGTTTTACATCATAATAAAACATTCATGTTAAACTATAATAGGTATAGTTTGTTAGTCACATTCACCTACACAAAAAGGAAAACACATACTTTTACAAACAAAAAGGGATTTTGGTTGCTTAATACGTAAACTTGTTAATGAATAAATTTATGAGGTATTCTCCTTCGGGGTACTCCTATGTACCACAGAAAAGTCCTGTAGTTATAATCAGAATCTCTTGTAGTGAGAGCGTAATAGTTGTGTATAGATCTATATTGGGTCTGACAAACCCGCACCTAGGCTGCTTGCAACAGCTAGACCGGCAGGTCTATGGTGACAAGTGTCATAACAATTCCGACGCCTGAAGAACGTCGAGTACGAGGTCTTCGAGTTTTAGCATGGTTATAACGACTCACATGGGGTATTAACAAAACATAAAGTTTACGGAGACTTAAGAACCACACACACACACATACATACACACACCAAACGGAGTTTTATGCACATTTAAAACCATGTATACTATTTTAAGAACGGGAATTTACTTACATAAGTGGAGTCTTAATACATTAAAGGCTACAAACTATCTTTTTGAAGATACAAAATCTACCAGGTTAAGCGTCATCACTGGAAAAGTGAGGACATCTTCAAACTAGTTTTCTTAATAGCAAAACTACACACCTGTAAATTAAGTATGGTGCTTATACTTACATATTTCAGCCTTGGTTCAATAAAGGCTATAACACACTTCATGGAAAATATAGGATTTTATGGAAACATTAGAGACTTAAGGACCACACAAAAAGGGGTTTTATGCATGTACAAAACTCCATATACTATTTTAAGCAAGGTTGTAGAACTCGTTACTCGGTACCTGTTCGGCCGACTACCGTGTAGCGAGTACTCGGGAGTACTCGGGGAGTACTCGGATTCAGTAATTCATGTAGAAATATTTTTAGGGAAATTATATAAGTCAAAATCATAAACTAAAATAATAAGTTGATTGAAATATATAACAAAATTTGACACATGTGAATACACAAAAAGAGAAAAACACATAACGGTCTCACTTCATGAATAATTACTGAATATTTAAGATATATATGTAATAATAATCACATGTGTGTGTTTTAAATAATAAATTATTAAGTATATTATACATATTAATCACCAAGTTGACCAAGTTTTACAACATTTCTCAGTTCGGTAAGGAGTCGATCGGGGAGTACTCGAGATTCTGTAACTCGCCTCGGTAAGGGCCGAGTAGCGAGTACTCGGAGGAGTAATCGGCCAACTCGGCAAGTTTTACAACACTAATTTTAAGTATGGAGATTTACTTACAAAAATAGCATCTTAGTAAACACGTAATGGATCCGTTCGATCTAAAAACTTTACTAATAGGTACACACCGAGGAATCACACCTGGAACGTATTTTGCTTACTAGTCTTTCGAATTTTGAAACATTCTTTAATGACATGAGAAACACGAATATAACTTGATCTTAAGACTATAAGGCAACATTTCATTTTTCCAAATAACAAAAGGACGTATCTCTTTTACAACAAAAATACTTATGCACTCACCAACTTTAATGCTGATACTCTTTCAAACTACTTGTATTCTCAGGAAATTAGTAAGTCAAGTATGCATACAGGTTTCAAGAAGACGGAGCATCATAGTGCCAAGTCTTAGTTTTGTTGTTTGCTTTTGAAAGTTAAACTTATGTAAAACAATTACAATGTAAACTATATGTTATCAATGAAATGGTTGGTGTTGCTTTGATTACTATTGTACAATTGTTGTGATACTGGGCATGACGTCCTCCGCCCCCGAGCGTTTCCACCGTTCCGGTTTGGGGGTGTGACACAAGTACAGTGAGAAAAACTCACATCTCAGTCTGAAAAAGGTATCTAACATAACACAACTCTAAATGATAACTCATCGGTCACCTAAAAACCAAATAATGACCAATCTAAAGCATTCAAATGACCTAAAATACCCTTCGGTCAAACTTGGTCAAAGGTCAAAGTCAACAAACTAGCCTAGTACGTTGGGCGTATTCATCTATACGTGGGGTGTACTCCGATTGACCTAGAAGTCGGACCCTTGACCGTATACGTGCAATATACTGCTTGGTACGCCCAACATATGCACCTGGACAACCCTTCTTCTCATTAAGAGCTTAATTCATGAAGTCTTTACGTCCAAAGTTAGATCCAAGCCCCAGTTTACGTCCTTGACCATAAAGTTTCCAACTTTATGGTCTTTCATTGCCAAGAAGTGCTTAACACTAAAAACCTTAACTACTTAACCAATTAAGACCTTGTAGGACATGCATTGAAGGGAACAAAATGATCAAGACCACATTTTTATGCTTCTAAGTACCTCAAAACATCTGAAAGGACAACTTAAATGGATTAGAGTAACTTATACTCAAAATACCCAACTAATGGGACCAAAAGGACACAAACTTCATGGCTAACTTAGATCGATGAATAGCTTCATCAAGTTCAAAGCTTATTACCTCAAAGTGATGACAAATAGTAATAAGGTTCTGGATCCAAAGAGTTATGCTCCTCCAAGATGATCTTCTCTTCTATCTCTCTCCTTCAAGGTGACCAAAACACACACTTAAAGCTCAATATTGCTGAAAAATGTGTTAGGGTTTTTTTAGGGTCATATGGAGGTGTTGGAGGCTGATAAGGGATGAGGTTTAGAGGCCATAAGTTGATTAAATAGGATCCAAAGCCTAAAAATTAGGGTTTGTGGCTCACACGCATACTCCCCGAATACGTGAGCTCGCCAAAAAAATTACAAAAATTTCACTATGGACAATTTTTCAATCTTTCTCATACACAAGGGCCAAAATTGTAACGTCCCAAAAATACGAGCCAAAAATTTCATTTTTAAAACATATACTTAGCAAAACATTAGAAATAAAACATTCACAGAACATGTCCATTCATAAAAGATATTGCGTGTCTGGAAAAACATTTTATAAAACATAATAATGTCAGAGTACAAATCCCCAGGAAGATCTCATAGTGCGGAATACAAAGCATGTATGTGATGTGCCGCTACCACGCCAGCTCCTTCCCCTTCGCAAAAGAGGTACCTGAAACCAAAACTGAAAACTGTAAGCACGAAGCTTAGTGAGTTCCCCCACTGTACCACATACCATATAACCACATAACACACATATATTGTCAGGCATATCTGGGTGCCCGACCTACCCCTTCGGTCCTCTCGACCGGATACTGGCTAGCATATCAGGGTGCTGGCCTCCCCTTCGGTCCTCTCGACCGAATACTGACTAGCATATCTGGGTGCTGGTCTCCCCTTCGGTCCTCTCGACCGGATACTGACTAGCATATCTGGGTGCTGGTCTCCCCTTCGGTCCTCTCGACCGGATACTGACTAGCATATCTGGATGTTGGTCTCCCTTTCGGTCCTCTCGACCGGATATTGGGGACTATTTCACCCCCTACTACTACCATATAACACATATCACATAATCTATTTAGCATGGCTGGGCACGACCGCCCCTTCGGCCTTATCGACCGGTAATCTGGGGACTATCTCCCCCTACTGTCACTAGCACATAGCATCATATCATACTAGCACATAAACATATCACAGGTAGTAACAACCTTAGATGAATATCACAGAGACAATCATCTATCATACAACTCCTACTGGTGGGCCGACATTGTGGCCGTAGACCCACCGCTACTAGAAGGTAACTCACCTCAAAGTAGTTGCTGATCTGCGTAGGAACTGACTGTCTTCTGCTGCTGCTGCCCCGGAAATCCTCCGACAATAATTCCCACAAAACACTCAGTCAAATACTGCTAACCGACCTCAGGGTAAAATGACCATTTACCCCTAACCAAGAAAAGAGTTAAAGTCAAAGTCAACTTCCAGTTGACCCGAATCGCCGAGTTGGCTTGCCAACTCGCCGAGTCCCTATTCATTCAATTGACCATAATCCCGTCTCTACTCTTCGAGTTAGGCATAGACTCAACGAGTTTTCCTTTTAAACCAAAGTCCAATAGTCCTTCATCCTACTCGCCGAGTTGTATGAACAACTCATCGAGTTCATCTTCATCCGAAGAACATTCTATGCTGAGACTCGCCGAGTTATATGAACAACTCGCCGAGTATGTTCTTGAGACAAGAAGATTGCCTTGAACTCGCCGAGTTAGGGCATTGACTCGCCGAGTTCCTTCATGAGTGAGTCTGGCTTCCGACCCACTGAGTCACACCCCATGACTCACTACTCCACTCAGCAAACATGAAAAGGGGGAAAACTCGGGGACTCGCGACTCGACTCGCCGAGTCCAATGAACGACCCGTCGAGTCTACCACATGTAACTACTATATACTCGATTTTTCTTGGATCCAGCTCATTCCATACGTAGATCTGGGTTCTTAGGGCTTGATTAACACATAAAGTTTCCAACTTTACGTGTAGATAAAAACCAATGAAGGTTTTAGGGCTCAAAATGCACTAAAAGAGTAGATCTAGGGCTTTCATGCAATATGGCTTCATAAAGGTAGTGGATCCGAGCTCCTGGAGCTCAATCATGCCTAGATCTAAGGGTTAATCAGCTTATCACAGACCCTAATTCATATCCAAGCTTGGGAAATGGCTCAAGAAGGACTTTAATGGAGCTTTAAGGGACTATAAGCATGAAAACAGAGGGAAACTGAATTATACCTCAAGGAATCACTGAAATAACACCAAGATGTCTGGCCTCCTTCTTCTCTTCTTGATCTACACTCCTTTTTCTCTCAAAATCTTCAAGAAAACGCACCAAAACACTTCAATCTCACAAGGAACAAGGTTTGGACGATATAGGGAGCTCTGAGGGTGAAGGGGGCGAGCTTGGGGGCACATAAGATGATTTAAATAAGGTGCAAACCCTTGAAATTAGGGTTTCATCAGACAGCGAGGACTGGCCGAGTCCAGAATATGGACTCACCGAGTAGCCAACTTAAATATGTTCCATATCCCGTCTCTACTCGGCGAGTCGGGCCTACAACTCGCCGAGTCCAAGGCTAAAAATGCAAAACACTTAGATAAATTTCACATACCAGGAACCAGGTGCTACAAAAATGCAGTAATTCTTTATACTTCGGGTTAAAATCGAAGATACCTCATCAATGTGATGTTACAATAAAGGTGGTCATTCAAATCAACATGGTTCAAGATAAATCATCTATCTTTAACCATATTCATTTGAAATCCTCACAACTTTTAATCTTATGTTATTTAATGGATTGGTTAATAAAAATATTTTTACTACATAACTACTATAACTTGTCCACTTATGTTAAAGTTAACCAAAATAGTTTGCCTATATAATAACATTATTTTCATGTTAGGTTACTTACACTCTTTTTCTCCTTTTGCTTTTGTTATTCGGAGTCTATGAAACTGGAAAGAATGTCAACATGCAAAGAATTACAAAGTAAAAGATGACTATAAGTGATTTAATATATTATATATGTAAGTGTGTATATTATGTGTAATCTTCCACTACTAATATCCATATATAATCTTGTATTTTCTTTATTATTTCCACTTCTTTCTCCTGTTAGTTTCTTTAAATTTCATGAAAATGGTTATAATTGTACACTTAGAGGCAAAATAAAAGGATGATACATTTCTTACTAACATGTTACAATTTGTTTGATGTAGGATTGTGCTATAATTGTTTTGTATATATCATTTCAGCTATTTTTCATAATATTCTAAGTATATTAATAACTTTTATGTAGAGATAAAACTTCATTAGGTTCTTAACTTTTTTTTTTAGATTATGATAATCACCACCAACAAAAAAAAATTATGCTCATTTTTCTTGCATCTGAATTATTATTTTTTTCGTCGATTATATTTTACTAGATCATGACACAGTTTAAGAAAGAGTGTTTATATAATAATAATAATAATAATAAAAGCTATATGGTCAATCTAAATTTATATAATTTGATTCACGAATGAATTAATTAACATAATCTTAAAAATTTTAGAAGTTATATAGTAAAGATATTTTAATTAACCATTAAATACCATAACTTAAAAACATTGTTAGGAGGGGGTTCAAATGAATATGGTTGAAAAAAATAAACAAATGAGTAATTCTTAAATTAATTTCATTTAAAAATACTTAAAAAATAGTATTAAATCAAAATTTGTAAAAAAATTATTTACGTACAACCTACGGATAAAAACAATTAAAATTATATGATTGAATATAAATATTACAATATAAGTATTATATTTCAAATCTAAATATAAATATTTTAATTTAGTATTACATGTCAAAATTTTCAATAAACATCACTTTTATTATATTTTTTATTATATTAGTTGTATTTAACAACGTAGAAATGTCTATATTTTTAAACAACGGATAAAAAAAATCAAAAGATGAATGTTCAATTGGTTTATATTAATAAAAGATCTTTGATAGAATAGAATATGGAAAATGACTTGTGAGTGTAATTAAAATGACTTCGGATGGTAATTACATTTTCCTCTTATTTAGACAGTTTTTTTTTTTTTGTACACATTTAACCATTTGACTTGTTAAAAATGTGTTCACATATTACCATTGTCGCCTGAATACTAATATGTGAATATATTTAACAAGTTAAATGGTTAAATATGTATAAAAATAGAAAATTGTCTAAATGTGAACAATTTTTTTTACAAAATTTCTTAAGATTTTTTATAATTTCTTACAATATTTTTATGATAATTTTTTCTTGTAGGTTTTTCTAATACAATGTTTTAAATTTTGCTTATAATTTTTTTTAAAATTTTTTTTATAGTTTCATATAATTTTAATACAAGTGCTTTTAAACCAAATATTTTATAAATGTTTTAAATTTTTCTTACAAGTTTTTAACTTTTTTTTTTACATTTTCATACAATTTTTTATAACTTTCATACAATTATTTCTAAACTTTCTTTTACAACATTTTTAAAGTGTTTGGTAGATTTTGTATGACAATTTAATAGTTTTTATAACATATTAAAATACTTTCTTTAAATACTAGTTTAAAACATTGTATTAAAAAAATTAAAAATTTATAAACTTCTAATTAAAAAGTATTAAAATTTTGGTAATAATTTTAAAGCATTTTCATTATATAGATTTTTTTATTTTTTTATTTGCTAAGTAATGTTTTAGTTTTATTTTTTTAAAGACCCTCCATACTTATTATTACATATTTAATTTATTTAATTTATTTAATTTTATTGTTAGATACTATTTACCTTAAAAATATTGTATATGTTTAAAAATAGAAAAAAAAAAGTTATAAGAGGATATATAAAATATTTCACAAAATAAAAATATATTTATTAATTAGAAAATAAAGTTTTGAATTGATCAATATTTAATTATTTTTAGGATATTATGGATATTTTAAAAATAATATTTGAAAAAAATAATACAAACAAATATGAAAAATAAAATTCTTATTAAAAGTGGGGAAAATAACTTATCAGAATAATTAACTTTTCGTTTTGTTCACATTTAGACACATTTTTTTATACACATTTAATCATTTAACTTGTTAGTGTGTTCACATATTACCATTGTCACCTGCTATAGCAGGTGACAATAGTAATATGTGAATACATATAACAAATTAAATGGTTAAATATATACAAAAATAAAAATTTTGCCTAAATGTAAACAAAACGACATAAATAATTACCCTAATAAATCATTTCCACGAGTAGAATGTAGACCATTCATATAGGAGGGCCTTAAAACTACCACCAATAAGTTTGCAGGTATCAAAGTCAAAAGCAAAACTACATGGTTGTAAATGGTAAAATCAGAACGTAACTAGGTACCCTCAAATCTCAATCTCTTGTTAGGACATCTCCAACCCACCCCCAAAATCCATTTTTTCCCCATTTCTTCTCCCATTCTTCTCCAACTCTACCCCATTTTCACATTAATTTTTGGAGATATGAATAGTATTCCCCCATATATGGGGGAATACTATTCATATCTCCAAAAATAGAGGTGAAGTTTGGTTGCCAATTTTAGTCCCTCTCATTTTTATTTTATACATTTCTAGTTTATTTTATCTACTAATTATAATTTAAATGCAATATTTAATATTTATAATATCATGTTATATACTAATTTATATTAATTAATCATAAATATAAAGTTTAATTAGTAGAGGGATGTATTTGACAATATATATAAGTTATAAAAATGGAATATTTTAGGAATATACTTTTTGGGATAAAAAATAGGGTAGAAAATAGAATAGGGTTGGAGATGAAACACTATTTATTCTATTTTTTACTCCATTTATGGGGAAGAAAATGGAGATGCCTTGGAGATGGTCTTAGGGGCTGTTTGGTAGTATCTGAATTTTTAAGATCTGATTTTTAATATGTTGTTTGGCTAGAAGCTTTGAATTTTTGTGTTGAATAATAAAAATGACCATTTTATCCTTCAGTATCATTTCTTTCAACTACAACAACATACCCTTGAAAAAAAATTACATCAAAGTAGGATGCTAGAAATGAACATCATGCATATGATTTTTTTCATCAAAGTACAATGTAAACTAAAAAACCGAATATTTCATTACAATTTTCGGCCAATAATTTGGTCAACATCACACCCCATACAAGGTTTACATGATATAATGCATATGATCTTTTTGGTTCTTGAACATGTGAATGAAAAAAATGTTGCTAATCTACAAAAACACACACGGAGAGGACATCTTCACCATTAACATGCAACAACCCATCACCCTCTTCATCACACGCTACCATCATATATCATTACCGGGCACCCACCTGTCATTGACCTTTATCATCATCATCGCAGCCTTCACAACACCATCAACTTCTATTCACTAGTCACATAACAATATATTTCAACAAAAATTCAGCACATAACAATATTAGCAATAGATTTCAACAAATGAAGAAAATCAGCAACTTGTATTAGCAACTACAAACACATTTTCAATAAAATAGAACAAATCAACAAAGTTCAACAACAAATTTTAGCTATGCATATCAAATTTCAGCCATACAAAATTTGAAAAATATCATTTATATTCAGCATTTGCATAAAACTATACTCCACATCTGATTCAAGAAAAAAGAAGAAAAAAAAGTTTTCTATGAATCCACTGAATTCAGGGAAACATCACCAACTACATATCAAATCCATCACCAAACATAGGTATCTTTTTGTTCTACTTCCAATTCACCAACCAATTTGTTGTTTTCTTTACTAAAATCTACAATTTTAACCAACGAAATTATCATCTCGTCTCTTAAGATTTCAAACAATATTCATATACATATATCATATAACGATCCAGTACATAACCGGACATGAAATACAAAGAAAATCAATATCAAATCAAAATCGAGGATTGATAATCGAGTTCTAGGGCAAAAAAAGAAAAAAAAACGATGTATTTATAAGAATCGGTTTTCAGGGAAAAAAGGAACAATCGATCTATTTAGAAAAATCTATTTTCACGAAGAAAAATAATTACCTTGCAACATCAGGTCATCGTCGCTGGTAGCGCTAGTAAAGGCTGGCGGAGGCAGCGAAATCAATGTCGAAGGTAGCAGATGATTGTTGATCGGAGAGGTATTGTAGATCAGAGAGGTAGGAGAATAAGTGGAAGGGAGGAGAAAGGTCAATGCTGTCGAAGCTTGGCGTCGAAAGTCATGGTGGGAGTCGATTTTAGGGACGTAGACGACGGGAGGAAGTGATTGGTGCTGGAGATGGTCGAAGGTGGGAGGAGACGGAAGAGACGAATGAAGGTGGGTGCGTAGTTTTGGAGGCGTGTATCAACGTATAAGGGTAGAAAGGGGAGGAAGCGTGCGTTTTTTTTTTCCAGATACAATATGAAGTCTGAAAGTTTAAGAGGTTTTTATAAAAATAAGAGGCTTTTATTCCTATGCTACCAAAGGCTCTTAATATGAAAAATTAAGAGCTTGCCTCTTAATTTGCCAATTAAGAGGCTACCAAACAACCCCTTACCCTACGCTTCCTTGATGACATAGCTTCTTCTTTCTCAATCTCCCCAAAAACAATGGCAGAAAGCTTACCAAAAACCCTAAATAAAAAGGAACCTATCTCTCGGAATTGAATCTCTTGAGTTTTAATTTAATCACTTCGATCAGACAATAACTGCTTTCATCTGGTACTTTCTCTATTTCCTTTCTTGTAATTGCTCTTGTTTCTTAAATTTACTAAGTTATGTTCAGAAAATCTAGTAGACTAGTATCTAGATCCATTTTTGTCACAAAAATTGTATCTTTCTTATAATTTCCCATCTGGGTTCATTTGTAACTCCATCGATATCGTTCTTTAGGTGGTTTAATCGTCCATTTTTCTCAACCCCTCTTTGTTGTGTTTAGAGCTTCAAAGCTTTCATTTTTCTCAAATTATCGCCAATACTCAATTCAACCACCCTGTTGTTCGTTTTACATTCAAGCATCACTCATAACATGCATCAAATATTTAGGGTTGTATCTTGTACCTTTTTACTGGCAAGAATTCGAAATGGATTATGGTCAAGAAAGTGGAAACGTTGTTCAAATAATCACCGGACGGTCAAGAAATGGCGGTGATTATTAGGGGATCAACCCGTATGGGCAACTGAAGACGAATATGGTGTTTGGGATAGAGAAGCATCCATTGATAACACTTCTAATTCCAACTACGATGGAAGACAATCACAAACAAGATCCGGAAGTGATACACCAAACAAGAAAAGATTCTTTGAGTTCAATGGATTCTTATGGTTATTTGGGAGCAAGTGTCATTTTGCTCATGGTGTTGCAAGTATAGTTTTTTCTTTTTAATAAATAAATCCTCCCTAATAAATAAAGAATTTTTTGCGACATGTCACATTCTTATTGATTTTGTCACATGTCATTTTGTGGTTATTTTCAATTAAAGTTTTTCCATGTGGCATTTTGTGGTTGTTTCATTTTTATTAAATTTCACATAATACTTAATTAAATTTATTAATTGTAATAAATATAATAATAAATGCATTTCAATTACATTAATTGACTTTCCTTCCAATTTCAAAATTTCTAAATTGAAGCACATTAGTTTTCTTTGTTTATTTATCTGAATTATTTGTTTAAATTTAATAGAGAAAAAACACTTTAATTTTAATAATTCAATATTTTTTTAATTTTTTTTATAAATTCAAACTTCTCAGATGTTTTGAAATTTATATTTTGTTTTCTTTAATGAACCCATGTAATACATGGGTCTTACACCTAGTAAATAATATTCTAAATGCAAATAGCTGGAAATAGCAACATACTTGTTTACACTCATAAATATTTCATGCAACTTTTTGGATTCTTATGGTTATTTTGGCATAACTGCATCGATATGGTGGGGGGCTTGTTGATATAGAAGCTAAAGATTCTTTGAGTTCAATGGATCCAAATAATGAGTAATAATAATAATAATAATAATAATAATAATAATAATAATAATAATAATAATAATAATAATAATAAACAAGGGGTAATTTCGTCCAAAACACCTGTTGAATTTGTATGGTTACCATGTTGGGGTTCCTTCACAGCGGTTGCCTGGTGTTATTCCAAGGACTGGACAAAGACCTTTTCAAAAGTGGAAGGGCCCCGATAAGATTAGTCGTATCTACGGGGACTGGATTGATGACATTGAATAAGTTTGGGAAGAGAAAAGTTAATAGACTTCGCTAATGTTATTGTGCTTGTTTTTCTATATGTTTAGCTTTTGTATGGATCTTTGAATGCTCTTTCATTGAAAGTGTTTCGGGTATTCTTGTTATTAGTATGTTTGTTATAATATAATGTACTAATTTCCTCCGATTTGAAAGGTTAAATAATTTTAATTTTAATAATAAAGATATTATCGTTCTAAACTCTTAAGTCGAAAATAAAAAAGAATATGTGAACAAACAATTTCCCTATGTCAAGATTTTGTTTTGTGCCCAGAAAGATGCATCTTCACCTCCTTTTATCTCTTTGTATCTCTATGATCAGATAAGTTTTGTACATGTCATCACCGTATAAGATTTGATAATTATATATTAAGTTAAAAAAATTATAGTAAAATTTGATCAACATTAATTTAACCGATACTCTACAACACGTATGCCGGTCATGCTTAGCATACTACTTGAAAGTCTACTTTTTGGGGTCCTTTTGACTAAGGGTTAATTGTATATTTATGCAAACAAGATTTAATTATGTATTCAAATTTTAATTTGTTACCAATTTGGTAAATGGTTTACAAATTATCAAAGAAAAATAAAATGTAGTTTGTATAAATTATTAAGACTTATGTTTTGTTAAATAAAATGGTTTAAAAGCTAATAAAAAAAAGTGGATAAGTGTTTGACCCTGAGGTAATGTATATTAGTGGTTATTGCATTCAAGTTCCACATCTGACTCGTTCAATGACTTTATATACGCCCTACCATTTAAAGGAAACCAACGCCACATCACACCATCTTCCCATATATATTGGACCTTATGACTTATCTATCCCCTTTTCTCTTTCTATTTTCCCACAAACTATCCAACAATGCACACCCAAAATTTAATACACTCTGGTCGAATTTCACCTGAATCACGTTGTTTCCCATCTCTTCCTTATCCTGAAAAGGACACCGGCCGGAATTTTAGATCTCCGGCCAATGACGACGGAGGTTGCAACCGTTGCACCGGCAACAGATCCACATGCATCCCCTCCTATCACCATCATTTTAACTACTATTCTCCTCGTCATTTTCTTTATTGGCTTCTTCACAATATACTTTTGCAGGTGTTTCATGCAAAATGTTCTTTACACATGGAATACCCGTCATAACCCTCCTGGGACACAGATGAGCGGTCCAGGAAGCAGTGCCCCCCCTGGACTCGACCCACATATTATTAATACTTTCCCTACTTTTAGCTACTCTGATGTAAAAGAA
Source organism: Lactuca sativa (assembly GCF_002870075.4). Taxonomy (NCBI): domain Eukaryota; kingdom Viridiplantae; phylum Streptophyta; class Magnoliopsida; order Asterales; family Asteraceae; genus Lactuca; species Lactuca sativa. The sequence continues at coordinate 379,168,150 of NC_056626.2, forward strand.
TTTCGACGTGAAACATATGGGTTAGAATGTGCTATATGTTTATGTGAATTTGAAAACGACAATGTCCTTCGACTTTTAACAAAGTGTTGCCATGTGTTCCATCAAGATTGTATAGATCTTTGGCTTGAGTCACATAAATCATGCCCTTTTTGTCGACGTGGCCTAGAAACACCGCTTGCCTCGCCAGCAAAATCTCCGATGTCACAAAATAGTACATCCATGCATGAGATCCATGAAAATGAGTTGCTCGAAGACACATTTACTATCAATATTAGGGATGAAAATGAAAGGAATAATAATACGGATACCAAAGAAGACAACAAGAAAGAAAAGCATGTAAATATTGATATTGATCGAGGAGAAGTTAAGAGAACAGAAAAATTTCCAAGAAGCAACTCAACGGGTCATTCGATTACTAAAAATAGTAAGGCGAGTGGGTACGAAGATAAGTTTACATTAAGATTGCCCGAACATATACAGGCAAAACTCATTCATGGACATAGTTGGACACGAAGTTGTACCGAGTTTGGAGAATTCAAAACTAGAACTTCCGCTAGTAGTACAGGATTTGGCGAGGCGTCAACATCTAGAGATGTAAACAAAGTATAAGACGTTTATAGAAATTTTGTTTATTATCAAAATTTAGAAAGTTTATAGGATTAGTTAGGAATATTGTAAGATGAGATACTATTTTTCTTGTTTCATTTTTTGATATATTAACAAGATATATTATTATACCAGAATGGATCAATGAGACAACTCTTAAAAGTTATGATATTAGTTTTTTATATCTTTTTTCTTAGTTGTATCCATGTTCTTGGGTCGCTTCCCTTCAAACCTTGTTTTTGTGTGCAAGTGTAATGTTACAAGAATAACAAGATGAGGTACAATAGTTTAAGGCCTGAAAATAAGGGACTAATTTTTAATATAAACATGTTTAAGTAATAAATGTAGAATGTGTAAAGCGTAAATTTGTAGCTTTCAAATCAATTAGTATTTTAGAATACTTATTTTTAATATCGTCTCTTAAAAAAAGACCTCTTATCAAATCAAATGTCCTTCCAATTTGTCTTTTCTTTTTATGTTGAGGTGGAAGAAGTTAAAGTACTAATGTTGTAATTTATACAAAATAATTTATGAACGGTTTTGATATTACCATAAGACACTAGTTTTACAGCCTTGATCTGAATTAGCCCCAATTTTTTTTTGTTAGTCAAAGACCATTATCTAGGGTCGTTTGTCTCAATATAGTAACGTTACCTGTCACCAACCGATAAACCCTCTTTAGCTGATTGCCCCTTCGATTGACGATAATATCTACGGAAGATATGTATCATTTGTACCAACTTCACCTTTTCCTATCAAGTTGATCATCAAATTGGGTTTTCTCAGTGATTTACAGAATATAACGAGGGTTTTGATATCGAATATGTTTTGCACCATTGTTGCATACCGAAGCTTGACGGTTAAAGTGATAATCAAATGAAATTGGAATGTACATGGTTTGATATGATCAAATGGAAACTGTTTTGAAGGTATATGGTTTGATATCAGTGTTCTTAATGTGTAACACATTATGTTTTTTTATGGATGGCTTCTATATCTACCACAAGAATAGAGAAAGGGCATGAGAAAATCTACATGGTTAACAAAGACTCTATTGATGACATGATCAACCTTTCCTTAATAGATTTTCAACTAAAGACCTTTAAACCAACTTCTATGCTTTCTGATAACCCATTCTTTAACATATTATGAGATGGCAATATGTTAAGGAATGCTATTGACAGATTGGGAGAAAATGATAACAATGAACATTTCCACGAGCAAGCACATGAACATATTGATGATGAAAATGACCTTGAAGTTGGTGCAAAGTATAGGGTGCACGATCTAAATGTAAAATAGAAAAAAAACGAAGCTAGTTGTAGGAAAGTTATATGAGTCCCTTGCTCAACTCAGGTTTGAATTAACAGAATATGATGTAGCTAATGGATATCAGTTATGGTTTATGAAGTGTGATAAACACAGAGTCATTGCAAGGTATGGAAAAATTTATTCAAAAAATCCATGCCATTTTATAGTATATGTTGTTTGGAAGTACAAATGGATATTTCAAATAAAATCCATGTGTGACATACATCATTGTGCTAAGAATTACAAATTTAGAAGTTTGATTTCTTGTGAATGGATAGCCAAACATTATGTGTAACATCCCAAAAACAGTGATAAAAGTTTTCGTTCAAAGTCTATTAATTTCATTCATTAATTGTCCTATAAAGTAAAAACCATCATCAACATAATATTCAATACATCATAGTACAATTATTTCAAACGCGGAAAATCATGAGGGTAGGAAGTTGTGCCATCACGTCAGGTCGTTCCCTTTTGAACCATAAGTACCTGAAACCATAAACATAAAATGTAAGCACAAAGCTTAGTGAGTTCCCCAAAGTACCACATACCAAAACATACAACTGGGCTAAACCCTGGGGTATTTCCAACCCGACATACACACATAGGCCCCAGTTTGGGGCCTCTCCATGGGGTGTATTTTAACCCGACAATACATATGGGCCCAGCCCTAGGGTATCTTTCAACCCAATCATACAGTAGTGGGCCCCGACTTTGGGTCTATTTCAACCCGAACATACAATAGTGGGCCTTGCCATGGAGTATATTTCACCCCAGCATACAAACACACATAAGCCACATAGCATTTATCATCCTAGATACACAATAATGGGCTGGAATTGGTGTCTTAAAACCATTTGATAAAGTGAGAAAACTCACCTCACATACGGATAAAGGCTGAAATAACTCGTTGCTATGAAACTAACTCGATCGATCACCTTACAAATAACAGTGGCCAAAACTCAGATTATAGATCAAAATACTCAAAATACCCCTAAGTCAAACATAGTCAAAATCCTGGTCAAATTCAAAAGTCAACCGAGTCAAATCCATTAGACAAACCCTAATATAAGGTCTCATGTCGTGATCACTCCTTTGTCGCGCTGTGAGAGTCGACCATGTCCGATTCTAGCGACTCGCTCCAGACTCAGACAACTCCGATGCAAGTTTCCTCATTCTCATGTCGTGAGAACCTCATGTCTTACGTCGTGATTTGTGTCTGAAGCTAAAACATAGAGAGATTTTGTCACATACATCAGCATGCTTCTAGGGCGATGATGTGTCGAAAGTTGCATACTAGACTTAGAAAAGCCACTGTCAGATCCCTTTAGAAAAAAATGGTACAAAATAAAAAATAAGAATAAAAAAAAGATTTAATCAAACAATAAAATAGTCTAAACAGCGAAATATGTGTAGCTTTGTAACACCCATAAAATCATGCCAAATTTGAACTTTTAAAAACATTTCAAAATCCTTAAATCATTACAAACTTGTTTTCAAAATGTATCATATCAGAGTTTTTCCCAGAAACAAATAAAACATGAGGAGCCGAATGATCAACCCTTCACTTTGCTGCGATCACTACAAGTACCTGAAACAAATAAACTGAAATTGTAAGCCTGAAAACTTAGTGAGTTCCACCAGAATACCAACACCATGAAGCCTATCAATAACATATAAACAAACAAACATGCAATGAGCCTTTAGCTTAACTGGACCGCCTCGCAGGGCGTATAGCCTATCTGGACTGCTCTCCGAGCCTTCGTCCTGACCGGACCGCCTCGCAAGGCCTACAACCTATCCAGACCGCTCTCCGGGCCTTCGGCCTGACTGGACTACCTCCTCAGGGCCTACATCCTATCCGGACCGCCCTGGGTATGTTAGCCTATAACACGAAGCAGGACCACCTCAACCCAAACCCAAACAATCATGTGTACATAGATATCATATAAGCAATAACATGCATGTAACAGTCAAACCGATCTAATATATCACAAAGCATAGCAACAATCCTATAACCAGGATACCGACCTAACAGGTCTCTAACATAGCATTATCCTATATACCAGGTACACCAACCTAACTAGATCACTAAGCATAGCATATCACCATCCTAACTACCAGGATGTAAATCAGTAAGCATATCATATGATAATCTGAATACAATCCATAAAGGGCTGGCTTGGTGCCTTAGACCCTATTGATATAGTGAGGATAACTCACCTTGCAAGTAGTTCGAAGATATTGTAGTCGACTCCACCAAATGACGCTCCTGAACACCAACACCTATACCACCAATGTTCCCACCATGAATCCTAATTTACCAAAATGCCCTTTAAAATTAACTAGTCAACCCCTTGGTCAGGGTTAAGGTCAACGGTCAACAGTCCATGTTGACCCGACTCGCCGAGTGCAGCTCCCGACTTGCCAAGCCCTTAAGGGACTCATAAATCATTCCACTTGACTTGCCGAGTTTCCAACCAACTCGCCGAGTCCAAGCATGTCCAGAAGTCGGGAATACTCCAGAAGACTCGTCGAGTCATCTCCCAGACCCACCGAGTCCAAGAGTAAACCCATGGCTGTAAACCTTTCATGGACTCGCCGAGTTCATGCAACCCAACATATGTCCAGTCGATTCTGAGCTATTCATCTTATCCAAATGGTAGATCTAAGCTCCGAAGGTATGTTTTCCAACGTAAAGTTGCCACCTTTACGGACTTGCATGGCTCCTAAGACTCAAAAGCCAAAACCCAAGATTGAAATAGAGTTCAACTCATAAGGAAGGTTTCATACATGACAAAGCTAAAAACTTTATGAGCCTAGATCCCAAGGAGAGTTCAGATCTAAAGTTGCAACTTCAGATCTTGCTTATACACAACAATAGCTTCATAACCAACCCAAAAATCCCTAAACTTTACCCATATGAGATCTAGAAAGAAATGAGGCCAAGATCAGGACTTGATACCTCAAAGGAAGCTAACTGAGGTAGATTTTGTAGAACCACATGATTCCCTTGCTGCTATCCACTTGACCTTCAAGTTCCCTTCACAATATCCACCTTCCAAAGCTCAAAAACACACACAAATGAAGCTGTCACATGAAATAGGGTTTGCTAGTCTCACAAGAGGCTGGAGGAGACCATTGATCCTTTAAATAGGGTACAAGACCCCGGGAATTAGGGTTTCATCCCCCAACACCAACTCGTCAAGTCCCTTCTAGGACTCAGTGAGTAGGTCACTTAAACTCGTGGACCAACCCGCTGCTACTCTGTAACGACCCGAAATACGACCCAATTTTTTTTTTGTTTTAATATTACTAAAAATCACATCATTGAATGTCATATATAATAAAACCATGGAATGAATAACTCAAAAGTCATAGTAACCATGTCAAAACAAAACTGTATCAATCATATCAAAATATCTGAATAAAACTCCCAGGATAAAACTGAAGTTGTGGTGTGTGCGATGTCATCAACCCGAGCTCTTCCCTTTGCTTGCGGAAGTACCTAAAACCAAAACTGAAACTGTAAGCACAAAGCCTAGTGAGCTCCCCCCAAGCTACCACATACCATACAATAACAAATAAATAACTATTAGGACGTGCCTTATGCATCATACCAAAGTCCGGAACTAACTAGGGCCTTGCCCTCTGCATCGGACCGAAGTCTGGAAACTGCATCAGACCAAAGTCCAGAACTAACCAGGGCCTTGTCCTTTGCATCAGACCGAAGTCCAGAACTGACTAGGACCTTGTCCCCTGCATCGGACCGAAGTCCGGAAACTGACTGAACATAGCATAGCATAAACATATCAATTAGCATGAACACATATATTGCATACTGCATCAGACCAGAATCTGGAACACATACACAAAACAGGCTTGAATCACAAAGACATCAAGCACTCTAACTATTGCATCAGATCGCAGTCCGAAACTATTGCTAACTCAACGGGTCACCATAGTGGCCGTAGACCCGTTCCTACTGGAAGGAAACTCACCTCGTAACGCTGGCTGCTGAGATGCTAAATCTGAAACTGTCTGACTGCCGCTTCGAAATTCCTCGGCTACAAATCCCAAAAATACAAAATCAAATGTTGATAACATACCTCGGGGTAAAATGACCATTTTACCCTTGCTATGGTGTGGGTCACAAACATGGCCCAACCCCCGAATTCCTTCTAAGTCCTCCAATGGCCCACTAAAGGCCACTAATGGCACCCATTTTCTACATTGGGCCCAAATCTCTTTATTGGGCCTTACTCTAGGCCCAACACCTAAACATGGCCCATAATCACTGACTTCTGATGACTCCTAAGGCCCAAATATTCTAAATCCAAAGCACAGCCCACACCGAGGCCCAAAAGCACTAAGCCCAAACTGATCACATACACGGGGCTTACCACAAAGTACACTGGGCGTACTGGCTGCTGGATTCACTTTCGGGTTTTGGAAGAAGTTTCATGATGAGTTGGGTACTCGTCTACACTTTAGCATCGTCTTTCACCTGCAGATGGATGGCCAGAGCGAGCAGACCATCCAGACTCTGGAGGATATGCTGCGAGCATGCGTGTTAGACTTCGGAGGTAGTTAGGATACCTATCTTCCATTGGAGGAGTTCTCCTATAACAATAGTTATCATGCGAGCATTGATCGCCCTCCCTTCGAGATGTTGTATGGGAGGAGGTGCAGGACCCCGATATGTTGGGGCGAGGTTGGACAGAGGGTAATGGGGAGCACCGAAGTGGTGCTCAAGACGACAGAGAGGATTCAGTAGGTCCTGAGCAGGCTTCAGACTCCTCAAAGTCGGAAAAAAGTTATGTTGATAAGCGTCGATCAGACCTGGAGTTCCAGGTCAGGGATATGGTTCTCTTGAAGGTGTTGCCATGTAAGGGTGTCATCCGATTCAGGAAGCGGGGCAAGTTGGGCCCCAGGTACATTGGACCGTTCAGCGTCTTAGCCCGGGTGGGCAAGGTGGCGTACAGGTTGGATTTGCCCGCCGAACTCAACCAGATCAACAACACTTTCCACGTCTCCCAGCTGTGGAAGTGTCTGGTGTACGACTCAGCAGAGGATATCCAGGTCGATAACATCCTGAATTACATCAAGCGACCTATGGAAATCCTCGACCGGAAGTCGAAGGATCTAAGGAACAAGAAAGTGGAGCCCGTGAAGGTGCAATGGCGGCACCAGAAATGTTCGGAATAGACCTGGGAGCTGGTAGATGAGATGATGGAGCATTACCCAGATCTTTTCCAGGAACAAGAAGCAGACTTCGAGGACGAAGTCTAAAATAAGTGGGGAGATTTGTAGCACCTGGTTCTTGGTATGTATTTTCATTTTAGAGTTTTGTAATTTTGGCCTGGGACTCGGCAAGTTAAAGGACCAACTTGCCGAGTAGAAGCGGGACGGGACGCGGGATTTAAGTGATGGACTCGTCGAGTCGGGTCCCGGACTCGACGAGTAGGGCCTGACTGGACAAAACCCCTAATCTGAGAGTTTACACCCTATTTAATCATCTCAATCAGCCACCACTCGTCCCTATTGCTCCCAAAAACCCTCCATAGCAAACCCTAAGTGTTTTGGTGCAAGATCTAAGGCTTTTGAGCGATTTTTGTGGGTTTTGACCTCAAGGAAGAAGGAAGAGCATAAAAGGATCAAGAGGAGACTGAAGGATTCGAGTTTGGTTCATCATTTGCAGTCTTTGAAAGGTATAAAGTCTGTACCTTGCTTGCTTGTTTGTTAGACCCCTTTTTGGGGAAGATTTATGGATTTTTAATCCATATAAGGTAGCCAACCATGATTGCAAACATGGTTAGGGGTCAAGACTTCGGATCAAAGTCTTGGGAGGAGTCACAAGATAGATTTAGGTTGCTTTTTCACCCAAGGAAGGTCCCATGCAACATAAGAGCCATTTTAGAGACTTTTAGGCTCAAAAGTCCCATGCATGCATGTAAAGTTCGAAACTTTATGTGCTAGATCGAGCATAGGCGCTTGGATCTATCTTTTGGTCAAAGGTTGTACATCAAAAATCAAGGATTTAGGGTGTGAACGTTATCGACTCGGCGAGTCCGTTCTTGGGACTCGACGAGTGCAAGGCATAAAGTCCCATATCTGTTGAGGGTCAAAGAACTTAGTTGGGTGTTAGAAGGGTTGTAGAAGGTCTGAAGGAGTGACCCAATGTATTGGACTTTGCCTTAGACCCGGAGTTCATGGGACTCAGCGAGTGCTAGAACAGACTTGGCGAGTCCAAGGCAATCTCCTTATGGTTGAAGATGAACTCGACGAGTTGTTCATACAACTCGGCGAGTCAAGGTCAGAACTTGTTCATCAGATGAAGGTGAACTCGACGAGTTGTTCATACAAATCGGCGAGTCGGATGAAGGTTCATTCGATGATCATATAGAGGAGGAACTCGTCGAGTCGTTGCCAACCTTGACGAGTCGAGTTGTGGATAAGGACGGGTTAAGGGTTAGGGACTCGACGAGTTGACGGCCCAACTCGGCGAGTCGGGTCAACTGGCAGTTGACTTTGACTTGGACTTGGTTGGGGGTAAAATAGTCATTTACCCCAAAAGTTGATATTAGTTTTTGAATAAGTGTTTTGTGGGAATTATAGCCGGAGGATTTCCGGAGCAATAGCAGATAGAGGTTTTCCGCACAGATTATCAGCATCTACTCGTTCGAGGTGAGTTACCTTCCAGTAGCAGTGGGTCTACAGCCACAATGCCGACCCACCAGTAGGAGTTGTATGATTAGATGATTGTCTTTGTGATATCATCTAGGTTTGCTACTACCTGGTATGTTATATGCTGGCATGATATGTTATATGTGATAGTAGTAAAGTTCGGTTGTTAGGACCGAAGGGTAGGTCAGACACCCCAGATATGTCTGACAGTATGTGATGATATGTTTATATGTTGGCATGATATGTTATATGTGATAGTGGTAGTAGGAGGGGAATAGTCCCCAAGTTCGGTTGTTAGGACCGAAGGGTAGTTCGGACACCCCAGATATGTCTGATAGTATGTTTATGTTATGATATATGTGATAGTAGCAGTAGGGGGTGGAATAGTTCCCGAGGGTCGGATGTTAGGACCGACGGATAGGTCAACACCCGGGAATGGCTTGACACGGGTAGGTCAGCACCCTAGAATGGCTTGAAATGGGTAGGACGGCACCCCAGAATGGCCGCAAGGGTAGGTCGGCACCCCAAAATGGCCGTACGGGTAGGTCAGCACCCCAGAATGGTCATACCGGGTAGGTCAGGCACCCTAGAATTGCCCGGCAGTATGTTTGCTATGTGATTGTATGGTATGTGGTACAATGGGGGAGCTCACTAAGCTTCGTGCTTACAGTTTACAGTTTTGGTTTCAGGTACCTCTTCAGCGAAGGGGAAGGAGTTGGCGCGGTAGCGACACATCATACACACACTCTTTGTTTTCCGCACTATGGATATTCTGGGATTGTACACTGACATGTTACTAATTTTATGACTTGGGTTTTCAGACATGATACATTGTTTTATGAGATGATGTGATTTCACAGTATTTTCTTATGAATGTTTTATGAGTCAGTTAATTAAAATGAAATTTTTGGACTTGAAAATTGGGTCGTTACAAGTTGGTATCAGAGCCCTGGTTTGAGGGATTCGGACACACCCTTGGGAGTGTCTGGACTCAAATCGAGGGATTAAAAGATTTTTACAAGAAAAATGGTTTCCTAAAAGCTAAGATAAAAGAGTTTTGGGAAAGAACAAAGTGTGTGATGTGGGCGACCGATCGAGCTCAAGTAAGTATTCCCCAAAGTACCCATACAAGTTTATATTATGTTTATCAGTTTCAGTAGAACAGCATGCTAGAATAAGACTAAGGATCTAGGAATGATGCCTTATGTGCCTGTTTTATGTGCTTCAGCTTATGAGAATTACATGCTAGTATTGAGTAGACAGTAATAGGATAGCCTGTTTAGGTTATGCCTGGTAGTATGAGCTCAGCATTGTATGCTGGTACAGTTTCTCGTTAGGAGAATAAAGTTGCTTGAGTAGTTTCATGTATCTGAATGATGCTTGCTCCGTGCTTGCAGGGCTCTGAATGATGGGAGTTAGCCATTAGGTGAGTACATCACGTCACATGTGATTAGGATTCAATAATCTCAGAGTGCTGGATTTGGCCCTATTGTGCAGCTCTCATTTGAGTCTAACCGTTGTAGGGACGAGTCTTTTACTTGAAGGATTATCTGAGCCGCATTACATGTGATGGTATTCAGGTAGTGGCTAATTTGCATCACAAGGAAGCCTTTAGCAGCTGAGGATCGGTTTGGGTGGAGTCAGAGGTTCCCTAGGGTAAGCCTAGGATGAGAGTAGCAGAGATCAGCAGTGGTAAAAAGGACTTGGTGGAGTCAAGTCAGTCCTTAAGGAAAGTACGGATAGATGTGGAAGGTAGTATGGGCCCATACTACTGAAAGCAAAGGATCCGTACTCGAATTAAGGAAGGCTGAGGCAAGACCAAGGAACTTGTGATGGGTGTGATCCCTCTAGATGTATTAGTATCACTGACGGTTGTCATGATGTATTGCTGAATGGTGGTACTACGTCTGAGTCCAGCAGTTGGCAGGTCAGGAGAGGGATCGGGTTCGGGTTCAGGCTCCAAACCAGTGGATGAAAGGCTACGCGAGTTCATCGCGTCTGAGAACAGTAGAGGCATCCTTGATGCGACCCCGATCATCTTTGGTTCGATCAAGGAAGAGATTGTCGAGCTGATGGAGAATCGCCTTAGGGCGTTCAGGAGTGACATGGCGACCAGCTAGTCAGGATCCCGCACACTGTCCTTTAAGGACTTCAGGGGCAGTGGTGCGTCAGATTTCCATGGGGCGAAGGACACCATTGCTGCCAGGCGATGGATTGCGGACATTGAGTTTGCACAGCTGACCAGTTTCTGCCCTGAGGGGTCGAAGGTGAGATATGCAACAGGGTGTTTAAGAGACAGAGCTAGAGATTGGTGGGAGTCTGTTGGTAAATCCTTGGGAGCCTCGGCTGTTGAGGCTATGACCTAGTCAGACTTTGTGACCAGATTCGGGGCGGAGTTTGCGCCAGCTGTAGAGCTTCAGCAGCTGGCCAAAGAGTTTTTGGACATGAGACAGACTACGGAGACTGTGGCAGAGATCACCGCCATGTTCCGGGAGAGGGCGTTGCTGGTGCCCCAGTATGCGGGTGATGAGCATATGAGGAGGACCCGCTATCATGACATGCTGCGAGCTGAAATTTGGGAGCATGTTAGTTTTTCAGCTTGCCCTACCTTGGAGTCCATGATTGCCAGGGCAAGGGAGAGGGAAATCGATTTGGAGCATGTCCGAAAGAGGAAAGTAGAGGAGGGGCAGACGACTGGGGCTTCGGGGAAGAAGCCCAAGGGGTCAGATGGTAGGCCGAAAGGCCAGTCAGGACCAGGACGTTGCAGGAAATGCGGCAGGCCACATGAGGAGCGTGTAGATTGGGATCGTCGGGCTGCTACAAGTGCGGCAAGATGGGGCACTTCAGCAGGGATTGTACCGCCCCTGCACCGGTTATTCAGACGTCTGAGTTGCTGTGTTTCCACTGCAACCAGAGGGGCCACAAGAAGGCCAACTGCCCCTAGTTGACAACAACAGCGCCAGTGAAGGCGCCAGCTCCAGTGACCCTGCGGATTACTGATGGCCGGCAGGCCAAGGCTGAGGCTTTAGTGGTGAGGATCCGGGCCTACCAGTTGACTACTGAGGAGGCACGCGTTGCACCCGATGTGGTGACGGGTATGAATTCATGTTTATGCTTTTATGATATGTTGCTATGATTTTGATTTGTTATGTATGTGCTCTGTTTAGGATCGTTCCATGTGAACGGTATCCCAGTTCAAGTATTGTTTGATTCGGGTGCTACTCGATCATTTGTCTCTCTTGCGCTTAGCAAGAAGTTTCCCGAGTCTTCGGGCATGTTGGATTTCCCTCTAGAGGTCGAGATTGCGGACAACCGGTCAATGCGAGCATCTGAGGTCTTCCGAGATTGTGTTTTGAGATTGTTCGAGGAGCATTACCTGGTAGAGCTGGTTCCTATTCCGTTGAGAGGGAACAAGGTGATTATAGGCATGGATTGGTTGAGCCCCAATGGGGCAGTGATAAATTGCGCACAACAGTTAGTGCGAGTCAGGACCCCAGGAGGGGGAGAGTTAGTGATTTAGGGTGAGAGGCCACAGCGAGGGCCAGCTTTATGTTCGACAGTGAGGGCGATGTGTTACCTTCAGCAGGGTTGCGTAGGATATGTCGCTTATGTCATGGATACCTGGGAGGCGGGTAAGGCGACGGTGAGCGATGTTCCAGTGGTGCGAGACTACGCGGATGTTTTCCAAGAGGAGCTTCTTGGGATACCTACGGAGTGACAAGTGGAGTTCAGCATTGACCTAGTCCCTGGTGTGGCTCCGATAGCCAAGGCACCGTATCGATTGGCTCCTCCTGAGATGCAGGAGTTATCTACACAGCTGCAGGAGCTGTTAGACAAGGGATTCATTAGACCGAGTAGTTCTCCCTAGGGAGACCCGATTCTGTTTGTGAAGAAAAAGGACGGGTCGCATCGGATGTGTATAGATTATCGGGAGCTGAACAAGGTAATGGTGAAGAACCGTTGCCCACTTCCGAGGACTGATGACCTCTTTGACCAGCTACAGGGAGCATCTTGGTTCTCCTAGATTGATTTGCGTTCAGGATATCATCAGATGAGGGCTAGAGAGGAGGATGTGCAGAAGACTGCGTTCCGGACGCGCTATGGTCACTACGAGTTCGTGGTGATGCCCTTCGGGCTCACCAACGCTCCTGCCATGTTCATGGACCTCATTAACCGCGTGTGTAGGCCGATTTTAGACCGGTCTGTGATAGTGTTTATTGATATCTTGGTTTACTCCAAGATGCAGGAGGAGCACGAGGAGCATCTGCGAGAGGTTCTGGAGACTTTGAGAAGGGAGAATTTGTATGCTAAGTTCTCCAAGTGTGAGTTCTGGTTATGCGAGGTGCAGTTTCTAGGGCATCTTGTCAACCAGAACGGGATATCGGTGGACCCGGCCAAAGTAGAGGCCATGATGAGATGGGAGGTTTCGAGGTCTCCATCTAAGATTCGGAGTTTCTAGGATTAGCCGGCTACTATCGGAGATTCATCCAGGATTTCTCCAGGATAGTTGTACCCCTAACCAGGCTAACGAGGAAAGTCGTGGTCTTTCGTTGGGGGTCTGAGCAGCAGGCCGCATTCGAGGCACTAAGACAGAGATTGTGCGAGGTGCCAATCTTAGCCCTGCCAGAGGGCATGGAGGATTTTTTTGTGTACTGCGATGCGTCATCTCGGGTTTGGGCGCAGTACTAATGCAGACAGGGCATGTCATCGCCTACGCTTCAAGGCAACTGAAGCCTCATGAGGCGAATTACCCAACGCATGATCTGGAGCTGGGGGATGTTGTGTTCGCCCTCAAGATTATGTGTCATTACCTCTATGGGGTTTGTTGTACCATCTACACGGACCACAAGAGTTTGAGGTACCACATGGATTAGCCGAATCTAAACATGAGTCAGCGTCGGTGGTTGGATGTGGTGAAGGATTACGATTGCGAGACCCTTTACCACCTGGGGAAGGTCAATGTGGTGGCCGACACGCTTAGCCGCAAGGCAGCACCAATCAGGGATATCTGTCTGAGGATGACAGTGGTGACTCTACTGTTGGAGCAGATTCGAGAGGCCCAGCAGGACGCCATGACAGAGGAACATCAGAAGAGTGAGCGGATTGTAGGCCAGGTTTCCTCCTTCGATTATGATAGTTGAGGGTTGTTGACCCTACACCATAGGCTGTGGGTGTCGTACCACGGGGGTGTGCACCGGGTTCTGATGGAGGAGGCGCATAAATCTCGATTCTCCATTCATCCCGGGGCGATGAAGATGTATAGGGATCTTCATTTCGACTATTGGTGACCCTGCATGAAGCAGGATGTAGCATGGTACGTGGAGCGGTGCTTGACCTGCAGGAAGGTCAAGGCCGAGCACCAGAGGCCACACGACAAGATGCAACCGTTGGATATCCCGTTGTGGAAATGGGAAGACATTACGATGGATTTTATCACAAAGCATCCCAGGACTGCGCGGGGAGTGGATTCGATTTGGGTCATCGTCAATCGATTGACCAAGAGCGCCCATTTTATCCCGATTCAGGAAAGTATTTTGGCCGAAAGGTTGGTCGATATCAATATCAGGGAGGTAGTGACGTGGCACGGGGTGCCAGTTTTGGTGATTTTAGACAGGGATGTGTGGTTCACTTCCAGGTTTTGGAAGAAGTTTCATGATGAGCTGGGTACTCGTATGCATTTTTGCACCGCCTTTCACCCGCAGACAGATGGCCAGAGCGAGCGGACCATCCAGACTCTGGAGGATATGCTGCGAGCATGCGTGTTAGACTTCAGAGGTAGTTGGGATACCAATCTTCCATTGGTGGAGTTCTCCTATAACAATACTTATCATGCGAGCATTGAATGCCCTCCCTTCGAGATGTTGTATGGGAGGAGTGCAGGACCCCAATATGTTGGGGAGAGGTTGGACAGAGGGTAATGGGGAGCACCGAAGTGGTGCTCAAGACGACATAGAGGATTCAGCAGGTCCAGAGCAGGCTTCAGACTGCTCAGAGTCAGCAGAAAAGTTATGATGATAAGCGCTAGGGGTGTTCGTTTAGATGGATCGGTTTGATCCGATCCAATCAAGTGAATCCAAATTGATTTCGGTTTTCAAAACATAGATCCGAATAGTCCAAACTAAATTCAAATCTGATCCGATCCAATTCAGTTATAATTCGGTTGGATCGGTTTTTATAATTCGGTTTTCAAAAACCGAAACATTTTAAAACGACAAATAATTATAATATTACCCAACTTTACACAAGAAATGAAAACAAATTATATAGTTGTGATTTGAAACTTATAAACAATAATAAGAAGATATATTATAGTTAAATATTTTAAATATTTTATAGATAGAAAACTTTTGAGAGAAAATGCATATTAATGTTTTTTGTCGGGCGAAACAGTTTGAACCTATTTGAAAAAATAAAATACAAAATTAATAAATAACTATAGATATATATTATAAATAAATAAATATAAATGTTTATTTGGGTTTTTTGGATTATTCGGTTCTTATTTTATAAACCAAAACCAATCCGAAATCCAAAATAATAATTCGGTTTTGTTGAAAACCAATCCAAATATCCAAATATCCGAATCAAATAGTCCAATCCAAATTGTCCAATTGGACAATTCGGTTTAATCCAAATAGTGAACAGCCCTAATAAGCGCCGATCAGACCTGGAGTTCCAGGTCGGGGATATGGTTCTCCTGAAGGTGTCGCCATATAAGGGCGTCATCCGATTCAGGGAGCGGGGCAAGTTGGGCCCCAAGTACATTGGACCGTTCAGGGTCTTAGTATTGGATTAGTGTCTAAGTCCATAACTATAATTGGTATGTACTTGACCCAGCTCGGCATGGTCCATTTGGGTTGCATGGCATCGGAACATTTGAATAGACCGTTTGTGAGAAGAGGACATTTGTGACATATTAATATATTATAAGTTCTAATATATTAATATGAAATCATGTTATTTAATTAGTATTGATCAAGAATTAATTTGGACTTAATTTAGTGATCAAAAGAGACTAATTAAATATATGGGGATTGATTGTGAAAATCGTTAATTCTTATATATGTGGGCTTATGATCCAAGATTCCTTATGTTGGGTTTAACCCATGTGGTGACCCATGGATACTCCATGGAGGTTAAAACCCATGGAGCATAAGGAATGGGTAAATTCATGAGTTACATGGTGTAACCCTAATAGTCACACTATATAAAGACCCCTTTAGCTCAAGAAATTGGCACTAGTGATACTTATATGAGGGCTAGCCAATTTGAGCATGAAGTGTCTTCTTTTCATGGTTATTCCAAGTGTTGGTGGTGTTGTGTGAACCATTTGAGGTGTCACACTTGGGGCACTAGGCTCTCGAGCTTCATGGAGTTAAGCTACATCAACAAGGTATGTATTTCTATCTAGTTTATTATTCAAGTATCAAAAGATTTTATGCTAGTTAGGGTAATACCTTGGAATATTCATATTTGCATGTATAATAGAGAAAACATAGATCCAAAGTATTTAGGGTTGCATGTACACTTAGAAGTGTTAGAATGCTCAAAACCCAACAGTTAGCCCGGGTGGGTAAGGTGGCGTACAGGTTGGATCTGCCCGCCAAACTCAGCCAGATCAACAACACTTTCCACGTCTCCCAGCTGCGGAAGTGCCTAGTGGACGACTCAGCAGTGGTACCCTTAGAGGATATTCAGGTCGATGACAACCTGAATTACATCGAGCGACATGTGGCAATCCTCGACCGGAAGTCGAAGGATCTGAGGAACAAGAGAGTGGAGCTCATGAAGGTGCAATGGCAGCACCAGAAAGGCTCGGAATCGACCTGGGAGCTGGTGGATGAGATGATGGAGAATTACCCAAAACTTTTCCAGGAACAAGCAGCAGACTTTGAGGACGATGTCTAAAATATGTGGGGGAGATTTGTAGCGCCTGGTTCTTGGTATGTATTTTCATTTTAGAGTTTTGTAATTTTGGCCTGGGACTCGGCGAGTTGAAGGACCAACTCACCGAGTAGAAGTGGGACGGGACGTGGGAGTTAAGTGATGGACTCGTCGAGTCAGGCCCCGGACTCGACGAGTAGGCCCTGACTGGACAAAAACCCTAATCTAAGGGTTTACACCCCATTTAATCATCTCATTCAGCCACCACTCGTCCCTATTGCTCCCAGAAACCCTCCATAGCAAACCCTAAGTGTTTTGGTGCAAGATCTAAGGCTTTTGAGCGATTTTTGCGGGTTTTGACCTCAAGGAAGAAGGAAGAGCATAGAAGGATCAAGAGGAGACTGAAGGATTCGAGTTTGGTTCATCATTTGCAGTCTTTGAAAGGTATAAAGTCTGTACCTTGCTTGCATGTTTGTTAGACCCCTTTTTGGGGAAGATACTATTTTTACGACTTGGGTTTTCAGACATGATACATTGTTTTATGAGATGATGTGATTTCACAATATTTTCTTATGAATGTTTTATGAGTCAGTTAATTAAAATGAAATTTTTGGACTTGAAAATTGGCTCGTTACAACTTGGCCCTAATGCATAATTCCAAATCCGATACTCTTTTTCTTCCATACTAGGCCCAACTATAATTTAAGAAAAAAAAATAAATAATTAATACCTCGAGAGATGGGCATTACATACTCGTCGAATCAGGGCAACCAACTCGTCGAGTAGAACTTGAAGTCAAGGAATCTTATAACAAAATCAATACTTGAGAATCGGGGCATTACAATTCTCCCCCACTTGAACTAGACTTCGCCCTCGAAGCCTACCACGGTGAACAACTCCGGATAGTTCTCCCGCATCTCTGCCTCCGGCTACCAAGTCCACTCGGACCCTCTGCGATGCTCCCACTGTACCTTTACCAAAGGTATCTCCTTGTTCCGCAGAACCTTTATTTTCTTCTCCAGAACGGTCACGAGCCTCTCAACATAATTCAGGCCCTCATCGACCTAAATGTCATTCAAAGATACCACCGCCTCCTGATCCATAATGCACTCTCGCAATTACGATACATGAAAGGTGTTGTGGATCTGACGGAGCTCATCTGGTAGCTCCAACCTGTATGCCACCTTGCCAACCCTGGCAACGATCCTGAACGGCCCAATATATCGGGGGGCCAATTTCTCTCTCTTCCTGAAGCGGATCACACCCTTCCAGGGCGAGACCTTCAGGAGTACCATGTCACCGACCTGGAACTCTAACTCAGATCGACTTCTGTCGGCGTAACTCTTCTGCCAACTCGGAGTGGTCTGCAACCGCTGTTGAATCTGTTGAATCTTCTCAGTAGTCTGTAAGACTACCTCCATCCATCCCATCACTCTGTGTCCGACCTCACCCCAACAAACCAGGGTGCGACATCTCCGCCCATACAACAGCTCGAAAGGCAGGGCACAAATGCTGGAATGATAGTTGTTGTTGTAGGTGAACTCTACAAGGGGTAGGTGGGAATCCCAGCTCCCACCGAAGTTAATGACACACGCCCTTAACATATCCTCAAAAGTCTGAATGGTCCGTTCGCTCTGACCGTCGGTCTGTGGATGAAAAGTTGTACTAAAATGCAGCCACGTGCCCAGTTCCTCGTGGAACTTCTACCAGAAACGGGAGGTGAATCTGTCATCCCGATCGGAAACAATGGAGACCGGAACCCCATGAAGAGCGACAATCTCGCGAACATACACGTCAGCCAACTTCTCGACCGACGAACTCTCCCGAATATCCAAGAAATGGTCACTCTTGGTCAACCGATCCACGATGACCCATATAGCATCAAACCCTTTCGTTGTCCTCGGCAGTATGTTAATGAAATCCATTGTGATCTGCTCCCATTTCCACATGGGAATCTCTATAGGCTATAACATACCATGCGGCCTCTGACGCTCGGCCTTGACCATCCTACAGGTCAAACACCTCTCGACATACCAAGGGATTTCTCAC
Source organism: Lactuca sativa (assembly GCF_002870075.4). NCBI lineage: Eukaryota > Viridiplantae > Streptophyta > Magnoliopsida > Asterales > Asteraceae > Lactuca > Lactuca sativa. The sequence continues at coordinate 379,186,684 of NC_056626.2, forward strand.
TTCATACATGGCCACCAATAACTCAAACTCAAGTCTCGGTACATCTTGGTGGCCCCCGGGTGAATAGAGAAGTGAGACTTATGAGCCTCCTCCATGACTGTGTGTCTGATTCCCACCAGACATCGGAACCTAAACCCAACCACATCGGGTCAATAATCCTCGGCTATCCTGCCCAAACCGGGCGCTCTCGCCCTTGATCCTTTCCAACCTCCAGTTCTCCAGTCGCATGCCCTCGACCTGGGCATCTCTGATCATACTCACAAGCGGAGAATCCACTGTTATCCTCATACACATTGTTGGGGTGGAAGACCCAGCTGAGTTACGGCTCAAGGCGTCCGCAACCACATTCACTTTACCGGGGTGGTAAAGGATCTCGCAATCATCGTCCTTGACTACATCCAGCCACATGTGCTGCCTCATGTTCAGGTTCGACTGATCCATAATGTTTCTCAAGCTCTTGTGATCCGTGTATATGGTACAATGGACCCTATATAAATAATGCCTTCAAATATTGAGAGTGAATACCACTGCTCCTAACTCCAGATCATGCATAGGGTATCTCGTCTCATGCGGCTTCAGCTGCCGCGATGCATAGGCTATCACTCGTCGTCTCTGCATGTGGACCGCCCCCAAACCTATGATGGATGCATCACAGAACACCAAAAAATCCTCAAATCCCTCCAGGATTGTCAAGACTGGAGCCTTGCATAACCGCTGACGGAGGGTCTCAAACGCCCTCTACTGCTCAGGGCCCCACCGGAAGTCCACCCTCTTCCTCGCCAGACGAGTGAGGGGTACCGTGATCTTAGAGAAATACTGAATGAATCTTCGGTAGTACCCTGCTAATCCCAGAAAAAACCTGATGTCTGATGGAGATTTCGGAACCTCCCACTGCATAACCGCCTCGAATTTGGCCAGATCGACCAAAATCCCATCCTGGTTAACGAGATGTCCAAGGAACTGGACCTCTCGTAACCAAAAATCGCACTTCAAGAACTTGACATACAATCGTTCTCGTCTCAGAACTCCCAACAACTCCCTGAAGTGCTCCTCATGTTGCTCTCGAGTCTTGGAATACACCAAGATATCATCTCTAAACACGATGACCGAGCGATCAAGCATCAGTCTGCAGACCCGAATCAACAGGTCCATGAATACTTATGGCGCGTTGGTGAGCCCAAACGGCATCACCATGAACTCGTAATGACCATAACGAGTCTGAAACGTGGTCTTCTCTACGTCCTCCTCTCTCACCCGGACCTGATGATACCCCGACCTCAAATCAATCTTGGAGAACCGAGATGCACCATGTAACTGATCAAAGAGATCATTTATCCTCGGGAGTGGATAACCGTTCTTCACCGTCAACTTGTTCACCTCCCTATAATCAATGCACATTCGGTGTGAACCGTCCTTCTTCCTGACGAAGAGGATCACTGCTCCCCATGGAGAGCTGCTCGGGTGAATGAACTGCATGCCTAGCAGTTCCTATAACTGAGATGACAACTCCTACATCTTTGTTGATGCCGATCGGTATAGCGCCTTAGCGATAGGGGCAGCACCTGACACTAGGTCGATCCTAAACTCGACTTGCCTCTCCGGGGGTATTCCGGGTAACTCCTCTGGAAACACATCTGTGAACTCTCTAACCACTGGAACCTCTGAGACTGAGACCTGATCCCCGACCTGTGTATCCACCACATACGCTAGATAACCTGCACACCTATGCTGAAGGTACTGTTGATCCCTAGCATCCAAACAAAACCCTAATCCCACTCTGGTGCCCTCGCCATAAACAACCAGTTCTCCCACACTTGGGGTTCGAACCACCACCCTCTGACCCTCGCAGTTGATCATGGTACCAAATTGGCTAAGTCAGTCCATCCCCATAATCAGACAAACATCCCCCATGGGGATCAGAACCAGGTCGATCAGAAAAGATATCCCAAAGATCTCTAACTCACACCCTCGATAGACCGAAGAAGCAGAAACCCCATGCTCGTTGGCGATAGAGACTCACGACGGACACTCTAGCTCTTCTACTGGCATACCGAACTCCCTACTAAACGTCTGAGATATAAAACATCGACTCCCCCCCCCCCCCCCCAAGTCAAAAGGAACCAATGCAGGAAAGGAATTCACTAAAAACATACCTAATCACAGGTACAACCTATAAGCATAAAACATATACAATCGATAACAAAAAGTATAGAAACATACCAGCAACCACATCCGGTGCTGACTTGGCCTCCTCGCCCGTAAGCTGGAAAGCACGCCCTTGAGCCTTCGGAGGCTCTAACCTACCCTGCCTCCCCTCGGTAATCCTCAAAGTAGCCGGTGCTGGAGCATGTGCTGGCCTATCAGCAAGCTGCGTGTTGTTGGTCTTCACGTGACCAACCTGATGACATTGGTAGCAGATCCTCATATCCTGAACCGGGGGGGGGGGGGGGGGGGGGGGCTTGGCGACAATCCTTTGCGTAATTCCCCTCGTTGCCACACTTGTGGCACCCAATACCAGAACGAAAAACCCCAAAATGACTCTTCCCGCACTTGCCATAAGTGTAGCTCTGTTGTCCCCCTGACTTGGAATCAGCGGTCTTAGACTACTTCGGCACCGGCTGCAACTATGTCGGGGCCTGCCTCTTCTCCCTCTGCTGTAGCTCAGTATCCAGCTCTCGCCACCTAGCGGCCTCCTGTAAGTCCATCAAAGTATCACAGCACTTGGTAGCAACGAACTGACGGATGTCAGTCTTGAGCATGCTCAGATAATGCATCATCTGAGCCTGCTCTGAAGCAAACTCCGAGAAAAACATCGCCCTCTTAGTGAACATATGGGTGATCTACGTCACTGAATCTGTACCCTGTCTCAACTCCAAGAACTCCTGAGCTAACCGTTCAAGCTCAACCCGAGGAATGTAACAAGTGTGGAACATATCCCTGAACTTCTCCCAAGAAACTGCAGCTCTCTACTCATCTGTGTACGACCCTGTCATCAACCTCCACTAGTACTTTGCCCCAGACCTCAGCAGGTTCAGGGCACATCTGACTTTCTGGTCAGTAGGACACGAGCATGTGAAGAAACATCCCTCTACGTCAGACAGCGACCTCATGGCTACAATCGGCTCCTGGACCCCATCGAAAGTCGGGGGCTTCGTATTGTCAAGGTCCCAATACTGGAAAGCCCGGTTGGCGTCACTCCCTGCCGCTAATATAGCTAATGCAGCTGCAGCGGCAGCAGTCTCTGCAAGGGCTGCATAATGCTCGTCGAAATACGCGACCATAGCGGTCTTAATAGACCCAAACATCTTCGGCAACTGTGCCCGGAACAAAGTAGCAACCTCATCATACAGGATTTCCTGAATCCTGGCGTCCAGCTCATCAGTCCCTATCTGAACAACAACCTCTGGGGTTGTCGGTCCCTCCTGATTGCCCTCACCTGATCCTGATCCTGACTCGGATCCAGTCGCAAAGCACCTCATAACCACCATACTGAAAATATACCAGGAAGATATCAGATAATATGCATAAATAACAGGGACCCAACTCCCATCGAAATTCCAGGGGTTGTGACTTCCATGGTACGCGTATGGATTTTGTGCTTCCAGTAGTACGGGCCCATACTACCTTCCGCACCTACCCATATTTGTCCCAAGTATCACCACAACGCCCTAACAAAATACATAAACATAGCAAGCTCTCAATCCTCACTCATAGAGGAAACCTAAGTATCTCATAATTAGCCTCTCGGCCTCTCGTGACACACTCATGAAACTTCCACCAACCCTGCAGCACTAGTATATGCTAGTCACACATAACGTTGGACCCTATAGACTTTCAAATATTCGATCCTACCCTAAGCCCCCAATCAAACAAGAACATAACATAAGGCCAAACCAAACATTCTCAGACTATAAGATCTTAATTATATATAACCATGATGCATACACTAAGTGACAACAGTAATGATGTCAATCTCATATAAGAAAAACCCTAGGCTAGCAGGCATCATATAATCAGGAAATTCTATCATGCAATTCCTGAAGATCCCTAGCCTATCTCTAACATGATGTTCTATCACATCATAACATCAAATATCAATATGGTATTTTGGGGTCTATCCGTGAGCTCAGGCTGATCGTACGCTTGCATCCTCTTTTATTATTTTGAAAACCATTTGAAAATCCTTTTTAAATTCTTTTCCTTGATTTAAGATTGGATTCACACAAGTGTTCCTCCAATTCACTCAAACCAAGGCTCTGATACAAACTTGTAACACCCATAAATTCATGCCAAATTTTAACTTTTAAAAACATTTCAAAATCATTAAATCATTACAAACTTGTTTTCAAAATGTATCATATCAAAGTTTTTCCTAGAAACAAATAAAACATGAGGAGCCGTACGATCAAGCCTTCGCCTTGCCGCGATCACTAAAAGTACCTGAAACAAATAAACTGAAACTGTAAGCCCAAAAGCTTAGTGATTTCCCACAGAATACCAACACCATGAAGCATATCAATACCATATAAACAAACAATCATGCAATGAGCCTTCAGCCTAACTGGACCGCCTCGCTGGGCCTACAGCCTATCTGGACCGCTCTCCGAGCCTTCGGCCTGACTGGACCGCCTTACAGGGCCTACAGCCTATCTGGACCACTCTACAGGCCTTCAGCCTGACTGCACCGCCTCCTCAGAGCCTACAGCCTATCCGGACCGCCTGGGTATGTTGGCCTACAACACGAAGCAGGACCACCTCAACCCAACCCCAAATAATCATGTGCGCATAGATATCATATAAGAAATAACATGCATGTAACAGTTAAACCGATCTAATATATCACAAACATACAACATTCCTATAACCAGGATACCGACCTAACAGGTCTCTAACATAGCATTATCCTATATACTAGGTACATCGACCTAACCAGATCACTAAGCATATCATATCACCATCCTAACTACCAGGATGTAAATCAGTAAGCATATCATACGATAATCCAAATACAATCCATAAAGGGTTGGTCTTGGTGCGTTAGACCCTATTGATATAGTGAGGATAACTCACCTTGCAAGTAGTTCGAAGATATTGTAGTCGACTCCACCAAATGACGCTCTTGAACACCAACACCTATACCACCAATGTTCCCACCATGAATCCTAATTTACCAAAATGCCCTTTAAAGTTAACTGGTCAACCCCTTGGTCAGGGTTAAGGTCAACGGTCAACAGTCCATGTTGACCCTACTCGCCAAGTGCAGCTCCCGACTCGTCGAGTCCTTAAGAGAGTCTTAAATCATTCCACTTGACTCGCCGAGTTTCCATCCAACTCGCCAAGTCCAAGCATGTCCAGAAGTCAAGAATACTCCAGAAGGCTCGTCGAGTCATCTCCCAGACCCACCGAGTCCAAGCATAAACCCGTGGCCGTAAACCTTTCATCGAGTCGCCGAGTTGGATTATCAAACTCGCCAAGTCCATGCAACCGAACATATGTCTAGTCGATTCTGAGCTATTCATCTGATCCAAATGGTAGATCTAAGCTCCTAAGGTATGTTTCCTACGTAAAGTTGCCACCTTTACGTACTTGCATGGCTTTAAATACTCAAAAGCCAAAACCCAAGCTTGAAATAGAGTTCAACTCATAAGTAAGGTTTCATACTTGACAAAGCTAAAAACTTTATGAACCTAGAACCCAAGGAGAGTTCAGATCTGAAGTTGCAACTTCAAATCTTGCTTATACACAACAATAACTTCATAACCAAGCCAAAAAGCCCCAAACTTTACTCATATGAGATCTAGAAAGAAATGATGCCAAGATTAGGACTTGATACCTTAAATGAAGCTAACTGAGGTAGATTTTGTGGATCCACACGAGTCCCTTGCTGCTAGCCACTTGATCTTCAAGCTCCCTTCACAATATCCACCTTCCAAAGCTCAAAAACACACACAAATGATGCTCTCACACGAAATAGGGTTTGCTGGTCTTACAAGAGGCTGTAAGAGTCTGTAGGAGGCCATTGATCCTTTAAATAGGGTACAAGACCCCGAGAATTAGGGTTTCATCCCCTAGCACCTACTCATCGAGTCCTTTCTTGGACTCGAAGAGTAGGTCACTTAAACTCGTGGACCAACCCACTGCTACTCAACAAGTCCGGGCAACCAACTCGTCGAGTAGATCTTGAAGTCAAGGAAATCTTATAACAAAATCAATACTTGAGAATCAGGGCGTTACAAGATTTTTTAGAACGGTGATTAAGATTCGTTCCATCAAATCTTTTGAATTAAATGGTCATAAATGTACTTCCATTTTCAGAGATATCTACCCCTTGAATTTTGGTTATAAAAGAGAGCAAACAAGATCAACCATGTCACACACAAATACAATTCATAGTAACCAACAAGAGAGAATGCCTTTAATCATTGAGATATTGTAAGTTGATTCTAAGCTTCATGTTCACCAAGAACAAGAGAAGAGCATGAACCAATTTTTGTAACCAACGAGTTAAAAGGATCCGATTTTTGTAATCTTCGAGTTATGAGAGTCACTAAGAGAGTACTCGAAGTTTCCAATCATTTTGATCCATGAAGGAAGAGAAGGTAGGACCACTGTCTTGTTGAAGATGCCTTTGGATCTTTGAGGTGATGGAGAGGTAGTAGTGACAACATCAATGAAATTTAGACGTGCTATGTCACCAAACTCCACTTCACCTCACTGCAACCGAAATAGGTTATTCAAGATAGAAGAGATATGTGTCCAGAAGAACACTTGGTGGCACAGTTATCCCCCGTCTAGTTTCATCAACGTGAGCATTAGCTTTGGTGAGAGGGCAATTTGTGTTGAATAAAAGATGCATAGTTAGTGTCAACTAGCTCTTTCAAGGAGGGTGATGCATTCAAGGAATGACATGCTGATCTAATCCATTAAGATCAATGTTTAGATGGAGACAAAAGGTCCTGACACATACAGAGGAAAGAGAAGAACGAACAATGGCATTGTTAGTAGCAAAATATGTATGTACAATGTATAATCCTTTGGTAAAGTAAAAAAAATAATGCAAAAAAACAAAAAATAAACTATAAGTGTGGCAACTTATGTTCAGAAATTTAAGAGTAGCAAAGCATGAAGCAAAAAAAATAAAGTATCAATGTCTAAACCAATAAAATCAAACCATATAAATATCGTTGTCCCTTGGTGCAGAAAGTAAGATTTTGTTCTCAGAATCAAACACCTTTCCCTCATGACGGTTGAAAAGAACTTTATAACTAGTGTCACAAAGTTGAATGATGAAGATGAAGTTGTCTTTCAGACCCTCAACATAAAACACATCCTCCATCTTAGTTGTCCTACATTCACAAGTTCCAACACCTGTAACAATGTTGGGTTTTGTATACTACAACATCCTATGGTACACATACAATCCTAGAAGCTTTGGGTCTATGTTTTCACTAATTATACATGCAAATGGTTTCCAAAGTTTTAAGCCTATTACTAGCATACAATTGACATAAACACTATGTAATACTAGTAAGGGTGACATAACTGTTATGTAGCTTGAAACCTTGATGCATTTGATGTTGCTAGAAAGACTTTGGCCTTTAAGAACTTAGTGTCGCAAGTGTTGCACCTCAAATGGAATCACAACTCACCTAGGAAAAAGGTGACTCTTGAGAGAGAAATACCATGAACTAAAAACCACCTTGAACTCCAAGAACATGTGTGTAGGCATTTTTTAGGTTAAGAGCATGTATTTATATGTTGGATTTCAAGGATCATGGGTATAACCCAAATCCATACCCATGGGTTTTATGATCCATGGTTCATGTGTCCCAACTCTTTATGTATCCATACACAAACTTGGTCCAACATGGATCATAAGCCCAACATATATATATATATATATATATATATATATATATATATATATATATATATATATATATATATATATATATATATATAACTAATTACCATAATTAGTCCCCATAGATTTAATTAGTCTCTTTTGATCATTAAATTAATTCCATATTAATTCTTAATCAACACTAATTAAAACATATGATTTCATATTAATATATTAGAACTTATAATATATTAATAAATCATCTATAACCTTTCTCTCAAGAGTCCATCCTAACAAATTGTCCTGGTGTTATGCAACCCAAATGAACCATGCTCCTCTCGGTTTGAGTATATACTAATAATAATTATGGACTTAGACATCTAATCCAATAGTCTCCCACTTGGATAAGTCTAAAACTATTATTGCAAGTATGACTCCAAAATCCAGACTAGCAATCGTAGCTCTTAAAAGCCACTGTCGAATTCCGACCTAGTAAATGACGTGTCCATTAGATAAGGGATCATATATGCCTCCATTCTAGATATCATATGGACTGAGACATGGATTACATTCAGTCTCTCTGTCAATCTGTTGTTTCCCGATTTCTGATTTATGACGACCAACTAATCGAACAAATCAAATCAGTCCAGGCTCGACCGAGCACTTAGGTTTGTCATTACTAAATCATCGAGGGGCTCATATATATTGCTTTTATCTCTCCAAGGGTAAAAGGAATGGATAAACTTTGACTCATATGCTTGCTCTATTTACTCATCAAATCACACATAACAATGTGTTTTATAACACCAAGTTACTGGTGCGTTTTCACATTATCAATGTGTAACCGACTTGTAGACTACAACTCATATCTCTCAGTTTCAAGAATATAAGATATTATCATCTCATGATCACTCATTATAAAATCCATAAAGTGATTCAAATAAGTGTGGGTTTAATCCAATACTCGAATCTTATTCCAGGAGCACTCATGAATACTGCAGCTATGTCTAGGCCATCAAGACAAACTACAGACCCATTCATGATAGTCTTGCCTCAATACCTACTTCCAAAGTATGATTGACTGTGGATGGTTTGAATAACCTAGTTATTCAGGAAGTCAAAACATGCAAAGTGAAACACAATAATAATACTAATCCTATATGGCCCAAACACTTTTGAGTCATATTGATTACTCATTATTCATTATATAATGTTTCGGATAATCAACTTTATACTTGAATTAAAACAATAGTTATGCCACGCTCCAAGCATGCACACTATGTTTACCTATGGTCCTTTCTTTGTGAAATAGATCAATTGACAACATTTCAATGATGCTCATCTCACAACTCCAAATCCTTATGATAAATGTAAGAATACCAAATTCTTACCATTTACCAAAATCTGTTAGATTTGAAACTTATATGCATTGATCCTCTTGTAATGACTATGCACAAAAGTCACAAAGACTTGGCAATAGAGATTACAAAGTATTCCAATGGAGAGCAATTCCATGGAAATGAAGTCTCACATTCAAAGTACATTCCATTGAATATCCTTCTTGCATTAAGCTTTCTAATCTTACACAGATTTGAAGAATAACTTCCACCTATGGAAACATTTCCATATTCCCATTTTGACTATCACTTCTGAACAAGAGTTGCCTCTTTTCAGAATATGTCAATATGGTCCTTTCAAAAAATTAACACTATACTTCCAACCGTCCATGAACAACCAATCTTTGGTAAACCTCATATTGTTCTCGACAATTGCTTAATCACTTTAGTCATATCCAATTCTAGTACTTTTTTCCCTCTTAATTCCCTAAACATTTAGAAAAAGTAGAACAAATGAATATTATAGCACATGTAATTGAACTTATATCTGAAGCATATGGGACACGATTCATGATGTCTCACATAAAGACATGATACCAAAGATTGGTTGTTCATGGACGGTTGGAAGTATAGTGTTAATTTTTTGAAAGGACCATATTGACATATTCTGAAAAGAGGCAACTCTTGTTCAGAAGTGATAGTCAAAATGGGAATATGGAAATGTTTCCATAGGTAGAAGTTATTCTTCAAATCTGTCAAGAGTTGCCTCTTTTCAGAATATGTCAATATGGTCCTTTCAAAAAATTAACACTATACTTCCAACCATCCATGAACAACCAATCTTTGGTAAACCTCATATTGTTCTTGACAATTGCTTAATCACTTTAGTCTTATCCAATTCTAGTACTTCTTCCCTCTTAATTCCCTAAACATTTAGAAAAATTAGAACAAATGAATATTATAGCACATGTAATCGAACTTATATCTGAAGCATATGGGACACGATTCATGATGTCTCACATAAAGACATGATACTAGACTAGTCTTTTGCTATAATATTTCCATTACTATTTGCCATGTCTCATAATTCAGATTATGAAAAGTGATGTCGTAATCATAATCGAATTTTTAGAACGCAAATAATGTTCCCATATATAGAATTTTCCATATGTTGAACCATTCCAACATAACATTCATATATATATACTTGACTAAATTTGAATATCAATCTAAGCTTTTAAAATTGAAATGAAGTATAATTTCCTCTCCCTTAATTATAGCAAAACAACTTTTCAAACCCTACAACTTTGCAAATTTAAAACTTTTGTTTTCTATAATTAACATTGCTAACTTGAAACACTTAACATAATAATCATTCTCCCACTAGCTTGATGATTATGTCCTTATTAGTATAATACTTATGCTCCCACTAGCTCTGACATGTACTCAGAAATTAGTTGGACTTCTAGAAATCAACACTTTGTTGACTTTCTTACCAAAGTTCAGATTTCTGATATGAGATGCTTTGATAAAACTTTATCAAAGCTTCCTAAAATCATACATCTTTCCTTAGATAGCTCACATGTGTGTCTAAACAATTATGAAGAGGGATGTTGTAATCATAATGTTTAGACCTTTCCCATTGTTCACAATTCGAATTATGAAAAAGATATGACGTAATCATAGACGAATTTGAGAATGCAAATATCACAATTGCTAACTATTTAAAATCTACTTAGTGAAAGCGTTTCCTCACCATCATTTTCATGAATCAAAGAAAAACCTTATGACACTTAGATTTTTATAGTGTATGTGTTCCTATCCATGAGAATTTGTCAAAATCATAATCATAAGACAAGGTTAGTGACAAATCCAAACTCATATGGACTGAACTTGTTCAATCTTAATTTCGTGCCACTTGGTAGCACAAGGGCCTACCATGTCTTCCAAGTTTTTATGCAAACAATTGAGAACTCATAGAACTCAGATGTATAGACAACTTTAACTGGAATGGGCACAAAAATAAGAATATGTCAACACGATAGGTTACGAACCTCAAGTCGTGTGCTAGTGATAACAGCAGGTTTTATTCTTGATTAGTTCTTGAACCTTTTTCAAGATCTTTAAGGCTCCCACTGACCTCTTGACATATAAGTTTCTCTTTGTCAAGTACCATTACTTGACAACAAATAGTCAAAAGTTAGTGTGGTTTCTTATCAAGATAAACACTCCACTCAATTGGTATTAGTTGGTCTTTGTTTTATCCAAAACATCACAACTTACCAATTTCAAATGCATAAAAGTAAGAAACATTTTACTCTACATTTGAGGAGTGTTATAAACCGTTCTTAAGATTATATCACTCAAGGCTCGATCTCGCAGTATGACTCTAAGACTCGATTTTTGGAATGAAGTATGATTCATCTTTTGGTTTAACCATTTCAACAATTCATAATTCCTCTTCTTAGCCAAACAAATTCACCAAGATGTCCTTAGAGAATCAACTGCGATATGATTTCATAATCACTAAGATAATCATAAAACAAGATACTCAAGTACTCTCCCATCTTTTCAGATTGGAGAAACTTTTATCTTTCTATCTAATTTGATTCTTCTCATTCGTTGGCCATACATTTAAACTTTACCAATGTTTCAGAATTACACTTAAGCTTGTAAGCATAACCATATTTACTATCTTTTAGTAAATCATGACGAATGATCTTATCATTCTTTGTGGTGGACCTGATCACCGCACAACCAAGTGTACCCAATCTCCTAGTCCTTAACTTGACTCACATATTTATGTGAACAAGGAATTAATCTTAATTTCCCAAAGATGAAAGTTCTCATTCATCATACAATAAAAGTTGCATGATTCCAAGTTTCTATCAAGCTGAAACTTAGGTGATGAGAATCTTTCCTTATTTGGTCAATAATGACACTACTACAAACAAAAGTGATATGTGCATATTTAGCTATATATTTAGTATAGATTTTAGTATTTATTGGCTAATTTATTGCAATTTATGGACAAACGGTACTTAATTGTGTTTAAATTGTAATTTCAGTCCAAAAGATATGCTCGGAAGCAAAAGGAAGCAGGAGATGCGATCGGAAGCTCGGGAACTAAAGTGAGAAGAACAAGAGCCCAATCCTGAAGGACTCGGCGACTCTGAACGACTACTCAGCGAGTACCCACGAATGTTCGCAAAGCAAAACACAAAGTCCTTACCGTATACGGATTCCACAAAGAGGACTCGACTAGTCGATTATCTACTCGATGAGTAGACCCTGCTTTCTGAAATCTATAAATAGAAGTCAAAATCCCGAATTGAGGCTCTCTGGAAAACCTTGGAGGCTAAGCTGCGATTGAAGTTACTGCTGGAGCCCTAGGAACTCGAAGACCAAGTCTAAGCATCCGATTTTGGGAAGATTAGAGGCAATTCAAGTATATTCTTAATTTAACTTTTGATTGAACCATGTTTGAACCAATAGAATTCGTTTTTGATTTTGTTCTTACTATAATTATGAACTAAAACCCTTGTCTTTTGTTTAGGGTAGATGATTTTGTGAATATGGATTGATTTTATGGTTAAGATTAATTTAATTTGGTGATATTGTTTTTTTGAGCTTGTTAAAGAACCTCATGTGTTAATTATAATTTTTTTTCAGTTAATTAACCAGCATATTAAGTTGCATGAACATCTCTTAATTGCTAAATTCGTATGATTTATTTGAGAACATTTTTATATGCCTAGGAATAGCGAATGTGAAACTAGGATTAACTAGAAAATAGATAAATTAATGTATGAGCTTGTGTGACGAACCACCAACAAGAGATTAATTGAACGACCAATTTAATTAACCATTACAAGTCTTACTCAACCTGAACCAATAAACTAGGAAATTCATTAATTTAGACATCTGGCCACTACTTGAATTAATCTGTTTTCTTAGGATTAGTAATAGCGAACGTGAACCTAATCACCTTAATCGGTAGCCAAAGAAAAATTAATCTGTTGCATTTACCATAAAGTCAACCATAGGAGCAAATGATTCAAACCTAAACAGAAGTCCTCTTTATCATTGAATTTAGTTGAATTCTATTTGCATAGTTGTTAATTGTTTTCCTTAAGTGTTAGTTGAGTATTTAAGTTTCTAGTCTTGCAAAACTAGAGAAAACCCTCCTTTTATTATTTGTTTTTATTTAGATAATCCTAGTAGTTAGTCTTATAATTGTTGTTCCATGTGTTCGATATCTTGCTTACTTAAATTATACCACTAATTGACAGGTACACTGCCTTTTGTGTGTCTAATTTATATTAAAAAGTAGGATAAAACTAGTTAGTTTCACACACATCAAGTTTTTGGCGTCGTTGCCGGGGAACGACTCAATAATTAATTCTAATTTCTAGTGTTATCGCTCCTTTATGTGAGATCTATCTTGCACAAACTTACTGCTTTAGTAATTTAGTTATTAGGTTAAGTTCTAAGTTTTTCTGTTTTTAGAATTTTTGTTAAATTTTTTTCTGTTTTAGCCTTGAACTCGCCGAGTGCAATCGAAGCTACTCGGCGATTCCACAACTGATTTTCAGTTTCGTTATTTTTGTTCTTTTAACGCGTTTTTTTTTTGTTTTGATTTTAGGTTTTATATGACCCGAGGATCCAACACACCTCTAGTTTCTCCATTTGAAGACTCGGAATCTGCTCATAGGAAGAACAAAAGACAAGGTCGTTGAAGACACTAACCTACCAAAGAAATCTCCTTTCAAGGACCTTAAATCAGTCTTTGGAAAGAAGAAAAGCAAGAAAGCAGGAGATTCCAACAGTCAAAAGAGCGAAGAAAGCAAGCTTAGGATTTTTGAAGAAAACCCATTGCCAAAAGACACCGAATACGAGTATGAATACGGTTTTGAATCCGAAGAAGAAAGCGACTTTAAAGGCGAACCCACAACCACCTTGGCTAATATAGATGAAGTGACCATGGGCGAATGGAAGAAAAGAATACGTGACGATACCAGCCCAGGACTTATGCAACCCGCAATTCCTGCAACTGCTACCTTTGAACTTAAAGGCCACATACTTGCTCAACTTAAGGAAATCCCATTCTTCGGGAAGGATCATGAAGACACATACAACCATCTTGACGAGGTCAACGACGTAGCCGACTACTTCAATGTTCCTAATGTACCTCACGACACTGTTTTACTTCGTTTTCTACCAGTCACATTTAAGGGGCCGCGAAAGATTGGTTGAAATCACTCCCTCCAGGGTCCATCACTACTTGGGCTAAAATGAAAGAAGAATTTATAGACCAATTTTCCCCTCCCTCAAAGATAACCAAGTTGAAGAAAGCCATAGCCAATTTTGAACAACAATCTGGAGAGTCACTTTATGAGGCATGGGAGAGATACAAGGGCCTATTAAGGAACTGCCCACATCATGATCTAAACAGACAACAAGAAGTCTCCATTTTCTATGATGGATTCAATGTAACTACTAGGTAGCTCCTTGATTCGCAGGGACCTCTCACAAAGAAGCCACCCCCGGTGATAAAAGAATAATTGAAGAAATCTCTAAGCACTCTAGAGAATATCATGAAGTCTTAACTGGTTTCAAAGTATTTCTTTCTTTTACAAATGCCAAAGCATGACTTAACTCGAGGGGCGGTGAACTCTATTACCGATGACATGGAAGCAATGATTGAAAATTTGGAAAGCATGGACCGAAGAATAACTAAGATGGACCGATCCATCCATGCCATTAGAGTGTGATGTGAAAACTGTAGAGGGCCTCACCTTACTAAAGATTGTGACCTTGATGAGAACAGGATCCAGAAAGTACAAGTGTGTTATTCAAGTGGTGATCGGTATGATGACAATTGGCAAAAACCCAACAAAGAATGGCTACCATATGATGAGTACAAGAAAGCAAGGGAGGAAAAGTATAAGCAAAAAGAAAGAGGCTTTTATCAAAAGGAGGAACTGGTGCTAGAGAAGAAATCGGATTTGGAAGACATGCTTACAAGATTCGTAGCCGCGTCCGAGAAAAGACATAATGATATCGATGCTGCGATAAAAGATCAACAAAAACATGTTGAGAGAACACCAACTTATGATGAAGGATCAACAAGCTCTACTTAGGAATCAGCAAGCATCCATTCTCAACATAGAAAAGCAGCTGGGCCAACTTGCACAACAAGTGGACTTCCTAGAAATACCGAAAGTAACCCAAAAGGCGCACATATAAATATCGTAACAACTAGGAGTGGGAAGATTATAACTCCTCTAGCCCCTATTCAGAAAGAAGATCCTAAGTTGGTGCAAGAGGAAGAAGCAAAAACTGAAGAATAGAAATTTCCCGACCCGACTCGCCGAGTCAAGGTTACGGACTCGACGAGTCCCCCACCTAAACATAAAAACAAGCCTCATGTGAAACCATACTAGCCTCCACTGCCATTTCCAGCTCAAGCCAGACAAGAAAAGAATGATGTTGACTACCAAAAGTTTCAGGAACATATGAAGGCTCTTCAAATTAATATCCCATTCATAGAGGCAGTTGCACAAATTCCTAACTATGCAAAATTCCTCAAGGAACTTCTAACTAATAAAAAGAAGATGGAAGAAGTGCAGGAGGTAGTTCTCAATAAAAATTGCTCAGCCGCCATGCTATACAAACTGCCTAAGAAGAAAGGTGACCCGGGTAGTTTGACATTGACCTGTCAGTTCGGAAATCTAGCAACTATACATGCATTGGCTGACTTAGGGGCAAGTGTAAATCTCATGCCATATTCATTTTTTAAGAAACTCGACCTTTCGGAGCCAAGGCCAATTCGAATGGCAATTCATTTAGCTAATAAAACGGTGACTTTTCCAAGGGGGATATGCGAGGACCTATTGGTAAAAGTGGATAAATTTGTGTTCCCTGCAGACTTCATAGTTTTAGACATAGAAGCGGATCCTCAAGTCCCGATCATACTTGGAAGACCTTTCCTTAATACCGCGAGTGCTATAGTAGACATGCGAGATTCTAAGCTTACCCTTCAGGTGGGGGACGAATCGGTTACATTTGGAGTTGATCAAGCCATGAAGTACGCAAGGTTTAGTGATGACACGACATTTTCAGTAGATATGTTGGAAGAATTAATGGAAGAATGGGAGGAAGACAAGTCAAACAATTTTTCCACTGCCTTTAAAGACGATTTTGATGCTGAAAGGGACATAAGGGAAATAGAGAGACTACTTGAAGAAGCTGGATATGATGAACTACTCAGAGATGCAGAAGACTCGACTCGCCGAGTTAGATACACCGACTCGACGAGTCCGCTTAAGAAATCGTGATCACACGGGGATTTTGGCATGGACTCGATGAGTCACCTACCTAAACTCGACGTATTCAGTGTACAAAATACGAAATCATACCTTACAACTTTACCAGATCATTTGGAGTATGCATTTCTCGAGGATGGTGATCAAAAACCTGTTATTATAGCTTCTGACCTCTCCAAAACTGAAAAAGAAGAGTTAGTTCATGTCTTAAAGAAAAGGAAGCGTGTCATTGCATGGAATATCACCGACATAAAAGGAATAATCCATTCCTTTTGCTCTCACAAGATCAACCTAGAAGAAGGAGCAAAGCCAGTAGTGCAACATCAAAGGCGGTTGAACCCGAACATGCAAGAAGTGCTCAAGAAGGAGGTGATCAAACTATTGGATGCAGGTATCATTTATTCTATTTCTGATAGTCCATGGGTTAGTCTTTTTCAAGTGGTTCCCAAGAAAGGAGGGATGACGGTGGTGACAAACGAGAAGAACGAGCTCATTCCAACTCGAATGGTAAATGGTTGGCGAGTGTGCATCGATTATCGAAAGCTAAACGATGCCACCCGTAAAGACCATTTTCCCTTACCTTTTATTGATCAAATGATTGAAAGATTATCTAGCCATAGTTATTATTGTTTGTTGGATGGATTTTCGGGTTACTTCCAAATACCCATAGACCCAACTGACCAAGAAAAGACTACTTTCACTTGCCCGAGTGGGACTTTTGCTTATCGCCACATGCCTTTTGGGTTATGCAATGCGCCCGCGACCTTTCAAAAATGCATGACGGCAATATTCCACGACATGGTGGAAAAGTTTATGGAAGTATTTATGGATGATTTTTCTATTTTTGGATCTTCCTTTCATGACTGTCTTGCTAACCTTGGGTTGATACTTGCTAGGTGCAAAAAGACCGATTTAGTTCTAAATTGGGAGAAATGTCACTTTATGGTAAAAGAGGGCGTAGTATTAGGTCACAAGGTATCCAAGGCGGGGATTGAGGTGGATCGCACAAAAATTAATACAATTGCTAAATTTCCTCCACCAACTAATGTGAAGGGCATTAGGAGTTTTTTAGGTCACATAGGTTTTTACCGCCGTTTTATAAAAGATTTTTCTAAAATAACTAAACCTCTAAATCAATTACTTTCAAAAGATGCACCTTTTAATTTTTCTAAAGAGTGTCTAGCGGCTTTTGAAATTTTGAAAGAAAAAATAACTAATGCCCCGATCATTATTGCCCCGAATTGGAACTTTCCTTTTGAAATAATGTGTGACGCAAGCGACTTTGCATTAGGAGCTGTACTTGGCCAAAGGGTTGATAAGAACTTTCGACCCATTTATTATGCAAGCAAGACTTTAAATCCGGCCCAAGAAAACTACACCACTACCAAGAAAGAATTACTAGTCATGGTGTATGCTTTTGACAAATTCTGCCCTTATCTTATTTTATCTAAAACCATTGTTTTCACTGACCACTCTGTTATTAAGTACTTGTTTGCCAAGCAAGATGCAAAGCCAAAGACTAATCTGATGGGTGCTTCTATTACAAGAATTTGACATAGAGATCAAGGATAAAAAAAGGGGATGGAGAATACAGCTCCTGACCATCTATCTAGGCTAGAAAATCCAGAAAGAGATGAGATAGATAATATGGATATTAAAGATAACTTCCCAGAAGAATACTTGATGGTGATTGTGGATGAGGAACCGTGGTATGCAGACATTGCAAATTACTTGGCTGGTAATTACCTTCCAAAGGGCCTTACCCATCAACAAAAGAAGAAGTTCTTTTCCGAAATAAAATATTATTTTTGGGATGAGCCTTATCTTTTTAGGAGTTGTGTGGATGGAATCATAACAAGATGTGTTTTTGGCAAGGAAAGTCGGGACATATTAGAGCACTACCACAATGGACCTGTGGGAGGACATCATGGAGCACAATATACTGCCAAAAAAGTGTTTGATACTGGTTTTTATTACCCAACTATTTTCAAGGATGCTGCTACATACGTGAAATGATGTGATACTTGCCAAAGAACGGGTAATATATCGGCAAGGAATAAAATGCCCCAAATGAATATTCAAGTTTACGAAATTTTTGATGTGTGGGGTATAGATTTCATGGGACCATTTCCTTCATCCAAAGGCAACAAATACATACTCGTGGCAGTGGACTATGTGTCAAAGTGAGCGGAAGCGCAAACACTACAAACTAATGATGCAAGAGTTGTGGTTAAATTTTTAAGAAAATTATTCTCAAGATTTATAGTGCCTAAAGCATTAATTAGTGATAGAGAAAACCCTCCTTTTATTATTTGTTTTTATTTAGATAATCCTAATAGTTAGTCTTATAATTGTCGTTCCCTGTGTTTGATACCCTTCTTACTTAAATTATACCACTAATTGACAGGTACACTGCCTTTTGTGTGTCTAATTTATATTAAAAAGTAGGATAAAACTAGTTAGTTTCACACACATCAGAAAGAATCAAGTCATTTTCCAATGTTGCTATCAATGGAATCATATAAACAACAATTTTCACAAATGCCATTGTAAGGATATTTAAAAAAAAACTTTTCTTTATTTACAAAAATTTGCGGAAAAACTTTTCCTTACAATGCAATTACAAATGAAAACGATGTTGTTATTAATTCCTAAGCAATCTATCACAACTCTTAAGCAATAGCTCAAAATTCTGATCACCTAACCATACGATCGAAACCCATCTTCGCGATCAGAATCAGCATATTCTTCCTTTAAGCTTCCTCTCTTTTCTTTGATTCTTCAAAACATCAAAATGCAACCTAGTCACATCACGTAATAAGAATCTCTAAATAGGAACTTAATAGAGTTAGATAGCGGACTTTACTCGAAGTAGAGTCAAACTTTTTGATTTTACCATCCATATGATCTTTCAGGTAAATTGGGCAGCTTTGCAACCAATGCCTCTTCTTTTGGCAATAGAAACATATGGACTCTTGGGAATGGTACACGAGACTATCTCAGACTTAGCCTTTCTCTTTACCATCGGGTCAAATGACTCGACCATGGCTGATCCCTTTCCATTGGGAAGAGAGATTTTTTCTGGACTTCTAATGTTACCATTGTCAATGTCCATAGAAATTTGGGAAGTTAATCTTCCAATCAAATATGCTTTACCATTGCTCCAAATCATTGCTGATTCAGTAGCATCAAGCAAATAGGTAAGATTATTATGGGTCATGTCGTGGTCTGCCATATAGTAGTCTTTAAGGAACTCACTATGTGACTTAGGAATTGATTGAAGAACCTAGTCAACAACCAACTTCCTCAAGACTTTGACACCCACCTCTACCGACTTGTCAATATGTGACTTCATCTCCAATATGTGAGCATACACAGACTTTGCTTGCCAATAGGGCTTGAGTGACCTTGAACTTGTGGGTTTGGGGAGAATTATTGGAGGAGGTAGAGGAAATGAAGTATGATTTCCAGTCATATTAATACACAACAAAGGGATTAATCTTTCACCTTAATCCCCATGTGGGATATCATCTTCATTAGGAAAGCTTTATCCAAAAGGATAAGGAAGACCATAGTTGTCATAACTAGACATCTATAAGGGAAAATTTCAAGTTTAGTTGATTTAAGTCCTTAATATAACACCCAATTTGAAATATTAAGGTTAGGACCCAACACAATATTTTATAACTTGGAAGAGGGATGTCGTAATCCAAGCTACAAAATATTTGAAGGTAGGTAAATCACGATTTACCAATTTCCACCACGAAAAATGAAAAATCATTTTAGGTTTTAAGTGAATTCAAACTCCTAGATCCTTTGAGATTCATTGAGCTTTTCAATGGCATGTTTAAATCTAGATTATGCCCTTCAAGTTTGTGACGGGGATGCCGAGGATCACAAACAAGGAGTGAATAACCATGTAAATTAGCTTGGTACACCCAATGTTACAACCACCTAATGTGTTAGGGTGCAAAGTCACGCTTGGATGAGGCTTTACCCACTTGTATGTGTAATGACTTGTCTTTCCTTTATAAGGAAGTGAGTGGCGCTCATTTTATGTAAGGAACCATTTAGAGTGTTAGACTAGAGAGAGAAATTTGTACAAACCCATTTATATATCCTTTCTAGATCTAATATGAGCTTACACATATTTATTTACTCCATGTGTTCTTGAATTTGTACGAGGATTCACTAGATCTTTCCTAATTCCACACATGCCATCATAATCAACACAACTACAATTGGTATCAGAGCAGGTGTTCTTGATTTGATCAAGAATTGATCCTTGATGGCTATCTTGATTTGGTGATTCTTCATGTTCTTATTGATCTTCATGTTTATAGAGTGTTTTGTGTTCTAGAAATCGAATTTTTCCTTGATTTGAAACATAATTCGATTTTCTCTCTCTAGAATACTTGTTTGTTTCACTTTCTCTCTCTAGAGATCTCCTTGATTTACGCTTTCTCTCTCTAGAAAACCCAGGTTTATAACATTTGATTCAAAAGAAAAGAAGCAATTAGGGAGCAATGGTTGATTCGGAATGGAAGTTTTCTATACGAATACACTTCTTTTGAATGCATTCTTTATCGAATGACTGTTGGATTGCAAAGTGAAGATGCACTTATTTCAAATGGAGAAAGGGATGAAAAGGGAGAATTCATTGGTTATCCAATTTATCAAATCAAAGATTTGTTTGATCGATTGATTACAACGTATCAAGAAAGATAAAGAAATAAGAGAAATGGTGAAGTCATAAAAGAAATTTTTCTTGCTAATTGTAAACCGGGAAGAAATAGACTTGAATATTATGCAAATTGTCGTGAAGCTCAAGAACATGTTCTTGATTATGTTCATCATGTTTTTGATGTTCTTGATGTTCAAGAAAAATGAGTTCAAATTGATTCTCATGATGAAAAAGTTTTTTGCTCAATTGGAGTTCAAACCGATGATATTTTGTGTTCTTGTGATTCATTTGAAAGAATGACTCCTTATCGGAAGCCGGTGATCCAAGAAATTCACAAGTATCAAACTCCAAAAGATCTGATTCAAATTCACAATGTTGATGTTGTGGAAAGTGAGTTTGTTCATGAAATCAAGTCTTCAAGATGCAAAAAGATGAGAAAGAAAAAGAAGAAGAAGATTAAACGGAAGAACAAGCGAGCTTATTCACAAAAATCGTCAAATGTTGTTGTGAAATCTAAATCCATGAAGCAAATTTGGATTCCAAAGCAACAATCTCCAAAGGTTGCATTGAATTAGAAGTTAAAACCCAAAAGTGTTGGTGGTTCTTTTGAAGATGTTCTTGGATCCTTGAAGAATGCGAAGAACACGAAGAACGAGCTGTACAACATGCACAGTGGGTGGTATAATGTTCAAATTGGAGATTTTCTCATTCCATCAAAAGAACCAATATTTTCTAAATTTGATTCGTTCGTTGAAAACGGAACTCGATTCGTCAAAAAGGTATCTCAGATTCTCAAATGGATTCCAAAACGTCCATGATTTCGATTCGTACTTTGCATTTTTCAATTTTCGATCGATTTTCCTCATTGGATCAAATCCGTTTCAATCCCATTGATTGATCCAATTATTATTTTTAGATCAAAATTCCAAAACTAAAAGTCAAATTCCATATTTTTTTCAAAAACTGTTGTTCTTCCAAAATTTTTTGAATTATAATCAACTTCAAACCCAATCCAAATTCTTTTTGTTGCTGTTCATCTCTATCTTTTGAGCCCACAATTCATTGCATCTAATTTTGTATAAGTGTGAGCCCAAAGGTGATTACATATGTTGACTCTAAATTGTCATTGTTCATTGTTCACCATCGACATCAGCTTTATCGGTTGTACCTTTTGTATAACATGTAACACCTGATTCCTGGTACAATTTATATTTATGTATTTTTTTTCACATTTTGCCTTGGACTCGGCGAGTTAGAGGCCCGACTCGCCGAGTAGGAGCGATTTTGGCACGAGATTAAATGAGGGACTCGACGAGTCGGGTCCCAGACTCGGCGAGTCCGTGCTGGGCAAGTAAAACCCTAACCCGGGTGTTTGCACCCTATTTAAACACTCTAACTCGACCTCCCTTGTCCCTAACACTTCCAGAGAGCTGTTGAGCGAAACCCTAGCCCCCCCATATTGTTCTTGTGAGTGATTTTTGGCTTTGTGAAGGAAGTTTGGAGCTTAGAAGAAGGAGGAGGTTGAAGAATGCAAGGAGGGGAAGTAGATCCGAAATCTACACTATAAGAAGCTTCCATTCAGGTAGAAAAGTTCCTACCTTGATCACTAGTTCATTAGATCCCCTTTTTGTCCCTAATTTGTGGTTTTCAAGCCCTAAAACCTC
This sequence comes from Lactuca sativa, assembly GCF_002870075.4. Lineage (NCBI taxonomy): Eukaryota > Viridiplantae > Streptophyta > Magnoliopsida > Asterales > Asteraceae > Lactuca > Lactuca sativa. Next base: position 379,209,540 of record NC_056626.2, read on the forward strand.
AAACTCCATGTATTTATGCTCTATGTTCTTAAAGGACTTCAGATCTGGACTTTATGGACATCTTAGAAGTGTAAAGTCTCTGTGGTTGAAGTGATTGAGGTCCCTATTGAGTGTATGACCTCATTAAGAGCTTGGAATTGCCTTTTGGATCTCATAGGGACATGGATGCACGTAAAGTTTGCAACTTTACGTGATAAGCATGCCCTAGGAGCTTAGATCTATGGTTTGGAACCGTTGCATGTCTCAGATTTGGTCTGTATGGGAAGAGGGTTGAAGGGACTCGGTGAGTTCCAAAGTGGACTCGGCGAGTTCTATGAAGATGGTCTTAGACTCGACGAGTTGGATGAACAACTCGGCGAGTCCTATGAAGATTTCCTGGGACTCGACGAGTTGTTCTTCAAACTCGGCGAGTCATATGAACTGTTACTGAGTTAAGAGGGGTTTAAGTGTAGAAGGTCCAACCCTTCGTAGCTGCACGCGGAATTAGCAATTTAACGTGTAGCAATAGTCCTAGAAACTCAAATCCTCAAGGTGGATGCTCTGGTGAGGATTTGGAAGCGAGTAGAAGATCTACTCGTAGGACCCAGCGAGTTGTTCTCGGACTCGGCGAGTCGGATCGCGAGTCGGTCTAATCGTCCCAAGTAGTGAGTTAAGGGTGACTCAGTGAGTGGGAAGAGGGACTTGATGAGTTAGTACTGGGATAGTAGGAGAGGGACTCGGCGAGTCTGTGCCATGACACGACAAGTCCAGTCAACTGGAAGTTGACTTTGACCAAGGAGTTGACCTTGGACCAGGGGTAAGTCAGTCATTTGACCTAAGGGTATTTATGAGTGACTAATCTATGTTTATGGATTTATAGCCAGAGGATTACCGGTGCAGCAGTTAGACGTCAAGCAAGCAGACTTTCAGCAGCTACTTTTCGAGGTGAGTTACCTTCCAGTAGCTGTGCGTCTAAGGCCACAATGTCGGCCCACCAGTAGGAGTTGTAGGTTAGATGATTGTCTTTGTGATGTCATCTAGGTTTGCTACTACCTGATAAGTTATATGTGATAGTGGTAGAGTTCGATTGTTAGGACCGAAGGGTAGGTCGGACAACCCAGATATGTCTGACAGTATGTGCTGTTATGTTTATATGTTGGCATGATGTGTATTATGTGATAGCCGTAGCAGGAGGGGAATAGTCCCCGAGAATCGGTTGTGAGGACCGATGGGTAGGTCAGCACCCCAAAACGGCTTGACATGGGTAGGTCAGCACCCCAGAATGGCTTGACACGGGTAGGTTGGCACCCCAGAATGGCCGTATCGGGTAGGTCGGGCACCCCAGAATCGCCCAGCAGTATGAATGCTATGTAAATATATGGTATGTGGTACGTTGGGGGAAACTCACTAAGCTTCGTGCTTACAATTTACAGTTTTGGTTTCAGGTACCTCTTCAACAAGGGGGAAGGAGCTGGCGTGGTAGCGGCATATCACACACACACACACACACACACTCTTGTTTTTCCGCATTATGGATTTTCTGGGATGTACTCTGACATATTATTATGATGTGGCTGGTTTTCAGACATAAAGCATTACTATGAAACTTTTATATCGAAGTCTTTATGAATTGACCTAATTAAAAATGAAATTTTTGGCCTGTATTTTTGGGTTTGATGAACATATTCTTGAGTTCTATTCTCTTTTTCACGATTTTATTACCCGATTAGTATTGCCGGTTAATCTGAAACTATGAATCGATATTGAGTAATTTGTTTGATTTCGAATCAATCTTGTTCTTGTTGATGTTAAGAAAATCATCAATGGAAGTCTTGATTTTGAAGAATATGATCAAGAAATGTTGAATATGTTGAAGAACAAGTTGAATATTCTCTGTTTGATCTAAAAATCGATGATAGATTCATGGATTTGTGTTTATTGACTGACGAATTCAAAAAGTCAAACGAAAGTCAAAATTGGAACGAATATGTTGATTTTGTTTCGATTTCGATTTCTTGAAGTCGATATTCAGTTTGGGGTGTTTTTGGTGTTATTTGGTTCGCAAATGTGAACAAATTGTTATTGTTAGTATTTGGGAATTGAACAAAGAGAGTCTTGGAATCGAACAGAAAATGAATTGGGATTGGACGATCAAAGTATTGTGGTTGATAGTTGGAACGACTTGAGAATCAATATTCGATAGTTTGATGTTGTTTTTGATTGAACGAAAACGAAGGATGTCGGATTTTGGGGTTTGTTAACTGGAATGGATATTTGAAGAATTTCGATTTTGATATCCTGAAGTTAATAATCGAAGGGTCTGTAAAAGAATTCGATTTTGATGACGAATCTAGAGTCAAAAGCGAAGGAAGATGATATTGTTTATTGCTTGATATCCACTGGAAAATCGACAATGTTGGGAATGGTGTAACGCCCGTAGATCAGGGCTAGTCAATTTAGAGACGATAGGTGTCAAAAATGAATTTTTGATGAAAGATTATTTAGAATGAATAATCTTAACGAAGTTTTAGTATATGTTACAAGGATTCCGTACATATAAAGAACGCCGAAATCCGAGTTATAACGAAGAAGTTATGACCTGTCGAAGTTTCGCGACAGAACCGGCACGACACAGCGCGACGTAAAAAGTGAATTTATGTTAGAGCGATATTTAGCCTTAGCAATCTAAAAAAAAGTCGTAGAATACATTAAACCGTGAGCGTGCAAAAAAAGAACGCCCAAATCTGACTTCGTATGAGGAAGTTATGATTTTTCGAAGTTTCGACTTAGCGGTATGCAACCCGAATACTTGATTTGAGACCGAGTGGTTTTTAGTCGAAACAATCTAAATGTGAATCGAAGATATCATTAATTGTAGTAAAACGATAAAAAATAGGCGAAAACGGACGTCGGATGAAGAAGTTATGATTTTATAACGGAGTTTTCCTGTCCCGACCTACTAAAAATAAATTCAAAATTAGCCGACGGAGTCTAAATGAAAGTTGTATAGCATAGTCACACCTACACGGGGATATAAAGAACGTCGAAAACGGATTTCGTATGAGGAATATATGAATTTTTGAAGTTTATTAAATATTTTCGATATTTAATTTAATTATAAATTAACCGATATTATCCATGGGGGGAGTCAGCGATCTGATCCACATTACGCCCAGCTTAATGTAGATTTACGCCCAACGTAAATGGGTTTCCAGCCCCCTATAAAAGGGTGTCGAGGGCAACCGACTTCTTTGCTCATTTCTTCCATTTCTCTCGCGTTTTTGCATCGTTTTTCGTGCAAGAAATATCCCGAAGCCCCGGTATCATTCCCGAGCCCCGAAGCAAGTCCCGAGGCCCCGAAGATCCCGAGAAGTGCAATTCCCGAGCCGAAGTTCTGTCCGCGAGAAGTCCAGTTTTTGTGAAGATCTTCCAGATCTACCGAAGAATACTACTTCTACAAGCCGTAGTGTTGTCCGATGCTCTTCTGATCAAGTGAGTGTGTAGTTACTTTCTTCTAACGCATAATTATGAAGTATTTTATACGAAATACGTGTTATGTGTATAATATAAAGTTGTTTATATGTGTAAGTGTATAGTCACTTTCATCTTACACATAGATATGAAGTATTTTATAAAATACGTGCTATATATATATATATATATATATATATATATATTGTTGTTTATATGTATGAGTGTGTGGTTACTCTCTTCTAAACACATAAATATAAAGTATTAGCTATGAAATACGTGTTATGTGTTATATATTAATTGTCTATATGAGATGGGCTTGGAATTGATGTTTTTATATGGGTGTTAAATGATTTAAACTATATATGTAATTTATATCTACAAATATGTTGGGTAGATGAAATAGTTGATGTGTGTTGAAAGAATGTGATAAGAGAAAGGTGAGGATATAATGGTGATGATAATTAGGTGATGATAGATAGGTGATGAATTACGAGTCCAGGCGATGTTGTGGCTACGTATTCATGCAATGATAGTCTATCTCTTATTATGAATTACGAGTCCAGGCGATGTTGTGGCTGCGTATTCATGCGATGATCGTCTAACCCTTATTATGATTTACGAGTCCAGGCGATGTTGTGGCTGTGTGTGTAATCATGCGATGATACCCTAACCCTTACTAGACATATATTGAGGGAGTGATCCCCGAATTAGTATTGTGTATATGATACATGCGATGATCCTTAGGAAAAGTTCTTAGGAACAAGCATATAAGGATATAAGATGTAAGGAGATGAGCGGTAAATATGATATAGGAGATGACCCTTAGGATAATATCTTTAGGGAAGATTAAAAGAAGATAATGGGGATGGGCAATTGGGTTGATTGTTTGATGATTGAATATAATAATTATATTATTGTGGGTAGAAAACCCTATATGCTCACCAGGCTCCCAAGCCTGACCCATTCAGTTTAATTGTATCACAGGTATCGATACGAAGCTGCTTTGCACTGAGAGATTAAAAGAGATGTAAATCATTAGTGTAATTGAATGTAAGTTCTGTTTATGCTTATATGTCTGTACTGGAACATGACATCCCGGGGTTTTATTATTAAATGAAAATACATTCTCTTTGAGAAATGTTTTGATAAGTTATTATCATATCTTGTTTTGAGAACAAATTCCGCAACCGTTTTCTTTAAAATATTACTCTGATTTTATAAAACAAAGCATAAACAAATCGGTCTGTTCTGGCCATGAAAATGGGGATGTCACAAATGGTGATTGACAATTCGCTTTGGATTGAAAGAACATCAAAGAATTGATTTTTGTATCGACGATTTCTATGTCGACGATATTGGAGTCGATAGCCTCATTTAACGATATTGGAAAAGTGAGGAAAAAGCGAAGGTTTTTGGAGTTGTTGAACGAAGGATGTTTTGATTTTGGGATAGTGTTTGAAGAACGAATGTTTGGATTTCGTTAATCCATTGATATGCAAATTTTCCGTTAATATGGTGATGATGATTCGCGACTGAAACTAACGAAAGTTTCTAATTTTCGACATTTCAAGCAAAAAAGTTTCGTTAAAATGAAGGCAGTGCATTCGCGCTTCGTTGTCCAGTATACATACTTTGTTAACGAAGTTTCGAAGGTTAAAAGCTAAGGGTTGCCCACTAAAAAGCGAAGCGTGTAAGATGTAACAGGCGAATTCGTTACCTGCTTAACGAATTGGGAAGAATTAGGGGTGACAATTGATGACACGACACGACAAAAATAAACAACACGAAACGAAATTGGGACGAAACTAAAATTCAAATTCATGTTCGTGTCAAGTATAAAAAAACACGATGTCGTGTCGTGTTTTTGTTCAAAATTCGACACGAAATTGACACGATTTAGCATTTGCCAATCGTTTTTTTCGTGTTGGTCGTGTTATGTATGATTAAGTATTAATTAAATAAACTAATTGTTATATTATGTCATCTTTTTCGTGTCGTGTCGTGTTTGTTGTTTTTTAATCGGTTCGTTTTCGTGTTAGTTGAAAAAAACACAACATCGTGTCGTGTCATGTTCGTGTTACAAAAAACCTTGGTGTGTCTCGTGTCATACAAAAACACGACACGATGGTCCGATTTGCCACCCCTAGGAAGAATAAAACTAAAACTTTCGACTTGGGTCCTTAATGTTTCGAATATATGGCAAAAGTGGTCCAGTTTCGAATATTGAAGAAAAAGAAAATTTGTGAAGAATGCAGAAGTTTCAAGTTCAGTCCATGCAGTTTGTGTAAATTAACATTTTCTACCCACTTTCACAAATGGGGGAGAATTTCGCGTATTTGGCTTTTTTTGCACAAAGGGTCCCTGCAGAATTCAGAAAGTGACGGTTTTTACCCGTTTTTTGAAAAATCTTGCAACTTTCACCCAAAAAGTCAAAATTTTTCACAAATTGGAAATGTTTTGAGGCTTTTTCGTGATTGTTTTTCCGGGAAAGATTTTTGGTGATTCATTTTTGGTACACATCAAAGGGGAGTATTGTATTGTTCATTCCTCGGGCGCTTCTCAGCCTTAATGGGTTTTATAATCATTTTTTATTTATAAAAAGGGGGAGAATGATGGGTATTTGAAGCGGGTTTCTTGGATATTCGTTTGCGAATTTTGAAGACCGGTGTTAATTCGAGGGAGAGTTTGGTCTTGATCGTGCAAGCTCGTTGGATATTGAAGCCAGGCATCTATTCCTAACTTTGAGGGGGAGAATATTAGGGTGCAAAGTCACGCTTGGATGAGGCTTTACCCACTTGTATGCGTAATGAGTTTTCCTTCCTTTATAAGGAAGTGAGTGTCACTCATTTTATGTATGGAACCATTTGGAGTGTTAGACTAGAGAGAGAAATTTATACAAACCCATTTGTATATCCTTTCTAGATCTAATATGAGCTTACACATATTTATTTATTCCATGTGTTCTTGAATTTGTATGAGAATTCACTAGATCTTTTCTAATTCCGCACATGCCATCATAATCAACACAAATACATAATCAATGTGTCGGTTAACCACACACGCTCCATTGATCTATGGTTAACATCAAGCTACCCTTTGTCACGCACTGTCAGTCCTAGATTAGTGTGCCGGTTAACCATACACGCTCCACTAACGATTTAACAGGGTGCAAAGTGCAATTTCATGGGTTATCACCATATTCACATTTTTCTAAAGTAACTACGATTGGGAATTTAATAAATTTTAGTTGCTTTATATTTATCATTATACTTTTAATGAAAGGGAGAATTAATGTCCTCTCCTACCCGTTCGGCTAACGACCCTCCACCAGTCAAGGTAGCGGCGGGTGAGAGTGGACACTCATTAAACTGCCATTTTATAGGCAATAACCTTATACCCCCTTATAGACCGGCTTCGTGAATGAGGCCTACTAACGGTAAGACTGACTTTGTTCTTATACATATATATAAATATTAACTTTTAATATTATAATAGTATAAGGGTAGAATTTTGAACTTTAAAATTCTAAGGTTTAATTTGGAACTTTACAAATTCTAAAACTTGAGGGCAAGTGTAACATCCCAATTTTCAAGGCCAAAATTTTCATTTTTAGTTAAGTAAATTCATAACATAGATTATCAAACATTGCCAACATCATATTACTTAAAAAAAAAACAAAAAAACAAACAAACAAAAACCATAACAACGTGTCTGAAAACCATATCATCAAAAGTAATACGATTAGAGTACCATCCCAGAAAACTCTATGCAGAAATCATGTTTGTATGTGATGCGCTGCTACATCGCTGGCTCCTTCCCCTTGGACAAAGAGGTACCTGAAACCAAAACTGAAACTGTGAGCACAAAGCTTAGTGAGTTCCCCCATCATACCGTATACCAAACAACAAACATATTGTCGGGCAATTATAGGGTGCCCGACCTACCCATGTCAAGCCATTATGGGGTGCTGACCTACCCATGTCAAGTCGTTACGGGGTATTGAGCTACCCATGTCAGGCCATTATGGGGTGCCGACCTACCCTCTGGTCTATTTCAACTGGAAACGGGGACTATTTCACCCCCTACTGCTAGCATACAATATCATATCATAATCATGATGTCAGACATATCTGGGGTGTCCGACCTACCCATTGGTCCTAGCGACTGAATCGGGGACTAGTCCCCTCCTACCAATACTATCACATATATCACATCATGCTAGCATACACACATATCAAGCAACAGCAAACCCGACAATTATCACAAAGACAATTGTCTCAACTAAACAACTACTAGTGGGTCGGTCTTGGTGCCTTAGACCCACTTTTACTGGAAGGTGACTCACCTCGATGTCGTGTAGTGTCTGAACAGTCCTTGCCGTGAAAATCGACACTCCTGGACTCCTCAATCCCTACACGACAACCCTTCTAAATTATCAATTTGTACTTGTAACCCTAACCAGGGCCAACTCAAATCCAGTCAAAGTCAACATTCAGTTGACCTGACTCGCCGAGTTGGTCTACCAACTCGTCGAGTCCATACTCCTCTAACCCAATACAATCCTCGACTCCACTCGTTGAATATAGCAAGAACTTGATGGGTTCTCCTTCAATCATACCATCAGGACCATCTTCATCCGACTTGCCGAGTTCATCCTTAAACTCGTCAAGTTCATCTCCCTTATATGAATGTGTCCAATCTATGACTCGCCGAGTTGTATGAACAACTCGTCGAATCCATCTTCATGGATTGGGAGATTGCCTTGGACTCGCTGAGTTTGCTCATGCACTCATCGAGCCCCATGATTTCCAAGTCTATAATCTCGTCCATCTTTGTTGAGTCCTTCTTTAGACTCAACCAAACCCCCAAAACAGCAAAGGTTGGGGAACCACTACCCGACTCGTCGAGTCCCAAGAACAACTCGCGAGTCCACTAAGTTCCATGTGATGGGTTTTGAGCATTCTAACACTTCCTAAGTGTACATGCAACCCTAATAAACCTTGGATCTATGTTTGTCTAAGATACATGCAAATAATTATTTTTCCAAGGCTTATATCCTAACTAGCATGGCATGGGGAACTTGAATCAAATAAAGCTAGTAGAAACACTTACCTTGTAGTTGTAGTTGATTCCTTGGAGTTTTAGAGCCTAGCACCAATAATGTGGATGCCTCAAATGAAAGTCACAAATCACCACAAACTTGGAACTTTGAGAGAATAGTCACACTTCTCTTGAAATCGGCCCTCACCTCAACATGTGTCAACTAGTGTTCACTAGCTTGATTTCAAGAGCCAAAGCCTCCTTTATATAGTGTGGTGGATTAGGGTTACATCCATGTAAACCCTAATACCCATGTCTCTTCATTTCCATTAGATCCATGGGTTAAAACTCCATGGAGTATCCATGGACTTCTCAATCCAAGCCTAGCCCATTCCAAATAAGCATAAGCCCACACTATATAAATATAGAAGCCCATATTTAATTAGTAATATCTTTGATCACTAAATTAATCCTAGATTAATTATAGATCACTACTAATTAAATAATATGATCTTATATTAATATATTAGAACTTATAATATATTAATAAATCATAACTTGTACTATTCTCAAATATTATCCATAAATTGTTCGGGTGAAGTGCAACCCAAATGGACCATGCCGGGTCGGGTCAAGTATATACCAAATATAGTTATGGGCTTAGACACTATATCCAACAGTCTCCCACATGGATAAGTCTAGTAACTATATTTGCAAGTATAACTTCAGGAACCGATCCGCAATAGTAGCTCTTTAAACTCTGTTGAACTAGAACGCGCCATTTAGATAAGTGATCATATAATCCTCTGTTCTAGATATCAGCCGGACAAACACATGGAACATTGTCTTGCTTATTGTCCAGCATTTGTTTCCCGATTTCCGATTTGTTTGACATAGAACTCAACTGAACACATCAATTTAGTTCTGACCGGGCCCGGTACATAGGTCAAAACAAAATCATCGAGGGGCCCAGATATCAGCTTCTAATCAGAGAAGGAACAGATAAACTTCGACTCATATGTTTGTTCTACCACTCATTGAATTACACACAAAGGCACGTTTTATAACATCGAGTTACCAATGCGTTTACGTACAATCAATGCATAATCAACTCGTAAGTAACAAATCATATCTCTAGGTTTGAAGACTTATATGATATTACCGTCTCACGATCACTCGAGATAAAATTCCATGAAGTGATTCCAGTGAGCGTGGGTTGAGTCCAATGCTCAGAACTTATGAGCACTCATGATTGTTGTAGCCTTGTCCAACACCTTAGACCTCTACAACCCATCATGACAGTCTTGATTCATACCTACTTCCGACATATGACCGACTGTGGAGGTTTGAATAATATGTTATACCAAAAAAAATTATTCTGGAAGTCAAAACATGCAAAAGAAATATAGTAAACGATCGACAAGAGATAGCAACACTTTACTCATAAATAAAACACCTTTTATTCATCATTTAATGTCAATTACACTTTACAAATTTCTGGGTTATCTAACTACTAAAAACTATATCATCCTTCAGCCCTATGCTCCGAGCATGCTGGAGATGCTTAACCCTACTCAGTCCCTTCGTGAGGGGATCTGTTGGGTTCTCATCGGATGATACCCTATTTGCTATGAGGAGTCCTTCTTCAATTCGATGTCTGATAAAATGGTATTTTCTGTCGATGTGTCTGGATCTCCCGTGATCCCTTGGTTCCTTGGCTAAGGCAACCGCACTATTGCTGTCACAGAAAATCCCCATTGGCTCTTTTATAGCTAGAACAACTCCAAGGTCTCCGATGAAGTTCTTTAGCCATATCGCCTCCTTTGCTGCCTCGCTTGCTGCTATATACTCTGATTGACAAGTGGAATCAGCCACTGTCTCCTGCTTGGAACTCTTCCAAGAAATTGCTCCTCCGTTTAGGGTAAAGACCCAGCCTGACTGAGAGCGGAAATTATCCCTATCAGTCTGGAAACTAGCATCACTATACCCTACAACTCTCAAGTCATCACTCCCACCGAAGGTAAGGACCCAGTCCTTAGTCCTTCGCAGGTACTTGAGGATATTCTTTACCGCAGTCCAGTGTTCCTTTCCAGGGTTCGCCTGATACCTGCTAACCATGCTCAAAGCAAAGGCTACATCAGGTCGAGTACACGTCATAGCATACATGATCGATCCTACAGCTGAAGCATAAGGAAATCGACTCATTTCTGCTATCTCAGCCTCAGTACTAGGGCTTTGTGTCTTACTCAATCTAGCGTTACACTGAATGGGTAACTCACCTTTCTTGGAGTTATGCATGTTGAATCTTTTCAACACTTTGTCCAAGTAGGTACTTTGACTAAGTCCAATTAGTCTTTTACTCCTGTTTCTCAAAATCTTTATCCCTAGGATATAGGCAGCTTCACCAAGGTCCTTCATAGCGAAACACTTCCCAAGCCAGGACTTTACTTCCTGCAGGGTTGGGATGTCATTTCCTATGAGTAGTATGTCATCCACATACAGTACCAAAAAACTGACTATGCTCCCACTAGCCTTGATATAGACGCAAGATTCATCTTCACTCCTCGAAAAGCCAAATTCCTTGACTTTCTCATCAAAGCAAAGATTCCACCTGCGAGGTGCCTGTTTCAATCCATAAATGGATTTCTCGAGTTTACACACTCTATTAGGGTACTCGTTGCTGACAAAACCCTCTGGCTGACTCATGTAAACATCTTCAGCCAACTTTCCATTAAGGAAAGCGGTTTTGACATCCATTTGCCATATTTCATAGTCATGAAATGCAGCTATGGCTAACAGAACCCGAATAGACTTAATCTTGGCTACTGGAGAAAAGGTCTCATCATAGTCCACTCTAGGAATTTGAGAGAAGCCCTTTGCAACCAGTCTCGCCTTATAAGTGTGTACTTTACCATCCATGTCGGTCTTCTTCTTGAAGACCCACTTGCACCCTACAGTCTTACGACCAGGTACATTCTCAACCAAGTTCCAAACTTGATTGTCATACATGGATTGTATCTCGCTATCCATGGCCTCTTTCCATTTAGCAGCCTCAGGGCCTGCCATGGCTTCCATGTAGCTGTTAGGTTCATCCAGACCTACTACTGTCTCATCACTAATAAGTGTCTCACCTTCCGCAGAAATATGGAAACCATAGTAATGCTCAGGTGCATTCCTAACTCTCGTGGAACGCCTCAGAGGTACAGGCTCATCAACTGGCTCAACAGGAGTTTCCTCCTCAAGTTGAGGGCTAGTGTTTGAAGTTCCTTCACCGCTTGATTCTTGAATTTCTTCAAGATCAATTTGCCTCCCACTGTCTCCTTGGCTTATAAATTCTCTCTCTCGAAAGACTCCTCTTCTTGCTACAAAGACCACATTGTCACTAGGTCTGTAGAAGAGGTAACCAAAGGATTGCTGTGGGTAGCCGATGAAAATACACCTCTCGCTTCGAGGTTCGAGCTTATCATGAGTCTCGCGTCTCACGAAAGCCTCACAACCCCAAATCTTGATGTGGTCTAGCTTAGGTACTTTGCCAGTCCACATCTCGTGAGGAGTTTTGGCAACTTTCTTTGTAGGGACAAGATTAAGAATATGGGTGGCAGTCTCTAAGGCATACCCCCAGAATGAGATTGGTAGCGTAGCTCGACTCATCATGGAACGAACCATATCCAACAAGGTTCGATTACGCCTCTCAGCCACACCATTCAACTGTGGTGTCCTGGGAGGTGTCAATTGTGAGACAATCCCACATTCCCTAAGATAGTCGAGGAACTCTGAACTAAGATACTCACCTCCTCGATCGGATCGAAGCATCTTAATGTTCCTGCCCAATTGATTCTCGACTTCCTGTTTAAATTCCTTAAACCTCTCGAAAGTCTCTGACTTATGCTTAATTAAGTAGACATATCCATATCTACTGTAATCATCAGTAAAAGTCAAATAATAACGATTAGCATCCCTTGTGGCATGTTTGAATGGTCCACACACATCCGTGTGTATAAGGTCCAACAAACCTTCACCCCTCTCACACGAGCCTGTGAAGGGTGACTTTGTCATTTTTCCAAGTAAGCATGATTCGCAACTATCATCTGACTTTAGGTCAAACGACTCCAAGACTCCATCCTTTTGGAGTTGGCCTATGCGTTTCTTGCTTATATGTCCAAGACGACAATGCCAAAATGATGCTTTATCCAAGTTATTATTATTAGTAGAATCAATACACAAAACATTATTTCCCAAGTTATCTACAACAGATACAGCTTCATACACACTATCACAAGGTAATGCTTTAAAATAAAAAACATTATTATAGAAAACATCTATAGAACCAACTTCATTATTAAATGAAAAGGTAAACCCTTGTTTGTACAAAGCATGAAAGGAAATAATATTTCTTCCCATTCCTGGCGAATAACAACACTTATTCAAATCTAAATTAAACCCACTACTTAGCGATAAAGTATAAACTCCAATCTTGGTAACAGGTAAAGCTTTCCTATTCCACATGATCAAGTTTATTCTTCCTTGCTCCACATTCTCACTTCTTCTTAGTCCCTGCAAGTCACAACAAATATGAATACCACAACCAGTATCAAGGACCCAAGACTTAGAATGGGGTGAGTTATTAGAAATGATAGTGTAAGTACCTGCATGGTTGGGTTTGACTTTCCCATCCTTCACATCCTGCTGGTACTTTGGGCAGTTCCGCTTCCAATGAGATTTTTCATGACAATAGAAGCATTCAGCCTCTTTTGGGTCAAAAGAAGGAGTGACGAAACCTTTCTTGGTTCCACTTGAAGAAGAGCCATCAAGGGTCCGAGCCTTGGTACCCTTCGAGGATCTCTTTCTCTTCCTCCATCGATTTTTCCCAATTGCCAAAACCGGAGTTGAGTTTGGAGTAGGAGTGATAGCAACCGACTTCCCCTTAAGACCTGATTCTGCGGTCTTGAGAAGTCCCTGAAGTTTGCTGAGTGTGACCCCTTCCTTATTCATGTGATATGTCATGCGGAATTGATCATAGCATGATGGTAAGGAGTGCAAAATGATATCTATTGCAAGATCCTCAGGGAAGTTCACATTAAGCTTCAGCAAACGATCCACATACCTTTGCATTTTCTGCATGTGGCTCGTGACGGATTCCCCGTCCTTCATCATGGTTGTTATCATGGAGCAGATGATTTCATACCTCTCTTGTCTTGCACTTTGATGGTATCTTTCCATCAAATCTTGGTGCATTTCATAAGGGTAAAAATCCTCATAAGACTTTTGGAGTTCCGCTGTCATCGTGGCCATCATGATGCAAGCCACTTTCGTAGCATCCCTTTCATGTGCCCGAAATTCAGCGATCTCCTGAGGAGTTGCAGTGGTCTCATCAATCTCCTTAAGCTCCTTGTCAAGGACATATTCTTTGTCCTCGTAGCGGGTAATCATCCTGATGTTTCTGATCCACTCGTTGAAGTTGGATCCATCAAAGGTGACTTTCCCACACAAGTTCATAAGGGTAAAGGAGCCATTAGGATTAGAGCCAGAAGCAGCATTGTTTGAATACATCTAAAAAGAAGAGAGCAAGATTAGTTTAGATATAAGAGAGTCCTTAATAAAACACCCAAATGTAATATTAAGGCTAGGATCCAATCACAATATAATATAACTTAGAAGAGGTATGCCGTAATCTAAGTTATACCATATTTGAAAGCTAGGTGAATGACGATTCACCAATTTCCACCACGAAAACCGAAACATTTAAGTATTAGGTTTTTGATTGGTTCTTAGAAATTCCTAGATTCTTTGAGATTCAATGAACTTTTCAAAGGCATGTTTCAATCTCGAGTGTGCCCTCCAGGTTTTGTGACTGGGATGCCGAGGATCACAAAACGAGGTGTGAAGTAACCATGCAAATCACTTGGTACCCTTTCAAGTTTATCACTCAATCGATGTGCCGGTAAACCACACACGCTCCATCGATACTATAATAAACCTTTAAGTCACCCTTTACCTACCTTGTTAAGTCCAAGTTAGTGTGCCGGTTAACCACACACGCTCCACCAACGACTCAAACAAAGTGTAAAGTGTAATTTCATGGATTAGCACCTTATTCACATTTTTCCTAAAGTAACTAAGATTGGGAATTTAATAAAACATCTAGTTACTTTATAATATTCATCATACTTTGAATGTGAATTTATAAGTCCTTGTCTTACCCGTTCGGCTAACGACCCTCCACCAGTCAAGCAAGCGGTGGGTGAGAGTGGACACCCATTAAGTCACCATTTTATAGGCAACAACCTTATACCCACCTTATAGACCGGCTTCGTGAATGAGGCGTACTAGCGGTAAGACGACTTTGTTCTTATACATATATATAATTATTAAATCATAATAATATAAGTATAAGGGTTGAATTTTAACTTTTAAAATTCTAAGGGTTGGAACTAAAGTTTAACTTAACTTTACTTGTTCCAAAACTTGAGGGCAAGTTTTGTAAACTTTCAAAACTTTTCATTTCTTGTAACTTATGAGTTTAATAGAGTAATAAAATGAGGACTTTTCATTTTTTTCTAACTCTTGTGTTCTTTTAATGGTTTTTAATCCAAGAGACTTTTGGTTTTCCATAACTTGAGGACAAGTTATGGACTCCATTAAAACACATTATGATCAAGAATTAAACTACCACATAGGTTACAAATAATTCCTATGATCATCTAAACTTCATAAGAACAAGAACATGAATATGAACACTTTCAAGAATCAAAATCACATTAAACTTTGTAATTTTGATAACTAGTTGTTGTAAATGAATTAGCAAAAACATTACACCAGCTAAAACAAGTTTTCAAGTACCAAAACAGTTTAGGGTAATGTTTCCAATCCATTTCCAGCAACTAAAGTCGAAAAACTGCACTCTGTCGACCCTACTCGTCGAGTGCATGAACCTACTCGGCGAGTAGGTTGAAGATACAAGTGGACTCGACGAGTCCCCCCATGGACTCGTCGAGTCCATTCGTCAGACAGCAAGTTTTTCGACTTTTTCCAACTTTTAATCACAAGTATCAAACAAACAGACCTAGTCTCTGGTACCACTGATGGGTTTTGAGCATTCTAACACTTCCTAAGTGTACATGCAACCCTAATAAACCTTGGATCTATGTTTGTCTAAGATACATGCAAATAATTATTTTTCCAAGGCTTATATCCTAACTAGCATGGCATGGGGAACTTGAATCAAATAAAGCTAGTAGAAACACTTACCTTGTAGTTGTAGTTGATTCCTTGGAGTTTTAGAGCCTAGCACCAATAATGTGGATGCCTCAAATGAAAGTCACAAATCACCACAAACTTGGAACTTTGAGAGAATAGTCACACTTCTCTTGAAATCGGCCCTCACCTCAACATGTGTCAACTAGTGTTCACTAGCTTGATTTCAAGAGCCAAAGCCTCCTTTATATAGTGTGGTGGATTAGGGTTACATCCATGTAAACCCTAATACCCATGTCTCTTCATTTCCATGAGATCCATGGGTTAAAGCTCCATGGAGTATCCATGGACTTCTCCATCCAAGCCTAGCCCATTCCAAATAAGCATAAGCCCACACTATATAAATATAGAAGCCCATATTTAATTAGTAATATCTTTGATCACTAAATTAATCCTAGATTAATTATAGATCACTACTAATTAAATAATATGATCTTATATTAATATATTAGAACTTATAATATATTAATAAATCATAACTTTTACTATTCTCAAATATTATCCATAAATTGTTCGGGTGAAGTGCAACCCAAATGGACCATGCCGGGTCGGGTCAAGTATATACCAAATATAGTTATGGGCTTAGACACTATATCCAACACCATGTCCATAAAGTCAATTTTTGTTAAGCTCATCTCATCCAAAGGGTAGATCTGACCTCCTAGGGTCGATATAGCACGTAAAGCCACGAAATTTACATCCATGCATAGGTCTATAAGCTCTAAAGGATCACAAATGATGTCTACAAGATGCATGGGGATCTCATGGCCATAAAGTTGGCACCTTTATGCCATGAGACCCCTCCAAAGTCCAAGATCTGAAGCCATAACTCCATATTACACTCCACAACCCGAAAATGGCCTAGAAAGCCCTAAATATACCAAAATCCAAGCCCTAAAGATGATTAAACACATGGAAGATCAAGATAGAAACTTTTTACCTTAAATAGGGTTGAAATGGAACACAACCTCTGGATCTTTTAGCTTCAACTTTAACTCCCAAGCTCCTTTCCTCTTCTCAAGCTTCATAATCCACCAAAATGCACAAAATAGCCTTAAAACCCTCAAACATGACAAGGGTTTCAGGCTAATGTCTTATGGAAGTATAAGGGATGATGAAGGATGAGATGGGGAGAGTTAAGTTGTTTAAATAGGGTACAAACCCTCAAATTTAGGGTTCCACTCAAACAACATCTACTCGCCGAGTCGGTCTCCCGACTCGTCGTGTAGATCACTTAAACTTCCTGCGGATCTCGAGTCTACTCGATGCGTTGGGCCCCCAACTCGTCGAGTCCCAGAGAAAAATATAAGAATTACTTGAATTAAATACATACCAGGAATCGGATGTTACAAATCTCCCCCACTTATCTTAGACTTCACCCTCGAAGTGTAACGTCCCAAAATTCAAGACTAAATATTTCTTTTATAAAACATTACTTAAAACACAATTGTCAATCCATAACATAATCATGGTATTAATTTCCAAAACATATGTTCATTATCAGAGTAAAACATCCCAGGTTGTCTAATCTATGGTGTGTGTCATGCGATCACCCCGAGCTCTTCCCTCCGCTACCGAAAGTACTTGAAACCAAAACTGAAAACCGTAAGCACGAAGCTTAGTGAGTTCCCCAACCTACCACATACCATGCATAACCACATACTGCACATACTGGGCCACGCCCGCTATTCTGGGCCTCGCCCCCTACCTCGGGCCTCGCCCACTACAACGGCCCCGCCGCTCCAAGCCCCGCCTGGCTTCGATCCCCGCTCGGATACAAATTTGCTTTACTTAGGCCTCGCCTATCACTGGGCCTCGCCCGCCAACATATACTAACACAGAAACATATCGCAACACATACGCTAAACATATACTACGGAATCCTGTTCTAAAGGCCTCGCCTATCTTGGGTCTCGCCCATGTCCTGCAACTGATGAATCATGGAACCCTATCCACACTCCTACTAATAGTGAGATACGGGCCCGGCCCACACTCACTCTTTCCCTAACCTAGGCCTCGCCCCCTACTCTGC
The DNA here is from genome assembly GCF_002870075.4 of Lactuca sativa. Classification (NCBI taxonomy): domain Eukaryota; kingdom Viridiplantae; phylum Streptophyta; class Magnoliopsida; order Asterales; family Asteraceae; genus Lactuca; species Lactuca sativa. Next base: position 379,227,319 of record NC_056626.2, read on the forward strand.
TGCTAGTGAGACATGGAACACCGTCCATACTCTGCTGCTGGTGAGATACAGAACCTCGCCCACACTCACCTTCTTACCGGGCACATACATGTATCACACAGACAATAAGTATAACTATCATGCAAACCATTCCTTGGGCACCCGCCCGCTACACTGTACCTCATCCTGAATATCATACTAGCATACTGTGCCTAGGGCTAACCCCCGGGTCTTCCTACTTATAACTACATGGGCCGCCATTGTGGTCGTAGACCCATTCACACAAAGGGAAACTCACCTGCACTTGCTGAACTTGCTGAAACCCCTCTGCTGCTGCCCGACAACTCTTCTGAACTGTGGCTCCACTAGCTCCCCGAGCTATCAATATCAATACAACACTTAGTCTAACTGTCCTCCGAAAGTCAACTAAGTCAACTCTGGTCAAAGTCAACCTTCCAGGTCAACCCTACTCGCCGAGTCTGCCTACTGACTCGCCGAGTTCAAATGCTCATAGTCCTTCCATTCGTGACTCAACTCGCCGAGTCAGCCCATGACTCGTCGAGTCCACCGATTTCCGATTCCTGTCCTATCCAACTCACTGAGTCTCTACTCGACTCACTGATTCGATTCTTAACTCGAAGGGTTTGGGGTTCCGCGACTTGACTCGCTGAGTCCAAGAACAGACTCGCCGAGTCCAAGGCAAACTTCAACAGACTCGCCGAGTTGTTCATCCAACTCGACGAGTTTCTTCTAATCTTCATACTACTCGCTAAGTCCACTCGAAGGACTCGCCGAGTCTATTCAGTCCTTCATACAATCAGAAGCTTTTTGAGTCATGCAGGGACTCCAAACTGTAGATCCACTCTTCCAAGGCCTATTCCTCACATAAAGTTGCAAACTTTACATGTATCTAAGGAGATGTAGGCCCAAAACACTCCATACTCGGGTTTAAGACAACCATGCTTCACCTACACCCCCAAGACTGATACTTTATGACTCTCTAGGCCAGAATAAACTTGGATCTGAAGTAGCAACTTCAGATCAGGACCTCTAACTCCAATTGGCTCTAGAACATGGCATAAAAGCCCCAAATCTCATGACAAAAAGGAACTATGAGAAAAGGAGTGAAGGTAATTGTGACATCCCCAAAATCACGGTCAGAAAAGACCGGTTTTGTTTATACTTTATTTCAAAATCAGAGTAATCTTTAAATAAAGAATTGCGGAATTTGTCCCAAAACAATATTATGATAAAGATTTATCAAAAGCATTTCCTTAGAAATGTATTTCATTAAAAGACTCGGGATGTCATGTTCGATACAGTACATAAGTATAAACAATACAATATAAGCCTTACTACATTATTTCATATCTACAGGCCTATATCCGTAATCCCTCGTCCAAAACATCATATCTATGCTCATGCGCCACTACCTGTAATACAAGAAACTGAGTGGGTTAGGCTTGGGAGCCTGGTGAGCACATAGGGTTTTCAACCCACAATAAATAAGTTTATTAATTTCATCAATCAACAATAACCTGATTACCCGTTCCCGTTATCCTCACTTTACGTCCCTAAACACTTATCATAAGGGACCTAGCCTAAGGATCATCATCGGGATGGACACTACTGCTAAGGGGATTCCTCAGCAGTAAATGTCCTAAAGGCAACCATGTGGGGGATGGAGTACACCGGTGAACACATCGTTCACAAACACCTACAGGTTGCGAGCCTAGTGTTCCACTGGACTGTCTAGAAGAGTCTGTGGTCGTCATCTGTACTCCGCTAGATGACAGAATCAACAACATCAACATCGAGGCCTCTCATCATTTTATCACACATCACCTATTACATCTACCCATGTTTTACCCCAACATTTTCGTAGATATAAAATACATATACAGTTTAAATCATTGAAAACATGTATAACAATGTTCGTCCAGCATAGATAGCAAGTATTCAGATAATATGCACACATAGCACGTAATTTATATAAAATACTTCATATCTATGTGTAAGCTGAAAGTAACTATGCACTCACCTGAAAGGTGGTGACTCAGCACTCGGACAGCGCTTCGGTACTCTCAAAACGATTTTCCTTCGATAAAACCTAGTACCAATACCACTAGGGTTTAGTCGAACGATAACCGCGATTAATTAATAGTCTAGCTATTATTATTATTATATAAGCGTTAAACGATACTTATATAACCCATAATAATAGCCCAAGTACTTATTATAAGGTCCTAACAACATTACTATATTAAAACGTAAGCTAAACTAAAGATAGGTTAGGCGTAGCTCACTTACAGCGGGTTTTCTCGAAAACCGGGCTTCGCTGGAGAAGCGTTCCCGAGTCGAAAGACCCCTTTTCTTGGGACTCCGGGAGCCTCGGGGCTTCCTTCGGGTGCTAGGGGGTTTTCCTAGACTTTAGGGGGCTTAAGGAGGCTTAGAGAGAGATTCTAGAGAGAGAAAGAGAAGTTGGAAGGTGTGAGAAATGAGGATGCCCCGGCACCCTTTTTATAGGCTGGAAATCACCAAAACTCGTCGAGTTTACCTCAAACTCGTCGAGTTTTATGGCCAGGTGTCACCATCTGGTGGCTAGCCTTGGGGAGGAAGCAACGGCTAGGATTGCGCCACGTCACCCGATTTCGCACAGCAGCCTCCCGACTTAGAAAAATCATAACTCTCGCATACGAGCTCCATTTTTGATGTTCTTTTTTTCCACACGTAGGTAAAAACAAGATCTACAACTTTCATTTAGACTCCGTCGGCTAATTCTTGACCGATCTTAAATTTAACAGTAGGAGGAGGTTAGACTGCTAAATGACCGCAAAGAATTCGTAACTCCTTCATACGGACTCCGTTTTCATCTATCATTTTACCGTTGAGTTCCTATTAATGAGATATTCAACTCTCATTTAGGTCGCGTAAACCAAAAACCGCTCGAACTAAAATTCGGATTTCGGGCTGTACACCGCTAATCCGAAACTTCGAAAAATCATAACTTCTTCATACGAAGTCAGATTTGGGAGTTCTTTTTATCGATGTTCTTAGTTTAACATACTCTACCATTTTTGTTTATATCGTTAAGGCTAAAATTCGCTCTATCGTAAATTCACTATTTACGCTTCCCGGTGTCGTGCCGGTTTTGCCGTAAAACATCGACGGGCCATAACTTCTTCGTTATAACTCGGATTTCGGCGTTCTTTATATGTACGGAAACCTTGAGACATATTCTACAACTTTATGTAGAGATATCGGGCTTATCTCACACTTTAATTTTGACGTTTATTTTTATTCTTTATTAATTATACATTTATAATTAAATTATAAGCACATAAATACACATAATTCACATAATACTCAAATATTTCATCTTTATTACTTCAAAAAGAGTTACAATAGTTGACCTAGACTATTACATTGACAAATATGCTTAGCCCTGAAACCCGGGCGTTACAATTCTCTCCCCCTTAGGATGATTCCGTCCCGGAATCATGCATCAACAAACAGATGTGGATAGCGACTCATCATGTCATCCTCTGTTTCCCAAGTGAGATTCGGCCCATTCGAATGTTTCCATCGGACTAGCACTAAGTCGACCATCTTGCGTCGTAACTTCTTAGCCTTACGGTCAACAATTACCTCAGGCTCTTCGATCAACCTTTTGTTCTCATCCATCCTTAACTCTGAGATTGGAATTATGTCGGGAACATCTCCCATGAATTTCCTCAAATAACACATATGGAAGGTGTTATGAATACCATTGAGTTCTTCGGGCAATTCCAGCTTGTAAGCTTGGTTCCCAATCTTTCTGAAGAACTTTGAACGGTCTAATAAACCTTGGACTCAACTTTCCTCGTTTCCCAAATCGTATAAGTCCTTTCCACGCTGAGACTTTAAGCAAAACAGAATCCGCAACTTCAAAAGTTATCGGCCGTCTTTTCTTGTCAGCATAGCTCTTCTGACGATCCTGGGCTGCTAACATTCTTTCCCTAATCACCTTCAACTTCTCAGCAGTCTCATGGACTATCTCGGGGCCCATAAACTGCTTCTCTCTGGCTTCAAGCCAACAAGATGGTGTACGACACTTCTGTCCATACAAGGCTTGATAAGGTGCCATCTTGATGCTTGAGTGGAAACTATTTTTGTAGGAAAATTCTACCAGAGGTAAGTGCTCGTCCCAATTTCCTTGGAATTCGAGGGTACATGCTCTCAGCATATCTTCCAGTGTTTGAATCGTTCTTTCGCTCTGACCATCGGTTTGCGGATGGTAAGCAGTACTTAAGCACAACTTTGTACCCAACTCCTCTTGTAGACTCCTCCAAAACCTCGACGTGAAATGACTATCACGATCTGATACAATCGTAAGAGGAACACCGTGAAGTCTTACAATTTCCTTCACGTAAGCATTTGCGAGCTTATCCATAGACCACTTCTCGTTGGCTACTATGAAGTGTGCACTCTTGGTGAAACGATCCACGACTGCCCAAATCATGTTGTGTCCGCTCTTCGTCCTGGGTAGTTTAGTCACAAAATCCATGGTGATGTCTTCCCATTTACCCATGGGTACATGTAAAGGTTCTAAACTCCCATACGGTTTTTGATGTTGTGCCTTAACTCTCGCACATGTTACGCACTCGGCCACATACTTCGCAACATCGAGCTTCATTGTCGGCCACCAGTAGTAGGGTTTTAGGTCCCTATACATTTTAGTGCTACCGGGATGAATTGAGTACATGGTCTTATGCGCTTCTTCCATCAGAAGATCTCTTATTCATCCCGTCTTAGGTACCCAAATTCAATCTTGGAATACCTTCAGTCCTCGATTGTTTGTACTGAACACAAACGTTCTTCCCAAACATTCTTCCTTTCGGTCATTCTTCTCTAAAGCTTCTTCTTGAGCTTTCCTGATACTTTCCACAATTGTCGAGACGACTTCAATTCTTAACGCTCTTGGCCTTTTCCTTTCAAGATTGACTTTCCGACTGAGAGCATCAGCAACAATATTTACTTTACCTGGGTGGTAAAGTATCTCACAGTCGTAGTCCTTGAGTAGTTCTAGCCAGCGTCGTTGCCTCATGTTCAACTCCTTCTGATTAAAGAGATACTGGAGACTCTTATGATCAGTGAAGAGCTTGCACTTCGTGCCGTAGAGGTATTAGGGCAAATACTACCGCTGCCAACTCTAGATCATGAGTAGGGTAGTTCTTTTCGTGCTCTTTCAATTGTCGAGATGCGTATGCTATCACCTTTTCTCTTTGGGTCAGAACACAACCCAACCCGACTCCAGATGCATCACTATAAACCGCAAAGTCTTCAACTCCATCGGGTAGAGAAAGTATCGGTGCTTCACATAACTTCTTCTTTAGCTTCTCGAATGCCTCATCGTGTTTCTCACACCACGTATACGTAGCTCCTTTATGAGTCAAAGCTGTTAATGGAGCAGCTATCGAAGAAAAGCCTTGGATAAATCGTCGACAATATCCGGCTAATCCTAGAAAGCTTCGAATCTCCGTGGGACTCTTTGGACATTCCCACTTCATCACAGCCTCGATTTTTGCAGGGTCAACAATTATTCCCTCCTGGTTAACAACATGACCCAAGAATTGGACTTCCCGTATCCAAAAGTCGCATTTGGAGAACTTTGCAAAAAGCTTCTCCTTCTTCAACACTTCTAATACTTCCCGTAGATGCTTGCCATGCTCCTCTTGGCTTTTCGAGTAGATGAGAATGTCGTCGATGAACACTATCACGGATTTATCGAGGAATGGTTTACAAACCCTGTTCATCAAATCCATGAATGTTGCAGGAGCATTGGTTAGTCCAAATGACATAACCAAGAACTCATAGTGTCCATATCTTGTTCTGAATGCAGTCTTCTCAATATCCTGCTCTCTCACCTTCAGCTGATGATATCCTGACTTAAGATCGATCTTTGAGAAGTAGCTCGAACCTTGCAGCTGATCGAATAGGTCATCAATCCTCGGCAATGGATACTTGTTCTTCACCGTTGCCTTATTCAGCTCTCGGTAGTCTATGCACATTCTCATACTTCCATCCTTCTTCTTCACGAATAACACCGGAGCTCCCCAGGGTGATGAACTAGGTCGAATGAAACCGTTGTCCAACAGCTCCTGAAGTTGCGTCATAAGCTCCTTCATCTCCGTCGGTGCTAATCGGTAAGGTGCCTTTGCTATCGGTGTTGTTCCTGGTAACAAGTCTATATGAAATTCCACTTGTCTATCAGGTGGTAATCCGGGAAGATCTTTGGGAAAGACTTCCAGATAATCACACACAACCAGTATATTCTGCACCTCTTTCTTCTCCTTCTTAGCATCGATTACGAATGCCAAGTATGATGCACATCCTTTGGACAAACATTTCCTGGCTTTCATCAGGGAGATGATTCCAGAATTCACTCTGCGTTTGTCCCCGTACACCATAAATGATTCATTTTCGGGTGGGTTCACCCTTACTATCTTCTTTCGGCATTGAATCTCAGCATCGTTGGCGCTAAGCCAATCCATACCCAAAACGATGTCGAAACCGTTTAACTCTATGGGTAATAGCTCTTCGTGGAATTCGTTTCTGTTTAGGTCGATGACGATGTTCCTAATACGATTACTAACAGGTACGAATTTCCACTGGCAACTTCTACAATCAGGGCATTATCTAGTTTTTCTACAGGTAATGCTAATTTCCCACCGAATTTATGCGACACAAAGGAGTAGTTGGCTTCGGAATCAAATAGTATATTTGCAGGCAAACCATTTACAAGACAGGTACCTGAAGCGACGTTTGCTGCCTCCTTTGCAGCCTCGAGCGTCATCTGGAAGGCTCTTGCCTTTGGCTTCGGTGGTATGTTGGGTCTTCCTGCCTCCTTCTTCGGGCAGTCCTTCAAAATGTGCCCTTCTTCATTACACCCATAACAGGCCTTCTGGATGAGGGTGCATTCATTGGCATAGTGCCCAGGCTTTCTGCATTTGAAACAAGTGACCCCTCCGTCACACTTCCCAGAGTACTTCTTCTTGTACTTGTCACACCACTTCGCTTCTGATCCTCCTCCTCTCGAACCAGACTTCGAGAATCTACTCTTCTTGTTGGACTTCGAGGATCCATCGAACTTCCGTTTCTCACCAACCTTAGCCCTTTCGAGACCTCTTTCCTTTTGTTGGGTCTCCACATTCTTAGCTGCTCGAACAGCTGATTTTAGAGTGGTTGCCATCTTGACTGTTGGGCAAAAGTCAGCCGGTAGTCCGTTTGCGAACTTCTCAATTTTGGAAAGTTCGGTTGGCACTAGGTATGGAAACAACTTCATCTTTTCCGTGAATGCCACAGCATAGTCATCGATGCTCATTCTCCCCTTCTTCAAATTTCGGAACTCATTGTTTAGATCAATCAGATCTATCTCTGAATAGTACTGCGTCTTCAGTTGTTCCAAGAACTCATCCCATGACATTTTCAGAGCTTCTCCTCGTGGCATTGTATTTGCCAATAGCTTCCACCAGCTCAAGACTCCAATTTTCAATTGTCTCACAGCGAAGACAGTCTTCTGCTTCTCGCTGCAGTCGCAGCTCTCAAACACCATTTCCATCTCGGAGATCCAATCCATAATCTCAACAGGCTTTGGGCATCCTGAGAGACTTGGTGGTTTCGCACCCAAGAAATTTTTGTACATCCGCCCATCCTTGTTCTTTCTCCTTTCTGGGCCATCCTTTTGCTCACCTTGAGTCCCTACTTGACTCACTTGGCGGCTGTAGTTCCCTTCCTTAGTTTGCTCGGGAATTGGCTCCGTTGGTTCAACATGTATGGTAGGTTCGTCCCTATTTTCGTGGAGAATCCGTCTCATTTCTTCCCTTTGTTCAGCTAGCATAGCCTGAATCATGGCTTGAACTCCAGCCATGGTGACTGGCTCAGGTGCAACTTCTTCAACAACGGCTATTTGCTGAACCACTGGGGGTTAGTTCCTATTTCCATTTGCGTTCACGTTTCCGCTACGGGTCTTTGCCATCTTGATCTATACACCGAATAAGGTGAATTTAGATCTTTATTTAGGATAGACGTTTAAATCGTCCTTATCACTCCAAAACGTTTACATGCTAGTTCTAATATCGTAGTCGTATGTTTAGAATCCTAAACACATAAGGTTTCCAGATCCGGTCGGCAACAGACCATAGATCCGAACAAATAACAGCATATCATGCACAAAGCATTTAGCACATAAAATCATTTTAGGCACAATTCCTAAAATAAGCTAGTGCTCACACCTCACAATCATCGCTTAGCATTCTAAGTTTAAGTCTAGAAATCCTACAAATTCCAAGTTCGCTTAAACTAATACTTTGATACCAACTGTGACATCCCCAAAATCACGATCAGAAAAGACCGGTTTTGTTTATACTTTATTTCAAAATCAGAGTAATCTTTTAACAAAAGAATTGCGGAATTTTTCCCAAAACAATATTATGATAAAGATTTATCAAAAGCATTTCCTTATAAATGTATTTCATTAAAAGACTCGGGATGTCATGTTCGATACAGTACATAAGTATAAACAATACAGTATAAGCCTTACTACATTATTTCATATCTACAGGCCTATATCCGTAATCCCTCGTCCAAAACATCACATCTATGCTCATGCGCCACTACCTGTAATACAAGAAACTGAGTGGGTTAGGCTTGGGAGCCTGGTGAGCACATAGGGTTTTCAACCCACAATAAATAAGTTTATTAATTTCATCAATCAACAATAACCCGATTACCCGTTCCCGTTATCCTCACTTTACGTCCCTAAACACTTATCATAAGGGACCTAGCCTAAGGATCATCATCGGGACGGACACTACTGCTAAGGGGATTCCTCAGCAATAAATGTCCTAAAGGCAACCATGTGGGGGATGGAGTACACCGGTGAACACATCGTTCACAAACACCTACAGGTTGCGAGCCTGCTAGTGTTCCACTGGACTGTCTAGAAGAGTCCGTGGTCGTCATCCATACTCCGCTAGATGACAGAATTAACAACATCAACATTGAGGCCTCTCATCATTTTATCACACATCACCTATTACATCTACCCATGTTTTACCCCAACATTTTCGTAGATATAAAATACATATAGAGTTTAAATCATTGAAAACATGTATAACAATGTTCATCCAACATAGATAGCAAGTATTCAGATAATATGCACACATAGCACGTAATTTATATAAAATACTTCATATCTATGTGTAAGCTGAAAGTAACTATGCACTCACCTGAAAGGTGGTGACTCAGCACTCGGACAGCGCTTCGGTACTCTCAAAACGATTTTCCTTCGATAAAACCTAGTACCAATACCACTAGGGTTTAGTCTAACGATAACCGCGATTAATTAATAGTCTAGCTATTATTATTATTATATAAGCGTTAAAAGATACTTATATAACCCATAATAATAGCCCAAGTACTTATTATAAGGTCCTAATAACATTACTATATTAAAACATAAGCTAAACTAAAGATAGGTTAGGCGTAGCTCACTTACAGCGGGTTTTCTCGAAAACCGGGCTTCGCTGGAGCAGCGTTCCCGAGTCGAAAGACCTCTTTTCTCAGGACTCCGGAAGCCTCGGGGCTTCCTTCGGGTGCTAGGGGGTTTTCCTAGACTTTAGGGGGCTTAAGGAGGCTTAGAGAGAGATTCTAGAGAGAGAAAGAGAAGTTAGAAGGTGTGAGAAATGAGGATGCCCCGGCACCCTTTTTATAGGATGGAAATCACCAAAACTTGTCGATTTTACCTCAAACTCGTCGAGTTTTATGGCCAGGTGTCACCATCTGGTGGTTAGCCTTTGGGAGGAAGCAACGGCCAGGATTGCGCCACGTCACCCGATTTCGCACAGCAGCCTCCCGACTTAGAAAAATCATAACTCTCTCATACGAGCTCCATTTTTGACGTTTTTTTTCCACGCGTAGGTAAAAACAATATCTACAACTTTCATTTAGACTCCGTCGGCTAATTCTTGACCGATCTTAAATTTAACAGTAGGAGGAGATTAGACTGCTAAATGACCGCAAAGAATTCGTAACTCCTTCATACGGACTACGTTTTCATCTGTCCTTTTACCGTTGAGTTCCTATTAATGAGATATTCAACTCTCATTTAGGTCGCGTAAGCCAAAAACCGCTCGAACTAAAATTCGAATTTCGGGTTGTACACCGCTAATCCGAAACTTCGAAAAATCATAACTTCTTCATACGAAGTCAGATTTGGGAGTTCTTTTTATCGATGTTCTTAGTTTAACATACTCTACGATTTTTGTTTATATCGTTAAGGCTAAAACTCGCTCTATCGTAAATTCACTATTTACGCTTACCGGTGTCGTACCGGTTTTGCCGTAAAACTTCGACGGGCCATAACTTCTTCGTTATAACTCGGATTTCGACGTTCTTTATATGTACGGAAACCTTGAGACATATTCTACAACTTTATGTAGAGATATCGGGCTTATCTCACACTTTAATTTTGACGTTTATTTTTATTCTTTATTAATTATACATTTATAATTAAATTATAAGCACATAAATACACATAATTCACATAATACTCAAATATTTCATCTTTATTACTTCAAAAAGAGTTACAATAGTTGACCTAGACTATTACATTGACAAATATGCTTAGCCCTGAAACCCGGGCGTTACAGTAATGACTTCTTACCTTCAAATGCTCTGAAAAGCCACACTAACTCTGGATCCAAGGCTTCTTCTTGCACCACTATGAACTTCCTTCTCTTCCAAGCTTCAAATCACAACTCCAAGGCTAAATCTTCGCTCAACAACGGATATGGTGGCTAGGTTTTGATGTTCTGGATGAGGGGAGTTGTAAAGGAACCCTAAGGAAGAGAATAAGGTGCTTAAATAGTGCACAAAGTCCCGGATTTAGGGTTTCCCTCTTCAGACCGGACTCGCCGAGTCCATACTCCGACTCGCCGAGTCGGTCACTTACTCCTCGACCCGGATCCCGCTCGGACTCGTCGAGTTCCTCTTTGGACTCGACAAGTTGACCCCCTTGACTTGGGGTTTTCTTTCCTTTCTTGGTCTTTCTGATTTTGGGTGTTACAACTCTCCCCCACTTAAACTAAACTTTGTCCTAGAAGTTTCTCTACGGCCAATCGCCCTGCAATCTGCTTTCTATACTCCACTTATTAATCCAACACTAGCTGCCTACCTTCGCTGGCTTTCTGCCCGGTCATCCTGACGACCCTTAGTCCTTTCGAATAGTATCCTCGGGTTCACCCTAACCTTGGTCATCCTGGAAACACAACTTACTCAACTGACAACCTTCTGGTACTCCCCGAGTACTTGTGCTGAACACCCTGGGGGTTCACCCCTTTCTTTCCTTGTGCGATTTCTGGCCTTTCCAAGGCAACGTTCCATAACCAACTACTTCCTCTGCCACTGTGAAGGTCCTATCCTTCACCAACTCCCTCACCCTCGCTACTTCCAGTACAAGTCATTACCGCCAGTATCCACTGGACACTTCTTAACTCCACTACCACTGACTGAAAATCTCTATTGTCCCTTATCTTCCTTCGGATGAACCGAGACCACCCTGGTCCCTACTGATCTATCAATATCTGGGTTACCGGCTCCCACCGGTCGCTAGCCCCAACACCAACTCCTAGTCGCTCCTAACGACTTTCGAAGAAACTTAGGCTGTCTAATACTGCCCTCTCTACTCTGCCACTCTGGCGCTACAAGTCCTGGGATCCTCGATCCCCAACATGACCCTAAGGTCCTTACCAGGTCCCACCTGTACTATTAAAATTCACTGGCCTCGCCCACGGGTCTCACCCGACTATACTACTGAGCAACCCTGCTCTCAGGTCTCACCTATACTGCTACTCTCATACGGGCCTCACCCACGGGTCTCACCCAACTATATCCTGGAGCGGTCTCTCCTAAGGTCTCACCTCTCTAGGGCTATGCAGGCAATCTCCATACTATCCTCATCCACTACCCAATCCTGATTCCTACCTAGATCGCTAGGAGGTAAGGGCCTCTCCCCAACTCCGATAACTAGGAGATACAGGCCTCTGCCCATACTCCGCTAACTAGCTGCTAGGGAATGCTACGGCTTACCCTCAGTCTTACAATACCTTCCACCACTGACTGCTAGTGAATGCTACGGCTACCCCGTAGTCTTACAACACTCCCACCACTAACCGCTGCTGGAGAAAGTTGCGGCTCTCCCGCCGCTCTACCATGCTCTACATGTTGCCTCTGCCACTGTCTACTAACACGGAAGCATTCCATGCTATCTGTCCTCAAGATCTTCATTCCGACTCACTCAAGTCCTACAGGCGATCCTCCATCCTGAATTCCCAACTAGGCTTTAACCATCACCATTACACGCACTAATTGATGGGGAGTTCTCAAACTCCCAATCCAGAATTCTTCAGTCCATCAAACGTTGTGCTACTTATGTTCCTTCTCAGAGATCGTGTACTCATCCTGGATCTACGTGCTCTTGCCTTTGTACACTCAGAGGGTTCTCCCCCACTTCAATCCCGCTTACACCTCGCTACTCAATGCTCGAAAAGAAATCCTAATCCTTACTACCATTCCATAATCAATCTGCTGAGGAACCCAAGCTTATCGTAGCTAGGGATCTAACCAGTCCATCTCTAGAACTATACAACTCCGAACTAGCGAGACATAGCAAGTCCCTCCCAGGCATGCTACAGTTAATACATCCTAAGTAACCTGCCCCAATAGAGCACATCCCCTAACTACCATTCAAATATCTAAGGTATGCAGATGGCATATAACTCAATCACAAGCAAGCCGCATAAAATTAAAATACTCATGCCGATAATGATGCAGAACCATCACAATATAATCATGCATAAATAAAACAAAAAAAGGAAGTCGCATACCTGCAACGTTTGATGCTACTCGCGCCTCCAAGGTAGTCATCTGAAAAGCCCTACCTCCTACCGCAGGCACCTCTGCACGGCCCTAACGACCATCTGTGATCCTCAAAGTTGCAGGGGCGGGTGTCATCACTGTCCTGCTGGAAGCAAACTGGGGCACTGGGCCTTCTTGTGGCCCCGCTGAGTGCAGTGAAAACATATCAAGTCTGATCCCTGTGTGGTGGTAACAATACAAGCCCTGCTAAAATGACCAGTCCGACCGCACTTAAAGCAGCCAGACTCACCACCGCTACCACTCCTGCACGCGCCCCCGTGCGCCCTGCCAGACTTCCTGCACCGGCTGCGGTCCTGATAATCCCTCGATCTCGAATCCGATCCCTTAGGCCTTTTGCCCGAACCTGTGGCTACCTGAACCTCATCCAGCTTCCTTTTCCGGATCTGCTCCAAATCAATTTCCCTCTCTCTAGCCCGAGAAATCATATCTTCCAGCGTCTTACAGTCGGACCTGCTCACGAACTCCCTGATGTCAGCCCTCAACATCTCGTGATATCGGGCCTTCTTCATCTCCTCATCCGCGACATACTGAGGTACAAGAAGAGCCCTCTCCCTAAACTTGGCGGTGATCTCCGCCACAGTCTCAGTGGTCTGTGTCAAATCCTGAAACTCCTGTGCCAACTGTTGCACCTCAATAATCAGTGAAAACTCAGCCCTGAACCTGGCTGAAAAACCACTCTATGACATCGCGTCCAACACGGCATCATCCCCTAAAGCATGGCCAATCTCTTCCCACCAATCCCTCGCTCTGTCCTTCAATAGACAGGTGGCGAGTCTGACCTTGTCCCCCTCGGGACACCGGCTCGTACGGAAATCGTTGGCAACATCAGCCGACCATCTGCTGCTAGCTATGGGGTCCCTACCCCCATGATAATCTGGTGCCCCGCAAGCCCTGAACTCTCGTAATGTCAAAGTATGAGCTCCCATCAAAGCCATCATTTCGGTACAGAAGGCTCCTAACCTCTCATCCAAGATCTCCAGTATACCCTCCTTGACCGTGCCAAAGATCACAGGGGTCTGGTCTAGAATGTTGCGCGTAACCTCAGCTGATATCAACTCCCTCATCCGCTCCTTGAGCTGCTCGGCTCCCGAACTCGAGCCTAATCCCTCTCCGGCGCCTAGTCCGCCCACTGGCCTCTCTCGCAATGTCACCATGCTGACAAACATAACACACAACTATCAAAATACACATCACTACTGAGGGATCATACACGTTCACACTACAAGTTCCCCGGTCTCATCTCGGCCTTTCCAGAATCAAGTACGGATCCTCTGCTTTCAGTAGTACGGGCCCATACTACCTTCCACATCTATCTGTACTTTCCTCGGGAACTGATTCGACTCCACCAGGTCCCTTTTCTACTACTACTGCTCCCAGCACTACCTCATCCTAGGCTTACCCTAGGGAAACCTCTGACTCAAACCAAACCAGTCCTCAGCCGCTGAAGGCCTCCTTGTGATGCCAATTAGCCATCACCTGGATACCATCACATGTGACAAGGCTCAGATAATCCTTCAAGTAAAAGACTCGTCCCTACAACGGTTGGACTCAAACAAGAGTTGCGCAATAGGGCCAAATCCATCACTCTGAGATTATTCAACCCTGATCACATGTGACGTGACGCATCCACCTAATGACTAACTCCCATCACTCAGAGTCCCACAATGCTCAAAGCGAGCAGCATTCAGACAAGGGAAAATCTAACCATAACATACTCAAGCAATCATATTCTCATATCAAGGATCTGTACTAACATGCAACACAAGCTCATAAACTCAGGCATAACCTAAACAGGCCACCCTACTACTATCTAGCCAGTACTATCATGCAACTCAAAAGCACATATAACAGGCACATAAGGCATCCTCCCTAGATCCTTAGTCCTAATCTACCATGCTGTTCTATTAACTGATAATCATAACATAAACTTGTATGGGTATTTTGGAGTACTTACTTGAGCTCGACTGATTGCATGCACCACACCCCTTTTTCTCTTTTCAAAATTCTTTTCTTTCAGAATTCTTTTTGCTTTTCTAAAACTATTTTCTTTCTCAAAACTCTCTTTTTACAAAACTGTCTTTTCATTTTGAAAACTTCTATACCAATTCCTCGGTTTGAGTTCAGACACACCCGAGAGCATGTCCGAATCCCTCAAACCAAGGCTCTGATACCCACTTGTAACGTCCCAAAATTCAAGACTAAAAATTTCTTTTATAAAACATTACTTAAAACACAATTGTCAATCCATAACATAATCAGGGTATTAATTTCCAAAACATATGTTCATTATCAGAGTACAACATCCCAGGCTGTCTAATCTATGGTTTGTGCCATGCGATCACCCCGAGCTATTCCCTCCGCTACCGGAAGTACCTGAAACCAAAACTGAAAACCGTAAGCACGAAGCTTAGTGAGTTCCCCAACCTACCACATACTATGCATAACCACATACTGCACATACTGGGCCACGCCTGCTATTCTGGGCCTCGCCCCCTACCTCGGGCCTCGCCCGCTACAATGGCCCCACCTAGCTTCGAGCCCCGCTCGGATACAGATCTGCTTTACTTAGGCCTCGCCCGCCAACATATACTAACACATAAACATATCGCAACACATACGCTCAACATATACTACCGAATCCTGTTCTAAAGGCCTCGCCTATCTTGGGCCTCGCCCATGTCCTGCAACTGATGAGTCATAGAACCCCGTCCACACTCCTACTGATAGTGAGATACGGGCCCGACCCACACTCACTATTTCCTAACCTGGGCCTCGCCCCTACTCTGCTGCTAGTGAGACATGGAACACCATCCATACTCTGCTGCTGGTGAGATACGGGACCTCGCCCACACTCACCTTCCTACCGGGCACATACATGTATCACACAGAGAACTAGTATAACTATCATGCAAACCATTCCTTGAGCACCCGCCCGCTACACTGGACCTCGTCCTGAATATCATACTAGCATATTGTGCCTAGGGCTAACCCCTGGGTCTTCCTACTCATAACTACATGGCTCGGCATTGTAGCCGTAGACCCATTCATGCAGGGACTCCAAACTGTAGATCCACTCTTCCAAGGCCAATTACTCACGTAAAGTTGCAAACTTTACGTGTAGCTAAGGAGATCTAGGCCCAAAACACTCCATACTAGGGTTTAAGACAACCATGCTTCACCTACACCCCCAAGACTGATACTTTATGACTCTCTAGGGCAGAATACACTTGGATCTGAAGTAACAACTTCAGATCTGGACCTCTAACTCCAATTGGCTCTAGAACATGGCATAAAAACCCCAAATCTCATGCCAAAAAGGAACTATGAGCAAAGGAGTGAAAGTAATGACTTCTTACCTTCAAATGCTCTGAAAAGTCACAACAACTCTGTCACACCCCCGAACCAGACGGCGGAAACGTCTGAGGGCTCTTGTGACTTAAATTGAATACCCTCACAATGAATATACATAAATCATAACATAAATCATCACCATGCATTGAAATATTACAACTGATATTGTTTACATCCAGTACATTGTTTTAAACATTACAATTTCATAACATAAACTGTCTGATAGATAATCTAAACAAAACACCATGACATTACTTGGTACTTATTCTTCGGTTTACCTGTTACCTGAGAATACAAGTTATTTTGAAAAACGTCAACATATGAAATGTTGGTGAGTTCATAAGCAATGTTGTAAAAAAATGATTTGTTGTAGTTGTAAAACCCAGAAAATCCTATATTTTCTGAAAAGATCATTGTTTATATAAAAAAAATGGGTGTGAAGATCCGTAAATATATGCTTGTTGATTTTTCAAAACATGTATAATTGTTGAACTTTTGTATAAATCATGCAAGTGAAAATGTTGAACTTCCCAGGAAAACCCGATTTTTTCCCAATACATAAAATATTGTGATTTCTCTATTGTTATACCGTTACGACGAATGATTTTAATTTCTCGGGTGGCGTTGGATTAATTAGGGTTTGTGAGTTATTATAATCACGCATAAAGATGACTAGTTTATAACTACAGATTACGAACGATCCTTAAAGGTGTCGCCCATTACTACTCACTTAATCCAACCACCATGATTCCTCTTGATTAACGCCCTGAATCTGTTTACTTGATTTCTCATAAGCCCAACAACCGAGGAGAAAGGGGAGTACGAAGTCTCGTTATTTCCGTGAGTTATTTAAGGCTATCGGGAATGCGAAAGACACGTTGACCCAACTCGCATTTGACTTCTCGACCTCACTAGCAGTACTAATAGGCCACTAGGGCCCAATAGCACATTAGAGCTATTGAAAGTCCTTTTACTTGAAATCGGGTCATAGGAGGCCCAACAACACATAAGCATATTCCCTTTGGGCCCAAAGATCATGTTAATGGGATAGCAAGGCCCAACAAGCATGATTTGAAACACTCAAGCCCAAAGTTTGTAAGTTAGCTCATCATAGTTATCGCGTGTTTATTGAAATGCTTTGGTTTAACGATTTTGTTTTGTTATTGATTCGAGACCGAATCAATTGGTTTTATAACGATATTTGTTATTGTATGTGTGTTCGTGTTTCCGTCTTGACGGTAGTCGTGAGTCACGTATTTTGTTTTAATGAATTAATCTGTTTAAAAGTAGAACTTGACCTTTTCACCACCTTTCTTTTATAAAAATAACACTTTTGGTCCTTTTATATAAAAGAATTTCATTTTTTGTCCTTAAAACATTCTCTTGACATTTTTGTATCATTTATTTGATGAAATTACAGTTTTAACCCAAAATTTATTTTTTTGACAGCTTCAGCCCTTCCAGAATGGTGTTTCTTGGTTAGAACCCCATTTTTCACAACTTTTACAGTTTTGCCCCAAAATCTAAAAAGTTTACATTTTCGGTCCTTTTTGATAGTGAAAAGCATTTTTTGACTCTTAAAATAATTTTTTCATGCTAATTACCCCCATGTTTTTCAGAAAGTTACATTTCAGCCCCTTAAATTTATCATTTTTCCCATTTTGAGGCTTATTGGGCCGAAAAGCCCATAATTAGCCCATTAAGCTAAAAATTTACATTTTAAGTCCCTTGACAATTCTAATATCCAGAAAAATGATCATAGGAACTTTTTTGGCCCTTTTGACCTTCAAGAAACTGTGACTTGTCAATTTGAACCCTAAGTTTTGTATTTTTGACAATTTAAGCCCAAAAATGGGTTTTATGTTAGAATATGTTCATCATAACCTTATAAGCTATTATTCTTGACTTGTTTAGTGTAAAATAGCTTAGATTATGTTTGTTCCCTTTCTCATGTCATAGATCTCGGATTTACCCCCTTTTTGGTAACATATTCATCACAAAAACACATGAAATCACACACATACATGCATAAAATCACACATAGCATACACATACACATAGATCTACACATTTTCTTGTATTATCCCCCATAAAACTCATAAAAACCGAAAAAAGAGGGGTATGAAGCTCACCTTGAGTTGTGGTTTCGGTTTGAAGAAGACTGGGAGAAGTTTGGTGCTATTCTCGGTCCTAGCAAGTTTCTTGGATGGATCTCGAACTTAGTGTGCTCTAAGATGCAAGATCATGAATTTGAATGGATTAAGAGATAGTTTTGATGAAAAGAAGTGAGTTAAAGCATGGATCAAACATCAACTTACCTTGGATGATGGTTTTTATGGAAGAATCTCTTTGAGAGCCTCTTAGATCTCGAAAATTTGGAGAGAAATGGAGAGAGTTTCTTGAGAGAATTTTGAGTGAAGTGTGTGTGCGGGTTTGTTTAGGTTCGGCCGAGAGCAAAAGAGAGAGAGAGGAAGAGAAGAGATCTTTGATGGGATAGTTGCATGAAAACATGGGATGAATGCATGGAAGACCCATATGTAAAAATGAGGTGGCATGCAAAAGTCAACTCTCCTCCATTTGAGTAGTTGGGCCGAGAAAAGGAGAGGGAAGAAAAAGATTGGGCCTTGTGCGCTTAATCCCACATTATGGTTCAATTTGATAGCTTTTGGCCCAAAGTAAATCAAGAATGATTTTTAAGTCCTATTAGGGCTAATTAAGTTAGTTATGGCCCAATGAGGTCCATTAAGGTATTTTATTTCATTCTAGGCCCAATATGGACCAAAATATTAAAACAAATGGAAGTGGGTCCAATTAGAGCCCATTCAAGAGTTCTAAGCCCAAGATAGTCCAATTGGAAGCTTATTGGTCCATTGGGCCCAATAAGGAAATCCTAGTCCAAAATGGACTTAAACAAGGATTTCTAGGGTTTTCCAATTCTTTGATGACTATTTGAACGTTTGTATGAAGTGTTTGATTGAAGTTTTGTTGTTATTGAATAAGCATCCTACATGCTTTCACATTGTTGGTTCACATTTGTTATCATTGTTCAATGTTTACAAGGCATCGAATTTCCTAGTTGTGACAAACTCTGGATCCAAGGCTTCCTCTTGCACCACTATGAACTTCCTTATCTTCCAAGCTTCAAATCACAACTCCAAGTCTAAATCTTTGCTCAACAACAGATATGGCGGCTAGGGTTTGATGTTCTGGATGAGGGGAGCTGTAAAGGAACCCTAAGGAAGAGAATGAGGTGCTTAAATAGTGCAAAAAGTCCCGGATTTAGGGTTTCCCTCTTCAGACCGGACTCGCCGAGTCCATACTCCGACTCGCCGAGTCGGTCACTTACTCCTCGACCCCGATCCCGCTCGGACTCGTCGAGTTCCTCTTTGGACTTGACGAGTTGACCCCCTTGACTTGGGGTTTTCTTTCCTTTCTTGGTCTTTCTGATTTTGGGTGTTACACGAAGTCTGTTGCTCGGTCCTAAAAAAGCTCGGGGTAATGCTCCTTCATCTCGTCCTCCGGTTCCCAGGTCCATTCCGAGCCCTTACGGTACTGCCACTGCACCTTTACCAGCTCCACTCTCTTGTTCCTCAGATCCTTCGAATTTGTGTCGAGGATCGCCACTGGCCGCTCGATGTAGTTCAGGCTGTCATCAACCTGAATATCCTCTAAAGACACCACTTCTGAATCGTCCACCAGACACTTCCGTAACTGGGAGACGTGAAAAGTGCTATGAATCTAACTTGTTGTCTTCGTTGCTCTCCGCGGAAGAAGGGTGAACACCACCCAATGACATGATGGATGAGATAGGGAGGGCACTCAGAGGGTTCGCCACATACGACAAGCCACCCCCAGTCATTGGAGAAGTAGACGAAGCGGCGGTCAAGGCAAGCTAGTCTATCCGGCTAGGCGGAGGGAGGCTTTCGACCAGGTCTACCTCCCGATGCTCCAACTTCCCTCGATAGCGTTTTCGAAGGACTTCATCCATAGACAGAGTAGATTCGACACCTGAAAGCATAAGAACATAAAATCCTAGCCTCAAATAAGTATATAAAAAAAGAGAAGAAAGCAAGAGGAAAAGGAAAAAAGGAAGAAGTAGGCACTCATCGTCAACGACGCAGAAGAAAATCACCATCTTGCCACGGCGCCTCCAGGAAGGACTCATCCCTACGCCAGATAGTAGGGCTTTAGAGTAGTCTTCAGGAGACACTTGGACATCCTTCAAGAAATCAACAACTCTTTGATTGTGGGGAAAAAGTTTAGGAATGGTGTCAGCAAAAGCATTCGCACGATATCGTCCGCTACCAACCAGGCCCTGGTTCACCCATAACCATTTGTCCTTCCAATTTTTGGGCGTTCGTCCGTCGGGAACCAAAGCATGCCCTCCCCGTCAGACAAATAATGTGTACTTGTCGTCGGTAAGACAGAACTTGAAGATGTACTTAAACACAAAGTAGTAGGGGAGATAACTGTTAGCGCGACAGATCATCTCAAACGCCACCACTTTGTTAACAGCGTTGGGAGTCAACATCTGCAGGCTACAACCGTCCCTATGAAGGACCTCTTCCTGGAAATCTATCAATGGAAGATGAACACCAACATCTAGGGTTTTTGATAGATCCCAGTTTTCCCGGGGGGAGGGGAAATTCTACACCCTCCAAGGAGGAAAGGCCATAAGCGGTTTCAAGCTGTTGATACTCAGCTGCAGAAGGAAGAATACCGAGAAGATTTTCCATAAAAAGGTTAAGAAAGGAAACAGTGTAAAGAAGGAAGAGGACGATAAGAAGATGATGGGTTCAAAGAAAACCCTATAAGCATTTTTATAATGAAACGGAAAGGGCGGGACATTCAAAATATCTGACACAATGACGTAACCACCAACCATCATGAGCGGTCACGTCGGCATTAAAACCGGAGCGATGGGCAAGTAAGAAATTGACACGTGTAAAGCAATCAACTCCAGAACGCCGCAACTAGCGCTGCAACGCTACGACTACTGGACTGGGGGACTTGATGACGTGCCTATGCTAGCACAACAAAATCGCGCCTGGCCAAGAAACCTGGCGTGCCAGCCGAACCAAGCTTAGCGGGCTCAGCGACTGCCGACGCTCCTAAGAGTAGGGCGTGCCAGCAAAAGGCTCGCGCCCACCAGAGGCACTCTCAACGTCCCGAAAAAAAGCTCGTGCCCGCCAGGGACGCTCCCAGCGTCAAGAAAAAAGATACGGTCAGGAGGCAAAAGGCAGGATCAGACCATTACCGTCAGAGCCAATAAGGGTGCTCTAACGGATAAAGGCGCACGACCCTCTAATCAACGCCTCTGACCCTGTCTCCTTAAAGCGATCCTGTCTCATACGGATATGGCATGATCGCTAGGTATAAAAGGGTACACTTTAGAACTCACAAGGTAAGTGATCTTCTCCAGCTATATCCACGAAAATCCTAAAATACCTTCTAACTTGAACGTCGGAGCGTCTTTTCGGGAGCCTCCTCCCGGGAAATTTTTTATAAGATTTATAAATATAAAGATTAATAAATAATCTAATAACATAAATATAAATTTAATTTAATGACAAATCAATTTTTTCATTTAATTATAAACTTATTATTATTATTATTATATATATATATATATATATATATATATATATATATATATATATATATATATATATATATATATATATATATATATATACTATCTTATTATACAAACCTTACTATTTTTAAAAATAAATTTAAGACATTCAAACCTTTAAGCTGAATGTACAAACATTTATCAACAAATTACAAAATACAATGCATTAAGTATAAATGTAAAATTAATATTGAAAAATTCAAACCTACATCCTTATCTTACCCAATATAGAGGATTTAAATTTAAAAAAAATCATACTTTTTGGTCAAAAGTTGAATTTTAAGATGTACAAATGAAATTGCAATACATACAATCATTTTATGCATTAATTAATCATACTTTTGGTCAATAAGTAAAAAAGTCAAGATAAGAATTATAGTATCATTCAATACCGATTCTTACCAACATTGAAGGAGTTATAATTATATTCAAACTTGAATCCCAGTTATCTCGGCCCCGTCTTCTTAAATTCATCAATGGTTTCCAGTCACATATAGTTTTATTTTTTAGGATCCACGATCAATGGATGTAAACTACACGGTGGTACCGGAACAAATACATTGTTCTCTAATCGTCCTCAAAAACCCATTGAGATGCATTCGAAAGCCATCCCACCACTGCCATCGTCAGAGCTTTCTTCTCCAGATCCTACCGATGTTGATCTACCGGTCACAACTACTTCAAACGTTTCCGCCATAACATCACCAAACCCCAACATCGAAACACTAGCACAGCACCCTTCCCGTATCTAACGATTCTGCTACTTCCCTTTTCATCGACATCATAGAGGTTCATTTTTGTTCTCTCTCTCTCTCTCTCTCGACCTTACTTAAGAAGATCTGGACCGATCTATAAAAATTATTTCATCTTTCTGTTTATGATAATCAGCCATGGCTACAAAACATGTTAATCCTTTGTTATTTTATAGATTTATAAGATTTTGTTTTGCGTTCCTCTATGGCCCAATTTCGGGTATGATTTTTGTTTTGTGTTCGTTACTCTCTGCCTCTAAATCTCCCCAATTGCACACACACACTATTTGTTCTTGATTTGGTTAACTGTATACTTTTCCCTTCTCATATCTGTTTAACCTAACCACACTCCCACCAAATTTGGATGACCAAAAACAGGGCCAAGTTTTTTTTTTATATATATTTTGTTCATTCTTTTCTTTTTCCAGTAAGGCTCTTAATTGTCAATTGCTTATTAATATGTTAGATTATTTTATTTGTTAAACTTATTTGGTCAATTTATTTGTAAAAATTGTTAATATTACAATCACTGGTAACCTTCGATTGGCCAATTTGATTAATAAACAAATGAAGTTTATCACAAAAATAATATTTGAAATCTGCAGGGAATTTTCTCAAATGTCTGTGTGTTACTATGTTGCACGCCATGTGCCTATATAAATGCTTCTTAATCTGAAACCTATTTCCAAGCTGCAAATTCACTTAGCCTCTCGAATTCATTTAGCAGGTCTGTTTAACTCTTAGAAGTTCTGCTGGCAGGATGGTTCATAAGCAGGTCAAGAATGGTTCTTTTTTTAGAAATATGAACCTCATAGTATACGTAATCCATGAAATCAGGTAAGCTTTCAATGGATTTCTTACATTTTATTCCGTGGTAGTGTAGGTTTCAATGAAAAACATGGTCCTTTGTCTATATCAACCTCCTTCCATCTTCACCCCCAATCAGAGTTTGGTCTGGTAGCTGCTTTTTGTTTTTTTCATAGTTTCAACGGAAATAAGTGATGGTTAAGCAACAACAATATTTGCAAATTATAAAACAAAACAAGAGAATGGAATGAAGATGAAAATGGATATTTTATAAATTGAATCATTTTGGGTTTTAGTTCTGATGTTTTTTTTTGATGAATAGAAAATTGACTAAGTGAAAGAATAAGAGAAGGAGATGAATTAGTCAACATAATGTTCCATTTGGTATGAATTCAATTTTTTCCATTTCATTTTTCCAATTTGTTAATTAGGATTAGGGTATACTATAGTTGTACTTTTTTATTTATAATTTTTTTTATATTTAATAGTATTATCTGTGGTGGGCTACACTTTATTGATATTCACTAATGTATGTATGTATTGTTTTAGGTGAAAAAACTCTAGGACTCGATTCTGAATATTTTTTTTGGTGAAACTTCTTAAATTATGGTAATTTTGTTTGGTTTTTGGGTAACATGTGTGAGGGTGTTGTGTGTATGTATGCTTGTGGCTTTATGCGTCTATACGTATATATAAGACATAGAGCATATTACTATTTTCTACATTTAGCTTAATCATGGCCTCAATGTAAGACATGACAAAGTACTTTATGTATCCGTTGGTTCTCTTTAAGAAAGATATTGAATTTTTCAAATTTTCCAACCTAAAGTTTACCCCAAAATCATAGAAATACCTTCACTTTCTTCTTAAGTGCATGATGTGTGCATCTCTACCGTCAACATGTTATTTTGATTAAATTTGTTACCATTTTTTATTATTATTGTAATATTTCTTCATGGATAGTATAGTCAGGTCCAATTTGTGATATATTCACGAACTGACACACAAGTACATGCCTAAATGCTCATTTCTGTAGGATATTGTAAGAGAAATGGCTGTGTTAATTCTGTTTTTGCATGTTAATAGCATTGCACTTTGACTTTTGTTTTTTATTTTTACAGAAATAGTGAAAATTTGATTTTTTTCGATTTAAAAAAAAATGTCTTATTGACCTACTTTTTTTTTTCAAAAGAGAAAAAGCTTGTATTCTTGACCTACTTTTCTTTGCTACAAATGGAATGTGTGTGTGTGTGTGTGTTTGCATGTCATTTTCTTAGTTTAACACCAGGTTGGGAGTTTTATTCACTCCGGGAGCAAATTTGGCATTTTTATTATTTTTTTGTTGTTATAGATACAAGGGTAAAAATTCAGTGTGTTTTGTAAATTTTTACAAATCAGTTGATGGATCTACAACTTTGTTTTTTTTTTTTTTTTTAAAACGGGACAGAAATGAGATTTTCTTGACATGATTGTGATTGTACTGTTATCATTTTTCTTGACAGAAATGTGAGATTTAGTATGAAATGTTTTGAAATAAGTCATTTACTACAAGAAATTCAGAGGTTTTTTGAGTGGGTTGTGAAATGCTTTATAAAACAAAGGTTTTGAATTGTGTTAGACATTGAATTTATTTGATGTTTATACATGTAAATGGTATTATCATCAAATGGTCCATCTTACAAAAATACATGTCTACTTAACGGTTCAAGTGTTGTCTTTAAAAATAAAAAAACCAAGAAGCGTGAATTATATGTCATATCAAATTAAAAAGTGATGTGTTCATTATTTTTAATTACATTTGAATATCAAATGCATCGAAATTATAAAATTAGAATAGACAAATATGCCCTCCTTAATATTCACTCTTTTTTGATAAAAAAAAATTATGTACAAAGTAACTATTAACTTGAGAGAATTGGTAGCATAATTTTTGAAAGTTTAAAACATCAAAGAAGTTGGAATATATAAAAATCGTAATCTATTTTCCGTTTGTCGACTGTAAATGTAATTAATTTGATTGATAAAAAAATGATTAAATGGATGTTTCTATTTATTGGATTTATCCATTTTGGGTTAAATGTGAGAAATAATAATTTCATAGAAGTGTTACTGGTATGTATGTGTGGCTAAACAAAATGGCTTAGATTGAGTAAATTGAGATGCACAATTTATGATAATGTTTTTTTACTTGCAACATTGCTGATAAACATGTTCATTTGTTGAACAAATTGTTGTTTTTTTGGGTTGATAAAAGAAGAAATATACAATGAATATCACCAAAGGGTTTATGTCCAAAAAAAAGATACAAAAGAAAAAATATTCAAATATGGTCCCGATTCCAGAAATATCAAGTTCAGTCGGTATTTTTTTATAATTAATAATATCACCCCACATATTTTTCCAGCAGCCACAAAGAAACTATTAGCCGCTTGTCGCTTTTCACAAAAAATTAATTGTCTCTAGAAACTAATTTATGAAAGAATCTACTCGTACTTGTCGCTTGACGTGGGTAAATAGGTAATATATATATATATATATATATATATATATATATATATATATATATATATATATATATATATATATATATATATATATATATATATATATATATATATATATATATATATATATATATATATATTAAAAGAGAATGTTGGTGGTTGGTGGATGTTGATAATTTGCACATTTTACTTTAAGAAATGATACCCTCTAACTTTTAAAATGTCATTTTTTGACCATCTAGATTTTTACCATCGATATCATTGCTCCCCTCTACTTTGTAGAGGACATTTTCTTAGCACCCTTCTACTTTGAAAAATGACTATTTACACATCTTTACTTTTTAAAATAAAACTTTGACACCTTCTGCTTTTACTATCGACAATATACACCATTTACTTTATAAGATGACATTTTCCACCCCTCTAATTTTTAAAATGTCATTTTGGCTCCTTCAACTTTGAACTTTGTAAATCATAAGTTTCACTATTTATTTTCTAAACTTTCGTTTATCCCTAGCAATATACATAATCTGATTTTCCTTAATAACTATCATTCGTTAACTTAAAAAAATCAATCTTTTATGTATGTGTCAGTATAATTCGATGTATTCAACGTTTCAATATAAATTTATAACTCTCGTTCAATATTATTATTTTTAAAAAAAACTTACTTTATTTTTTTTATGTATATATCGATAAATTCGAGTTTGTCTATTTTTCACTTTACAAACAGAAACTACATTTTCGTCTATTTTTAACATGTAGCAACTTACTTTTTAGTACTTTTTAAATCTATTACTGCCACAACAATACATGATAGCAGATAAAATCATAGTTATTATTATTTTGAAAACAAATAACACACTTATATAATCATATTAATATTTTCATTTTTTATCAGTTACAAAAAACCTCAACTATTTAAATAAAAGTTATTTGTTTCCTGCTAATTATAAATTTATAATATACATTTCAAATAATAAAGTGTATATCTTTTTTATCATAAATCTTACATTGCAAAAATATATGTAAAAGTTGTTATTTAAAATTGGAAAAGTGGAAACAAATTGAATGCTAAAAACAAATTTACAAACGCGTTTTCTCAATGAACTCCCACTGTTCAATCTCTCTCCATGTTCTCTCTTCTCTCTCCCCAAACACCAATTTTAGGGTTAGGGTTTTGAACAAAACCCGTTTTCCACACATCAGATCTTTAAACTAACCCCTTCTTACCAAGATTCAATTCTTTTCGAACCCTCAAAAGGGTTCAGTAATGGGTCGTCTTCACAAACCATTTAACTTCTTGTTAATTACCTTGTTGGTATTCACTACGTCTTACTTCCATGCTGTTTCTGGCGATGATTCCGACAAATCGGCGCTTCTGGAGTTCAAGGCTGCTGTTTCGGATCTTTCAGGAGTGCTAATGAGCTGGAATTTAAGCAGTTCGGATCACTGTTCGTGGATCGGAGTCACTTGCGGGTCAGATTCTAGGGTTGTGGCGATTAACATCACAGGTGGAGGTAACTCCGGAGACTTTACCTGTTCTAAATATAATCAGTTTCCCTTGTATGGATTTGGAATTGTAAAGAATTGTTTGGATCTTAACGCCAAATTAGTGGGCAATTTGTCATCCGCGATCTCTAAGCTTTCAGAACTCCGAATTTTATCACTTCCTTTCAACGATTTGAGTGGTGAAATCCCTTCTGAAATTTGGGGTATGGAGAAATTAGAAGTGATTGATCTTGAAGGGAATTCGATTCACGGCAACTTACAGTCTCACTTCACTGGTCTAAAAAGCCTCCGAGTTCTCAATTTGGGGTTTAATCAGATATCCGGCGAGATACCAAATTCAGTATCCCAATTCAAAAATTTACAGGTCTTGAATCTCGCAGGGAATCACATCAACGGTTCAATTCCAATATTTCTCGACAAATTTGGGGATTTAAGAGGATTATACCTCTCTTTTAACCAATTATCCGGGAACATTCCGATTGAAATCGGCTACAATTGTGGTAATCTCGAGAATCTAGAACTTGCCGGAAATCTTTTGGTCGGTGGGATTCCATCAAGCTTAGGGAACTGTACCAAGTTACAATCCCTCTTATTGTACTCGAATTTACTTCAAGAAGAAATCCCGATTGAACTCGGTAGACTTAAAACGCTTCAAGTTTTGGATATTTCAAGAAATAGTCTCAGTGGCCCAATCCCACGGGAACTCGGAAGCTGTTTGAACTTATCAATCGTCGTCTTCTCCAACTTGTTCAATCCAATTCCCACTTTTTCCATTCCTGACAACAATTTCTTGCAATTAGCTCCAGAAGACGAGTTCAATTACTTTGAAGGTACAATCCCCTCTGAAATCACCACTCTCCCAAATCTAAAACTTTTATGGGCACCAAGAGCGACATTAGAGGGCAGGTTTCCCGACAATTGGGGGACATGTGGCAGCTTGGAAATGATCAACCTGGCCCAGAATCTTTTCTCCGGTGAAATCCCCAAAGGATTCAATATCTGCAAAAACCTAAATTTTCTTGATTTGAGCTCCAACAAGCTAACCGGTGAAATCAGTGACAAACTTCGTGTCCCTTGTATGACAGTGTTCGATGTCAGTAGCAATCACCTCTCAGGGTCAATTCCGTCTTTTCACAACACCACCTGCGAACCCTTGAATCCCTCATCAACATACCTTCAGTTTTTCGCATCGAAAACGGTAAATTCTTTGTTTTTACCAACCGATAACAGGAATCTTGCAGTAATTCATAACATCGGTAACAACAATTTCACGGGCGGGTTATCTTCCATACCCATTTCAAGAACAGGGGAAAACACGGTTTATGCATTTTTAGCAGGCGAAAACGCGCTCACCGGTGAATTTCCAGGGGTGCTATTTGAAAACTGTGCGAAATTGAAAGGGTTGGTTGTGAACGTTAGCTCCAACGGGTTATCAGGTCAAATCCCGGTCAACATCGGTCAAACTTGCCGGATTTTGACTTTCTTGGACTTATCCGGTAACCGCATCTCCGGGACAATTCCGGTTGGATTTGGTGATTTGGATTCCCTCGTTTCGGTTAATTTGAGCCGGAATATGTTATCCGGCGAGATTCCGGGCAGTTTTGACAAGATTAAGGATCTCAAGAATCTTTCTTTATCCGGAAACAATCTCACGGGTCGAATTCCATCGGGTTTAGGAGATGTCAAATCTCTACAAGTTCTAGAACTTTCATCGAATTCATTATCCGGTGAGATTCCGGAAGATCTCGTGAATCTCAAGAATCTAACTGTTCTCTTACTCAACAACAACAAATTATCCGGAAAGATTCCATCGGGTTTAGCAAACGTGAAAACTTTACAAAAATTCAACGTCTCATTCAACAACTTATCGGGCCCACTACCCTCAAACGAAAACCTAATGAAATGCAGCAGTCTTCTCGGAAACCCGTATCTACAATCATGTAAAATCTCTCCGGCGACATCCTCACCGGAGCAACCCGTCTCCGGCGACTTCTCGAATCTCTCTGGGAGCCCAATTCCCGGCCCGAAGGACCGGAACCGAAACGGTTTCAGTTCAATCGAAATCGCCTCGATCACATCCGCATCCGCTATCTTCTCCGTTATGATCGCGCTTTTTGTCCTGTTTTGTTGTACAAAATGGCGACCGAAATCCGCGGGTCGCGGGCACGGGTCGACCCGTAAGGAGGTTACGGTTTTTACCGATATTGGTGTCCCGGTCACTTTCGAGAACGTGGTTCGGGCAACGGGCAGTTTCAACGCGAGCAATTGTATTGGGAACGGTGGGTTCGGGGCGACTTACAAGGCGGAGATTTCGCCCGGGTTTTTGGTGGCGATAAAGCGGTTAGCGGTGGGCCGGTTTCAAGGCGTGCAACAATTCGACGCGGAAATCAAGACCCTCGGGCGGCTCCGCCACCCGAATCTCGTAACCCTAATCGGATACCACGCGAGCGAGACCGAAATGTTCTTGATTTACAACTATTTACCGGGCGGGAACCTCGAAAGATTCATCCAAGAACGATCGATCCGAGCCGTCGATTGGCGCGTCCTACACAAGATCGCGTTAGACATCGCACGGGCCCTCGCGTATCTACACGACCAATGCGTACCGCGTGTCCTCCACCGCGATGTGAAGCCGAGTAACATTTTATTGGACGAAGATTTCAACGCGTATTTATCGGATTTCGGGCTCGCGAGGCTTTTGGGGACGTCAGAGACACACGCGACCACCGGAGTCGCCGGAACTTTTGGTTACGTGGCGCCGGAGTACGCGATGACGTGTCGGGTGTCGGATAAGGCGGATGTTTATAGTTATGGTGTTGTGCTTTTGGAGTTGATAAGTGATAAGAAGGCGTTGGATCCGAGTTTTTCGAGTTATGGGAACGGGTTTAATATTGTTGGGTGGGCGTGTATGTTGTTGAGACAGGGTCGGGCGAAGGAGTTTTTCACGGGCGGGTTGTGGGATGCAGGCCCACATGATGATTTGGTGGAGGTGTTGCATTTGGCGGTGGTTTGTACGGTGGATTCGTTGTCGACACGGCCTACGATGAAGCAGGTTGTACGGCGGTTGAAACAGTTGCAACCGCCGTCGTGTTAGGAAAGATTGTTATTTTTTTTTTTTTTTTGGTTGTAGGGGTTAAGGTTGTATATTGTAGGAATAGGTTTTGTTGGTGGGAGATGATTTTATACGTGTAACGATTTTATGGTATTGTTCTCTATTGTTTTTGTTTAATAAAAGCAAAAAGTAGAGAGATCACGCAGTCATTTGCTGTTATAATTCGATCTTTTTCTATAATCAAGAAAATCTTGTATTAACTTATGGTTGTAGAACATCAGGTGATTGTAGGACATCAGGTGTGAGTATGCTGTATTACAGTATTGGTCAGGTTATTGTAGGAAATGTTAAATTTTGGAAATTGACAAGTTGTTGAAAGATGAAGCGTCAAAGAACTTTTAAGCTTACGTAGTTTAATTAATTTTTATCCGAATATTAATTTTTAGTGATATACTAAGAATTTACACACAAAAAAAATTAATATACCAAAAATACAGGTAGCAACGTAACATGTCATGCCATTTGCACTGATGACATGGGGACCGGGGACTATGGGGTAGTTTATTTGCACTTAGTCCATTGGTAAATTGTTAAATCCTATATTATTTTTTTGATAAGCTGAAAAAAAAAAGATTAATTTTAATGTACTGTATTTTTTTTGATAAACATGATCGAACATCGGACCTTACCCTTGGTGAGTTTTCATCACCATTGACGTCGAAGCAAACCAACTCCTTCATTTGTCAAACTTTGAGGAGTTGGGCACAAGCCTTGGAGGAATAGAAGAAAAAGAGTATGACATAACTAACAATTCACTGTGTGTGATCTACAACGAAAAAGACATTAAAGAAACATCGTTTTTCCGGTTTAACCAAAAGCATAGATCTTCAAACTCCTTTTTGATGAGCATTACTAATATTTCATTGGAATCTCCTAAAGCCTCGATGAAGTTAAGAAAGAAATCCTTCGTTGGGTCGGATCGAATGGTTGTTTGATGTCCGAAGATTTTTCAGCCATTGTTGGATGAGTTGTTCTTAGGACTTCAGCCATTGTTAGTGCGAGCCTTAGGTGGAAGCGAATTGAGTGTCCTGTCGGAAGATTAACAGCCAAATGGATATGTTAGATTCAGCACAATGGGTCAGAGGGAGTTACAGTGTAAATTCATTCGGTCAGTGGATTTCAAGATGGTTGGGATCCTTTATGATTGAGAAGTGTAACAGATTGACCAGAACGTGAGTGTAGGGCAAGATGCTGCTAGGTTCATGTTTTCAGGATTGCGATGGTGGTCCTCGCATCATAAGCTTTTAGGAAGAGATCTCATGGAAGCTGGTTGTTCCCTTGCTAGGACAACGAAGTCAGAGGTGATTATGCCGCTCGGGTTTGCTACAAGTTGATTATCTCATTGAGCCGATTGCCACCATTAGTTGGGTAAGAGTAGTGATGACCTATCACACCTAGGTGTGAGTGATGCATTGTTCGCCCGAGGTTGTTCAGCAGCTAGAAATTTCTAAGAGGATTCGAACCGTATACATTGGCAACATTCCGAGGATGAAGTCTAGTTCAAGTGGGGGATATTTGTAATGCCTGTTCCAGATATCATTTGATTTTTAAGTTTTTAGGGTTTTGTGCTCGGACTCGACGAGTTGGGGAGCCCAACTCGATGAGTAGAGATCGATTTTGGACGCGGGACTTAGGGTCTACTTGACGATTAGAAGGCCCCAACTCGAAGAGTAGGCACTGTAAAGGAAAACCCTAAATTTCAGGGGTTTGTACCCTATTTAAAGAGCGTATGGGTCATTTGTGGCCTCCCTTATCGTCCTATCTGTCCAGAGAGAACCCCTAGCCGCTCTTTAGTGCTTTCTTGAGTGTGTGTGAGCTTTGGAGAGTGAATCTTGTTCTTTTTGGAAGGAAACTTGAAGGTTGAAGAGATTGAAGTGAGGAGAGGGCTTTAGATCCAGCATCTACCTGGTGTTAGCATCCACTTGGAGGTAAACATCTGCTACCTTGATCTCTATTTGCTTAGATCAAATCTTATGGAAGAATATGGTCACTTTTGGTGCAAAAGGGTGTCGTACTCGGATTTGGACTTTTCATGAGGATATGGTTCCAGATCTGGACACCTCTAGGTCTTCATAGACATAAAGTTGCTCCCTTTATCTAGTCTAGACCCATATCCATGTCCTAAACATTGTATGAACCCTAGCTTTAGTGTTTTAGCCATTTGAGGCCATGCATGCACGTAAAGTTTGCAACTTTACGTGGTATTTCGGTCTTAAGGGACTCGATCTGTAGTTTGGAGGTTTGGATTCGACTGGAAGGACTGGTTATGTTGAGGCAAGGGAAAACTCGACGAGTTGCCCTGCCGACTCGACGAGTTAGAGCGGGTTTTCCTATTTTCGGTCTACAGAGTAAAACTCGGCGAGTTGATAAGATAACTCGACAAGTTGGATTGGGGTTTTCCTATTTTCTGTATGACGAGTAACTCGACGAGTTGATGAGACAACTCGTCGAGTTGGTTAGGGGTTTTCCCCGATTTTCTGAACATTGGAGGAACTCGAAGAGTTGCTAGATGCACTCGTCGAGTTGGGTTAACATGGACTGTTGACCTTGACTTTGACTTTGACTAGGGTTGACCAAGTTTGACTTTGAGGGTATTTATGGTATTTCGGGATTTTGACAAGTTAACCATATGATGGTTATAGGCAGTTGAGTTCGAGCTGTGTTTTGGGACTTATCTGATCCTATCTTATCAGTTCAACATTCTTGAGAGGTGAGTCTCCTCACCATACCAATGGGTCGAAGGCACCAAGACCGACCCATTCTATAATATGTGGTACACAAGTTGATGCGGTGATATGTGGCATGTCAGTTGGTTATATGCTAGGTGGTATACTAGTTGTATATAACTTGCATGAAAGACCATGGGGGAGCCCATGCCGTTTGAATGTAAGACCATGCGGGGGAGCCCATGGCTTTTCAAGTAAAGACCATGGGGGAGCCCGTGTCACTTGGATGTAAGACCATGTGGGGGAGCCCATGGCTTTTCAGGTCAAGACCATGGGGGAGCCCATGACACTCAGATGCCAGACCATGTAGGGAGCCCATGGCTTTCCAGCTAAAGACCATGGGAGGAGCCCATGACACTTAGGTGTAAGACCATGTGGGGGAGCCCATGACATCCTGGAGTAAGACCCTGGGAGAAGCCCACAACATCCCTGTATGTTTGTATGCATGACTTATATGGTTTATGTAGCTTTTATAGCTAATATGGTATATGTGATTATGTGAACTATGTGGGGTATGCTCTGGGGAACTCACTAAGCATTAGCTTACAGTTTGTGATTTCTTTCAGGTATATCTAAGCCTAAGGGCAAGGACAAGGCTTGATGGCACGACATGCACTCTTCGACATTTGTTTTGATGGGACACTCTGATATTTGGAATAAAATGTTGATGTTATGGATTTTGAAAACAATTGTTATTG
Source organism: Lactuca sativa (assembly GCF_002870075.4). Classification (NCBI taxonomy): domain Eukaryota; kingdom Viridiplantae; phylum Streptophyta; class Magnoliopsida; order Asterales; family Asteraceae; genus Lactuca; species Lactuca sativa. The sequence goes on from NC_056626.2 coordinate 379,261,373, forward strand.
AGATTTCATATTTTATGGGAATGTTTTGGTTAATTAAAAATGAAAATTTTATTTGAAAATTTGGGTCGTTACAATTTTGACCTAAGTCGATGTTTTGATTTTATGGTCCGTGGGGTCAAGGAAGACCCTCTAGACTGTCTCATGTTAAGGCTTAATGGATTCGGAGCTTAATGCTCATTTTTGGTCAGATCTGGCCTCATGACGTGAGAGCGTGTTCAAGGAAGTTTCTGGGCATAAGTCACGACCTCACGACGTGAGCATAAGGTGTTCACGATGTGAGCATCTCCTGTGCAAGTTCGGGCTCTTTAATTGTTGGCTAGCTTGGTCTTGGACTTATCCTTTGATTTGGGCTAATAATGGACTAAGGGTTTTAGATTAATGGACTTCTGTTTGGGCTTGCCTTGCTGGGATTTACCTAATGGGCCTTGAATGGTGAATTAGGCCTTAGTGGGTCCAATGGAGTTGGGTTTAGACATGTGTATTGATGGAGTTTGGTCTTGGGTTGTTTGGCTCAGTTCGGAGCCGGTTCACAACAACAACAGAGTGTAGGATTATTCGTGTAGCGTTTGAGGTGAGTCTTCTCACTATACTTACTTGTGTGGTAATTTATGTGTAACTGGAGGGTCTTATTCGTTTTGTTGACCGGAGGGTTTTATTCCTATTATTGACCAGAGGGTATTATTTGTGTCATTAACCGGAGGGTCTTATTTGCTTATACTGAGATATGTGTTATTATGTATTCTGTCTTTGTGACTTATGTTGTTATATTATTATGTGTATATATATTTAGTTATGATCGGAGGGTCCATACCGAGACGTGAGACCGAAGGGTCTTCACTGAGACACATGACCGACAGGTCCTTATCGAGATATAGCCATGAGAGGCTAATTATTTGTGCATGTAATATTTTGGGGAACTCACTAAGCTTCGTGCTTACAGTGTTGATTTAAATGTGTTTCAGGTACTTTTATAGATTCCGGGAAGGCGGAGGCATGATTGTACACATTCGTCGGCTTATGATATCTCGTGGATTTTGGGATACTTTGATATTACTTGATAATGATTAAAAATGATTTTTTTTTTGAAATTCGAGGCATTACATGCATTGTATGTTAGGCTAGACCCATTGGCTTGCATATAGGGTTAGGACCATTTGCATGATTGGGCTAGGCCCATTTTATTTTGGTCTAGGCTCATTATTGTATGTTGGGCTAGGCCCATTATTGTAAGTTGGGCTAGGCCCATTGTGTAACGGGCTAAGCCCCTTTGTATGTTGGGTTAGCCCATTGATTAGTAAGAGTTAAGCCCATTATTATGGGCTAGGCCCACTGTGCGGGCTAGGCCCATTGATATGTGTGGTATGTGGTATTTTGGAGAACTTACTAAGCTTTGTGCTTACGATTTCATGTTTATGGTTTAGGGTACTTGCGGTACGAGAGGGAAGGGCCCGACGTGACCGCACAACATCCCCCAACGCTTTCCGCATTGACTATTTATGACTTTTACTTTGATGTTTAAATGATATAATCACTTTGTTTTTTTTGGAACAACTCATTTGTATGGGTTAAGTGTTTTAAAAATGAAAATTTTGCTATGAATTTTTGGGACGTTACAAAGAAACTATTAGGTTGATGTAGGTAATATAGAATACCTAGCAGAAGCGTATGTGAATAAAATGTAGATGGAAAAAATGGGCCAAAAGAAGGAAAACTCAAAATAAATATATCTTTTGATCCATCAGGAATTTGGAGATGTGTGATACATAGTCAGAAATATCTCAATGGGATAGAGCTCTTAACAAACAGACATAGGCGGTGTGCTGATGTTTGATCTCCAAATTCCACAGTTTATGCCTTTAAATTATAGTTTTCCTCAATTTTTGTTTTTATTCTATTCTATTTTTGTTAAATGTGACTTGAGAATTGACGATCTGAATAGTTATCAACCGACCCCGAGTAAAGTGAAGAAATCTGACACTAACTTTCATTGGGATAAGTATTTAGAGTCAGAAATATCTCGATGAGCCCGACCCAGTTCTAATTGGAGTTTATAATTGTACTTTTCATATATATATATATATATATATATATATATATATATATATATATATATATATATATATGGGAAAAGTGAATATACCCTTAAGGGTATATAAGCTTAGGTACCCAAACACTTAATTCTACGTTGTTTTGTATCATATATATAAATTATAATTGTCCAATTTTCTTATAATTCAACTTATGACTTGATTTACTTCTAATATATTTATAAATTTAACATTTATCTCCTTCTTACATAAATTTCATTTTCAACTATAATATACATAGCCTATTAGGTCTTTGGCAAAAAAATGTGATATAAAGGAAGATAATAGTGAAATTTCGAAAATCTTAATTGTAAATCAAGTTAATAATTGAAGTTAAAGAGTATTATAATGAATATATAAAACAAAACGGTGTATTAAGATGAGTTTGGGTACCTAAGCTTATGTACCCTTAGGGGTATATTCACTTTTCTATATATATATATATATATATATATATATATATATATATATATATATATATATATATATATATATATATATATATATATGATTGATACCCAGGGTTTCAATTGCATTGTACTAGCACTTTCAAACTCATGAATAAGCATACTCCCCATGCCATGTGGACGTAAGTTATATTGACTGGAGCAAGTTAAATTTTGTGTCTATGTGTGAAACACCCGTCACTAGCGTAGTTTTAAAACACCTTTTTGAAATTATTTGATTTTTTTAATAAATCAAATTCAGAGTTTTAATACGAAAAAACATTAGGTCTCACAATTTAAAAATTAGTTTTTTATAAAAAAAGCTTTAAAATATTTTTGAACATAATTAGGTACCAAAGTTTAAAAATATAAAGTTTTGGTTAAATACATGAGGTAGTAATCAACTTAATAATCACTACAAGTTCAAATACAACCTCACAAACCGAGGCCTTCAAAGCATCCTTGATGTCTTATAAGAAACTCGTAAGTTTTCAATTTGATCACAATTCAAAATAAGTTAGCCAATTGAACTTCCTAGTGAGAATATTTGAGGTCGACTCATTTAGAGTAATGATGATGACAATCATAATACTCAAGAGTCAAGATGAACCCAAAAAATCAATATAAAATCAACAAACACCGTAAATATTAATAATCCAAAAGGCAGAGTATTAAGACTCAATCAACTAAAAGTAAGGGCATATGAACCCATGTCTAAATCCAAGGATACTAAATCCATAAAGAAAATCAATGGAGTTTAGTAACTCGATGTTTCTATCCAAAGAAGGTAATGAACAAATCCAATATCAAAGGCTTACTAACCCATAATTAATAACAAAGGAATTAGTATTCCATAATTCAAAGAAAATGGTTACTTAATAAGTATTCAAATCAAATAATATTAGGGTTCTAAAGACCCAAACCAAAATCAAATGGGCATTTTATAACCCATAGTTCCAACATATCAAAAAGGGCTAAGTATTGATAAGCAAAGATTTACAAAATCATATCAAATTACAATAAGGTAATTAAGGAATAATTCAAATTTCAATATGCAATGCAAGCATCTTTTCCAAGCTTTGTCCATCTCAAAACTTCCAAACTCGTCTTTTATGGTTATTAAGACTCATGTACGTATGAAGGAACGTATTCCAAACATACACATTGGGAATTATGTAAGAAGGATCGTATTTCAAACAAACATATCTCAAGCCTACTCAAATGAAGTAATAGGTAACCACAACAAGAGTACCACACACAGGGTAGCTAGAGACACTGTATAGAGTGAGAATTATCTAGAAAACTACTCACACTCAACATAATTCTCAAATCACATATAGATATCATGTGTGACACCCACAAACTTTCAACCTCAATGAATCTAGGTATGAATGCCAAAACATTTTCAATTTACTAGCTTTTCAAATAATCAAAACAACTTTCCAAAAATAACTTTCATGCACTGCACAAATAATATATATATATATATATATATATATATATATATATATATATATATATATATAGTAGATATTTAGCACATAAGGTTGATTTAGGAACTTAAATATTATATAATAGCATCAAAATCCTATTAATTTGAGCCATTAAGTCACTTATTAAGATCTATGCTAGTTCTTGGACCTTTTGGTCCCATAAAGTTTTTATGTTGGTTATAAATCTACCATGCATGAGCTTTCTAGGCCTTTTGGCCCTTTTGAGTTAGAGTTTTAGATCTAGGCTTCTAGAGGATAGAGATGGGATAAAGTTAGAAGCTTTATCAATGCACGACCTTAATCGATCCAGATAGCTTTGGAGCTCTGAAAATAAAGGCTAGGCTTAATGAATTAAGTTGGTAAGGACATAACCACGACGTGGCGGCGAGTGAGTTCGCGATTGTTTTGGCTTAAAATTTCAACTTTTGTAAGCCTTAAATATTCTGATATCCTGTGTGTTCTTTTTTTAGCATGCTGCTAGTTATTAGGCTCGTGGGTATTTGTCATTGTTATAATGTAAAAAAATTATCATTTTACTTGTCATATCATTCTTAACACCATATTAAGGCTAAACGGTGTTGTACCCCTTTTACCGACGGTATTCCGACGTGGACACCTTTACAACCGGTAAAAACCATGCCGCACCATCCATTTTACCGTTGGTGGGTTACCGATGGTGGGTTTTGTTAGGTGCAATTTGCGCACCTTTTAGTCCCATTTCATGCATCTATTTAGCACAATTGTTCTTCCTTTTTCTTGCATTTCATCATATTCATGTTAGTCTCTAGAACAACCTTATTTGCACACTTTTATGTCTTTTTTCAGGTGAACCGGAGCTTGGAACGTGCTTTGGGAAGTGCCGGGAAGCATTGGTGAAGATTTCGGGACGATCGGGCGAAGAATGAAAAAGTTGGAAAAATCAAGTTTGGAATTGGAGTCAGAGAGGAACACGGGGCGTGTCAGTTTAGTGCAAATCAACACGGGGCGTGTTGCTGAACACGACCCGTGTCAGTTTAGCCTATTTTAACACGAGCTGTGTTCGACCCAAAAACCAACTTTTGGCAGTTTTTCCTATCTTTCATATTACGGGTTAAGAGCCATTTTTACACACACAGAACATATCAGAGAACCATTGGAGAGGAGAATTCGAAGGTTTTTGCAAGGGTTTGTCCGTTAATCATTTGAAACATTATTTCTTGTTTTTGTAAGTGGTAATTACACTTAATTTCATCTTTTAGACTTGTGATCTTGTTCTAGCCATGTGTGGCTAGAACCCTAACTTCTCCAATTTCATGTTTTGACTTCTTGGTAGTGACTTCAATCATATGACATGATGTTTGTTCTTAATTTCTATCTAATGAATTTGATTTTGCTTCAATCAAATGTTTGATTCTAATTGTGATTCTTATTGGCCATTTGAATTAGGGTTAGGTCATTCAAGTTATCTCTTTTACAAAATCCATAATTGTTTTGTGAAATTGAACAAGTAACAAGCATTAAATTGATCTCTATTGAATGAATTTAGTGTAAATCTTATTCATACACTTTTACACTCCCGAGCTTATGAGGAGTATTGGGTGTTGTTGGGAACATTCACATAAAGCTTCATGCAATCTTCCAATCTAATTCTAAGAGCTTGTTTAGATTAGGTTAGTAAGGTTAGGATTAATCAAAGAGCTTGTTTTGGTTAATTAATGTGGTGAATGGGAAGTGTTAGAGCTTATTAGCACTTTCAAGTACCAACTTAGATAGAATTGAACGAATATTGTGTCACCTTTGAGTCACATTGCCAAATTGTCATACATGGAGTTGGAGTCCTTACAAAATCTGAACTTAATTCATTCGTTTAGTTGTCTACTCGTGTTTTAAATTTGTTTGTTTAGTCATTGCATTCTAAACCCCCTTATTACTGTTGGTGACCATAGTACCTTGCGCAAAGAGGTATAGACTAATTATCTCGTGTCTCTGTGGATCGACCCTGCTTGCCTTGTACTACCTTTTAGTGCAATATAGTGGGATTATTTTGGAGTATATCATACCCCTTTATTTGTTGGGTTTGACACGCCTAACAGGTTTCCACTGATGGTAAATTTGAAGAAAATGAATGTTGGAAGGGGGAAATGACCGTTGGCAAACGACTTTATTACCGTTTTTGTAAATTTTTTTATTCTACAAATTTACCATTATATATATATATATATATATATATATATATATATATATATATATATATATATATATATATATATATATTGTAAAGCCCAGATTCTCAGGTATTGTTTTAAATAAGATTTCTTGGGTTAGGCCCTACTCGACGAGTTGGTTGCCCTTCTCGTCGAGTAGCAGCGGGGTGGGACCGCGAGTTAAGTGACCTACTCGACGAGTCCATATTGGGACTCGACGAGTAGGAGCTGGATGATAAAACCCTAAATCTTGGGGTTTTGCACCGTATTTAAAGGAACCTTAGCCTCCCTTGGGCCTCTTTACAGTTCTAGAGAGTCCTTGAGAACCCTAATACATGTGTGTGTGCCAATTGTGTGTTTGAAGCTTGAAAAGAGGATCTTTGGAGGGAGAAGGCTTGGAGGACAAGGAGATTGGAGCAAGTAGAGTGTGGGAATCAACAATTATCTCAGTTATCATCTTCTAGAGGTACCCAAATCGCCATTTTCCTTGTGGATCTATTCTATTGGTTGAGTTTTAGGGTTTTTGTGGAATATTAAGTTGGTAAGATGAGCATGGGCTAGATCTGAGGTTGTAACTTCAGATCTGAACCCTCTTTGGATTCTAGAAGCATAAAGTTACAGTTTTGGTCATGATTGAGGTCCCTCTTGAGCATGAAGCTCCATTAAGAACTTAAAATAGGCATTTAGAGCCTTTATAGCCATGCATGCACGTAAAGTTTGCAACTTTACGTGATAAGCATGCCCTAGAAGCTTGGATCTGTGATTTGGAGCCGCTGCATGGCTCAAAACAAATCTGTATGGAAAAAGGACTGAATGGACTCGGCGAGTCGCAAGGTTGACTTGGGGAGTCACATGAAGATGGCTGTGAACTCGACGAGTTGGATGAACAACTCGGCGAGTCCAATGAAGATTGCCATAGACTCGACGAGTTGAAGAACAACTCGACGAGTCGGATGTGTTTTCTCCAGGATATGTATACGTGTGTATCCGTTGAGTTGCAAGGAGGAAACTCGACGGGTGACCTTAAAGTTTGATCGAGAATCGAAGGAACTCGACGAGTCACCCCGATGATTCGGCGAGTTGGAATGTGCTTCAAGGAACTCGGCGAGTAGCCAAGGGTACTCGGCGAGTTAAGGTTAACATGGACTGTTGACCTTGACGGAGGATTTTAACTTTGACCAGGGGTTGACTAGTGGGTTATGGACTACCTTAAAAGGTTAAGGACTTATGAGTATGTTGTACTATGATAATAGGTGGTGGAGCCTGTGTCAAGTGATCCGAGATTTGGAGTTTACCTTTTGAGTCGACATCTGTGAGGTGAGTTATCCTCACTATATCGATAGGGTCTAAGGCACCAAGGTCGGCCCTTTAGTTGTTATCTTTATGGTATGCTACATGTGGATATGATCTGTTAGATCAGAATCAGGATAGACTATATGTTATGTTCTTATGATCCGTAGGGATTGCTATGTTAGTGACTTGCTAGGTCAGTGCTCTAGTTATGAGAGATTGATGTGAGTGGTAATCAGTGAGATAAATATGTTTGATGTTTTGTATATGCCAGTAAATGCTTGTATGCGAACATGGTTATTTGCTTGTTGATTTGAGTTGAGGCGGTCCTGCTTTGTGCTGAAGGATAACATACCCTATGATCGGTCCGGGGAGACTGTAGGCCCACGTGGCGGTCCAATCATGTCGAAGGCTTGGTGTAGATTTAGTAAGCTGTAGGCCTTGGAGGGCGGTCCAGTCAGACCAATGGCCCAGTATGCATGTTGTTGATTTATGGTTACAGATTTGGTATTTCAGCGTGGTATTGGTATTTTGGGGGTAATTCACTAAGCCCTCGGGCTTACAGTTTGCAGTTTATTGTTTCAGATACTTCAGGAGGAAATCATGGCAAGGTAAAGGCATGACTGTACCGCTCCTCATCCTTATGATCTTGTTTTGGGACACTCTGATGGATATTGATAAAAATGTTTTGTAACCTGTTACTATCTGGTTTTATTTATGCTTGAAAAGTTCAAATTTGGCGTAAAAATTTATGGGTGTTATATATATATATATATATATATATATATATATATATATATATATATATATATATATATAGTGGTAAATTTGTAGAGTAAAAAAATTAAAAAAAATACACACATAATCAAAATGTCTTCCAACACCCCAAACTCCTCCAACCCAAATGCTTCCAACCCATTTGCACTTTTCGGTTACGATCCGACATCACCTCCACCTTACCGGCCACAAATGGTTCCATCTCAAAACCAAGCATTTGTAGGGGGTGTTTCTAACTATATTATTCACAATTCCAATGGCGTGTTCGGCACAGAGCATTTGGGAGTGTTTGAGAGCTTCTAGTGTTTGAAAAAATGCTTCGTGTTGAACAAAAAGCCTCGTTCGGCACTAAAAGCTTCTAGCGTTTAGTTCAAACAAAACGCTCCAAATTCAAATGCTACTTCATGTAGCGTTTAACAAAACGCTACAAGCTACCCACTACAAGCTATCCGCTACCAGCTAGTTTTGCCGAACACGCCTCAAATGCCACAAACAATTCCAATTCCAATCCCAACCACCCCAAACAACATCCCAACCTCAATTGCAAACCCAATTCCAATTTCAATCTTAACCGCCTTTCACACCTGCAACCGAAACTCTTTCTGATTCCAGGCCCGAAGAACAACCTCAAAAAAAGGGAAGGCCGATCCGAGAAGGTGGAGTAAAAAAGAAGAGACGTAATTAGCAAAGACATGGGTCGATATATCAGAAGATAGCAACATAGGAAACGACCAATCGCGTGATCAATTTTGGTTACGTGTTACAGAGCGGTTTTGTAAGGGTATGGGTCGAGAACCAGATTACCGGACGTCAGACCAATATAACTTAAAATGGAATCTTGTTAACAAACTCATGACACAGTGGAACAAAATTTACACAAACTTCGAAAAGTAATGGGCTAACGGGAAAAGTGAAGCGAGTTTATTGAAAAAACACACGCGATATTCCAAGATAACATGTTGAAACCTTTTAAGTTCATTCATGTGTGGGAAGTTGTCAAAAGAATCATTAGGTGGAAGGAGCTTGCAACACATGAAGAAATTGCTAATCCGCCAAAAGAAGTCGAACATCTTCATATTCGAGCTTACAACAAATATCATTGGATGGTCACATTGGCGTTGATCTTAATGATGATAATGACGACATCGAAGAAATACGCCCGCCTCCTCGTCTTATGGGAATGGATAAAGCAAAATCTCGAGGAAAAGGAAAAGGAAAACCGACATCGTCCGGTTCCGGTGATGATTTTTTTTCGGTGAGGACACCTTTAAAATTAAAAAAAAAATACAAATCATAAAATCGAATATAGTAATATATTGGAGACATTTTTTTTTATCATTAAAACTGAATCATGAGTTATAAAAAGTGAATCATGGATCATAAAAATGATCAATGCTTCAATTTTAATGATCCAATTTTTTTTTTCTAATTTTTTTTTCTCTCCGATATAATACTATGCTCGATTTTATGATTTGTATTTTTTTTTAAAAAAATTGTTTTTCAATTTTTTTAAGGTGTACTCATGAGTTATCACCGAAAGAAGTGTCCTCATCCGATCCTCTATATATATATATATATATATATATATATATATATATATATATATATATATATATATATATATATATATATATATATATATATATATATATATATATATATATATGCCTTCCAACCACTCCTAAATTCCTCTATAAATACCACAATTATTCTTTCATATTACTAACATAATTCGTCTTTCATTTTATTCACAATCACATACTTGTTTTGCTTAACCATTCAAAACCAATGACTTATAAAATGATGAATTGGTCAGAAAATAAAGAAGAGACGGTTTCAGAAGACCCATATGCCATGATGCCTGGTGATTTTTGGGTAAATGTTTGAAACATGGGTTGTCGAAGTCGTAGTCTTGATCAAATGTGTTCGAAGCTACGCGATATAAGAGTTAAATGCCTTGAATTCGATGAAGTTTATAACTTTGTTATAAACAACGTACATAAAGACGAGTCGTTTGTTGTGGCCAAACATCAATATGAAGACACAAAACACATACCGTTTAAACACGTCAAAGTTTTGTTAAAAATGAGAAGTGCCAAAAATCCAGTCATTAAAAATATAAGGTTTAAAAAACTTGTTTAAGTTGTTTGTGGTTGTATTTTTATGTTTTTATCTATTTTATTTTAAGTTGTATGTTTTAAATTAATGTAATGTTTGTTTAACTGAATAAAATACTAGTTTAAAAAATATATATTTTTATTGTATTTTTTTTTAATGTAATGTAATATTTTAATTTAAATAAAAACTAGTATTTAATAGAAAATATTTGTTTTTAATGTATTTTGAATTAAATTTAATTAAAAAAAATAAAATGAAATGATGTGTTTAATGGTTGATACTAGGTATCCCATAGTTACACGTACCGAATGTGGTGATATATGTCATTTATCACTAGCTATAATAATTAGCAGTGGATATAAGAATGATCTAACTTGAATTGAGAATTGAAGGTGCTGTTGTAGGCTCTTTCACAACATTAATGTCCCATACCCTATTAATAAAAGTGTTGCTTTATTGTTTTTGAAAGGCATCTCTCAACTGAAGTCCTGTTTGAAACGAAGCCACGAAGGTATGTATATGAGTACTGATTGCACATGAGTTAACCGTTCAAAAAGAAAAAAAAAAAAGAAAAGAAAAAAGCTTTTAAAAAAGAACTGATTGTATGCTTAATTTCATGTTAAAAAGAATTATTTATAATTTGATCTAAATTTTTTGTTTTATAAAAAAAAACCTTATAATACAAAAGTTATTTTAAATCATTTTCAAAAACTTTTAATATCAACTACTTCAAACAACTTTTGAGATAAGATTTTAATTTTCGGTTTTTATGTTTCAAATTTAAACTTTTATTTTATATGATAACCTTTTTGTCAAGAAATTCTCATAACTAATTGATTTGTGATTCATGTTTGTCCAATGTAAAAATCATTTTGTTCTTTCAGAATTTTGTGGAAGATGCATATTAATTTGTTAGCAACCTTGGTTGAAAAAGAAAAGATTCAACCCAAATGGCTACTTAGTTTCTGAGAATACGATGATTCATTACCCTTTGAGGGAATTTGCCCTTCTATATAAAACGTTTGAAGCTTTAAATTTAGATCTAACTAAATTGAGTAAATTCCTTAAATCGTCCCTGTGGTTTGATCAAAATTACACGTTTGGTCCCTAACTTTTTTTTTGCATTTGAATCGTCCCTGTAGTTTGATTTTGTTGTGCTTTTCGTCCCTATGGTTTGGTAAAAATTGCAATGTTTGGTCCCTAACTTTATGTATGTAAGGGACGAAAAATACAACAAAATCAAACCACAGAGACGAAAAACGCAACAAAATCAAACCATAGGGATGATCCGAGTGCAAAAAAAAAAAAAAAAAAAAAAAAATTAGAAACAAAACGTGCAATTTTGATCAAACCACAAGGACGATTTCAGTAATTTACTCAACTAGATTACATTCATACACATTAAGTGATTCAGATTATATTTGATTTTCAACAACTTAAATTGATAATAAAAAAAAAAGCTTAAAACTAAAAAGTAATCGAGTTAAAAAAATTGCAAAAATGTATTCCAATTTTCTTAAATATCAACTGAACAAAGAAGGGGTAACGACGATATGTCTTAACGGGTGGTCGACATCGTCTCCTCCGCCGTGTTTCACAAACTCCGACGGAGTCAGAAAGCTACCATGGCAAACACATACTATTCTAACTTCTTCTCCTTTTCCATATCTATACAAAAACCCTTGTGTCTTTTTGCCATCGGGACCTTCCACTTTGGTGGAAACACACGGCATCGTTAAAACGTCCGGCAAAGCTCCGCCGCCGGATTTGATCTTCGAGCTCCGGTCAACTTTGTTTGACTCCGACCGATCATGACTTTCACTTTTTGTATTGATTCCTATACAAGAAGAATAGTAAAAGACAAATATCAGATAACATGAACACGTAACAAGTTTCTTGAAAATCTTTGTACTTTTAAAGATTATGTTGATAATCAAATAATAGATCCGTTTTATATTTGACATGATTTTCAAAATAAATATTTAATTTTACATACAATTTGTGTAAAAATATTAATGCAAATGATTCACGAATCAAGGAGTAAATAGAGAAAAAGATCAAGAATTTATTAGATAATTACCTTGAAAAGGTTGACTTTCCAAATCGGAAACCCCAGAAGACCCACCACTTCCCTGAGACCCAATCGATCCTTGTGATGAAAAATGCAGCGCCGGGTGCGGTGGTGGTGGTGACGGTGACGGTGACGATGACGGTGGACCGTTTTCGTTAACCAAATTCCTCCGATTTGTCTCCCAATCCTCCACCGTTCTCGTTTTCACCACCCTCACATTCTTTAGCTTTTCAACTCGTTTCCGCTTCGCCTCCGACCGCCGCAACGACTGCAACTCCTTCCTCCTCCTCCACTCCGCCTCCATCTCCGGCGGCAGAGAGCACGTCCTCGTCAACGGAGAATACAACGATAATTCAACATCAACCGAGAAATTCACGAAATCGTTTACCGAAGAAGCACGGATCAACTTTCTGTTGAACTTAGCGTCATTAACCACCATTCTTTGTGGTTCCACCCCAAATCTACCGTTCAAAGACAACCCTAAACTCAGCTCTACGTTTTCCGGCGACCCATGAGCTTCCTCTTTTGGTTTCACCGGAAAACGATTCCCTCCTCCGCCGCACGTAAATCTCTGCAATAAATCCCTTGAAAAGCTTGAATCTTGAGAGTCCGCCATAGTTTTTAATTAAACATCAATAGATTATTCCAGTAAACGAAAAAAAAACCCTAATTGAAAATCAAATCTTCGCCGGGAAATAATGAATAAATATCCCCGCCGGCGAAGCAATGAGAGAGAAAGAGACGGTGGGACGAAAAGAGAAAAAGGGGGAGAGTTTTAAAGGATGTGGATTTCTAAAATGACGAAACTACCCTGGAATAATCAATTTAAAATGACGAAAACGCCCTTGAAATATGAAACACATGTGTGGTTTGACACGTGGAGGCGACTGAATCACCCACGTAAATTTAAAAACAAAAACAAGTTCCGAAACTAGCGTTTCAACTTAACCAATCAGAAATTGCCACGAACATGTAACTTGAATCTAATGAGTCATTGCCACGTGGATAGTAAATCCCTGAGCTTTTCTTTCTCTCTCTAAATTTTCTCTCACTAGATTTGCTGTCAGGGAGAGACGTGGAGTAACATATACATGAAACGTGTCAAGCATTTAGTTCCGGTGAATTTGTCCTTTCCTAGGACATAGGGATTAGAAAACGACAGGTCGCACCGTCTTGACACGTGTCAGGAGATGATTCATGGAGCTTTTAGATTCTGGTAATCGGTTTCTGAGAAAACAGTGGGCTGATTTTATTTTTTTAATGTTAAAACGAAGCAACGAAATTCCTTTAAGTAAAAAAATAACGATTTTTTTTTTTGATTAAACTAGGTGTTACGTTACGTATGTGTAGTAGTTAGGTTCACCATGGTTGTTAAGTTGTAGCTTTTCAAAGTCACAACCGTCGGTAGAAAATGAAGTAATGCGTTTGGATATGAGACAACAAGGTAGTATTTGTTCACAACATTTTGTTGACCTTTATTTCTCACTTTAAAGATTTGTGAGGCCACATACACAACGTTGAGATTTGGATATCAGAAAAGTCTAGGGCCTTCATAAAACATTTATTATGGGTGTGTCATGGGTCCTGATTATTATGTTTGACGATATGAGAGAATTTCATGAATTCAGTGGGTATAACACAAGTTACATGTATGACACCTGCACTGCACCACTAGACTGAACAAATTACATTCATCAAATTTCATGAACTTAATTCAAAGTCGTATTGAACTTTTTGTTGGAAAATTTTAGTATAAACTAGGTGAGTGACCCCGCGTTGCGGGGTCTGTGAGGTCAGATGTGAGATTTTTTTTTTCGGTTGATTAACTCGTAATGGGATTAATAGTAAACTGCAAAAACACTCATGTGGTTCGATTTTGACATATTGTAACGACCATGTTGTCCTTGGAGCTGTTTAATTTCCACATTGTTTTCAACTACCCCGGGAAGGTTAACAAAAATAATTCCCATTGGCATAAGTTTTCTAGTAAAAGATGGACTCATTACCGGTTTATCACTGCCTAATTTCTGGCTAGAAACCAATTTAAGACCTTTTTGCATGATAATGGCAATAAGTAACACCTGCATAAACCTTGTTTAGAAGTACATATGTCAGTGACATTCTCAAACCTGTAAACCAAACAATAACAACAGAAGTTGGATTAAAATCTATAGAGTATAGAAAGTCCATAAATACTAATAACACCAATGATTCTTGATTAAAGAAATTACACATAGACACCCTTTGACAGCAGGATGTTTGCAAAAGCCCTATGGAAATTATTCTTGACTATAGATGGGATAAATCAATGGTCTATTCCAATGGAATAGACCATTCCATTCCAACTTCGAATTTATCATTACCAAACACTACATCAGTTCCTTCAACGTATCTTTAACTTTTTCCAATGCTCCAATTTCATCAAATGTTACTCCAATGTCACTGGGAAGAATCACATCCGCTAAAAGCCTTTTCTTAAACTCATTTTCCATTACAACATCCTATCATTATTATTAATATCATACAAATCAAAACTGTCGGCAAATTTCATATAAACTCCAAATCTCTTAAACAGTAAGGTAAGAATAACGTCACCTTGAGAGATTTCTTCAAGTTGTTGGATTCATTCTGAACTCCTTGCAGATTTCCAATACGGTATTGTATGCTGCCAAATTGACAATTACATACTTTACTACGATTCCCTCTTATATAAGGCTAAATTACAATATCATTAAATATATTGCAACCTACTATACTATTTTTATTAATACCAGTACGTTACATTGAACCAGGGCCGGCTCAACGAGTTTGGGGGCTCTAAGCGAACCAAAAATTTGGGGCCCTTTCACATTCACTATACTTAATGTTATAAACCCTCCTCCTTTATCCGGGCTTGGGACCGGCAACAATAAACTAAAAAGTTTACAAATGGCGGAGTTAAATTTTTTTTTTTTATGTATATGTTTTTTGTGAATATATTTTATGACGTAAAGTTAATTTTTCTACCTTTTTTAGATGCAAATTCTTTAATGAAATTTTCATAATCAATTTCTTTTACTAACTGTTTTTCAATTGACAAAATTGCTAATCCATTTAATCTTTCTTGTGACATTGTAGATCTTAAATAATTTTTTAATAGTTTTAATTTAGAAAAACTTCTTTCTGGAGAGGCAACGGTTACAGGAATAGTTAACATAATCCTATAGGCAACATATGCATTTGGAAAAGAACTAAACTTTTTAATGTAATTAAGTATATTAATAATTGTATCACGTTCTAAATGTACAATATGTCTTAAAAGTTTTAGTTCATGAAATAAATCTAAACCATCGATATCTAAGCTATCATCATGCTTTAAAGTTTTTTCAAGATTTAAACAATGTTTTTTTAAAGTATTTTCATCAAATGATTTTAATTTTTCTATACTAAATAGAAAACCAAAAATATTTTTGAACTCGTTAAATTGCTCAAATCTACTTTTAAGTGAAGTAATAGCTTTATCTACTATATATAAAAAGTAATCAGTTTTAAATAACTGAATAGGAGTTTTAATAGTTTCATTACCAACATTTTCATCATATCGTCTATTTCACTGAATGATATGTTTTTCACGAAATTCAGGTTTTACATTCATTTCTAAAGCTAATTCTTTTGCATAATCTAAAGCCTTTTCAAATCCGTTTTCTCTATATTCTTCAAAGAAACACAAAAGTCCATTTAGTTGATCTATAGCATCATCGATACACATATCATTTGATTGCAAATTTTTACTAACAGTGTTAATAGCAAATAAAACATCATACCAAATAATCATTCCTAATAAAAATTCATAGTTTTCAAGTTCATATGTAGCTAAACATTTAGCCTCACTTTTAATTTTTGGATCTCCACAATTTTTGGATAATTGTAAAAGGGTTTTTCTTAATTGTGGTGCTTGAAATCTAATTGCTTTTACACTTTCTACCCTACTTTCCCAACGAGTTTGCGATAATGATTTAAGTGTTAGGTTTGATATATTATCTTGTAATATTTTCCACCTTTGAGTTGATGAAGCAAATATCGAATATATACGTTGTATAACTCCAAAAAATTCACTAGCTTTATCACACGAATTAGCCATATCACAAATTACTAAATTTAAACTATGACAACCACAAGGAGTGTAGAATGCTCTAGGGTTAATATCTAACAATCGTTTCTGTACACCTTGATGTTTTCCTTTCATATTTGAACCATTGTCATAACCTTGACCCCTAACATCATTTATATCTAGTCCTATATTTTTAATTTCATCAACTATAGCATCATATAAGCCTTTACCGGTTGTATTATCTACAACTAAAAATCCTAGAAAGTACTCCTTAACTTCTATTGGAGTTGTTGAAAGATCTAAACATCGTAAGATAATTGACATTTGTTCTTTATGACTTGTATCAGGAGTACAATCAAGTATTATTGAAAAGTATTAGCCTCTTTTACTTTTTTAATAATTTTAGTTTTAACTTCTTCTCCTAATAAACTAATAAGTTCATTTTGCATATTATGTCCAAGATAATGATTATGAATTTCTTTATCATTAATTCTCCTAATATGTTCTTGCATAATAAGATCAAATTCAGCAATCATTTCAATTATAGTTAAAAAATTACCATTATTTTCTTCATAAATTTTTTCATTTGTTCCACGAAATGCTAAATTATTTTTTCCTAAAGTTTTTACTACAGCAATGATTCTTATTAACACATTTTTCCAATGTTCTTTTTCTTTATTTATTTGTTCTTGGATTTTCTTGTCAATTGTTTTATTATTTGCTAATCTAGTTTGTAAGTCAATCCATGACCTCATATTAAGAATGTGTCCGTTACTTGCTTCATGTCTTTTTAGTATACTAGAAATATTATTCCAATCATTGTTACCTTTATGTGCTAATGAACATGTAGATGTATTCACATTAAATAATTTACAACAAAAACAAAAAACTTTATCTACGTCTATGGAATAAACCAACCATGTTCGTTCGTATTTTTCTCCATTTGGTATTTTTTGCATATAAAGAGATGTACTAAAGCTTCTTAAATGTTGATCTTTTGGAAATTTAAAATCGTAAATTTTAATAGGACCTTTTCCTACAATTAAATCTCTTAAATTAGTACTTATATTATTCCATCTACTTGGATCATATATGTTTAAAGGCGTCTTATTATTTTCACTATTAGTTTGTTCGTTATCAATTTCAATATTGGTTTGTTCGTTATCATTTTCACTATTAGTTTGTTCGTTATCATGTTCGATATTAGTTTGTTCGTTATCAATTTCAATATTGGTTTGTTCGTTATCATTTTAACTATTAGTTTGTTCGTTATTAGTTTGTTCGTTATCAATTTCAATATTGGTTTGTTCAATATTATTATCAACATTAGCTTGTTCTGGTTCATTATCAACATTAGTTTGCTCTTGTTCATTATCAACATTTTTGTTTGTAGTTAAATATTTTAAAAACAACCCTTTTTGTTTATCTATAAAAGCTTCTTCTTGCATTTTACGTTTCCTTTTTGAAGCACCTGATTCGTATTTTCTCTTTGACATGTTTATTAAGTATTTGATTAGTAATAACTACAAATATAGAAGATGTGGATTAGGATTATACCGCCCTTAAGATAATGGAAAGCTCAAACACAATAGAATCTGCCAATCTAGAATCAATATACAATGGAATCTGCCAATCTGAAATAAAAAATCAAAAAATTGAAAAGATTAATAAATTTGATCATTCATGCCATTTGGAAAAAACCAAATACAATTAGAATACAAATTACATAACTTAATAAGAAAATACTGTTTTTAATTAGAAGACATTATACAACTAGATGTCAAACAAGAATCTCATTAAAAACAAAACTAAATTATGATGCCAAACCACATAATTCAAATCAAGTATCTATGTTTGATCTAAAAAGCTTGTTCTATCATTCTATAATATGGGTATATTCCATCAATCCGGTGTATACTTGACGTTATAACATTGATTGTATAGTTAAAAATGCATATTCTAATTATTTTAACATATTGAAAGTTATATAATAAAGAAACAATTCAGTGTATACTTGACTTATACTCAATCGGGTACAACTGGATTAAGATAAATAATTATATTACCACATTACCCCAAATCCCTTATATAATCTGATAATCAACATTCAACAATAGGAAAATCAAAACTCAAAAGCCAAAAGGGAAAAAGCAAGCACATTACCGTTTCAATTCAATGCCAACAGAATAGTTGATTTTGATTTTAGAGTTTTGAGAGATGGAGAATCCGAACAACAGTTCAACCGGCAAGACTCAATGACGATTCAAATCATTCAATGATTCAATCGACAGCCAACAGGTTGTGTGGAACTGTGGAAGAATCGACCGACGATTGGAGAAGAATTCTAAATCGAGTCCGAGAATGGAGAAAAGAAGGGAAGTTGAATCGTTTCTCTTGTCGCAGCGTGATTGTAGTTGATCGTAATTCGCAGGCGTGATTTTTTTTTTGAGGAATGGTCGAATGTGTATAGGGTACTTGGGTATATCTTGATTTGGATGGACTGAATAGATGAGAGAAACAGAATCGGACTTGAACATGGGGCCCTAAGCCCTACCTTTGAAACCTTAAGCTTAAGGTCGGCCCTGCACTGAACATACTTTCTTTATCTTTTATACTACCTAGTGTCGATCCATGTATTTACATTTCTTTACCCACGATACCAACATACTTATACTTATTTTACCAATAACAACCACAAACTTATTTATTGTTTAGTCATATCATTTCAAAAACAACATTTACAACTTCTAAAGAGCAATAGTAATACATGTTGCTATTCCCACACCAGAATTTGCTCAAAACAGAAGACTAAGATTAAGTGACTTTTAATAGGATACCTCTCATTTGAGAGAGCAAATCTTGCCTCTTCGTCACCTTGAGCGTCTTGCATTAGATGATGGCTTAGAGCCCATCCAACAACCTTCTCAGCACCTTCGATAATAATAATAATAATAATAATAATAATAATAATAATAATAATAACTAGAAAGGTTATCCCCGCTACGCGGGGGCCAAAAGTTTTCAATATTGTTTCTGAATCGATAAATATGACAGACGTAGAAAGTGCAAGAATAAAAAGCCCGGACTTTGCTCCAGACTGTTTTTTTTTTCATGTTTTTATGAAAAAATATAAAAGTTTTGACTGCAAGGATCAGAAGTGTCAAAACGGATAAAGAATTAAAGATGTAGGAATTAGCAAATTTTTAGAAAATGGATCAAAGTTGTCAAACTGTTAAAGTTTTGTGGCCAAACTTTAAATATTAAAAGGTTCTTAAAAAGTGTAAAAATATTGATTGCAAGGACCAAAAGTGTCAAAATAAGTAAAAAAAATAAGGAGCAAAGTGCAGGGACCAATTTTGCCAAAAAAATAGTAAGTTTACTATTCCTTTTGTTGAGAACTTTAATATATATATATATATATATATATATATATATATATATATATATATATAATAATAATAATAATAATAATAATAATAATAATAATAATAATAATAATAATGCCAAAATATTTAAATAAGAATTCAAAGATTCTCAAAACAAATCTTACATTGAAGGAAATGACATACCTTTGTTTGTAAACTGCAACACATAATGCAATGAATTAAAATCGTCAATTTTTATGACTTTATCGTTGTTAGTTTTTTATTATTTTTTATATACGATAAAACACCTTCAACATTCGAGTTTTTCCTCTTTTGACTCTTCGGTCGATTCAGATACAGGTGACAAAGAAAGAAGATTCCCGGATGAAATCATAGCTTTAGAAATATACACAGTCATAAAAGAGGTAGAATCTTTATCTCTGAACCCCAATTGTCAGAAAGCACATGTAATATTATTCATGGACGTTACCCTTTGTAGTTCTCCTTGACCATATTGCGTCATCGATTAAAAACCTTCTTCCACCCAACACCAAGCGTTTGCCTAGTGCTAAAGCAATAAGATATATAAAAATGGATTAGAGGGAAACCATTGCGCTAGTGGACTAATTTATATGCAAAGGTTTTGGCTTTATTCTTAACTAATTTGTTGTTGCTGGTTAAAGAGTTTACCAAAGCTGATGAAGTCCACAAATTGGCTGTTTCCCATGCTCGAGATATGTTTAACAATGTCAATGCCAGTTCTTGTCCAAACTGATGAAATAAATCATTATCATATGCAACTCCTTTGGCTTTCACCACAAAACCTTGGAGCAGTTTTGACTTTAAAGGTCAAATCATTGTATCTCAGAGTATTCAAAATTTTCATACTTATCTATTGACCACATGATAAATCTCAATCAAATTAGCATAATTCTTGGACGAAACACAAGGTAAGAAACTCCTAACCTGCTCAATCACTGGTCCATTTGAGAGATCGAAAGCAGCATCATTGAGCTACATAATTTCCACTACAACTCATAACAATAATTATTAAACTGTAAAGACTTCCCAGATCGTGAAAAGTAATCAGGTTGAAGACTGAAACTATCCTACAAAACATAACATAATTACATCAAATACTTATAAGAAACACGAAAATAAACCGATCAACAAAACCCACATAAGAATTAGGGTTTAGATCAATGTTATTGTCTGAAAGGGTTATATGAGTGTTTGAAGATTACAACGACTTCTTGAAGGAGGGATTGTGGGTCAGGTGGTGTAACGACCCAATTTTTCATGACCAAAAATTTCGTTTTAAAACATTACTTTTAGAAAATATAAAAGGCTAAAACATTGTCTGATCAAAATATCACACCAGTGAACCATGTCTAAAAGCCAATTCATACATTCAATTAAAATATCAGAGTACAAATCCCAGTGAAGCTCGTAAATGCGGAAACCGGAGAGTGTGTGCGTGACGTGCCGCTACCGCGCCGGCTCCTTTCCCCTAGCTGAGGAGGTACCTGAAACCAAAACTGAAAACTGTAAGCACAAAGCTTAGTGAGTTCCCCCATAATACCTCATACCATGCAACATATAACAACCATTATTTAGCTAGGAGTTACGGGCCTTGCCCACACTCGGGAAGATACGGGCCCTGCCCACACTTCGCTAGCCGGGAGATACGGGCCTCGCCCACACTTGTGAAGATACGGGCCCTGCCCACACTTCGCTATCTGGGAGATACGGGCCTAGCCCACACTCCGACCTCGGAGAGATACGGGCCCTGCCCACACTCAACCACTAACCCATAACATACAAGTATCACGCAGACAACAAGTATAAGCAATTCTATCATATTAACACATATATCGTACTTAACTACAACAGAGATACGGGCTCGGCCCACACTCTAGTACTAGCATCTCGTCTACACGGGTCGGCCTTGGTGCCTTAGACCCGTTCCTACTGGGAAGGAAACTCACCTCGAAATAGCTGCTGGTCTGTATGGGAACTGATCACCTACTACTGCTGCTGCTGCTCCGGAAACCCTCCGGCTGCAATTCCCACAATATACTCAATCAAACACTGCTCACTGACCTTTGGGTAAAATGACCATTTTACCCCTGACCTTGCCCTAAGTCAAAGTCAGAGTCAACTTTTAGTTGACCTCGACTCGCCGAGATGGCTTTCCAACTCGCCGAGTCCCTACGCAAACGACTGCCCTAAATCCCGATCCTACCCGTCGAGTTAGGCGACGACTCGACGGGTTCGCCTTCATGACCAATATTCAAGTCCTTCATCCTACTCGCCGAGTTGTATGAACAACTCGTCGAGTTCATCTTCATCCGAAGAACACTCATGCTAAGACTCGCCGAGTTGTATGAACAACTCGTCGAGTCTGTTCTTGATCTAAGGAGATTGCCTTGAACTCGCCGAGTTAGGGCATTGACTCGCCGAGTACCTCCATAGATGGGTTAAGCTTCCGACTCACTGAGTCACACCCTGTGACTCACTGCTCACTCGACACTACGAAAAGGGGACAAACTCGAAGACTCGAGAGCAGACTCGCCGAGTCACATGAACGACTCGCCGAGTCGTTGCCATGCACTCCTAAAATATACCGATTTGCTCGATTCCAGTCCATGCCATTCATAGATCTGGACTTCTAGGGCACGAATGACACGTAAAGTTTCCAACTTTACGTGTGGATATTCACCAATATGGATTTTAGGGCTCAAAATGTCTCAAAAGGGTAGATCTAGGGCTAACAAGCAACATGGAGCCAAAAAGCTAACAGATCTGAGCTCCTGGAGCTCGATCTTGCCTAGATCCAAAGGCCAAACGCCTTATTACAACATACAATGCACATACAAGCTTGGGGATTAGATCAAGAAGGACCCAAATGAAGTTTTAAGCATAGAATCAAGGGGAAAACGGGTTATACCTCAAAGGAACTGCTGGAAGAACACAAATAATGCTTGGATGGCTTCCCTTCTTCTGGATCTACTTCCTTCCTCTTTCAAAGCCTTCAAAAACACACCCGCTAACCTCAAACTCTCAAAAAATAGCTTAGAACGAGAGATACAGGGCTTTAAGGGTCAATGGGGGCCGACTTGGGGCTGATAAGTCCTTTAAATAGGGTGCAAACCCCTGAAACTTAGGGTTTCATCCAACAGCTGTGACTCGCCGAGTCCAGGATATGGACTCGCCGAATCACCAACTTAAACGTGTCCCGGGTCCCGCATCCACTCGGCGAGTCGGACCTATGACTCGCCGAGTCCAAGGCTAAAAGAAAGGAAATACTCAAATAACATTTACGTACCAGGAACCGGGTGCTACAGGTGGGTCGACGGATTTCGGAGAGCCGGATGATCATGTCAGAGCGTTCCTTACAGCTGATAAGAAGGGTCTAAAAGTGAGAAACTACTTGCTTGGACTGAAATTAGATGGAATTCAATGAAGCCATTTCGGGGATTTAGTGGAGAAAATTAGTATCAGGAAAGAAGATTTCAAGGCCTGTGAAGCGGTGATTGTAGAGCGAACTCCGAAATCCCATTCGAAATTGTTCCTGTTGCTTTGGATCTTATCTGTAAACCCTACGCATGAAGTCCATAAATACGTTGACAACATTCAGGGCTCGAGGAAAATAGGGAGGAAACACTTGAAAGAAAAGGGAGAATTTTGAGAAGACGACATACCTGGAGTGTCGACTATGATCCGGAGGAAAACCATTGCAGATTAGAACAAACATATCCGAGAACAAAGAAACATTTGAAAGAAAAGGGAGAATTTTGAGAAGACGACATACCTCGTGTGTCGACTATGATTCGCAATCGGAGAAAACCAGTGCAGATTAGAACAAACATAACCTAGAACGAAGAGACAGTCGGTGAGTCGTCGTTGCTATGGTCGTTCGACTTCGACGGTTCAATGTCTTTATGGGAGATTAGACAATCAATGCGCGTTAGAGAAAGCCGTCGACGACGTCGAAGCAGGTGTGGAGCAGCGGTTCAATGTCTTTATGGGAGATTAGAGTAAACTAACCTTATAAACAATTAGTAGGCGTTAGAGAAAGCCGTTGACGAAGTCGAAGCAGGTGTGGAGGAGATCGTTTATGGTAGCGTTTGATGTTTTTGTGGGTGCGTCTCTGATTAGAAGCGATGTTCAAAATTAATCGGAGGAAGGTGGTGGGTAAATGATACTGGAACTCAGATGCGGTGAAGTAAGTGTTGTATGACACGTAACACCGACAAAACACATAGAGCGGATGAAACAAAAACACATGTTCATAAAGAAATGATAAAATGGCATTAATTGCCCAAAACAAAAAGGCTCAACAACTAATCCAGAAGATAACAAACTCCAATAAAGAAAGGACCGATTTTGCCAACTCCTTAGCATATTTACTGTAGCTAAGGATGGAGAAATTTAATATATATATATATATATATATATATATATATAATATTTATATTTTACTAATGGACATATTATATATATATATATATATATATATATGTGTGTGTGTGTGTGTGTGTGTGTGTAATTCTATGTGGGTTTGTTTTTTCCTCTGTGAGAATTTCGAAACGATATATTATATGTCCAAAACGAAGTATATATGAATAATATATTGATTCTTTGGGGGTAAATCTCCTTGGGGGGGGGGGGTTAGCGGTTTCACTAATAAGGACACCCCCATCCTAAATCCCAAAAAAACATTGGTGTGTGCCCTTTTTAGCAAAATCGTCAAAGATATGGAAGTCAACTTCAACATGACTGTTAGACAGAAAAGAATTTTTTAGTGTCTTCGGGCACCTCGTGCTCAAGATTTTCTGCTAACTATCCCTATTGAGGCCCTCGGCCAACATATGTCTCCTGTAGAGTATCGAACTATCCTCTATTATCGCCTCATGATTCCTCTATTCCCAACTGACTAGGTATGCCCAGTTTGCCGTAAGGCATGCATGGACACTTTTAGGAAACATGCGGTTCATTGTAGAGAGGTCCCTAGTTTCAAGTACCAACATGATGTGGTTAGCGGTGGTTGTCGAGGCCAACAAAATTAATAACCCTAAATCTTTTACACTAAAATAATAGTGTATAGTGGTAAAGGGATCGAATCCACGGAGATTGATTCAATTTTATAACTCTATGAAAAATCTCTTTGTAAAAATACTTGTAAAATGACAAAAAATTAAAAATAGGGGTTTGTTCTTTTGAAATACTTGAAATAAACTAGAATCAAACTAAGATTTAAATAAACAATTTCAACAAAAATAAGAGTTTGATGTAAAATCAATAAGAGAAGGATGGTTGACTTAAGGTTTCCTCACTTTGACTTTTGATGACCATATCATTAGAATCCAATGGTGCAATACTTGATTTAAATCCTTAATTTGGCTATAGTAATCCAAGACGCTTGAGATTACCTAGACTTTTCTTAGTTGTTAAAATGGTTAGAGAAACTCATAACAATTTCCTTAGTCAAAGTCACAATTTCCATTAAGCATGTAAGTAGTGAAAGTCAACTAGAATTAAGAACCAAAAAGTCACCAAATCCAAGAGGAGTCAAATGATTTCACTACCATGTTGGAGGAAATGTTTTTATGATTGTGTGAAGCAAAAACAACACAAAAATCATTTGTTGCTTGCTAATTTGAGGATCCTTTACTTAATCAAGAAATTAGCCAACTAATCACCACAAACACATTTAAACTCATGAATAGAAACATACACGTAGTGATAATATGTTAAATCACAAAACATTTCCATAAAGATTTTAGAACAAGTTCATGGATTCTTCAACATTCAACAAAAGTTCAAAGGATTCAACAAAAGTCAACCAAGATTAGTTTAGCCAAACATTGCTAAACTCAAAGAAACAAAGTTAGAGAAGATTGTACCAAACATTTAACAAGAATCAAGAGGTAAAAAGATAATGTTCTTGAGGTGTTCTTGGCCTTCAAAAATCTTCAAAACTCAAGAGAGAATGTTCAAAAATCGGATGTCCAAGAGTCTACAAAAGATGGGCACCAACCTTCCTCAAATAGTCCTTACAGGAGGTTGCGCGACCCGCGTGCTGTTGCGCGGGTGGTCCCTGGATGTAGTATCTTTGAGGTTTGGGCCTCCATAGCTTAGCCTACATGGCCTAGTTCTAGACTAATCTGCTCCAAGCCCATTTTTCTTCAAGTTTTCTTCAATTTAAACCCAATTTGGCTTCTCCAAATGATCCAAACTCGCCCGGTTAATAATCTACGCATGCTTGAATAAACTCCCGCATCTTACAAATTTAAAGTTTATTTCTCTCAAAGCCTTCAAATAATCATCAAGGTCGCTCCATGCATCATCTCCACCACCCATCAAGCCTAAGATCCTTATTATCCACCAATTCCCATCGCTTTCCATACGTCCCGAACATTCCCGCTCCACTAGTCTCCATAAAATCTGCAATAAAGCTCATGAAACTAGAAAGTACCTGAAATAGTCATAAAATAACAAAAAGAAAAATATGCATGGAAATTAACTAGATTATGGATGAAATATGCTAAAATAAATTATAAAAAGAAGTAAATAAAATGAAACTATCAGTTAGTGATGTTCTCTTTGATGTTTGTTGTGACAACCCGAAATTTCTAACTTATACATTCTTCATTTTTATCAAAGTTAGCATTGTTTTGCTGTTTTATGATGAAGTTTTGGGTCTATAGGAGTGCTTGAGACTTAGTATAATCAAGATATGAGTCGTAGAATGGGTTAGTATGTGTGTAGCATCACAAAATCAGGCCAAACACACCAAACAAGGTGTGTGCGGCCGCACACCCATCCCCAGCCGCACACTCTCCCATATATATATATATATATATATATATATATATATATATATATATATATATATATATATATACACTACACTTGTCATTTTTGAACACTTTTTCACTTCTTCAAAGCTAGAACACATTTTCTCTCAAGTACCATCCAAAGTTTCACGCCAAACTTTAATCAAGTGAGTGATTCATCCTTTGTTTAGTTAATATGTGACCTTAACTAGCCTTTTCCCTTGCCTTGATCCATGAAAACATCCATTTTTAGTCAAGAACACCAAGAACACCAAGAACACACATTATTTTTGGACCTTAATCACCCTTTCAAGCCTCTATAACGTGTATACACTTATCATAACTTGTTATATGCTAAGAACACTTGATGATATGCTAGAAAAACATGATTTTATCATGCTCATAAAGGGTGTGCGGCCGCACACATCACGCTGGCCGCACACCCCCTTTTTAGGTCCAAAAATGGAAATAAACTTCATATAAGGCTAAAGCATGAAGTAAGAAACCTTCGTAGATGAGTCCTAAAGCCTTAAATTATGTTTTGACACATTCCATATGGAGTGTGCGGCCGCACACACCCCCTGGCCGCACACCCTGGCCACACACACACAAATGGTGTGTATTTTGACCATACACTCCCTTGTATAGCCATATACCCCTTATATACAATCATATATGGTTGTAACACTTCAAAATAAGTGTTTAGTAGCCTCTAAGGTAGCTTCAATTCAATAATTAGATGTTATAAGCACTAATTATTTTCATATATGTATCATTATATGTTAAATAGGATCCGCGTGTGTGCTCAAGTCTTCACTTGACACTTAGCATCCTATACAATCCGTTCATCCAAACCACTCACTACAGGTGAGTTCATACCCCTTAATTAACCTTTTAAATGTTTTTTTAAATGCTATTATGGGGGGGGGGGGGAATACAAGTTGAACAATTATAGTTATTATATCAACCACATGTGATTAATAACTACCAAACAAGTGGTCTTCTTACTTTTCAAACTGTGTTATCAAACTATTTTACTTCAAACTATTTTAGAAACTCTTTTACATATCAAATGCTTTTATCAACTCTTTCACATGCCAATTATTGATACTTAAACTCTTTTAAACTTATCTTCTATTAAAATGTATATCTATATAGATATAGTTATATAAGTAGGATTGAAAGGACTTAAGACTGATAGCTCATCTTACTTCCTGTTCCTTGTTTGGTTGTGGACTTAGGGTATCAGGGTTATCTGTCTGAGGGTCGTTTGAATCCTAGTTATATATTATGTATATGTATATAGATATAAAAGTGTTGAGTCATTTAGTTGTAAAAGTCGAAGCATTGTTTGTTCTATTTCGCATGTATTTATTTACTAAGTCTTTTTATGTCGAAGCCTAATGTCTTGACTTAGTATTTTTTGTACACTCATGTTTCCTATAAATAGGGGTTGAGGATAGAAGTAGAAAAGGAGTCTTTCTGCTTATTTTGTAATCAATATTGTATTAGAATTCTCTGTTCAATACAAACTTGCTGATTAATATTTACATTTGGTGTTCAAATCATTCATTACTCATTCATCTAAATCATGATTACTTTCTAAATCTTGATTACCATTCACATCAATTGGTATCAGAGCAGGATTCAAACTGCGTTAATCTGATTTTCATTCTAGAATCATTTTCATTTTGAGTTACGAGTTCATTCAAAATATTTCCGCGCTTTTGGTTATGAAAATCTCTCTTGATCTTCAGATTTGAATCGATTCTGCATCTGAATTGTTTAGTCGAGTAATAGATTAGGAATTTGTGATCAATTCACAAATTCATCAAGGTTTTCAAGTTTTTCATCAAAATCCTCGTGTTCAACAATGGCGAACTTTAACATGAACACTATGACCTCATACTCTCATTTGCTTGGTTCATCTACTAAGATTTCGATGTTGATTCCGGAACATTATGATCAATGGGCCGACATAATGGAAGATTATCTGAATGGGATTGATGAGGAGCTCTGGAACTGTATCAATGGAACACTTCTACCTCCTGTGAATGTTCAAACAATAGGAGCTTTTGGAACTTCAAATCAAGTCAATGATCAACTTGATCGTATGAAAAAGAATGAGAAGAGATGTATGCGAGAGCTGAGAGGTGCATTGCCACCTGTGATTTACAACTACATTCGTGGTTGTAAAACAGCTAAAGACATCTGGATCACATTGAAGGAAAAATACCAGGGTAGTGAAAAGACAAAGATCCATTCTGTTAAACAATGTCTTGTTGAGCTTAAGGAGTTCATAGAGAAGGATGCTGAGACGATTGAAAACTACTATGATCATCTGAATGAAGTCATTTATCGATGCAGCAGATATGGAATCACAAGGTCTCTAATGGAATTCAACCTTACATTCATCATGGGGCTTCGAAAAGAATGGCAAAGTGTGAGCATGATGATAAAGAATCAGCAGAGCTTTGATACTTCGAGTCTGAATGATCTATACAATCAGATGAAGACACACGAAAACGAAGTGGCTGAAATGTTAGAAGAGTCGAAACAAAGTTTGGGTGGACCACCGGCGTTGGTGTCGAAAATGAATGAAGTTGAGTCTGTTGAAAAGGAAAGCTCGGATGATGAGGGGTTCCTGATGAGTTCTGATGATGAGGCGGTTTCATTTTACTCAAACAACAGAGTAAAGAAATTTTTTAAGAAGCCATTCAACCCAAAGGGTATGCAAGGAGATGCGAAGAGTGGTTTTGTGAAAGTCGGAGTAAAGGCTGGAGGTGAGGAGAAGAAAAAGTATGAGAAGTATGAGAAGGGGATGAAAATGTGAAGGAATCGAAGGCAGAGAAAAAGCTGAAAGGTGATTCAGGAGTCAATTGCCATTACTATAATGGAGCTAACCACTTTGCAGCTGACTGCATGTTGAGGAAGAAGGAAGAAAAGAAATCCAAAGTCAAAGACAAAGCTTACTATGCTGAAAAGCTTGACGAAGTTCGTGCAAAGGCAAAAGGGCTATCTTTGGTTGCTAGGGGAGAGATAGATGAAGATGAAAGTGGAACCTACCAAATCTGGTCTTCGGGTTCAGATGATGAAGAAATGAGGCACCCTACACACGGTGCGATGTTCGCTAGTTTTAAGGAGAATAGCGAAGAAGAAGAAGAAATCTCTGGACATTGCTTCGTGTCTAAATCCACTTATAAGTCCCTATGACCACCAAGGTACGTGCTATTCTTGAATCTTTTAATATTCCTCTAATTGCTTATGATGCTGAAATAACTGCTTTCGATGATATTGTTGCTTATTTTGATGCTGTTATTGTGTCTGCTAGTAGTGAAGCTCAAAATTTAAATACACAACTAGCTGAGACACGAAGATAGTTAGACATAAAACGAAGCAGGGTAGATTATCTTGAACTACAGATGAAAAATTTCAATTGTGATAGGGATAGTCTAGATAGAGATGTTAGATTGTTGTTAGCTCAACGAAACATCTACTGTAATTCTGCTAAGAGACTATATGCAAAGTTAACTGCTTTACATCATTCATCTGAAATAAGCAAAGAACAACATAGAAAATTACTACCTTTTCTTGCTTATGAACGTGAAAAAGTTTATGTTATATCGTATGATTGTGAAGATACTATTGCTCAGTTTGACAAAATACCTGACGATAGATTTGCATATGGTATTGTCAAAATTGATGAATTTCTGAATGCTGATGAATTCGTAGATATTGTAAATGATAGTTTAACAAAGAATGAACAAATTAAGATTTTAAAGAAAACTGAGACTTCGACTCTTGATTCTCAACTCAATTATGCTGATGTCGATTACAATTCAGATAATGTGAGTGAAATTAGTGAAATCGAAGAGGAAGAAGAGATTGATTGTTCTCAACTGTCTGTAATTAATATAACGTCTAAGGTCAAAGGTAAAGAAATTTTAGTTGATTTGATAGTGAAGGTTGACACTGAAAAACCCTCAACTTCGAAACTTTTTGACTTTGACGATGTGGAAGTTCGAAGTAGCCAAATAGATAACACTGATGATGATGAAGAGAAAGTGAAAAATTCGTGTGAATGTAAGAAAGAGAAGAATGTTTCAACTGAAACATCACCTACAAACATTGTTGTTAAACAAGTGTATGGTGACACGAAGGAATTCAACATAGTTCTTAATGACAAAGGTGCACACTATTTGGAAACCAACACGGTTGTCTATCCGAATTTCACATGCACTGATAAACGGTTTTTCCAAACCAAGTCTTCGTCACTGCTGGAAAGTTGATAAAATCAAGCCTGAATTCAAAAAAATGGTTGAAAATGATAACAAACGATCAACTACCAAAGGTTTCTTTGCAAATCAAAACACGGTAGAAAACAATTTAACTCAAAATTCTTATGTTTTTCAACGTCAAAAACCACCACAAAAATGGTTGGTTAACCATGAAAAAGAAAAGAAAGTGTTTGAAAAAGATGTTAAAACAAAATCGGAAGTGAAATTGAATTCTCACGAATTTAAAATGATGGTTGGAAAATTTTCAAGTGAAAACAATGTTTCGAAACGAAAGGCACGAAAGGCCATTTTTTGGCAAGTAGTGTCTAACGAAAAGCCTAATGTTGTTAAAACACAGGATTCGAAATCAACAACACCAAAATTTCAGAAAACAAACAAATCTCAAAACTATTTGTTAAAACAATCACAAAAGGACACATGTTTTCACAAACCAATGAAAATTGTTGACAAATATCCGATAAATAAAAAGGTTGGATCTATTCGAAAATATGATAACATTAGAAAATATGAGACTGCGCATAACTTTGTGAATGATCATAAGTTTGAAAATGTTAGAAAATCAACGAATAATTCACCAATTTCGAATGCCAAAACCCAAACAAAAACAAAATTTTCACCTAAACAACCAAATTTTCCAAATCATTCGATCCCAAAACCGACAAAAGTTTCTTACACAAAAGGAAAATCTGATGTAAATTCGATCAACAATTGGCTGGAAGGGCATGGAAAACAATTTTAAACTGGCAAATTTTCACAACAACAAATCAAGATTGCGTTCGAAAAATATGTGAATGAATCTTTTGCTGGTAGTTCGTCTTCTCATGGTTCGAAGGTTCCAGTACAAACATGGAAACCAGTTGTGGAAGTTAAGCAGGTTGCAAAGGCTGAGGTGAAAATCAAAGAAAACCCAAAACTATCGAACAACTTTATTTCAATATCTAGATCTGATGATGTTGATTTAATTCATAGTGTAAAGGAAAAAGTAAAAACCTGGGTTTTAAATTCGAAGAATCTGTTTAATGCTACTAATGAAGGACCTAAAAAGACTTGGGTTCCTAAATATTTTCATTAAATGCAGGTGATGTGTGATGAGCAATACGATTCGAAATGGTTTATTGACAGTGGTTTCTCTCGTCACATGATTGGAAGAAAGGAGAGCTTGCGAGATTATAGAAGCTTGGAAAATGCTAGAGTAGTCAAATTCGGCAACAATCATAAGTATCAAGTGAAAGACTATGGAAAAGTCACGAATGGGCAATTCACAGTAAATCGAGTTGCTTATGTCGAAGGCCTTCAACATAACTTGATTAGTGTTTCGCAACTTGTTGTGGGCACTGGAAATCAGGTGGTGTTCAACGAAGAAGGCAGCATCATATCGAAAGTGAACACAAATGAAGTGCTTCTCAAGTCAAAAAGATATGGAGACATGTTCACACTCGACATCAAACCGATTGTTGGCAAAACAGCAGTGTGTCTCTTGTCGACGGCTTCTAATGATGTTAGCTGGCTATGACATCGAAGATTGTCTCACTTGAACTTTCGCAATATTAACAAACTTGTCACTAAAGATTTGGTTCGAGGTTTGCCTGTACTTAAATTTGATAATGATACTTTATGTACAGCTTGCGAACAAGGAAAACAACACAAAAAAGGACATCCAATCATTATAGATTTGAATATCGTGGAACCATTGGTACTTCCTCACATCGACTTATGTGGACTGACGACTATTGAGACACTCAATAAAAAGCGGTACATTTAAGTTGTTGTTGATGATTTTTCTCGATTTACATGGGTATATTTTCTCAGGTTAAAATCTGAGGTTGCTCAAACAATGATCGACTTTATCAAGAAGATTGAGATGAGTCTTAAAAAGAGTGTTCGAAAGATCAAAAGCGATAATGGTTCTGAGTTTAAAAATCAAAAGCTGGATTCGTTTCTCACAGCTAAGGGAATTTCACATAATTTCTCATCACCATATACACCACAACAAAATGGTGTGGGCGAAAGGAGGAATAGGTCTCTATGCGAAACGGCTAGGACTATGCTGACATATGCGAACTTACCTCAATATCTTTGGGCTGAAGCTGTGTCAACTGCGTGTTTTACTCAGAATCGTTCATTCATTCATCGAAGATTCAATATTACTCCATATGAAATACTTAACAATCGAAAACCTAATGTAAAATTTTTACATGTTTTTGGTTGCAGGTGTTTTATAATGAACTTAAACGATAATCTTTCCAAGTTCGAAGCGAAGGCTGATGAAGGCATATTCTTAGGATATTCGCATAATTCTGTTGCATACAGAGTGTTAAACAAGTGAACACGAAAAGTTGAAGAGACTTTTAACTTAACCTTTGATGACTATTTTCTTAAGCAGATAGATCGCACATTAGAACAGAAACCAATCATAGCCGATTCAAATAATCAAGTCGAAAATGAAAATACTATTGATTTTGATTATGAATTAATATTTGGTATTCCTGACAGGGCAATCGATGCTGAAATTCATGCTGCTGATAATCAAACTCCAGAATCCTCAAAACACAATGATGACTCTACTCGTACATCTGACTCAAGTAGTAGCGAAAGCATGCCTGAAGTTCGTATGGAGGGGGGGGGGGGAGCATACGACTGATGAAATCAGTGTTCAAGGTGGGCATACTTTCGAGGGGGAGAAAAGACATGTAGATCAACATGTTGAGGGGGAGCATCAAGATAATAATCAAGTTGAGGGGGAGCTTGAAGTTTCAGTTGAATGGGAGCATGAATTTGATGACAATATTTCAGTTGCTGGAACTGAAAAAGAAGAGGTGTATGAGGATGCACCATTAGACTTCGATCTGACATATCCACCAATGGAAAAATGGACAAAAACTCATCCCAAAGAACATGTCATAGGGAATCCTCTAGACGGTGTGTTGACTCGAGTTCAGATTCGTGCCAAAAATGAGGTACTTAATGCGAATCAAGAATTGTGTATGTTTAATGTTTTTATTTCGAAAATAGAGCTAAAGATAGTAAACCATGCAATGGAACCCTCAGATTGGGTTGTTGTTAGGCAATCCGAACTGGCTGAATTAGAACGAAACAAGGTTTGGAGACTTATTCCTAAACCTTCTGATGTTTCGATTGTCGGGTTAAAATGGATTTTCAAAAATAAAACCGACATAGATGGCAATATTGTTCGAAACAAGGCTAGACTTGTAGTAAAAGGCTATCCGCAATAAGAAGGAATCGACTATGAAGAAACCTTCGCCCCTGTCGCAAGACTCAAGGCAGTTCGAATATTTTTAGCCTATGCA
The DNA here is from genome assembly GCF_002870075.4 of Lactuca sativa. Taxonomy (NCBI): domain Eukaryota; kingdom Viridiplantae; phylum Streptophyta; class Magnoliopsida; order Asterales; family Asteraceae; genus Lactuca; species Lactuca sativa. The sequence continues at coordinate 379,295,741 of NC_056626.2, forward strand.
GCTCACAAAAATTTCGATGTTTATCAAATAGACGTTAAGTGCGCATTCTTGAATGGAGAGCTAGAAGAAACAGTCTATGTCGAGCAACCACCGGGATTTGTAAATGAGGAACATCCTGATCATGTCTATATTCTAGACAAAGCAGTTTATGGGTTAAAACAAGCACCAAGAGCATGGTATGCAAATCTTACCAATTTCTTGAAATAGTCAAAATTTAAGCAAGGATCAGTTGATCCCACACTATTTCGAAAGAAAGTGGGTAATAATCTAATGCTTGTTCAAATCTATGTTGACGATATTATTTTTGGCTCCACAGACCCTAAATTGTCTACTGAATTCGAAAATCTTATGAAAAGTCAATTCGAAATGAGCATGATGGGAAAAATAAATAATTTTCTTGGTTTGAATATAAGACAGAATAGGGATGGAATTTTTATCAATCAAGAAAAATACACGAAGAATCTGCTCGAGAAGTTTGGAATGACGAACAGTACAAAGCTTAGAGTGCTAATGGCAGTGGGCACAAGACTAACTCCTTTGTTAGATGCTCCTGCTGTTGATCTAACACTTTATCGAAGCATGATAGGGTCTTTATTGTACTTAACTGTAAGTAGGCCTGATATTATGTTTTCAGTTTGTAATTGTTCCTGGTACCAAGCAAATCCCAGAGAGCCCCACTTAACTGTAGTGAAAAACATATTTCGCTATCTTAAGGGAACAATTTCGTTAGGACTCTGGTATCCTTCGAAGTCGGGATTCTTCATTCAAGATTTTTCAGATGCTGACCTAGGTGGATGTACTTTGGATCGAAAAAGTACAAGTGGTGGATGTCAACTTTTGGATGGGAAGCTGGTGAGTTGGCAATCGAAGAAGCAAACTTGTGTTGCTATCTCCACTGCCGAAGTTGAATATATTTCGGCTGCTGCCTGTACTTCTCAAATTATTTGGATACAAAGTCAACTTCGTGATTATGCTATAAATATGAAAAAGATTCCCTTGTACTGTGATTCTCAAAGTGCGATTCACATTTGTCACAATCCGGTACAACACTAAAAAACAAAACACATTTCTCTTCGACATCACTTTATCAAAGATCATGTAGAGGATGGGAATATTGAAGTACATTTTGTTAAGACCACTAAACAACTTGCTGATATTTTTACTAAAGCTCTTGATGAAAAATTATTTGTGAGAATTTTAGCAGGTTTAGGAATGCTCGATGCGAATTCAGTGCCAAATATTATCACTCAAGGATGAAAGAAGTTTGTCTAGTAATGAAACGTTCATTCAGCGGATCTGAGTCGGAATCATTCAGAAGTTACTGTGCGTTAAGAGGCTTCGCTATGTTTCGCTTTCGCATATTGGGTAACTTAAGTTCATTTTACTTCTTTTCTTTAAAGCATTGAGAAAACATGAAAAACCAAAAATATTTTCATTTGTTTGTAATCTTTTCGAAAAATACAAAAACAACAAAAGGATTTTCTTTTGCTTTGTCTTTCATTTTCTAAAAATATAAAATTCCAAAAGATTTTATTGAATTTGTATTATTTTCTTAAATTTGTTTTGATCTTTTATGTTTGGAAAATATAAAATCACATAGATATTTTTGTTTATTTTCAAAAATATAAAAACACAAAAAGATTTTTGTTCTTTTAATTTTGTTCTTTTATATTTGTGTTTTTCAGTACTAGTGGGAGCAAAATTTGAAGAGGCCATGCTTAGGTTTCTATGGGAAGGTATCATTTGTTTGAACTATATACTAGTTAGGATGTCCCTAGAAGCATGTTGCAACATGTCGACCCAAGCCTCATATGACTCTATGTGTGTCAAACGAAAGCCTTAATGAAACTTTCATACGAAAGTTTCTTCCCAATTTGGCTTACATTCGCATAAGTCCAACAAGCTACCTTACTCTTCTCACATGAGTTAAAAGTATTTTGTTCGGTCCAAAAATAACAGATGTACATTCGATCTTACAACCAATCTTTTTCATCACAAAATTTCTTAACACGACGCACACATGAAGACACATGTCCATGAGGTCACTTGATCAAAACAATCATGATTTAGACATGTCATCAATCTATGTTAGTGATCTAATTTCATGAGTCCATGAAGTAAGTAAAACCTAAAACCTTCACACATTAAGTAATTGACGGGGAACCATGTTCCAGAATTATACAAAACATTTGTTTCTGTACCTGATATTTCATATACTCCAGATCATATTCATTTGTATGAGTGGTCCTGAACAAATGTTCAAAGCTCACGATGTTTGTTTCCCAACAGGATCCAGCACTTAATTTTTTTATGAATATGATTTCCGTGTGAGTATATATCTGAATCTATTGTCACTTTTCAAAATAATCCAAAGCAATCTTGTCCCTGATCAAAACGATCAAACAAGTAATTTCGGTTACAATTACTCACCTTATGTTTAGGATGATATGTAACGAAATTCGCATAACCACCAAATTAAGCCTATAAAAGAAGCCCTTCGATACTTCTCTACAAGTAGTCGATTGTATATCACGGGAACACACGAAAGCAGTTGATTACCTCTCTTGGTAATTAACGAAGTAACCTTTGCTCGAGGTTTCACTGCTTCGTGTCAATAAAATTTGACATCACAGAATCCTAATTTTTTTTTTTTTTTTAAAATTGCTTCTTATCTCATTCGTTTCAATCACATGCACTCACAAAATCCTTGAGGTTCTAAGTACTACCAACTTAGGCTGAAGATTTCACAAGTCTAGCATATGACTTCGTTTGACATTCCATAATCAAAAGAGCCTAACCTCGAAAACGAAGGTTTCATTTTTTAACAACTGTGATCGCGAAGGGTATAAAGTAACCATTGGCCCTAGTTTCAAGGCATTTAATAGGGCATGATCATTACAACGGCTAGTGATTACGTGTTTTCAAGAACATGTAACCTAGTCTATAATTCAACAACGGTTCAACTTTGGGGCAATATATAAAAAAGGAATTTTTCACTAAAATCTTTACGCGATTCATAACTCTCAGACGAACAGAAACCCTAGAATTCTTCTCTCAAGTTATTCCCAATTTTCAATTTTCAACAAAGGCAGCCAACCAATCCAACACTGAAGACATTGTCTCACAACCTCTGATGAAAATCCAAAGTACAAATTATCAGGTTGAAGCTACTGTGTCGACGTATCCAGAGGAGTTGAAGATGTTAATTATTGCACTGAAGCAATCACCTTTAGCCACAATGATGTTTAACTCTTTTTCTGTTCCGATGACCTGGTTATCAATGGCGGCTTCCACAACGTCATTCAACAAAGCAACATACATTATCACTTTCAACTTGGTGAATGATAGAAGGGTTCGATTGACAAAGTCGATGTTCATTAGTTAGTTGGAGATTCCTAACTCAACACCCTTCTTCAAACCTCACAATGCACAGATTGTTCATATGTTTAATGAGATGGGGCATCAACCACAGCTGGACAAAATCAGTGATTTCAGAAAGTCATGCTTGCCTTGTATGTGGAATTTTCTCTTTGGAATTTTCCTCAGGTGTTAACATGTCGAAGTGTAGGTCTCGACAGAGGTAGGATGGAAGTATATGCTATGTTCATGGGCTTATACTACGATCTAAGTGTCGATTATGGGACTAAATTATGGAAGGAATTTATTAAGAGCCTTGAAAATACGACTGTTGAAAAGGGGATTTCGTGTGCTCGTTATTGGAGCTTGATTCTTCAAAAGGTTTACGAAAAAGAAGGCATACAAGTTCCAGAGGGTGCAGAGGTTGTAGAATTTACCAAGTATCAATGCCCTAAGGTAGTGGAGGATGATGAAAATATATTTACGAAGATTGCGAGAATTCCTGATGCAATGCTTCGTAAAGTAAATCAGTGCTCATCTGATATATGAAATCTATCAATCCAGATGTTCAAACTGGAGTTTTGTTAAATGTTGAAGGTGAGTCTTCTAAGCAAGCAAAGAAGTCAAAGAATGAGGAGAAAACAAAGACTGAATTACCTAAGTCTTCAGTAGGAGAAGATATTCAGAAGGTTGTTGGATCTGACAAGCCTACGAAGGAGCTTATGCCTTCAAAATCAGGTGTTTTAAAGAAGCTTCGCAAAATGTATCACAAGTGGACTTCGTCTGATGATTCTCCAACCATCCGTAAAACACTAGTGTGTAGTAAGGGAGTTGTTATCAGAGAAATTCATGCACCTGCTTCTCCACTGTCCAAGAAAAAGCGAGCCCATGATGTTGCAAAGCACATCACTGGGAAATTGTATAAGAAAAGGAAGCTTGTTGTTCGAGATGGCTCTTCAGAAGATGAAGTTGCTAGTGAAACTCCGATTGTTTCGACTTCAACAATGGTAACAACTTCACTTATAACTTCAAATATAACTTCGCTTGTTTCTACCACAACCACACTTCCACTCGAAGTGGTCACTACTGAGTCATTTAATGAGGAGGTACCTACTTCTGATATGGTTGTCAACGTATCTGATACGGGGGCACCTATCACGAGTGTCGAAACATCACTACCTATTATTTTGTCCACTTCGTTACCTATCTCATCTGAAAGCCTAACTACTTTGTTACCACCATTTCTCATCCCAAACACATCTGTTACAACTCCACCCAGATTTGATCATGTTTTGAAACATCCTTTCACGACTCTATTCCTATCTCAATCCCCTGAGGATCCTCAACCAATAACTTCTCAAGCTCATTCCGATGATGAAACTAAAGGAGGTGGTTTCGGAGGAACATTTGAAGAACTTCATTTCAATTCAGAGGAGGAGGAGATACCTGACCACATGCTTATGTCGGGTAAACAATTCAAAATCCTGAATCGCAAATTAAATACCATCCTTCAGTCACAAGCTAACTCTGGTGCGAAGCATTCGCTTTCTGGTATGGAGGTTAATGCAATGATAAAAGCAGCAGAAAGAAGACTGCTTGAGAAGATAGATGGTAATGATCAAAACAATGAGCTTCGGCTTAAAGCTCAAGGGAAAACCTTTGATGGTGCCTTACAAGAACTGAAAAATTCCACAAAAGAACGTCATGTTCTTTTTGTCCAAAATTTCAAGAAATTAAGGGAGGACGTGAACTTGAAAGTCGAAGAATTGAAGCAAGAGATTGCAAAAGAGCTTCAACAGATTACTTCACAAAATTCGATAGTGCAACAATGTGTTGATATCGTGGCTGACGCAGTCACAAAAATTGTTAAAGACTATCAATCAACTGCGCCAACTATCGAAGTCAAGAGCAAAGATGACAAAGAGCAGTTCGCTAAGATCATTGAGTTATTAGCTGAACTAAAGGGCATTGTGTCGAAGCCTACTTCTCAGGCAATTTTAACTCCTGAATTCCTAACGCTGAAAGTGAATTCGTTGGAGCAGGCAATTCAGAAGGCTTTGGCTCCTATAACAAATTTTACTTCACTTTTGCCGAAGAATGCCCCACCTGCTTTCACAGGGGTGCAAGGGTGGAGAAGTAAAAGGAAGTAAAGGGGAGGATGCCAAAGTTGTTGGGAAATTGCATTCGACTCAACTAAAAACGACATTACCTTTGAAGACCAGCCCAATTCCTTCAACAATAGTAATATCAAAACCAATTACAAAATTAATTCCTAAAGGAATTAAAATTGGCTCAGCAGATAAAGGAAGTTCAAGTGCGAAGCCTGATACTTCAAATATTAGGAAAGGAAAAGGTATTGCTTATGAAAAGTCGAAGGAGGAGAAGAAAGCTGAAATTGATGCTGAGATAGAGAAACAGAGGCATATTCAAAGCATTCTGAGGCTAAGAGAAAATGACCCACCAACAATGAACAAAGGTGATCCTACAAAGTTATACTCATTCGATACAGTTAAATCCAGAGTATTGGGGAACCACATGTATGCATTTGAGAAAAAGCCAAGGAGAAGCTATGCCACTTCGAACTGATCAGAGATATGCCAACTAGACTTCCCAATTAATGAAATGATGTTTATCACTGCAAAGTACAAGGTCAGTGAAAAATTCAAAGATCCTGACGAGTACACATACTTGAAAATTCAATTTCATGCTGTACTTGAAAAAATCAAGATGAAGTTTGGTCCCTGGTAAAGATAAAAAGAGTGATGGCAATCAAGAAAGACATAATGTTCGAGAATCTGCTTCAGAAATTTAGTTACTTTGTGGTTCGAGCAGATAATAAACCATTTGATTTTACAATTGCTGACTTTCCTTTGATGAATCTCAATGATCTTATTCAAGTGGCCCTAATTTTGAAGGATATGGAAGAAACCCAACTAAAGGAAACTGATTTAGATGTGTTCAGACTTGGTTTCGGGCATCTCAAGATATTCATAGATAATTACTATGATTGCTTGGCCTTAACTGATGAAGAGCTTACTTCAGGTCTTGGAAGAAAGGTTAATGTTTCTATGGAACCTACGAAGCCTCAACCGGAGTTGATGAAATATGCTGATGGTGAAATTTGTCTCAAACCATTTGGCATGGTATTCGCAGGGAAAGACACAAAGGGAAAGACAAAGAGATTCTTGTTTCAAGTTGCTGAGATTGAAAGATACACAACTTCGCAATATAATAACTTTATTGTTCATATGAATAACTGCACCAAGAACAATGATGGAGACAAGACGGAACTGAAGAAGATAATCACTTGGTACTCAGAAATTCGAAGGACAATGCACTTAGTTGCTCAAGTTCTCACTAATTGAGTGACTTTGACTGTTTACAAAGGGGGAGAATGTTGAGTCATTTAGTTGTAAAAGTCGAAGCATTGTTTAATCTATTTCGCATGTATTTATTTACTAAGTCTTTTTATGTCGAAGCCTAATGTCTTGACTTAGTATTTTTTGTACACTCATGTTTCCTATAAATAGGGGCTGAGGATAGAAGTAGAAAAGGAGTCTGTCTGCTTATTTTGTAATCAATATTGTATTAGAATTCTCTGTTCAATACAAACTTGCTGATTAATATTTACATTTGGTGTTCATATCATTCATTACTCATTCATCTAAATCATGATTACTTTCTAAATCTCGATTACAATTCACATAAAAAAGGTTACTTCATTCAGTACAATACCTTTGGGTAGCAAGGGTATACAAACAGGCTCATATACACAAACAACATTACTAGTAAACTATAATAGGTATAGTTTAGAGATATACTAATACTATTACTAGAACAATGAAACATACAAAGAGTCAGTTCATACATGAGTCAATAACAAACAATAGATACTATGATGAAAAACTAACAAGAGATACTATAACAAGAAACACACGATAGATACTATGATGAGAAACTAACATACATGCTAGACAGAGAAAGAACACACAATACAACTAGCACATACATTAAATATACATTAATACAGTTATGTGAGCCATTAAACGGGACATGAAACTACCTTCCATGACCGTTTTTGTATCCAGAATCTCCTTAATTGGGGAGTGTATGAGTTTGCGTATAGATCTATACTGGGTTGACTATCCTACACCTTGCTGCTCGCTACAGTGGGACTTGCAAGTCTACAAGGACCAAATGTCATTTCTTATGGCGTCTTACATCGTCGTTTTACTATCGAGTCGGTAGCAGGGTACAGGCCGATCACATGGTACTTTAAATAACAATTGGTTTAAGGTAGTTAGTACAACAATAGTTACTTAATACAACACTACAGTACTATATTATTTTCCCATTACATTCACTTCGTGAACATTCACACGATGCACAGTAATGTAAAAACTATATTTTTGGTTAATGATAGTCGGATTTGAGAAAATAAACACTCTTACAAGAGACACACACACAGATACTAGATGCCTTGGTAGAAGGCTACTTTTAGTAGGAAACACAGGGTTTTCTAGGAGTATTCAAACAAATACAAACTTTACAAAACTTATACATTACATGTTACAAACATCTTACAAATGCTTTCATACAAACATAGACACTAATATACTTATGATCTCACCAGCTTTAAATATGATAAACTCTATCAAAATAACTTATATTCTCAAGTCACCAGTAGACAGGTACCGGTGCCAGGTTTTTGAGAAGACAAAGCTCGTTCAAGACTCCTTTTTTATTTTGATATATATTTTTGGTGTCTATATAACTTGACAAAACACACTTGTATGAAATTATATTAATAATGCAATGGATGATGTTGTTGCTTGTTTACTACTTTGCATTGTTGTGATACTGTACATGACGTCCTCCGCCCCAGAAGTTTCCGTTGTTCTCGGTTTGGGGTGTGACATTTGTCGGCGTGCTGGTATCTCTGCAAAGAAAGAAGCGCCTGTGAACTTTTTGACGGACCCGCATGATGGAAGATCTACCTTTAGGCCGACTGAAATTTTGGTCTTTGGATGGGTAGGAGGGAAGCACACATGTGTGGATCTTATGAGAGTCTCTCCTCTTGTCGATTTGAGGAGTGGGGGTTTCACAGCAGGGCACACCGCTTTAAAGTCGTTGCGTGCAAATTGGCAAAGCACGATAATGCATGTATAGAGAATCAACATGTGTTTGTACCTTTTGCATTTGATACATTTGGTTTTCTCGCACCAGAGGCCGTGGAGCTCCTCAACAGAGTCCAACGGGTCATGCATTCTAATGTCATATCTCCTAGATCCACATATGTTGTTTTCAAAAGAATTAGTTTTGTCATACAGAAAGGGCTCGTGGCGCAGCTTGTTGCCTGTTTGCCTTCCATCGATATGTATTGAACTTTCTATAGGGCAATTGAAATTTAGAAGTGGAAAAAAAATATTCAAACAAAATTCTCAAATACGGGTATTTGAGAATAAAGTAAACAAATGAGATGAATGTGGGAATGAGTCTCACATTGGTAGAAAGACCAAACTTAACTAGGTTTATAAGCTTAAATGCATGAAAGGGTTACAAGCTTGTGTCTATGATTTTACTTCAAGTCCTACCCGCGTGCAAGGGGGTGCAAATCTTGGATTTCGCAGGCCAAAATGAAAGAACTTGTACATGGACCGCAACCCTTGTTTTTTCTAAACTTGAAAGTTTTGGTCCTTAGTTTGAATTTTGTAACTGATGCATTAATTATGTATTTACTGGCATTTAATGCCTCAATCAATTCCTTAATTACGAATCGATTTGTTGTTGTTACATGTTTAAATATAAAAAGAGGCCCTCACTATCTCATTCAACACACAAATGAAAATGCTCTTCTTCTTTCTCCTTCTCTATACACCTGCTTCCGGCGATTCTTTTAGACAAATAGATATATCTGGTAGTACACCCTGTTGAGGTTGTTGTACCTTGGAAACAAATGACAAATATGTTCAAGGGAATTGAGTTCAACTCGACCCTCAACCACTACGTTTATAACTAACCTTTTTCTTACATGAATATTCAAAGAAGAAAATGAAGTCCCTAACTAACACTATTTTTTGTAAGACATTATATAGTAAGCATCATTTTATTAATTATGATGCAAATGACAAATTAGTCATTTTCATACAAATTAGTAAGATTTTTTATTATTTTGAGAAAACCAAATTGGATAATAGGACAATTTGGATTGAATTGTATGGTTCAGATTTTTTGATTGATTTTCAACATAACTAAATTATTATTTTAAATTTCGGATTGGTTTTTGCTTTTTAAAATAATAACCAAATACTCCGAAAACAAATAACTATTTATTAATATTTTATTTTATTTTAATATATATATTTATAATCTTTTATTAATTTACTATATTATTATTAAATAGATTCAAAATTCTCATCCAATAAAAACTGTAATATGTATTTAATCTCCAAATACTAAATTATAATATATTTTTAGTAGTTGTTTATGATTTTTAGTTCATAACTAAACAATTTGTTTTTTTTATAAAGTTGACTAATATTAAAGTCATATATTCTTAAAAAATATCAGCTCTTGATTAGATTAGATTGAACCAATTCATCCAAAGGAACATCCCTACAAATCAATTATTTTCTTACAGCCACTTATAAGTCATTTTCTTTTATTTTCATTCTGTAACACCTCAAAATCATGGATAAATTTTTCATTTTTTAATTTAATCGAAAACCATTTACGACTCCATAACTCGTGCATGGAAGCAAACCAAGATCCATGCTTACATTTTTGTGACATAAAATACCCTAAAACGTCTGAAAGGACAACTTAAAGGCTTTGGGTTATTTCATACTCACAAAGATCTAGGTTTTGGGACAAAAAGAGGGAAAATCTAAGATTAACCAAGATCTAAAGAGACATGCATTAAGGTTGGATCTTCCTACCTCCAAAAGGTACACAACGAAGAGAAAATGTTGTATCCAAGGACTTGAGAGCATAACCACTTCTTTGATGATCTTCCTTCACAAACACGAATACACAAAACTCACTCAAAAGCTTCAAATCTCATTCCCAAGGCTAGGGTTTTCGATCTTAAGGTGTAGAGGAATGGAGGCTGGAGGTAAGGACAAATTTGAGGTCATAATGATCCTTATGTAGGGTCCAAACCCTAAAAATTAGGGTTTGTTCCCAGCTTGCGTACGCCCAATATATATACATGTATGCTCAACGTATATGGTTGAGTCAGAGATCACATGCAAGCGCCTACGCCCAACGTACCTGGGTCGTACACCCAACGTAAGGGCCAATCTTGCCATCTTTTAAAACATGAAGCTAAAAAGGGAAATTACTTGGAACACCGGTGTTATAAATCTCCCCCACTTGAATCAGACTTCGCTCTTAAAGTCCGCAGCTGAAAACAAGTATGGGTAATGCTCCATCGTATCATCCTTAGGCTCTCACGTCCATTCCGAGCCTTACTGGTGCTTCCATTACACCTTCACCAGATTCACTTCTTTATTGCGCAGAGCCTTAGTCTTCCAGTCAATAATCGCAATCGGTCTCTCCATGTAGTTCAGACGCTCATCATCCTGAATATCATCTAAGAGGATCACCGTCGATTTATCGGCTACACACTTCTGTAACTGAGAGACATGGAAGGTATTATGGATTTGACTAATCTCATCAGACAAATCCAGCCGGTACGTATAAAGAACGCCGAAATCTGAATTATAACGAAGAAGTTATGGCCCATCGAAGTTTTACGGCAAAACCGGCTCGGCACCGCATAACGTAAAAAGTGAATTTTTGATAAACTACTTTTTAGCCTTAGAGATCTAAATGAAAGTTGTAGTATACGTCAAACCGATAATGTGCATAAAAAGAACACCCAAATCTGACTTCGTATGAGGAAGTTAAGATTTTTCTAAGATTTGACATAACAGTGCACAACCCAGAATTTGAATTTTAGTTCAATCCATTTTTGGCCAACGCAACCTAAATGAAAATTGAAGATCTCAGTAATAGGATCTCAACGATAAAAAGACAGATGAAAACGGAGTCCGTATGTAGAAGTTATGAATTTTACGCAGTCATTTAACAATATAATATTCTCATACTATTAAATTTAAAATCGGTCAAGAATTAGCCGATGGAGTCATAATGAAAGTTTTAGAACTTGTCTTTACCTACACGTGGATATAAAAAACGTCAAAAACGGAGTTCGTATGCGGAAATTATGAATTTTTAAAGATTGGCTATTTTACCTACATCCGACGCCACGTGTCAACACCAGACTTCGCCTTGGAGTCTACCTCCGATATGATCCTACCTGGTTGTTCCTTACTTGATAGATCATGAAAGTAGACTTTGAGTTAATGATGAATCTAGACTAATAATTAGTCGCAATAAAGATTAGACTAAAACTTAGCAATAATAATGCTAGGTTTCTTTGAAGGAAAATAGAATCGTTAGAAGCAAAGCGTTGCCCGAGTTTGGAATCATCACTTTAGCAGGTGAGTGCATAGTCCCTTTTCATGAACATGATTTTAATACAAGTATTGATTGAAGTATTAAATATATGTTTATGTGCGAGTTATTTGATGTTGCCTGAAATACGTGTTAAAAAACATACCTGATTATATATGATGATTTAGGATAAAGAGTACACCTAAATTAATTATGGGGAATATTGGGTAGTATCTTCTCATGAGTACGAGTAAGTTATACACAGAGAATAGAACTTTAAATTATGTCATTGATCTGGGAGCATGGATTAGACACGCTCATTGTCCCTAGTCCGAGAGTATGGATTGGACATAGTCAGTTTTCATTAATCCGGGAGTATGGATTAAGACATAGTCAATTGTCATTAATCTGAGAGTATGGATTAAGACATAGTCAGTTGTCCTTAGTCCAGGAGTATGGATAGGACAGAGTTATATGACATTAATCCAGGAGTATGGATTTAGACATTTGTCCCTAGTCTGAGAGTACGGAATGAGCATAATTATTGATCCGAGAGCATGGATTAGATCCATGAGTATGGATTAAGTAAAGAGATAAATCTTAAGGTCCGAGGGTATGGATAGTATCGTTGTGAGGATCGACGGGGTGGGGTAAGAGTTGCTTATATATATATATATATATATATATATATATATATATATATATATATATATATATATATATATATATATATATATATATATATATATATATATGGTGAAATTGTATATTTTGAGCTCTCAACTATATATATGATATAACATTGTGGGATTGAAACCCCTATGTACTCACCAAGTTTCTCAACCTGACCCACTCAGTTTATTTGTATCATAAGTGTCGATATAAAGCTACATTACACTGAGAGATTAAGGAGATGTAGATCACTAGTGTAAATGACTGTAAGGTTTGTTTATGCTTATGTTATTGACGATGACATCCCAATGTTTTAAAAAAGAATAAAATACATTTCTTCGGAAATGCTTTGATAATATATTTATCATGTTTTTCTGGGAACAAATTCCGCAACATATTTCTTTAAAAGATACTCTGATTTTCAAAATAAAGCATAAAAAAATCGGTATTTTCTGGCCGTGAAAATGGGAATGTCACACCAATAAACCAGGGGCCCAACTTGCCCCGCTTTCGAAACCGAATGACACCCTTCCAAGGTGTCGTATTTAGAAGCAGTATGTTCTCTAACTCCTCATGAAACTTCCTCCAAAACTTGAAGGTGAAACAGACATCTCAGTCTGAAACCATCGAATCCGGCACCCCATGCCAAATCACCACCTCTCGAATGTAAATTTCAGCCAACTTTTCAGCAGATATACTCTCGACGATCGGAATGAAATGCGCACTCTTGGTCAATCTATCAACAATGACCTGGATAGAATCAACCCATCGTGTCGTCCTTGGCAGCTTTGTGATAAAATCCATGTCCTCGATCCAAAATGCCTTTGTTTTAAATGTACAATCCAAAGTCCATAACTCGAAATTCAAAAATAGGTGTCCCAAAGGACATATCTCAAACAACATGATAATTTTGAAAATTGGTTAAAAAACCGTTTATATTTAAATGTTCTTCGTTTTTTTATTATCACACATTTTAAGGATAAATTACATAAAAGTTATTATGTTTTAATGAAGAATCGATTTTGACGTTGTGTTATTTTTTGTTATAATTTAGTCTTTATGTTTTTTAATTTTTGCAATGTTGATCACTTAATTGGTCAACTCAGTTATCAACGCCACATAACCAAACAATACTATGTCAACAAAGACCGACACATCAACATGTCACATCATCTGAAAAATGAGTTGAACGGTTAAATGGTCAACATTACAGATATTAAAAAAAATTTAGTAACTAAACTGAAACAAAAAATAACAATTAAAACAACCATATTTTATATGTATTTTTTAATTAAACAATCATTTTTTTTCTCTATATTTGAAAAAAACATACATTTTATAATGAGTTTTATTATGAAGTCATTTTTTGTTACAACATAATGTTTGAAAGGTATGTATCACAAAAAGACTAGAAAAAAAATAATAATACAAAATTGAATAAGAAATCATTTATCTTGAAATATATGAACACTTTGGCAATGTATGAAAAAAAATGAATTTTATTTTTTTTAATGTTGGAACCTTTAAAAATCATTTTGTCATGATCTCATTGCAACATAAATAGTTGCTTTAATTACAAACGTGTCTATTATTTTACTAGTTTATAACACGTGTATTATACGGTTAACAACAAAAAATTATAAATTAAAATAATTTAATAATATAATTGCAAATAATTTTTTTAAATAATAATTGATGTATAGTATTAAGTTTATGATTGTTATGTATAAATAGTATTTGACATAGCTATTAAAAAAAAGGATTTCCTAGAATCATTGTATTACTAGTCATATTTTTAATTATTGTGAAATTAATAGGTATACAAACATTTTCTGTACAAATTTTTGCATCTGTTAATTTATATCTAATATCTAATTTAGAACCTGATACTTCTCTTAACGTATGTGTCGATTTTTGAAAATATTTAGTTGGTATTAATCCTTCTCGTATGCAATTTAGATCTGTTCCTCTGTCTATTAGGGCAACAAAATTCCTTTGATAATTGTAAGTAATAAATAGATTAATTATAACATGCCATTTTCTAGAGATTACTAGTTCCATTGATTGAAGAAAATTATATAGGCAAAGTCGTGTTTTAGCCCGCTTTTGAAGCCACAACTTTATGGCGTTTTACTCATTGACTCGCCTTACCCACCTGACTCTTTTGTTTAATTTTTTTTTAAAATTTTGTTTAATTTTATTTTTTAAATAACTTTAAAGATTACTCATATCTTGTTATGGTCCTGCTTGGTAATGGTATCAGAGCCATGGAATACTATGTGATATTACCTCGATTTATTGTTTATGAGTATATTCAATAGATTTAAAAATAGTAATAAACAATTGATTAAAAATCAGTTAATAGAAGAATATGAAGTACCAAAAAAATTAGACCTTCTTAATAAATGGACTATTCCTAGTATTCACCCTAAATTCATATATGAATTAGGAACTTTTGAAGAATTAGGTTTTATCCAAACTGTTAAAACTACACAAGAGAATTTAACTATGAATGAAGATGACATAACAATTCAGTTAATAACTCCACAAGATATTAATAAATATAAGCATATTTATAATTACTTGCATATTGGTTTGGTGCAAATTGCTTTTAAACCATTAACATTACAGGGATTACCTGAAAGTTTTTTAGCAGTTCTTAGGGACGCTAGAAATAAAAATTGGAAACAATCTTTAATGGGTATAATAGAATCTAGTTTGTCTCATGGACCGGTATATTTTAATGTTTACCCAAATTTACAACTTTCTTTGTCTGATAGAAATATTTTTCAAGCTTTAACATTAACTGTCAAAACTCATGGTTATAATTATTTACCAGGATCAGAAGTAATATGTATATGTTATCGTATATATTTTAAACCATTAAAAACAATGAATCCTAAATGTAAAAAAGTTAATAAACCTATAAATGAAACAATTTTAATAGAAAGTAATTTTGATATGTCAAAAATTACAACTAGAAAAGCCATAAAATGGGATGAAATAAAATTTCTCCAACACTGGATTTTAGAAAATAATATACCACTCACGCCTTTAATAAATAATATTATAGAAAGTATTATACAAACATCTGATGGGGCCGTTACTATTGAACAAGATCTGCAAGATCTTCACATTCATACATATCACCACTAGATTATAAGGTAGAAGTCCCCTCTACTCGTGCTTTTGTTGATATTAGAAAAACAAACAATTTAAATATACATGATGATATTGTGTATGAGGCGGAGGCATCTACTCCTTCTGAAATAAATTTTACAGTTTAATGGATTTAAACGAAAAAAAATAGATTTTAGCCCTGGTTCTCAGGCAAGAAAAATTATTTCAGAAGAATTTTATTTAACTAAATGGACATTTTTTAAGGAATGGTTATTTAAAAATTATTCTAAACAGGAGTTACAAGAAATACAAAATAAATTTTATGAACATTTATCCTCTATAAATCAGATTATACATTTTATTCCTTAGTTTATTTATACTTTTCTACATGATATTCACAACATAGAAAGAGATTATACTCTATCAGGAGACAAGATAACAACAAGTATATTTCCACCTCAAATCCCTTTTACAATCACAAATAACAATGTTACCATAAAATTATCGGCTTATCAAAAACTTTTTGAAGAGAAAACTTTTACTGTATATATAAATCATATTAACAGTATGATCCAAAAATTAAATTTTCATAATTTATATTCTATAATATTAGGAGAAGAATTAATGGATTTACACAAAAAATAGAAAAAATAAATAGTCAAAAAGAGATAATAATACAAAAAAGAGAAAGAAAAACAAATAAATGCTACTATTCAACCACCACCAAATATTAATGGTTACAAATTAAAAAACTACGATTATATGCTAGATATTATACAAGAACAAATGAAAAAACTACATATTAATACCATAAATAAATATACAAGAACAAATGAAAAAACTACATATTAATACCATAAATAAAGACTCGGATGATGAGTCAGACATAGATGATGCCCAAATAAATAAAATTAATAATTACGACAGTAAATTTGCTAGAAAGCCTGTTCAAAGATTATATTATTATCTAAGACCAAGTCCTTAAGATGTCCTACACGAGGAACAAGAATATGAAATTAATAATAGTTATAGTGGTAAAAATGTTTATGAATGGAATCTGGATGGATATACTGAAAGACAAATATATAATATGATTCATAGAATGTTAATGTATAGCACAATTGCTAAAAATACAGGAAATAGTCATAAACAAGTAGCTAATATGCTAATTGCCAGATTTACTGGCCAACTAAAAGGCTGGTGGAACAATTATGTCGATGAAAAAACTCAACAAGCTATTCTTAATACAGTAAAAACCGAAAATGGAATAACTACTCACAATGTGGTTTATACTCTTACTTGTACTATAATAGAACATTTTATAGGTCGATAATCAGATAATTCCGAAAACATTCGTACCTTATTAATTGGATTATTTTGTAAAACTCTTACGTCCTTTCGATGGTATAAGGATACTTTTTTAAGCAGAGTTATGGAGCTTAATGATTGTAATAGTGTTTATTGGAAATCCAAATTCATAGATGGTTTGCCAAATTTTTTTGCTGAAAGAGTTAAAAACCAACTAAGAATAGATAATACAATTCCTTACGAATATTACACATATGGAAAATTAATAGAAACTTGTATACAGGAAGGTTTGGCCCTATGTAGTGAGATAAAACTCAACCATCAAATTAAAACCCAACATCTTAATGAAAAAAGACAATTAGGAGAATTTTGTGATCAGTTTGGAATAGAAACTAGTAGAAATAAGAAGAAACAGAGAAAAGAATTTCAACAGAAGAAAATTTTTTATAAAAGAAAACATATCGATTTTAATAAAAAAGATAAACACATAAAAAAGAAATTTATTAAAAAGGAAAATAAAAAACCTCCTACTTGCTTTTCATGTGTAAAAACCGGTCATTATGCTAATAAATGCAGAAATAAAAAAATAAAAAAACAAATTAATAATATGGATATAGGTGAGGATATAAAACTTCAATTAATAAATTTAATAGATAATTCGTCAGACGATGAGGAAATCTCAGACAATAATTTTGATATTAACATAACAAATTATGACTCTAATTATGATTCAGATTATGAAGAAGTTGAATGTAATTGTAATAATTTAGAACAATGTTCATGTAACATAGATCATCAATTATACTTAATCCAGTCTCAATTTAAAGAAGATTTAACCATAAATGTAATTAGTAATGATATTGCAAACTTATTAAAAGAAATTAATGATCCAGAAACAAGGGAAAAAATAATAGAAAATTTAAATACCAAAGAACATAATATAAAAGAAGAAGGGATTTATACAATGAAAAATATACATGATATGTTAAGAGAAAGAAGAAATAAAAATTCTACTAATATACCTATAGTACAGGATTTACAGGTTGAAATTCAATCTTTAAAACATGATATATCTAAAATAAAAAATGATCAATTAATAAATAATCAGAGAATTAATAAATTAGAAAAATTACAAAATAACCAGGATGCTGGTACTAGCAATAATACTTATAATAATTTTCTTCAATCAATGGAACTAGTAATCTCTAGAAAATGGCATGTTACAATTAATCTATTTATTACTTACAATTATCAAAGAAATTTTGTTGCCCTAATAGACAGCGGAGCAGATCTAAATTGCATACGAGAAGGATTAATACCTACTAAATATTTTCAAAAATCGACACATACGTTAAGAGAAGTATCAGGTTCTAAATTAGATATTAGATATAAATTAATAGATGCAAAATTTTGTACAGAAAATGTTTGCATACCTATTAATTTCACAATAATTAAAAATATGACTAGTGATACAATGATTCTAGGTAATCCTTTTTTGGAAATGATATTACCGCTAACTATTGATAAAAATAAAATTGTAGGATCTTATAAGAATCAACCTGTTATATTAAATTTTGTCTCTGACCCTTATTCTATCTGGGTCAATGAGTTGAATTTAAAGAAAAACCAAATAAATTTTCTTAAAGAAGAAATTAGGACTGTTCAAATAGATGAACAATTATAACAACCTAAATTACTAGAAAAAATTAAACTTTTAACAAACCAATTTTCCTTAAACATTTGTAATGACCATCCTAATGCTTTTTGGGAAAGAAAAAAACATATAGTTATGCTTCCCTATGAGGAAGGTTTCAATGAAAAACAAATTCCTACCAAGGCAAGACCATGTCAAATGAATTTTGAATATTTGAATATATGTAAAAAAAGAAATAACTTCCTTATTAGATAAAAATTTAATACAACCTTCTAAATCTCCATGGTCATGTACCGCGTTTTATGTTAACAAACATTCAGAACAAGAAATGGGAGTACCAAGACTAGTTATCAATTATAAGCCACTTAATAAGGTCTTAAAATGGATTAGATATCCTATTCCTAATAAGAGAGATTTATTAGATCGTTTACATGACTCTTTAATATTTTCAAAATTTGACTTAAAATCAGGATATTGGCAAATTCAGATTGATAACAATGACAAATATAAAACTGCCTTTAATGTTCCTTTTGGACAATACGAATGGAATGTTATGCCATTCGGCCTAAAAAATGCCCCTTCAGAATTTCAAAATATAATGAATTATATATTTAATCCTTATATCAATTTTATTATTGTTTATATAGATGATAATTTAGTATTTTCGAAAAATATTCAAGATCATTTTGATCATTTGCATACTTTTAAAAAAATAATAATAAACAATGGTCTGGTAATATCACAATCTAAAATGTCTTTATTTCAAACAAAGGTAAGATTTTTAGGTCATAATATTGAAAAGGGACAAGTCATCCCTATACAGAGAAGTATAGATTTTGCTGCAAAATTCCCAGATGAGATAAAAGATAAAACTCAGCTACAAAGATTTTTAGGTAGCCTGAATTATATATCACCTTTTTATAAAGATTTATCAACCGATCTTGCAATTCTTTATGACAGATTGAAAAAGAACCCTGGTGCTTGGACTAAAAATCATACCCAAGCAGTTAAAAGAATAAAAGATAAAGTAAAAAATCTACCATGTTTATCTTTGGCTAATCCTAATTGGGAAAAGATAGTTGAAACAAATGCCTCTGAAATAGGGTTTGGAGGAATTTTAAAACAAATTCACCCTAACAGTAAGCATGAAGTTTTAGTCAGATTTCATTTTGGAAAATGGACTCCTAGTCAAAAGAATTATTTTACTACTGTTAAAGAAATTTTGGCATTAGTAAAATGTATTCTTAAATTTCAAGACGATTTATATAATCAACATTTCATTATAAAAACAGATTGTCAGGCAGCTAAATTCATGTTTAATAAAGACTTTAAACATGATGTCTCTAAACAAATGTTTACTAGGTGGCAAGCTACATTAGTATGTTTTGATTTTGAAATTCAATATAAAAAAGGAAGTGATAATAGTCTTCCCGTTTTTTTAACTAGAGAATTTCTGAATGAGTTATAGCCAGTTAAGACAGTTATCTCATGATATCATTAATATAAAAAATTTAATTAATGAAGCAGAAGTTGAAAATAACCAACTTAACAAATGAACCATATTTTAGGAGAACGGTAATTAAATTAAGATTGATTGGTTTAAGAATTCAGCTCAAGAATCTTGAGAACAAACTCATATTACTCTTAAATTGACATTTTCAGGTAAAATTCTTATGGGTGACTCAAGATTACAAGTAAAGAATAATCTTCATTGTAAACATATCAAGGTCTTAGAATCGTTTATCAAACGAAATAAAAAAGATAGACCGATATCAAGAACTAACATGAAAGATATAACATTATGTTCAAATATCTTCATAAGAAAATCTCAGAAACCACATGCTAATTTGCAGGATGAATTCCAATCGTGGAAGAGGCCATCCTTAAAACAGGGGTGGTTATAGTAGAGGTCGAGGAAATCCTACGGCTTCAAGCAGTTCTTATAGAACTGGAAATTCTTCACAAGCAAATGATCAGTCTCTTCCAGTTCCTGGAAGCCCATTATATGAGGAGTTTAAAGCATTTTTAGAATCAAAAAGGGAAAAATACTCCTAGTTTCGCCCAAATGATCACAGATGGTGAAACCATCAACGATAATTTTGAATACAAAGAATCATCTCATAGAGATAATATTATTATTTTAGAACATAAAGATATAATGCTTTATTTTGAAAACAATGATGATCCATGGTTTTTAATGACCAGATACTTGGATATAGCAACATACGCTGGATATTCTTATAAACAAAGATTATATTATAAGAATATTTTGAAAATAATTGGATCAGTTGAATTCTCTCATTTTACAATACCAGTGTTTACAATTTTAGCAAAGCCATTATCAAAAAGATCATATCACCTGAGGAATGGGGATTAAGTACCCTCAAGGAAAAAAGAGTTTATAATCCCTCCTTCGAAGATACCAATGAAATTTACATACTGGGATTATATTGAAAGCTTTCATAAAGCCTTCTTATATGAGAACCCTCAAAGAAAACATACTTGGTTCTTTACAGTATGTGAAAAGGTTTATAACCAAAGTAAAGATATACCAAATTAGTTAACTAATTGGTGGATCTCATATGGCCCAAGTATAGATATTCTCCCTGAGGAACCATTCAGGAAATTATATGGGAAATGGTTAGTCGTCTCTCCTAGATAATGAAACCAAGCCATTCCTTTGAAATCAGAAGGACTGGAAGCAATATCTTCCATGCATTTTTTCATGGAATTTTCTATTCCTTGGATTTGGAAATGGTCCCCACATGTAGATTATACTCCCTCCAAATTTCCTTCTCTACAAAGGTCATACTTTACCAAATTTTGGCCTAAAATCCTTCATAGAAATCCAGAAACAAAAATCCTTAATGCACAGGAAACAATTGATCATATCAATCAGCAAATTAAGAAATACCAAGACCAGAAAAATTTCTCGGAAGTAGCCTCCTCAACAGAAGTAGCCCCCTTAACCTCTTAAAAGGTCAATCTAACTAAAGAAGAAATAATCAAGTCATTCAAGTTATACTGTTCTGAATTAAAAGAAAACCTTAAACGGTTTACAAAACATGAAAATGCAAAAGATGAAGGTTCAAGTGAAGATATTTCAGATAATATGTCAGTTGATAACCACAACCAATCACAGTGTTTAGCGGGGGAATCCCAACCAGATGATGAAGAAATTCCAGATGAAGACCTCCCCATTGATTGCATGATTGACATGATTGAGGAGTCAATCACTCAAAGAAAGAATCTTTCCAAAACAAAAAGGACAACTCCACAATAGACTCAAGGTGACAAGTGGATGAACCAAAATAAAAGAGGATGACATTCTTCAAGAATTATTGAAGACAAAGAATAATATTCATCAAATATTATTAAAGCAAGAAGAATCAAACAAAGAGTCATTTCTACTTTTCTTAAAGCTGTTTGCCAATGCTAAATGTAATAATTTAGGTTTTGTTTGTTTTTTAGGCCTCCTGATCTATTTATGTAGCCTCTCTCTTATGTTTGAGATAGGTCTGGAGCCATTTTTATCTTTCTCTCTTGTAATCTCCTCTTGTAAAAAATCTTTCTGCAATAAATAGTTTGAAATAAGTTTGGAGTATCAAAGTTTTACTATACAACAATCTTGGATTCACCTTTCTGGTTAGTCTACTTTCTTATACTTCATTTTATTTTTTAAGCCTAATGCAAGGCTAATTCGTTAATATCACATAGTATTCTTATGGAAGCAGTATGATGATCAGCAAATCATAATCAGATATGAGTAAAAAAAAAGAGTCTGAAGAAAAAGGCAAAGTCGTGTTTTAGGTTAAATTTTGTTTATTTTTTTTTAAATAACTTTAAACATTACTCATATCTTGTTATGGTCCTGCTTGGTAATTACTCATATCTTGTTATGTAAAGAAATTTTAAATGAAAATACAAAGAAATAAAGATAGGAAAAGATATCAAGTATACAATAGCTTGTTTGATAGAGGGAAAAGTGACATTTTTATGTTTTGTTTATTAGAAGAAATATATTTTTAAATCTATATATTTTATCTTTAATAGATTTGAATTTTAACATTTAATGCAATAAATTCTTAGAGCATTTCCAATAGAAAGTTTTTTTATAGTGCATTACTATATATATATATATATATATATATATATATATATATATATATATATATATATATATATATATATATATATATATATATATATATTAAATGAGCACTTAAAACCATTAGAGCAAACAATATTTTTGTTTTTTTTTTTTATTTTGACCACTATTGAGCGATCAATATAGTATAATTACTTGTACATTTTAACCCGTTCCTTTTAAAGATATGTCATTTTATAACTAATTTAAAATATTGTCAATGTTTTTGTTGTATTTTTATAACTAAAACATAATAATTTTTTATATTTTAGTTATATAAATAAAGACTCGATATATTTATATTATATTTCATATTAAGATATGATTTGTGTTTTAAAAAAGGATGAATTAAATTATATGTTCTATAAAACATTTTAGAGAGATGAAAGTAAATTAATTAAATTTATAGAAAAAACTATTAAAATAAGTTTAACCATTGGAGAAGTCATTTATTTAGAGGTCAAAAATATTAGATGATGACGTGAATAATTTAAGTTATAACATAGGTTAACCATTAGAAATACTCCTAAAGCATCTTCAATGGTTATGTTATAAATAAGTGACACATCACCATTCAATTAATCTTGACCTCTACAAAAAATACTACTCTAATAGTTAAGCTTATTAAAAAGTTTTTTTTTGGATAAATTTAACTAATTTGTCCTTATCTTTCTACAAGGTTTAATAAAATCTTTTTCATTTAATTAGTCTATTTCTTAACAAAAATAGTTATTGAATAGGAATATATAAATACAAATATATCCGTTCATTATTTATGTAAGTAAAACACGAAAAATTATTATGTTATAGTTACAAAAATAAAATAAAAACATTAAAAATATTATATCATCCTCATAAAATTTATATTTTATAGATGAGATGTTATTAATACTTAATAAGAATAATTAAATAGTTAAAAAAATAAAAAATATTTAAAACTAAGTTGTAATGAAAAGGTTAAATTGAAATATTGTTAAATAGAAGAGGTTATGGGCGTGTTTGGCAAAAGTACCTGTTAGCTGAAAGCGGGAAGTGGTTAGCTGGTAGCGGGAAGCTGTAGCTTTTATTTGTTATATGAATGTTTGGCAAAAGTAGCTGGAAGCTTTTGAAATATATAAAATTACATAAAATGACAATTTATTAAAAACAAATAAATATATAAATATATTTTTAAGGGTAATTATGGAAATTGATTTCAAAAGCTCATAGGCGTTTTGTTAAACGCTACATGAAGTAGCTTTTAGAATTGGAGCATTTTGTTAAAACTAAAAGTTAAACGTTCGTACTGCCAAACGAAACTTTTTGTTTAAACTAGAACGTTTTATCAAAAGCCAAAAGCTAGAAGCTCCCAAACGCTTCCAAAAACTCCGTATCAAACATACCCTATATATACAAAAGTATATTGACCACTCAAAATAAAAAAAACAAAAATGTCACGATTGGATTTTTTTCAATTTCAAAGAACAGGGTTTGAATTTTTTTTGTTTATCTTCTTGTATCTAAGAATGATGTCATATGGGTTTAATTTGTAATGATGGGGTTTGATTTTGTATAATTTCATTTAGGATACCTTCATCTTCATCTTCTCTTCATACCCATGCTAAAAAAAAATCATTTGTACTTTTTGTTTATAATCTGTACTAGAAATTTTTTTTACTTCATCTTAGATAGTGAAAAGGAAGATAAAAAGATGCTAATGGTGGTGACGGTAGAGATGGGGAGATAAAGAAGCGGTAATGGTGGTCGTGATTCGTGGGATATAATTTGGAAGATCAAGGAAGCAAGAAGCATACATTTGATTGTGCATGGAATATAACATTAAATACGATCAAGATGCTCTTACTGCTTATTTCATTAAAACCTTCCACGTATTTTGATTACTTTTAAAAATTTCTAAAATTAATTCAAAATAGTATCTTTGTTCTTCATGCCTCGTCACACACCCAAAGTTGTATTTTTCAAAATGATCAAGTTGTAATAATTTATCTTATGTTTGATATTGGAAATCAATTTTGGCACACCACACCATCAAGTGGTATTTTTCAATTTACATTATATTTTATATTTATTATTAAATCCATTTAGAAAATTTTATGTTTTAATCAAAACCAATATTTTAAATAAATATATATTTATTTCTCCAACTTGCTTGTCAAGTTGGTTTTCTTTAATGTAAAGCATGGAACTTATAAAATATTTCAATTTTCTATGACTCAAATATTTTATTAGGGATTTTAAAACTTTATTGATTTTTATTGATAAAATATATAAAGTAAAATACAGTTATTGATGCATGATGTATACATTATTATAATTTATACGTAAACACGTGCTGAATATATTAGTTATAATATATAACCTAACATAATACAAAACATAGAGTTTTATCATATTTGTTAATGTTATTTTAGTCCAACGAATTTATCCTATTTGTTTTAAAATGTTACTCCATTTTTTCTCCTTACTTTAATGAATGAAATATGAGTTTACCGTTTTAAAAGGTCATTGTTTAACTTGGTACCGGGTAAGCGGGTAAAATATATGTGTTGATCACTGTTGCCCATCAATTGCATAACACCATCCAACCATGAACTTGGTTTTATTTGTTTTTAACCTTTTGGTAAACTCCCTCATCTATTGAAGGATGAAAAAAAATAGTTCAGACGTTCGTCTTTCCCAATAATCTCACCCCTTAATCTTCTCCGAACAATCCGAACAATTCATCCCCTGATCTCTTTGAATCTTGATCTGATTTGGGGGGTGGGGAAGGGTCAGCTAGTGACCTGAGGGGAGGGGATGGGTTTCATCGGTGGGTGGGAGAAGTAGAGATGAAGCAGAGCAACGCCAAAAGGAGGTGTTATCGTTGACAGAAACCAAGGCAACGCGATATAGGGTTTGATAAACGTGGCAATGATAGTTTTCAAAACTGTGATGGGTTTTTTTTTTGAAGTAATGTTTGAAAGTTTCATAATTTTTCTTATACGTTTTCCACTCGATTTTTTTCAACTTCAAAGATCAGGGTTTGGATTTTTTTGTTTATCTTCTTGTATCTAGGAATATGATTTCATATGGGTTCAATTTGTAATGGTGGGGTTTGATTTGAGTTTAATTTTATCTGGGATACCTTCATCTTCATCTTCATACCCAAGATAAAAAAAATCATTTGTGCTTTTTTTTTTTTTTTAATAATCTTTACTAGAAAAAATTCTTTACTTCATCTTAGAAAGTGAAAGGGGAGATAAAAAAAAGTGGTAATGGTGGTGCCGGTGGAGAAAGGGGGATAAAGAAGTGGTAATGGTGGTGGTGATTTGTGGGATATAATTTGGAAGATCAAGGAAGCAAGAAGCATACATTTGATTGTGTGTCGAATATACATTAACTAATGTGTTCTTGTGTATGTACATACCTTTGACATCTTCGGTTGACACATTTCCCTCATTTGTTGCAGCTGATGTAAGTGATTATAATATTTTTGTGGTTATTTTTGTAATGCCCACAGATTCGAGCTAGTCAATTTAGAGATAATATGTGTTAAAAATGATTTTTTTGATAGAAGATTATTTAGGATAAATAATCTTAACCATCGACAAAGAACACTGAAATCTGAAATCTGACTTCGTATGAAGAAGTTATACTTCTTCGAAGCTATTTGAGTGTTTTGTGTTCATCTTTGAAGGAAGGATTCCCTTGGAAAGCAATTGGGGAGTTTCAGGCTTTGTGGATTTGGAACTTTCGTCTCATTAGCTGTGAGAACAAGATCGATGCGCAGGGACAAGGTTTGAAAACTCAAACCATGAGTGAATGCTTAAGATCAATGTCTGCTTACTAATAAGTGTGCAAGTCAAGCTTGGAAAGACCAATCAAGTCTTAGATAATATATTCAACAAATGATCAAGTCATTAAAAGAAGAATAGGAGTAAATGATCAAGGTAAAGTTAATAAATGAAGAACAAGAATAATGTTTGAAAGAAGTTTTTAAATAACTTAGTAAAGAGCCAAAAGTTTAGTGAAATATCCGTTGTTGACTTGTATTGAATGCTCCTTTAAATAGAAGTGAAGGTTACAACAAATTAACTAGATTGTTTACATATGACTGGAAAATAGAAATAATTCTGACATTCTGATTGTCCAAATAAAACAAAAGACTAAGTCCTATGAAACGTTACATCAATACAAGTACAAATACAATAAATGCACTAAGACAAAATAAAGCTCTTTCTGGATCAACATCCATTCCGGACATGAGAGTCATTCTGGAATGCCTTCAGCCTTCACTTCGTCTTCTTTCCTGGTCTGAACAGGTTCTGAACCACTCCCCACCTCGAAACATGCACACTTCGGAATGCGTAGATAGGATTGCTAGAGGCTCACTTTTAGGTTCCAACAATCTTCCCTAAGTGAACTTAGCAATCCAACAAACTTAGTTCATTTGTTCCTTGATGAAGGTGTATGCTCTGAATAACCACTCTCGGACTTCTATGTACCATGCCAACTGAATTACAAACTTTGCCTTGACCTGTTCCGGAGCATCAGACTTGGATGCCTGGGATATGAACTTCTTCAGAGCTTTGGTTAGAATTAGATGTTTTTCAAGGACTCGGAAACAGTCCTTGTTTGTTTTCCTTGTGGTGTAGAAAAACCCTAGAACCGATTCTTTAATGGGACCATCTGCAAGAACTTCAGCTTCCGGAAGAACAAAGTCAATTTCGGCAACAAATTGTTCAGTTCCGTAGAGGTATGCAAGCTCATAATCACATTGGAAAAATTCCGCAACGTAATCCTTCAGGATGCTTAGAGTGTCATGGTAAGCTCCCATACTTATGTCACCCTTCTGATATTTTCTGAAGTAGGCAGCTAAGGTGAGGATGTCATTCAGATTCATGGAGGGAAAGTCTGCATTAGTAACAGTCTGGGGAATAGGCTTGTTCCGGAGGATGTGAAAATGAAAGAGAGGACAGTTGAGCTCAAATTTCACAAGAATTTTTCTTCCGAAACATTCCACTTTGGTAATCCTTTTTCTTGACCATACTTCCTTGAGAGGTTGAGCGTGTTTGGAGTAGAAGGTTTTGAGTCTCTCTCGCTCGGTCCGGATAATCACTGACGGATCGTCAGATGGGTGAAGGGGAGCAAACTTAGTGTAAAATTTGCTAAAGGGAGAGAGAGGAAGATCCAACTAATCAGAGTCATTGGGAGAAAAGTTGTAGCACATGCACGGAATTATTTTTTCAGCCTTGAGAATGCGTTCACGACAAAGAGGAGATCGCATTGGATCAGGATTATCCTTTAGGGCTTGGATCCGAATGCTATCCTATAATGCTCGGTTGATTTCTTCCTGCGACCATCCAAGTTTTTGCTTGAGTGGAGGTCCAGAATGAAGGGCTTGTTGCTCGACAGTCATAGGCTTCTTCCCTTTTTCTCTTTGTAGTGCAGTTATGACAACCTTCATATTTTCATCAATCACAAATTCTGGAGTAGGATTTGGAAGAGTTTCTTCCGTAATTCCATCAGGGATCCGGAGAGGAGAGCCCTGGTGGATTGGAGCGATCTTTGGGTCTGGAAATGGAGGCTTCATGGAAGGCGTAGCTCGGAAGGCTTGAGAAGTTAAGTATGATTTTTCCTTAGCCATTTGAATGCCTATCCGGAGAGCATTAGGGAGAGAGGAAGAACAGGAAGTAGCAGGCCATATTTTCTTTTGTTCTGCTGTCAGTTCCTTCGGAATGGTCAACTTGGGAGCTTGAAGACCAAGAAATCCCTTAGGAGCCTTATCCGAAATGAATTCGTCTTCTTCTTCACTTTCTTCTTTTTCAGAGTTCCCTAGCATTCCGTAGACGATTTGAACTTCTTCTTTGGAATCTAGGTCTTGATCTCGGAGTGTAAATTCCGAGGCGGGTTTCCAAGGTTTGCTTGGGCCTTCTCCCCTTCTTGTGTCGGTGAACTTCGGAACCGATGCAAGTACCAAAGTGTTCTGGAGATCATTGAATTGGTGAAGACCTTCTGAAGCCCTGTATTGAGTTGAAGAGTGAGGGAATCATAGGCTTCAAATGAGGGAGCTTGTGCAGCAAGGTGATCGAACAAATGCCCTAGGATGGCTAGCATCTCATCAAACTTCCGGTTTGGAACATCAACGATGTTCCAAGTTGAGCAGAGAAGATTGATGAGGACTTGTTGAAGGATCATGTTCATTTAATCCTTTTTCTTGATCCCCTTCTCCATTCTTTGGATTTGTTTCTCATGACGAACATGGATCTGCTTAATCAGGTCATTGGTAGTAGCCACCAAGTCGTCATGGACTTTGAGCATTGAAGTAATGGTGTTGAGATAGTGATCAACTAGAGTATCGTACTTGGCGTCAACTTCTTCCATTGTGTGTTTAAGCCGGTAAGAGATTAATTGATCCAGTTGAGCTTCTCGTTCAGAAACAGACGGTCTGGACTGCTGAGATAGACATTGAAGAATGACATCAAGCTTGGAATCAAGTCTGGAGACTTTTTGACCCATCTTCGTGTTGAGCTCTGTGACAGAACTTTCGATGGATGACACTCTGTTCACAGTGTTCGAGACATTGGTCTGGATCTCGAAGAGAGCGAAGGGGTCAATGTAGTCACCAGCAGAGGATTCCGAATCAGAATCTGAGTGTTGCAGAGGAGCTTGTGAGGAAACATTTGTGGAAGGACCCGGCTTGGTTGCAGCATCATCTTCAGGTATTTTGGAGTTGAGTGTAGCATCCGAAGTGGTTAATGATGAAGATCCGGAGTCATAGGCATACTTGGATGCAGTTGATTTTGATTGAAAATGTGTTGAGGTCATGAAGTTTGTGGCCGGAACACTTTTTGCTTCATCATCTAACATGACTTCCTCGGAAATCTCTTCATCCGGATTAGTGTGAAAACGCTTTGATGAGTGGTAATGGGAGGCAATTCGGAAGTAAGTTCGTTTGCGGCATCAACATCAGCGGAAGGAACATAAGGCATGTTGCTTTGAATGGACCTGTTCCTCAAAGAGATAAGCGTGAACTCCACTTGAGTTATGGTGAGATCTGGACGCTTGGATGCGACCCTGTTGACAAAGTCTTCCCATAGAGGATCATTGGTACCTAGTCGTCCTGTACGGCTTCCGGGTATTAGATCAATTGAGGCTTCGGCCTGACTGGTACACCCACTGGCCTTCAGTCTACCCGGATCGCTCAACTAGCATTTATCATCCCGCGTTATCCTTCCAGGAAGACTCTCCCATGCATACTATTCTAGCCCTCTAGGGGCTCCGAACTCTATCTCCATTCTACATTCTCAATCCCAGCCCGATCCCAGGCCTTCCACCATCAATTACCCTTGGTCTGCATCCCGCCCCGTCTGACTGACACTTGCTCATACCAGCCTACGCTCGGCTGACAGAACCATTGTTGAATCCCAACAGCTAAACAACTTCTCATCCTTATCGATCTTCCGGAGAATTTCCAATTCTCCCCCACTTAGAGCACAGACTATCAACCACCGATCGTCATCACCGACCTCCCTTAACAACCCTACACATCACAATCCCTTACAAGCGAACTGATTCCCACTAGAACGAGCAACCTTCACAACATCACATATCAGCGCTGATCATCTCGGACTCGAAAGAAACCTGACCTTCAGCTAACCACTCCTCAGACTGCAGATGCTCCCCGACATTCAGACCAAAAGCTAGATTTCCCACTAATAATCCTCATGAATGATAACCAACGAAATTCCCAACACCAAAACCTTAAACCATACCATAACCCTCAAGGAACAACGAATACAATACCAAAAATCACACAAGGAGACTAGCAGACATACAATACTCCAAAATAATCACAAGATAACAAGACATCAAGAAAGAAACATACCCGCAGCTGCATGCGGCACTGCCTTGACCTCCTCTGCTGTAAGCTGAAAAACACGACCCTGAGCCCTTGGGGGCTCCGCTCCACCCTGACCTCCACCCGTAATCCTCAAAGTGGTCGGTGCTGGAGCCTGCACCGGTCCTGCAGCAAGTTGTGGACAGTTGACCCTCAAGTGTCCCTCCTTTCCGCATAGTGCCCCTCCTTTCCGCACTTGCGGCATGCACCATCGGACCTACAAACTCCGGTGTGACCCTTCCCACACCTTCCACAAGTGTGGATGCTCTGATCTCCCAATCTAGAATCAACGGTCTTGGACCGTTTCGATGTCGGATACGACTGTACCGGAGCTTGCCTCTGCTCTCATAACTGCAACTCAATCTCCAACTCACGCCGCCTGGCGGCCTCCTGCAACTCCAATAAGGTCTCGCACCTCTGCGTAGACACAAACTGCCTGATGTCCCTCTTGAGGATACTCAGATATCGGGACATCTGAGCCTACTCCGAAGCAAACTCAAGGCAAAACATCGCCCTCTCAGTGAACATCCTGGTGATCTCCGTCACCGACTCCGAATCCTGCTACAGCTCCAGGAACTCCTGAGCCAATCTCTCCCTCTCAACCCGCAGAACATAACGAGTGCTGAACATCTCCCGGAACTGATCCCATGAAACCGCAGCCCTCTGTGCATCCGAATATGACCCCGTGGTCAATCTCCACCAATCCATCGCCCCGAGCCTCAACAGGTTCAGAGCACACCTCACCCTCTGATCAGCAGGGCGTGAGCACGTGAAGAAACACCTCTCCACGTCCGACAACCATCTCATAGCAACAATCGGGTCCTAAATCCCATCAAAGGTGGGAGGCTTCGTATTATCAAAGTCCCGATACTGAAAGCCTCTACCGGCTCCTCCCCCTGCCGCTGCTACAGCCGCTGTATCTGCCGTGGAAGCCGTCTCTGTGAGAGCCGCATAACCCTCATCAAAATACTCAACCATGGCGGTCTTGATTGACCCAAACAGTTCCGGCAACTCGGTCCGGAAGAATGCATCAACCTCATCATGCAGGATCTCACGAATCCTAGCATCCAACTAGTCTGTGCTCATCTGACCAATAACCTCGGGCGGTACTGACCCTCCCTTACCGCCTTCTTCTGCTCCCGATCCTGACCTAAATCCGCTCCCAGCATGCCTCGAAGCCTCCATACTCAAAAACATCACAAAATCTCAGATACTTCCCACTATCCCGGGAACCAACCCCCAAAACAACCCTAGAGGTTATGGTTTCTTTGATACGCGTATGGGTCCTGTGCTTTTAGTAGTACGGGCCCATACTACCTTCCACACCTACCCATATTTGTATCAAGTATACCATAACACCCTAGTGAAGAACATACATAACAAGCACTCAACCCTCACTCCTAGAGGAACACTGGAAGTCTCCTATATAGGAAACCCTAGGCTAACAGGCATCATAAATCAGGCAACATTATCATGAAATCCTGAAGATCCCTAGCCTAGTACTAGCATGCTGTTCTATCAAAGCTCAAAAACAAATATCATGTATTGTATTTTGGGGTTACTTACTGGCTCCGGCTGATCGTACCTCCGCGTCCTCCTTTACTCATTTTGAAAACCATTTTAAATTCTCTTTTTGAAAACTCTCCTTGATTTGAGACGGGATTCATACGAATGTTCATCCAATTCACTCAAACCAAGGCTCTGTTACCAACTTGTAACGCTCTAAAAATTCAACCAATTTTTAACTTTTCAAAAACAACCCGGTTTCATAAAGTTATTACAAAAAGGTTTTCAATACAATTATTATCAGAGTCTTCCCAGAATCACATCATAAAACATAATCATGAGGCGTGGTACGATCACGCCATTGCCTTGCCACGGTCTCCTGAAGAACCTGAAAAAACATTAAACCACAACTGTAATCCCGAAAGCTCAGTGAGATACCCCCAAAATACCAACCACATATACCATACACGCACAACATGCCATATCATAACAAACACAGAACAGCCATGCACTTCGGGTCTACTGTGTGACTGATCCACCCGCATCGGGCCTTCAGTCCACTTGGTCCACCCTCCGAGCCTAACCACATACATCGAGTCTACAGTGTGGTTCAACCGCCCGCACCGGGCCTTCAATCCACCTGGTCCACTCTCTGAGTCGACAGTATGACTGGTCCGCCCGCACTGAGCCTTCAGTCGGCCTGGTCCACTCTCCGAGCCTCGGCACGTCTAGTCCGCCCTATTGGGCCTACAGCCTATCCGAACCGCTCGCTGGGCCTTCGGGATAACCGGTCCGCCCTGGGTATGTTGGCCTACATCACAAAGCAGGTCCCGCCTCAACCCAACCTCAGTCCAACAACCATGTGCACATAAACATTCAAACATATAACAATTTGCATCCAATCAAACCGATCTAGCAGATCACAAAGCATAACATCATCCTAACCAGGATACCGACCTAACCGGTCACTAGCATAGCATCATCTTATATACCAGGATTCCGACCTTAACCATGTCTATAACATATACCATCCTAAATACCAGGATGCAACATAGCAAAGCAATAACATAACAACGATACCCGGATCACAATCCGATAAAGGGCCGGCCTTGGTGCCGTAGACCCTGTTGATATAGTGAGGATAACTCACCTCGCAACTGTCGACTGAAAAGATAAGCCCAAGCTGCTCCGACCACTGACACGATCTCCACCACTAGCCAACACCAACACTGAACTCAAAACGATATCCAACAATTACCAAAATGCCCCTGGAAGACAACTGGTCAACCCTTGGTCAAAGTCAATGTCAAAGTCAACCCCTAACTGACTCTACTCGCTGAGTCACCCCGAGACTCGCCGAGTCCAACAACTCTGAGTCCCCTCGCACTCAACTCACCGAGTCATCCCTTGACTCACTGATTCATGGCTCAACCAGAAGAGGGTTAGGACCTCACGACCAGACTCGCCGAGTCTGCAAGAACAGACTCGCCGAGTCCAAGGCTATCTTAAACCAACTCGCCGAGTTGTTCTTCCAACTCGCCGAGTTCCTGCCCATCTTCAAGCAACTCCCCGAGTACACCTTTGTGACTCAACGAGTACCCCTAGAACTGAAACCATACAGAGGCTTTCCAAGCCATGCAGAAGCTCTAAACCACAGATCTACCCTTCTACAAGCCATTCATCACGTAAAGTGGCAAACTTTACATGAATCCAAGTAGATCTAAGCATTTTACACTCTAGGGCTAGGGTTTGGGACAAAATAACTTCACCAACAATTCTTGAGCATAGACTTTAAGGCTTTCTGGATCATTAACAACCTAGATCTGAGGTAGCAACCTCAGATCTTACACCAAACTTGAGATGGACCTCATTTATGCTCCCAAAACCCCTCAAATGATAGATCTAGATGCACAAAAGCTCAAACAGAAGATTATTACCTCAAATGAAAGCTCCAACTGATGAATGAGCTAAATCTCTGCAAAGCCCCTTGCTCCAACCTTCTTGTTCTTCAATCCCCGTCCAAGATTTCCTCCTCCAAGGCTCTAAATGCTCTCCGACTCTCTCACAATCGAAAGCTAGGGTTTCTGGACTTCAAGGGAGAGTAAAGAGGCTGGGGAGAGGGTATAATGTCCTTTATATAGGGCTCATCCTCCGAAATTAGGGTTTTCTCCACACAGCACCAACTCGCCGAGTCCAGCCGCCGACTCGCCGAGTTGGCCACTTAACATGAGACCAGAATCGCGACCCTACTCGCCGAGTCCACTCGTGGACTCGCCGAGTTGCCCTTCCACCTTTACACTTTGGACCCTGAACTTGCACTCTTGAACTCGGGATGTTACACCCCGTGAGTGTGTGTAGGAGATTTTGAAACATTGAGGGGTACCTTAGATGAGTGGACAGGGGGGGTGTTCGGACGGACAGAGTCAGCCGGAATGTCATGAGCATCTTCCTTTGGAGAGGAAGAGCTGACTTTGGTTCTCTTTTTAGGATTGGACTTGGTGGGAGAAGCCTTTCGCTTGGCAGGTTTCTTAACCTTAGGTCCAGACGTAGTAGGCTTGGCCTCTTCCGAGATGGGCTCAACTGAGACTGGGGCAGGTTGTGTTGGGTCGAACACAACCAAAGTCTTTAAGTGATGTTTAAGATAAATGGACAGAAGTCTTCGAATCGTAGAAAAAGAGGATTGGTTCGGAATCCTATAAGCCTTAACTACTTTGAATGAGACACATACCTCCGGAGGAATGGTGTTAACCAGAAGTGGTTCGGACAGCTCTTGGAAGATTTGTTGGAGCGTCAGGGCCCATAACCTAGGGCTCGAAATCTCGTTCTCTTTTCTTTTGGTAGCGAATTTGCAGAAGTCTTGCCATAAGATTTCCGGAAGATCCACTGCATTGTTGCGTCCGAAGTAAATGTTGTAGATGACTTTGAGCCAATCCTTGCTTAATGTATCAGTTCCTCCATGCTTTCCAGACATTCCTCTGATCATGAAGTGCATGAGCACGATCCAGAGTCCTGAGACGGCAGACTTCTTGAAATCTTTAGGCCTGTAGTATTGAGTGTACCCGATGTAATTCATGAACATCTGAAACTCTTCAGCCGTTGGTTCTTGTACCACGAAACCCCTTGGGTTTGCTTTCACACCAATCGACTTAAGGAATGTCGATTTTTCGATGAGAATTGTTCTGTCAACGATGATTGTAGTCTCCAAAGCACCATCCTTGAGTTTGATACTGGTAAATTTACGATGAAGATGGTGAAGTGGTAGTGGAGGTTCAAGGATTTTGATGAGGGTGGGGTGATTTGCGATAAACTCGATCTATACCCTGATGGATTCATCGTAATCCATGGGATTGAGAGAAAATAGTTGAGTGGTGTCTCTTAGAACGGGTTCTTGACCGGTAGAGATGATGAACCCTTGGAATCCTTGGTTGATTTCTTTCTAGCAATGGATTTCTTGATGGTGGGGGCAGTTTGAGATGATTTCTGTTGAGACGCCATTGTTGTAGAAGAAGAAAGCTCGAAGAACACGAAGAACATAGAGAGAAATCAAGGGTTGAGAGTATTGGGTACGTAAAGAGGTAAAAGAGGGTTTTGATCGGTTTATATAGGTAAGGTTAGTGGGACGGGTCGGTAGAGTAATGATGAGGATCCGAATAGAAAATGGGTCGCATTAAATGACAAAGAGGTTTAAGGGGGATGAGTTGACCTGGGAGGTGAAAGGTGAGGTTGTTTGTGGCTAAAAATGGAAAACACAACCGTCAAGTTGATGGCTGCATTTATGGGGGCGTGCAATCGTGTCACGAGAAACGAGGAAGATAGGATAGGCATCTTCCTAGAAAGTAACCGTTGAGAGAAAAACGTTTCGGCTTATTATCCTTTAGACTTCTGGATAAGCTGTTCTGGACAAAGTGTGATCCGGAGGGTAAAGAGTTGTATTCCAGAACATACTTGTTTGAAAAGGGTCGAAACGAGAAATAATCCGGAATGAGTTTTAGTTCCGGAGTCAAAATTTAGTGTGCTGAAAAAGGTTTGTGATTCCGGAACACAAATTCAGTTTGATTCGAAAAGATTAGTGATTCCGGAGCAGAAATTCTGGAATAGTGATTTTGAACAAGTTTCCGAAACATGGTTAAGAAAGCATTACAGAGTGAAATTTTAGAAAAGCTTCCAAAGTAAATTTTGAAATTCCGGAGTGCAGAACGTAATAACTTTCCGGAGTGGAATTCTGGGATGCCATTATGAAGTATATTCCGAGATAACAATCCGAGTATAATGGCAATGTCGGTTTAGAACAACAAACAATCATGATGAACTATACAACTTAAAAACTCAAGTGATAATAAGATATAAAGATAAGTAAAATGATCCCATGTATTCCAAGAGAAAGTAGTTTTGAAATGAAAATTTTGTGATAGGAACTAGGTTTCTTTCAAATACGTTTATCAAAGAGAAAAAGTGTCTTGGAAGAGCTGAGGATCTGGTATCATCATACCCATCTTGTTCAGAAAATCATTGAATTTGGTTTTGTCTAATGCCTTGGTAAAGACATCAACAATCTCATCGTCAGATGGAAGAAAAATGAGTTCAATGTTACCATTAAGTACATGATCTTTTATGAAATGGTACCTTATATCGATGTGCTTAGTCACTGAGTGCTGAATTGGATTATGGGAAATCGCAATGGCACTTTGAGAATCACAATAGATAGGAATACATTGGAAGTGACACGTTGGGAAATCACAATGGCACGTTGGAACCTGAAAGTGAACCTCTAGCAATCCTATCTACTCATTCCGAAGTGTGCATGTTCAGAAGTGGGGAGTGGTCCGGAACCTATCCGTGCCAGGAAAGAGAACAAAGTGAAGGCTGAAGGCATTCCAAAATGACTCTCATGTCCGGAATGGATGTTGATCTAGAAAGAGCTTTATTTTGTCTTAGTGTATTTATTGTATTTGTACTTGTATTGATGTAACGTTTCATAGGACTTAGTCTTTTGTTTTATTTGGACAATCAGAATGTCAGAATTATTTCTTTTGTCCAGTCATATGTAAACATTCTAGTTAATTCGTTGTAACCTTCACTTCTATTTAAAGGAGCATTCAATACAAGTCAACAACGGATCTTTCACTCAACTTTTGGCTCTTTACTAAGTTATTTAAAACTTCTTTCAAACATTCTTCTTGTTCTTCATTTAATAACTTTACCTTGATCATTTACTCCTATTCTTCTTTTAATGACTTGATCATTTGTTGAATATATTATCTAAAACTTGACTGGTCTTTCCAAGCTTGACTTGCACACTTATTAGCAAGCAGACATTGATCTTAAGCATTCACTCAAGGTTTGAGTTTTCAAACCTTGTTCCTGCGCATCGATCTTGTTCTCAAAATTGGTATAAGAGCTTAAGTGTGTCACACCCCAAAACCATGAACGACAGAACCATTCTGGGGCGGAGGACGTCATGTATAATATCACAACAATGAAAAGTAGTAAACAAGCAACAACATCATCTATTGCATTAATAATATAATTTTAATAAAAGTGTCTTCTGTCAAATTATGATAAACACTAAACTATAAATCAAAATGAAAGATGAGTCTTGAATGAGCACCATCTTCTCTAAACCTTGCATCGGTACCTGTCTACCGCTGACCTAAGGATACAAGTTATTTTGAAAGAAAGTATCAGCTTTAAAGCTGGTGATATCATAAGTATTTTAGTGTCTTAATTTGTAAGAATTTATTTGTACGTATATGAAATGTAAATATTTGTACGAATGTGAAATGTAAGTATTCGTGCGCATATGAAATGTAAGTATTTGCACATATATAAAATGTAAGTATTTGTACGTATATGAAATGTAAGTATTTGTACGTGAATGAAATGTAAGTATGAAAACGTTTTGAACATCCTAGAAAACCCTATGCTTCCTACTGAAAGTAGCCTTCTATCAAGGCATCTAGTATCTAACTGTGTCTATTGTCAGAGTGTGTATTTTCCCAAATCTAACTATCATTAACCAAAAATATAGTATTTACATTACCGTGCATCGTGTGAATGTTCATGAAGTGAATGTAATGGGGAAATAATAATGTACTGTAGTTTTATGATAAGTGACTACTGCTGTACTAACTACCTTAAACCAATTGAAATTTAAAGTAACATGTCATCGGCCTGTATCCTGCTACCGACTCAATAGTAAAACGACAATGTAAGACGTCGTAAGAAATGACATTTGGCACCTGTAGAATTGCAAGCCCCACTGTAGCGAGCAACAAGGTGTAGGATAGTCAATACAGTATAGATCTATATGCAAACTCATACGCTCCCCAATTAAGGAGATTCTGGATACAAAAACGGTCATGGCAGGTAGTGCCATGACCCGTTTAATAGCTCACATAACTGAATGTAATGTATGCTAGCTGTATTGTATGTTCTCCCTCTGTCTAGCTTGTATGTTCTCTTTGTATAGTATTGTAATGTATTGTGTGTACTAGCTGTATTGTGTGTTCTCTCTATCTAGCAAGTATTGTAATGTTCTATGTGTACTAGCTGTATTGTGTGTTCTCTCTATCTATCAAGTATTGTAATGTTCTGTGTGTACTAGCTGTATTGTGTGTTCTCTCTATCTAGCAAGTATTGACTCATGAATGAACTGACTCGTGGTATGATTCCGAATTCTAGTAAACGTAATAGTATCTTCCTAAACTACCCATATTGTAGCTTACTAGTAATATAACTGGTATATATGAACATGGAAGTATACCCTTGCTACCCAAGGGTATTGAACTGACTGGAAGAACCGCTATGACTATATATGTACACATGATACATAACTAATATTTAAATGACCTTCGGACGAATACCCGGTACCTTACCAGACCACATCCCAACGGTGAAAAGGAAATAAAGCGGGCTAACCTTCCTAAGTCCTTTAAACGTTACTTATATAACTATACATATATAATCATGCAATTGACAATATAATAGCATAAATGAAGTTTTGGAAAAACCATTTGAAGTAAACTATTTGGTAAAACAGCTAAAGGAGTAATAAATCCTTTTGTATGCTACTTATTAATCACATGTGATTAATATAATAACCAACATGATTCAACTTGTATCCCCCCACATAAAAACATTTAAAAACATTTAAATCATTGATTAAAGGGGTATGAACTCACCTGTAGCAAGCTGTTGGGATGAACGGACTGAAATAGGATGCTAGGTGTCAAGTGAAGACTTGTACACTCTCTATGATCCTAGATAACATATAATATCACATATATGTACCTAATTAGTCTCTAAACAACTAATAAACAAAGGTAAGACCTCCTAGGGCATGATAAACACTTTGTATAAGTGTTATAAGTGCTAAGGAGTGCATCTAAGTGTTGTAGGGCGAGGCTATTGGGTTTTAGGGTTCCAGGGAACCCCTAACATGAGCTTACTCCCTAAAGACCAACACCCCTTGAGTTTACAGTCGTAAACTCTTGAGTTTACGTCCGTAAGCTCAAAACCGTTTGACCATTTTTCGGTTTGAAGTCTTCTAAGCCATTCCAAGCATTCCTACTTCATGTTTAGGCCTTAGGAAATGCTTTGTGGCATCAATACACTCCTAAATGGAGTTTACGGTCCATGAACCATTTCTCCATGAGTTTACTACCATAAAATCTTATGGACTAAGGTATTTTGATGTTTTCAAGTCCCAAGCATAACAGGGAATAAATCTAGACTAGTTTCCTAAGCTTGTGAAGGGACTAGGACCATTTTTACACCTCTTTAGGATGTTTACGGTTTTGGGAGATCCCCAAACCGTAAACACATATAAATGAGAGATTTTGGTGGTTTTCATGTGCTAAACACATCAAGGCAAGATTCTAAGTTAATACCCAAGGCTTAGGATAAGATAAAGCACACTTTGGCACCCTAAATAGGGTTTACGGTCCAAGGTGTTCTTGGACCGTAAACACCTTTGATCCTGGTGTTCTTGGACTATTTCTAGATGTGTAGGGGTGTAACAAAGCTTGTAAGACTCTAGGATAGAAGCACTTACAAGTTAGAAGCTCGAAAAGGTCCAAAAGGCCAAGAACACAAGTGTGTGTTCTTGGTGTAAATTGAAGATTAACCCTTTTTGGAAGGATTTCACAGTTAGAAGTGTGTTAAAACACTAGATTAAGTCATATAACAACTTAAGAAAACTAGAAACACTTACTAGATCGAAGATTTCGAAGAAAACCGGGATGATACTTGAGAGAGTTTGGGAGTTTACTCTTGAGATTGCAAGAAGGAAATGAGGCACTTTGGGGTGTAAAGTCATGATTAAGGCATGAGTTTACGGTTTTGGAGAAATTTTTGGCCCAAACATAAAAGTTTGGCCGTGAATTTCTTAACTACGTGATACTTGCGGTTTTTTTGAAATTTCCTTTCACCCGTTCGTTTAAGGATTAATTATTAAAATAATCAAACGAACTTCAAATTTTCTAAAAACAAATAAAAGTGAACTTGACTTATAATTTGATATGATTGACTTTAGGGTTTTACCGAATGAAGATTTCGGGTTGTCACAGAGTGGCTGTCCTTTGAATCCATAAGATTAGATTATAGTTGGTTTGAGATTACCTTGGTATTTCAACCATTTCTATGTTAAGGATAAAAGTTCTTCTATGTACCACTTTAGCTTAAAGATATCTTAACTTCAATGGTTGCTTCTAATCCTCACCAAATGATTTGAATGCAAATCGCAAATAGTGTGGGTGGCCTTACATGTGCCCCACTACTTGTTGTGGAAGAATATGATCACTGGAAAGTTAGAATGGAAAGGTTTTTACTGGACAAAGATAAAGGTGAAGAAATCTGGAAATCCGTCACAAAAGATCCACCTGTTCCTGTAAGAAAAGTTGTAAGGGATGCAGCTGCTCAGCTCATACGTGAAGATGAAACTCGCCCATCTCCTCTAGCTGCAGATGATATCGAGAAGCTTTATGCTGATCAAGTTGCTTTCTCTGAAATGGAGTTTGGTGTTCCTCCTTCACTCTTTGAGCACATCAAGCTTTGCAAATCAGCCAAAGAGATTTAGGACACTCTTCAGGACCTAATTGAAGGTTCAGAAAATATGAAAGACAAGCGCCACACCTCAGTTTTCAACAACTTAGATACCTTCACCACCACTCCTGGTGAATCAGTGGCCTCTGCCTCGAACCGTTATCGTATTGTGGTGAACAACATGACTGCTCATGGGATTGTCCGAACTCCCTTGGAGTACAATCTCAAATTCATAAAAAGTATTGGTAAAGGATGGGGAACTATAGAATCTTGTCTTCAAAGCAATGGTTCTTTGAAAAAGTTGAAGCTTTATCAACTTTTCGATGAACTTCAAGGACATGAGTCAAATGTTGCTCAAACCATAAAGGAACTCTCCGGAGCTCCTCTTGCCCTTGTCAGTTCTTTTGAATCAACTATTACAAACTCATGTTCTTCGGATCCCTTCAAACCCATTGTTCCATTTGTTCAAACATCCGCACCTACCTTATCTCCACAAACTTATCATGTTGATGATTCCGAAGCCATGGACTCTAAACCCAGTTTTCACCAGGAGTTTGCTTTACTCTCAATGAAGTACAAATGCCCTTTCAATTCCTCCTACAAATCATACCAAAATCGATTCCATGCTCCTCACTAGAACAATCGTCAGCCATACTCAGCTCTGGAACCTAAACCATCTTCGAAAAATCCTCCTACATACAAACCGAACCTCTCTAAGCAAAGCTCTACTTCCGAACCCTCTCAGAGATCCAAATCAGACAAACCAAAAATTGTGTGTCATAAGTGTGGACATGCAAACCATTTTGCTAAAGATTGTTTGGCTGATGCTCCACAGAAAACAAAAATCAAGGATTCTGCATA
Organism: Lactuca sativa; assembly: GCF_002870075.4. Lineage (NCBI taxonomy): Eukaryota > Viridiplantae > Streptophyta > Magnoliopsida > Asterales > Asteraceae > Lactuca > Lactuca sativa. The sequence goes on from NC_056626.2 coordinate 379,337,747, forward strand.
CTATGTCTGAAAGGCACAAAAGATGGCTAAAAGTGAAAAAGCCTTTGTTACAATGGTTTCAAGAGATGTTGAAGGATATTGGTCATTCGGGGATGATGATGACATGGTAACTGGAAGAAATATGTGTATGATGGCAAGAAAAACTAGTTAATGTGATGAAGGGTATTGGTCTTCAGGATTAGAAGATGAAGATGATATTGCTGAACCTCACTATTGATACATGGCGACGAACGATCCACTAGGTCGAAGCATTGTTCACCAGGTAAAATCTATGATCTCTGATAATAATTTTGACTTGTCTCTCTATGAACCTTATCTGTGACAACCCGAAGTTTGCTCCATCGCCGTAACCCGTTTCCGTCCATAAAATTCATCTTTTTCGAAATGTTTCCGTTTAAGTTTTTAAATTAAGTCATATTTTTGAGACTTCAGTTATGACTTAATTGGTATCTAAACACATTAGAAAACCAAGAAAACATTCCAAGTTATTATTTAGAAAAATTTTAGTTTCGACCATATCGGGTTACGACAACTTAATCGGGTGCAACCAAAAGCCTCGTCTATCGTCAGTATCGAGTAGAATTCCACCATGTCCCAAACTTGAACCATATATAAAGTTGAAATCACTTCATTTGAAGCTTTTTCAACCTCTCTCTACTCTCTCTTTCTCCTCTCAATCCAAGATCTAGGTCAAAAATCATCCAATTCAAGTCCTCAAATCATTAAGGTAACTATCCTAGATCATTGTATAACCTCTTCAACCTTCAAATTCGTGTTTAAACTATGAATTAGGACCATTAGCATGAGTTTACAGCCCTAGAACAGTCCTAGGCCGTAAACTCACATCTAAGGGGGTTTTGAGCCCCAAAACCCCTTCAAAACACTATTGGAGCTTAGAAATGACATAAGGACTTATTGGAATGGACTTGGGACACCTTGAACTCATCATTTAGGGGGTAAATGAGAGTTTACGGCCCAAGAACATGCTTGGGCCGTAAACACCATTTCATGGGCAGTAAACTCCTTCTAAGGTGTTAAGATGCCCCTTAAACACCTCATAAGCCTTGGAATAAAGTCTAGAAGCAACCATAAACGAGTTAAGGGCCTTAAACTTGATGAAAACCACTCCATAAGGAGCTTACGGCCATAAACCCCCCAAGAATGGGTTCCTTGGCCGTAAACTCATATATCTTGGTCAAATAGTGCCCTAAATTCACTCCATGACTTGTAAAATGAGTTGGAATCACATGTGATGTAACATCCGGAATTTCAGGTATTATATTTATTCATTTTATTTTGAGTTTTGTGGAAGAACTTGGCGAGTTGGTGCGAAGACTCGCCGAGTAGAGACACGATTTCTCACCCGGATTAATGACCGGACTCGACGAGTCACATTGGTGGACTCGTCGAGTCTGCGCTGTTTAATGAAACCCTAATTTCTCAGGTTTAGGGCCTATTTAAAGGGCCTTATGGTCGTCATTTGTGCTCACCGGTCCCCAGAGTGAAACCCTAGTGAGCTTGAGCGTTTGGAGTGAGATAAGGAGCCATTGTTGACCTTGGAGGTGTTATCTAGCAAGGGAAAGGAAGCAATAGCCAAGGGGAAACAAGAGGATCAACTTCCTGAAGATCTGAGGTCCAGAACATCACGTTTGAGGTATAATTTTTTTCGAACCATTCTCTGTTATGGTGATGTTCATGTTGATTTAGGGCTTATTGAGCCCTTTCGTGGCTAGATCTAGTGCTTCCTTGGTCCCTTAAGTGAGTTAGGTTCTGGATCTGGACCCTTGGAGGTCCAGAGTGTCCCTTTGTCCAAGCTTTTTATGAATCCATGGGGGTTTTGGATTGGGGTCTTTGTGCTTGAGGTCAAAACACCATTTATGAGTCATTAGATGTGTTATGAGCGCCAAGACATGAACTTTACGTGATGAATAAGCTTGGAAGGACTGGATCTATGAGTTAGTGAAGCAGATCTGACCTCTGAAAGTCGTTTGGGGTTGTGCATGGAATGCACTCGCCGAGTCCATTTCCAGACTCGACGAGTTTGTGCGGGTTGTTCAGTGATTTTGAACCAGGGTTTGAGTAACCGAGTTGGGTGAGTGACTCGGTGAGTCGAAAGGGACTCAGAGGAATCGGGTCCCCGTAGAGACTCGGCGAGTCCACGCCAGACTCGACGAGTTGAGTTGACCGTTGACCGTTGACCAGAGTTGACTAGTGTTGACTTGATATGGTTAGTCAACCTTAGTTGGGAAAGTGTTAATTAGAGATGTATTGTGTTATAGGAGGACGATAGCTCGGGAGATCGAGCACTAGTGATTTCAGGGATTTGCGAGTTATTGAGATACGTGAGGTGAGTCTTCTCACTATACTTTACCTTGAGTAGGTAATCAGAGTTGTGTGACAGAGTATTTGTATGCTATATGTATGTTATGTGTTGTACTGCATTATTTCTATGTGATTTATGATGTGCATGTTTATAGAGTTGGAACCGGAAGGTTCACAGAGTTAGAACCAGAGGGTTCACAGAGTAGGGTCCATGGACCCACAGAGTTATAGCATCGAGTGGCTAATATGTGCTATGTGTGGTATTTTGGGGAACTCACTAAGCTTTGTGCTTACAGCGTTTGGTGTTATTTGTTTTAGGTACTAGTGATGACCGCGGGAAGGCGTTGGCCTGATCAGTACACACACGGGATTTTTATGTTATGAGATCTTGGGATTTTTATATGTTATGGATTTGAGTTTCAAACACTGATGTTTTTATGAATACTAAATGAATTATGCTTTTATAAAATGCGAAAAATTGTTTTGAAAATTACGGTGTTACAAGTTGGTATCAGAGCCTTGGTTTGAGGGATTCGAGTACACCTTCGGGCGTATTTGAACTCAAACTGAGGATTTGAGAAATATTTTCAAAAAGAGTAAAAGATTTTTGGAAAACGCAGAGCAGAGTTGTGTGTACGATCAGTCCGCGTCCGCACGGTGATTTCCCAAGATACCCTCATATTATGTGTTATGATATTGATATGATGTATTCCCTTGCTAGAGTAGGCTAGGTACTCCTATTAGGACAAGAGTGGCCTGATTTGTGGATCCTTAGCCTATGGAGAGGTGAGCTGCTATGAGATGCTTGAGAGTGAGTAGGTAGCAGCGACGAGCTTATAAGAGATTTGTTAAAGAGTGGATTATGCATAATAGAGTACTTGGAACTTGGGATCCGAAGAGGAGGACTTGGGGTGTATTCTGATACTGTGTGGACAGTAGTATTGGGCCCGTACTACTGAAAGTACCGGGGCGGTGTACAGCCCAAGTAAGAATCTTTGGAATGCCAAGGATCAAGGAGGGATGAGTTGTCGAGTGTGAGTATGCTCGAATGGATTCTAATTTATCGTATGTTGTATTTTAGAGGTACATCATGGTGAGGACACGTCTTATGCTTGAGAGCAGTGGGGCCGGTGATGAGGAGATCCGCCGGATCATCCATGAGGAGGTGGCTGCGGCCATCAGGGCAGAGATACCAGAGATGTTCGGGTCTATTAAGACCACGTTGATTGAGACTTTCGACGAGCGTTATGCCGCTCTTTCTGAGGCTGCTGTTGCAGCGGCCACCGCAGCTATTGCTGCCGCGAGGCCGCAGGGTGGTGATGCGTTGCTGTTCCGAGAGTTCAGCAACACAAAACCGCCGGAGTTTGACGGGACCCAGGACCCGGTGGCGGCTCTGAGATGGATTTCAGACATAGTGCGGTGTTTCTTTACTTGATCATCTCCTGAGCATTTGAGAGTCCGGTTCGCGCTGAACCAACTTCGCTTGGGAGCGAAGGACTGGTGGAAGTTTGTGACGACGCATTTTACGCCTGCTGAGCTTGCGGCAGTGACCTGGGAGAGGTTCACTGCCATGTTCCAAGATGAGTACGTTCCCCAGGTGGAGAGGGAGTGTTTGGCCCAGGAGTTTCTGACCCTCAAGCAGGGTACTGAGTCTGTTACGGTGATTACCAGGATGTTCCACGAGAGGGCGATGTTCTGCCCTGAGCACGTGTCCACTGAGCAGGCACGTATGAGCCGATATTTGAGTATCTTGAGGAGATACATTCGGGAGTTCGTGGCGAATGCCTCGTACCGGAAATTTGTCGAGCTTCAGGAAAATGCCCGAAAGAGGGAGATTGAGATAGAGACTCAGGCTAGGGAGGAGGTGGAGTCTCAGGGGAGGGATCGGCGACCGGCACAGTCCCAGCCGGCAGCCAAGCGGGCCAAGCCCGCTGATCCCAAATCAGGGAGCCAGAAGGGCCGCACTTGTGGAAAGTGCGACAAGGGTCATGATGGAGTTTGTAGATCTGGATCTTGCTACAAGTGTGGCAAGGAGGGGCATATGGCCAAGGACTGCGCCAAGGGGTTTGCAGTGTGTTTTCACTGCAACCAGACCGGACACTGGAAGGCAGAGTGTCCGCACTTGCGGGGATCAGCTCAGGGAGCACCTCAGGGATCTGCCCCTGCCGCCATCATAGCTACCGAGAGTCGGCCAGTGAAGGCCGAGACGCCGAGGGAACGAGGGAGAGCCTTTCAGTTGACCGCGGAGGAGGTCCGCGCAGCGCCCGATGTCGTGCCTGGTATGTATTCTTTCGTGTATTTATTTTGATGTTGAGATATTATGCTTATATTATGTTATGCGTAGGTACTTTTCTTGTGAATTTTGTACCTGCCTTGGTGTTATTTGACTCGGGTGCGAGTCGGTCTTTTGTATCTTTGGCTTTTAGTCAGCATATAAGTATTAGTCGTGAGGCGTTGAGTCGGCCTCTGAGAGTTTCCATAGCTGACGAGAGAGTGATATGTGCCACGGAGGTGATCCGTGGGTGCGTATTCGAGATTTTCGGTGTTGAGTTCCTGATCGATTTGGTTCCTATTGCGATGGGTGATGTCTGTGTCATTGTGGGCATGGACTGGTTGAGCAGATTCGGTGTGGTTATCGACTACGAGCGACAACTGGTGACCATACGAGACCCTAGTGGGGGAGTTCTTACGGTGTACGGTGAGGGTACACGTTCTGGGTCAGCGTTTTGTTCGGCCGCTAGGATGAGGCAGTGTCTACAGCAGGGCTGTAAGGGCTTTGTGGCGTATGTGATGGATACGCAGGTTGATTTAGAGAGGCCGAGGTCAGTTGAGGAGGTTCCGATAGTGCGTGAGTTCCCGGATGTATTTCCAGAGGAGTTGCCGGGTGTGCCTCCCGTGAGGCAGGTGGAGTTCAGTATCGATTTGGTTCCGGGGGCCGCGCCTGTTGCCAAGGTGCCTTATCGCCTTGCACCTCCAGAGATGCAAGAGTTATCCTTGCAGCTTCAGGAGCTGCTGGGAAAGGGATTTATTCGGCCGAGCAGCTCGCCGTGGGGAGCGCCTATCCTTTTTGTCAAGAAGAAGGATGGTTCACACCGGATGTGTATTGATTACCGGGAGTTGAACAAGCTGACGGTAAAGAACCGTTACCCGTTGCCGAGGATTGACGATTTGTTCGATCAGTTGTAGGGAGCATCTTGGTTCTCCAAGATTGATTTGAGGTCTGGATATCATCAGGTGAGGGTGCGAGATGAGGACATCCAGAAGACAGCGTTCAGGACGCGATATGGGCATTACGAGTTTGTGGTGATGCCTTTCGGGCTCACCAATGCCCTGGCAGTGTTCATGGATCTCATGAACCGAGTGTGTAGGCCGATGTTGGATCGGTCGGTGATTGTATTCATTGACGACATTTTGGTATATTCGAGATCTAGAGAGCAGCATGAGGAGCATCTGAGGGAGATCCTCGGAGTTCTAAGACCGGAGAGGCTTCATGCCAAATTCTCCAAGTGTGATTTCTGGTTGCGAGAGGTCCAGTTCCTAGGGAATCTCTTTAACCAGAAAGGGATATTGGTTGACCCGGCCAAAGTTGAGGCGGTGATGACTTGGGATGTGCCGAGGTCCCCCTCCGAGATCAGGAGTTTCTTAGCTTACGCAGAGAGGGCATGTGATAGCAAACGCATCGAGGCAGCTGAAGCCTCATGAGACGAGGTATCCCACCCATGATCTAGAGTTGGGCGCAGTGGTGTTCGCCCTCAAAATTTGGCGTCACTATCTGTATGGGGTTCGGTGTACGATATACACGGACCATAAGAGCCTGAAGTATTTGATGGATCAGCCTAACCTAAATATGCGGCAGAGGAGGTGGTTGGATGTGGTCAAGGATTATGATTGTGAGATCCTGTACCATCCGGGCAAGGCTAATGTGGTAGCCGACGCTCTGAGTCGTAGGGCGAAGAGCGCCCCATTGCGGGATGTATGTTTGCGGTTGACCGTGATGGCTCCGGTGTTGGACGCCATTCGTGGAGCACAAGCTGAGGCCGTGAGATTAGAGAACCAGAAGAGAGAGCGAGTTATTGGATTGGTATTTGAGTTCGTTACCGATGGTCGGGGGCTTATGACATTTCAGGGGCGTATATGAGTACCGTTTGTGGGAGGGACGCGTACCATTTTGATGGAAGAGGCTCATCGGTCGAAATTCTCGATCCATCCTGGGGCCACTAAGATGTATTTAGATCTGAGGAGAGAGTATTGGTGGCCATATATGAAGAGGGATGTTGCGTGGTTTATGGAGAGGTGCTTAACATGTCGTAGGGTTAAGGCCGAGCACCAGAGACCGCATGGTAAGTTGCAGCCGTTGGAGGTTCCCGAATGGAAGTGGGAACAAATTATTATGGATTTTATCACCAAATTGCCGAGGACTGCTAGGGGAGTCAATGCAATTTGGGTGATTGTGGACAAGTTGACAAAGAGCGCCCACTTCGTTGCTATCAGTGAGAGTTCTTCCGTAGAGAAATTAGCAGAGATGTATGTGAGGGAAGTGGTATCTCGGCATGGAGTGCCGATCTCGATTGTTTCAGATTGGGATGTGCGTTTTACTTCCAGATTCTGGAAGAAGTTTCACGAGGAGTTGGGTACTAGGCTGCATTTTAGTACCGCATATCACCCCCAGACTGACGGACAGAGTGAGCAGACGATTCAAACGCTCGAGGACATGCTCCGGGCATGTGTGTTGGACTTCAGGGGGAGTTGGGACACGTATTTTCCCTTGGCAGAATTTTCCTACAACAACAGCCATCATTCGAGCATTGGTATGCCGCCCTTTGAGTTGTTGTACAGGAGGAGGTGTCTGACCCCCATTTGCTGGGGAGAGGTCAGGCAGCGTGTTATGCGTAGCACAGAGATTGTGCTTCAGACGACAGAACAGATACGGCGGGTCAGGCAGAGATTGTTGACCGCTCAGAGCCGCCAGAAGAGTTATGCGGATAGACGTATATCCGAGCTCGAGTTCCAGCTCGGTGATTATGTTCTCCTGAAGGTATCTACTTGGAAAGGAGTGATCCGATTAAGGAAGAGGGGCAAGCTAGGGCTCCGGTATATTGGGCCTTTCAGAGTGGTCGCGAGGGTGGGTAGGGTAGCGTATCGTTTGGAGCTACCTACGGAATTGGAGCGGAGTCATAATACCTTCCATGTGTCTCAGTTGAGGAAGTGTGTAGCCGACGAGTCGGCGGTAGTGCCGTTAGAGGACATCCAGGTGGATGCGAGCCTAAACTACGCAGAGAGACAAGTTGCGATTGTGGATTGAAAGATCAAGGTTCTGAGGAACAAGGAGGTGCCTCTAGTACAGGTTCAGTGGCAACATCGGAAGGTATCCGAGTTGACCTGGGAGCCAGAGCGTGAGATGCGGGAGCAGCATCCGGAGCTATTTCAGGAATGAGACTTCGAGGGTGAAGTCAGATTCAAGTGGGGGAGAATTGTAACATCCGGTATTTCAGGTATTATATTTATTCATTTTATTTTGAGTTTTGTGGAAGAACTCGGCGAGTTGGTGCGAAGACTCGCCGAGTAGAGACACGATTTCTCACCCGGATTAATGATCGGACTCGACGAGTCACATTGGTGGACTCGGCGAGTCTGCGCTGTTTAATGAAACCCTAATTTCTCGGGTTTGGGGCCTATTTAAAGGGCCTTATGGCCGTCATTTGTGCTCACCGGTCCCCAGAGTGAAACCCTAGTGAGCTTGAGCGTTTGGAGTGAGATAAGGAGCCATTGTTGACCTTGGAGGTGTTATCTAGCAAGGGAAAGGAAGCAATAGCCAAGGGGAAACAAGAGGATCAACTTCTTGAAGTTCTGAGGTCCAGAACATCATGTTTGAGGTACTATTTTTTTCAAACCATTCTCTGTTATGGTGATGTTCATGTTGATTTAGGGCTTATTGAACCCTTTCGTGGCTAGATCTAGTGCTTCCTTGGTCCCTTAAGCGAGTTAGGTTCTGGATCTGGACCCTTGGAGGTCCAGAGTGTCCCTTTGTCCAAGCGTTTTATGAATCCATGGGGGTTTTGGATTGGGGTCTTTGTGCTTGAGGTCAAAACACCATTTATGAGTCATTAGGTGTGTTATGAGTGCAAAGACATGAACTTTACGTGATGAATAACCTTGGAAGGACTGGATCTATGAGTTAGTGAAGCAGATCTGACCTCAGAAGGTCATTTGGGGTTGTGCATGGAATGCACTCGCCGAGTCCATTTCCAGACTCGACGAGTTTGTGCGGGTTGTTCGGTGATTTCGAACCAGGGTTTGAGTAACCGAGTCGGGTGAGTGACTCGGTGAGTCGGAAGGGACTCAGAGGAATCGGGTCCCCGTAGAGACTCAGCGAGTCCACGTCAGACTCGGCGAGTTGAGTTGACCGTTGACCGTTGACCGTTGACCAGAGTTGACCAGTGTTGACTTGATAGGGTTAGTCAACCTTAGTTGGGAAAGTGTTAATTAGAGATGTATTGTGTTATAGGAGGACGATAGCTCGGGAGATCGAGCACTAGTGATATCAGGGATTTGCGAGTTATCAAGATACGCGAGGTGAGTCTTCTCACTATACTTTACCTTGAGTAGGTAATCAGAGTTATGTGACAGAGTATTTGTATGCTATATGTATGTTATGTGTTGTACTGCATTATTTCTTTGTGATTTATGTTGTGCATGTTTATAGAGTTGGAACCGGAAGGTTCACAGAGTTAGAACCAGAGGGTTCACAGAGTAGGGTCCACGGACCCACAGAGTTATAGCATCGAGTGGCTAATATGTGCTATGTGTGGTATTTTGGGGAACTCACTAAGCTTTGTGCTTACAGCGTTTGGTGTTATTTGTTTTAGGTACTAGTGATGACCGCGGGAAGGCGTCGGCCTGATCAGTACACACACGGGATTTTTATGTTATGAGATCTTGGGATTTTTATATGTTATGGATTTGAGTTTCAAACACTGATGTTTTTATGAATACTAAATGAATTATGCTTTTATAAAATGCGAAAAATTGTTTTGAAAATTAAGGTGTTACATGTGATTAATCTAGGACCACCAAAAAACATTAAGACATGGCACATAAGAGTTTACAGCCGTAAACTCATAGTTTACTGTCGTAAACTCCTTAAATGGTCCTTAGAATGCCCAAATTCCCTTCCAATGCTTCAAAACCAAACCTAGCATCATCCCTTAAATGTTATAAGGCCATTTAGCACTCAAGAGCACCACCCATGAGTTTATGGCCATAAACTCATGGGGATGTGGTGTTTAGGGCTGAAAACTCTTCTAAGTGTTTACTCTTGAAGAGTAAAGTCCATTCCTAAGCCATACACCCCTTTAGATGTCACCCGTGTCACTCCAAACACTTGAATTGAAGTGTTTTCGCGTCTAGAAGTGTTTATCCTTATTTAATAAATAGATCAAGGTATAATTAGATACAAATTATGTATCTCTTCATATTACATAGGAACCTCGCGTGTTTCAAGCCCTGAACTGACAATTAGCATCCAACCGACACATCTCTTGTTTGGTGAGTTCATACCCCTACGCCTTTTTCCGTGTTTTTAATGTTATCAGGGGGGAATACAAGCAAAATTATAAATGTTTTCAAAACCTAAAACTGATGTATTTCTATAAATATCTGGCTAACTTTTAGATATCTTTACCCCTTATGTATTATGCGGAGCATAAGGGATGTTTTATTGAATATAAATACATGGATTTCAATTACAGTAAAGGAAACAATCAAAACAATCAAATTATTATGGGAATAATTTAAGATCTTCAGTTCTTGTTTTACGAGCACAGATTTATGTAAAGTTAATAGATAAACTATGTCTGATTCAGTTTATCTCTGTTTAATTTAGAGTTTTATGCCAGATAATTTCATTGTATTAAACTGTTTTCACTGTATTATGTTTCAAAACGATTAGTATATTTGATAACGTCCGAGTACATCGTGAATAATTTAATACTAGCTTGTGAGACTATCTTCTTTAATTTTGTCTTTTTTTAATTTTTAAGTTTTAAAATCAGAATAAATGGATTCTCAAAGTCAAACACATCATCATGAGCTGGATTCTGTCATGGCACCACTACACGCATTCCAAGACTGCTGTCTGCAGATGGTTTTCCTGAATGGAAATACCGGATTGAAAAATATATTAAAAGGAAGGACTTCAAGATTTGGAGAAGCATCATCAAGAATCCTGTCAGAATTACCACCACTGTTGCAGGGCAAGTAGTTGACAAAGCAGTTGAAAACTACACAGATGAAGATTTTGAGAAAGTGGAAGAATAGGAAAGGGCTTTGGCCACTCTAACCATGGCTTTATCTCCTGATATAGCTCAAGGTTTCAGAGAGTATACTTCAGTAAAAGCTTTGTGGGAAGCTTTGATTGAGGTATATGAAGGGAATGAAGACATGAAGGAAAGCCGTCAGGATATGCTACGTCAAAGGTTTAATATGTTCAACTACATTCCTGGAGAAACCCTGGAGGCACAGCTGCAACGATTCACCACTCTCACCATTGAGATGAACATTTTCGGGATCTTTTTGACCAATTCAGAGATAAACAAAAAATTACTAAATGCTCTTCCAAAGTCATGAGATATGTATGTAGCTGTCATCAAAAAGACCAAGGATTTGAATCGTCTCACTCTTATTGAAACAATGGCTATCATCAAGGCATGTGATATTGATGATAAACAATGGGAGATAAATCATGTGAATTCGTATACGACTGCAAACCTTGGGATTTCCTCTAACAATGCTCTTTCATCAGTCATTCCTTCCTCAAGTCAAGCATTTGCTGTTCAGCAGCCTCAGATCCAAACAATTGTTGTTGCGTCATCCATGCCTCACTCGCAAAGCCAGCTGCATGTCACTCCTCAAGTTGCTCCCTCCTCTAGTGTACCAGTTGTGGCCTCTTCCTTAAACACAAAGGAGTGTGATGACAATCTTGCCTTTGCCGCAGGACTTGTGAACTGCTATAATGCCCTTCTTGATGCAGAACTTCCACCTCAGTTGTCATTTGCTGATATGGATCAGATTCATCCAGAAGATGTGGAAGAGATGGACATCACATGGTAGATAGCCATGGCAGTATTCAGGGCTAAGCAGTTTGCCAAGAAGACTGGGAAGAACAACCGGGGCATGAATGTTGATAAAAAAAATGTAGGGTTTAGCAAAGGGAAGCTGTGTTGTTTCAACTGTCGCGAGCCGGGTCATTTTGCTCGTGAGTGCCCGAAGCCGGATAGAAGATTAAACACTGACCGAACAATGGTTGCAGTGGGAAAAAATCGGGGAGGTGCTCAGTTCAACAGTGAGAAGGCTATGGTTGCTCAGTCATTTGACTGGGAGGACCAGATTCAGGCCCTGAACATCTCAAAACCTGAAAATGCTCACTTGGCCCAAGTAAAGGATGAAGTTTCCGTGGAGAGTATTGCAGCTGAAGAAAAGATGATGGAGCTTTAGTATGCGTTGATGGTATCTTCTACTTCTGAACCGAAGAAAAATGTAAGTTTGCCTTCTTGTTCTCAAGCTTGTATTGATTACACTAAAATTCCTAGTGAGCAAATAGAATCATTATGTAGAGAAGTAGAGGACCTTAGATATGAGGGCTATCAACTAAGAAAAGGACAAAAACCCTTAAAGGCCCAGTTAGAGACAAAAATAATGGACTTTAGGAGACTTCAAGAAGACTACAGTAATAAATGTCAAAGCTATGATTATATCAAGAGAGAAAATGTTGAGTTAATTGCTGAGCTTGATACATTAAAAAATAAATTTGATACTGCAAACTTTGATTTTAAAAAATATGATGTATCAAGCGAGGTAGTTGCCAACATGATTGACCATTGCCTGCAGATTAAACAAAACCAGAAAAAGGGTTTGGGATACGATAAAGTGCCTCCTCCTTTCAATCACAATTATCAGTATCACCCTGTCTCTGATGAGGAGATTGCCAATGAATCTTTCATGGTTTATGGCAAGCCAACAAGTTTTGTTTCAGGTGGAGTTATTAATGTTGAAAATACTAACATTTCTACTTCCCCTGCAGATATCCTTAAATCAGTCAAAGCACGAAGTTGAAGGATCTGTTTCTGATAATAAAACTGAGTTTGAACCTAGAGTTTTAGTTTTAAATAAAGACTTTATTTTTTCTGATGTTAAAAGTGACAATGTTTTTTGTGATTTTTCTGCACCTGCTGATACTGGTTTGAATTGTTTTGAAGTGTTTGATGAGATGTTTGATAATTCTGATGTTTGTAATGATACTAATAAAAACTCACCATTTCCACAAGTCACTCCATTGGATACACCCTCACTTATCTCACAACCTGCTTCTTGTTCATGTTCATGTGAGAAAAGTAAGGGTGTCGGTATGGAAAATAAATCTGAAAAAGGCAGTACATGTTTTAATAATAACAACCAAATTTGTTTTAATTGTGGTATTGGTGGTCATATAGCTAGAAATTGTCCAAATAGAATGTTTGTACATTATATGTCACAAAGAGGAGAGAACGAATTTAGAGGAAGGTCTTTAACTAGAAAGTCCTCTAGAGCTCGTTCTCGGAATGATGATTGCAAGGATGATCGTAGTAGAAAAAGGGTAGTTTTTCAAAATAATAAAAAGGTTTTTCATAACAAAGTCCTAAACAGTTTGCCAAAACCGAATACGGCTCCGCCAAGATCGGTTTCGTCAAGGAGCAGCTCTGGGTCTTCAACCACTTTTGGTAGAAAACCCAAGTGCTCAATGCAAACTGATAAGAAACCTATTTCAAAACCATCGGTGACTGTTAGGAAACCTAATTACCAATGGATGCCAAAAATAAATTCCAATCCATCATCAGCATCCTCTGAAAAGTTAGTAAATAATGATAAATCAGAAAAGGTGAAGGGTCAACCCGGGAAAGTGATGACATGGGTTCCCAAATCTAAATGATCCCACACATTTTGCAGGGACAGTTGCGGAGGAATGTTGTCAGACCTTGGTTCGTCGACAACGGCTGCTCCCGGCATATGACAGGAGACATCTCCCAACTGAACAACATTCAATCTTTTAATGGGGGATATGTTTCCTTTGCGGATGGAGAAGGTGGCAAGATCACTCAGAGAGGAACCATTACAAATAGGGTGCTAAGTTTCAAGAATGTCAACTTTGCTCCCGAGTTAAAACATAGTTTGTTGAGTGTGTCTCAGATATGTGACAAAGGATATTCTACACATTTCACCGACAAGGAGTGTATGATTCTCAAGCCAGGCATTGTCATCCCAGAAGAGTGGATTCTCGTCAAATCTAAACGGGATGGAAATGCTTACATTATTGATATGAATAGAAACATTCCGGGCAAGTTACTTGCCTCTTTTCGAAGGTCTCAGAACAAAATGCAATGATGTGGCACTGAAGACTCGGTCATGCTAACACCAAAAACCTAAATCGTCTTGCAAAGAATGAGATAGTCCATGGTTTACCTGTCAGAGATTTTATAACTTTTGAGAAGTGTGTTTCATGTGCCCAGGGTAAACATCATAGAAAAGCACACCTACCAAAACAGGTTAACTCAATCAGTCAGGTGCTCCAATTATTACATATGGACTTGTTCGGTCCAATCAACGTACTAAGCATCAATAGAAGTTCGTACTGTCTGGTTGTGATTGATGATTTCTCTCATTTTACGTGGGTTTTCTTATTATCCAACAAAGTTGGGGTTGCAGATCTGATAAAGAAGTTCATAGTGTTGATTGAGAACCAAACCAATAATCGGGTGAAGGTGCTTCGTACTGACAACAGAACATAGTTCAACAATACTATTCTAGATCATTTTTGCGCAAAAAAAAGGATTATGCGTCAATACATCTCCGCTCACACACCTCAACAAAATGGTGTTGTTGAAAGGAGAAATAGAACTTTAAAAGACACTGCAAGGACAATACTGTGTGACTCCAAGTTACCGGCTTTCTTTTGGGCCGAGGCGATTAACACTGCTTGCTACGTTCAGAATCGTGTGTTGATCAACAAAGCTCAGATAAAGACATCGTATGAGATTTTATATGGTCACAAGCCATTAGTCAGTCATTTCGTGTATTTGGCTGCCCTTGCACCCTTCTTCACCTAGAGTCCTACCCAAAGTTTAATGCCAAAGCCGATGATTGTTACTTCGTAGGGTATGATGCACACACCGCATATAGAGTCTACAATAAAAAGATGAAGCAGATTGCAGAATCCTATGATGTGCGCTGGTTGAAGGAGAATGAAACAGATGCTCGAGTGGGTCTGGATTGGTTATTTGATTACACATCGCTTTTCAAGTCTATAAATGTGTCTTTGGATAGTTCATCTGGGTCTTCCTCTAGTTCGAAGAATGTTTCTGAAGACGAAGACGAAGAAGTTGTCTACAGACACCCAATGGTATCCTCTTCACCATCTGAGGGGGAGTCCTCTGCTTCACCTGAGGGGGAGTCATCTGTACCACCTGATAGTCCAAAATGTCCAGTTCAGAATGATACTCCTGATGGTGATGCTACACTTCTTACTCCTGTTGAAAGAGAGTTCATGTCTAGAGATGCTTCCGCTGTCACTTCAACTTTTATGGAACTACTCTTTCCTGAAGACATTTCTAATGATTTTGTAGCAGAGTCATCTAATGTGGAACAATCGGCAAATGATGGAGGTATCAATATTCACAATCTTCCCGTCTCACTTAATGATATCAGCCAGGAGACACCCTCAAGAATTCAATGCGATCATCTGATCGAGAACATCATTGGTCAGCTGGGTGATGTTAAAACCAGAAGTCAAAATGGAGATGTCAATACATGTCTCTATTATTTCTTTATCTCTCAAATAGAGCCCAAGAATGTTGAAATGGCTCTGAATGAACCCAGTTGGGTAGATGTTATGCATGAAGAGCTAAATCAATTCGAAAAGCTCGGGGTTTGGAAATTGGTTGACTTACCAAAAGGCAAAAAATCTCTTGACACACGTTGGGTCTATCGAAACAAGCAGGATGATTATGGAGTTATAGTTCGAAATAAAGCAAGATTGGTGGTTCGCGGGTTTCGACAAGTCGAGGGTGTTGATTATACTGAGGTTTATGCTCCAATAGCTCGCTTGGAGGCTATTTGTATCTTCCTTGCATATGCTTCCTACATGAACTTCACGGTTTATCAAATGGACGTCAAGACACCCTTCTTGTATGGAAAGGTGAAGGAAGAAATCTACGTTGATCAGCCCCCTGGGTTCGTTAACTTGAAGTTTTCTAATCATGTCTACAAGTTAGACAAGGCATTGTATGGGTTACATCAAGCTCCTCTCGAGCGTGGTATGCGACCCTTACAAAGCACTTGCTCGAGCATGGATACTCTCGTGGAACTATGGATCAAACTTTATTTATCAAGCATGTTGGTAATGATCAGATTCTAGTACAGATCTATGTTGATGACATTATCTTCGGGTCTACCAGTCTGCAGCTATGCAAAGAGTTTGAAGGCGTTATGAAAAAGAGGTTTGAGATGAGTTCGTTGGGTGAGATGACCATGTTTCTGGGGCTTCAGGTCAAACAAATTTCAACCGGAATTCTACTACATCAAGCCAAGTATGTGGAGGATATTCTTGAGAAGTTCGGGTTTCAAGACGCTAAACCTGCATCGACGCCGATGGCCGAAAGACCTCTGCTGACTTCAGTTACTGATGGCAAATTCGTAGATCAGACATACTACAGGTCGATGATCGGATCGTTGATGTATCTTACTGCAAGCCATCCAGACATCATGTTAGTAGTTTGTCAATGTGCACGTTATCAAGCTAATCCTAAATTTTCACATCTTATTGCAGTCAAAAGAATTTTTCGGTATATCAAAGGCAACCCAAAATTGGGTCTTTGGTATCCGAAAAATTCCGAATTTGATTTATATGCTTTTGCTGATAGTAATTATGGAGGCTGTGAGCTTGACAGGAACTCTACTTCAGGAGGGTGTCAATATCTTGGAGATAAGCTGGTGTTGTGGCAGTGCAAGAAGCAACACACCGTCTCAACTTCAACAGCTGAAGCGAAATACGTTGCTGCATCATCTTGTTGCTCTCAAGTTATTTGGATCCAACATCAGTTGTTGGATTACGGTTTGAATTATCTAGAAACCCCTATTTGTAGTGACAAAGAACATGGTTTGGCATGCGGAATTAAAGCTTGCACAATTGAACATGGTGATTTGGGTGTTTAAGAGATATATTGAATGTATATGGTGTTACACAAAAAGGATCTAGATCTAGAATACATAAATAACACACACTTACACACTCACTTCTACATCTCTCAAGCACACCTCTACAAGTGGTATGAACCCACTATTTATAGAGGTCTTTACATGTCTCTCTCTCACTCTAACAATCAAATAGGTCTAAAGGCTAAAGCACCACATGCAAGTGGGTTTTACAAAAGTCAAACATTTACAACGTCGTGAATGAATAAGTTTGCACCCCAACATTCTCCCCCTCAAAGTTAGGAATGAATGACCCACTTCAAATCTTCCAAAATCAAGCACTACGTGGTTCGAGCCTCAAAGGTGAGACATGTCAAAACGAACTTCAATCTTCAATTCTCCCATGATTCTTCAATTTGGGCTCTAGGATGTGAGACCATACAATCCAATCAGCAACGAATGATTAACTTCAAATAATCACCCCAAAGTTGCGCATAAAAACACACCCCAAAAATCTTCAATAATTCAAACCCATTTCGAATACATCACTTCCGAACTTCCAATTGCATCATTTCGTAAGCTTCAAAACTTCAAGATCACTTCGGTCTTCAAATATGCGTAATATGAAAAATTCAAGTTCGAATTTCCATATAAAACTTCTCCCCCTTTTTATAATCGAAATTTGATTATAAAACTCCAAGGAAAAAGAACGTGCTCTATTCGGAATTTTTCATGTTAAAACTCCCCCTTAACATGTGGCATAAACTTTGTGCTTCAATCCGGAAAACCCAAAAAATAACCAATTTTTATCGTCGTTCACGGATTGCCTTTGACAAAATTTCTCAAAAATGGGTAGAAATTGTCAATTTCAAAATTCTGCGGTGACCCGTTGCGCCAAAAACAGCCAAATATGCGAAACACACTCCCATTTGCGAAACTGGGTAGAATGTGTAAATTCGCACAAACTGTAGGGACCGGATTTGAAAATTCTGCAATTTCATCATTTTATGACCCCATTTGCGAAGTTGGACCAATTGTGTAATTTCGTGAAAAGATCAGGGACCAAATGCGAACATATTTGTTTTCTTCTTCATTGAACGATTAACAGGGAATGCTTCGCATTTTCATTCCCACACCCTTCGCATCTTTCACCCAATTAATCAAATGAACCAAATGCGAATGAACAACTTCCAGATATGCGAACCATGGATAAGAAAATACTTCGCATCTTAACTCCAAAATTGAACAGAATGCGAACTCATGTTTGAAACCCAGATGCGAATTTTATTTTATATGCGAACCCAAGTGATCTCTGTAACCAAATGCGAACTCAAAATTGAGACCATCAACCACAAAATTGTCCGTTATTCGCATTTCATTCACCAAGACTTTACATTTCCAGATGCGAACACATGTTTTGATCTTTAAACTAATTCACCAAATGCGAAGTGAATAACAACCTGAATCACCTTCGCATCCTTCTTATACCCATCGACCCAGTTAATCCTTCACCCTTCGCTTTTCAAGACTGAGATGTATTCCAAAATTGACAATCGTTCTTAAGCCACAAACAGTCAACGTCATTTGATACCAAAAAAATCGATTATGACTCAAAATTAATCAAGAACACATATATCACTGTGTTCGACACAAGAACACAAACTCAATCATCTTTTGAAATTGAACCCAAATCAAACATAATATCGATTCCAGATCACATTTCAGTGACGAACCTTCAATTTTGACTTTTTGGTTGACCCCGTTAAACACCACAACTATCAATCTTTAATCTAATTTTGGATCAAACACCCACTTTTAACATAAATGGTAACATTCTCCAACTGTTCCTCATTGTGTTCTTGACCAATTTTATCAAAATCAAAAGATCAATCTCCGACTTTTTCACTGAAACTTATATAAAATCGAGTTCATCATCTTCCAAATCATAAGAAATTGACACTCATTTTCAAATATACATTCAACATCGATTGAAAAAAAACAATGAGAAGTCGAGATTAAGAACTGAAGAACAACTGATTATGAATGATCGATAAAATTTCAATATCAAACGCAATCGGATCGATTCAAGACTAGATGAATCGATAGAAGAACAATGATTAATATCCATCAACGAAACTGATTTGATACAACCGACTTTCGATTCAACATACAAGATTGTGATTATCGATTTGCTAGAACATGAGAATAGATGTCGGATATGCGAATACAATCAAATACATTGAATATATCAGTTGGATTACAAGTTTGGGCTTCAATCTAGTTGAATGAACAGTAATGGATCGAGATTTTGGGCTCAAAGTTATGGATCATATATCGATCATTGATTGGGCTTTGAATATATGAACAGTGAATGAATTTTGATTTTAGAATCAATTTTTGATCTATTCAACAATAAATGGATCAAACAACGGGATGAAAACAAATTTTGATCCATTGAAACAAAACGATCAAACAATCAAGAACGTAATGCACGAATCAAAAATTACAAGAGATCATAGAAAGAGACTCACCAAAATTGATCAAATTGCGACAAAAATTACCAAACCGAGAATCTTTCTTCAATAATCACCTTGATCTTGAAGACCCGCTCTGATACCAATTGTAGTGACAAAGAACATGGTTTGGCATGCGGAATTAAAGCTTGCACAATTGAACATGGTGATTTGGGTGTTTAAGAGATAAATTGAATGTATATGGTGTTATACAAAAAGGATCTAGATCTAGACTACATATATAACATACACTTACACACTCACTTCTACATCTCTCAAGCACACCTCTACAAGTGGTATGAACCTACTATTTATAGAGGTCTTTACATGTCTCTCTCACTCTAACAATCAAATGGGTCTAAAGGCTAAAGCACCACATGCAAGTGGGTTTTACAAAAGTCAAACATTTACAAAGTCATGAATGAATAACTTTGCACCCCAACACTATTTACTGTGATAATGAGGTTGTGATTCAAATTGCTAAAAATTATGTCCAACATTCTAAAACCAAGCACATTGATTCAAAATTCATTTTATCACAGACTGATATGAACGTTCACTCATCTGGCTGGAACAGGTTCCCACTGCTAATAATGTGGCGGATCTATTCACCAAGCCTTTTAACAAAGCTCGATTCGATGTGCTTGTGGGATTTTTGAAAATGATTTGTTTTGAGGATTAATTTTTATTTTTTTTATCTTTTTACTTATTTTAGATTTTTATTTTCTTAATTCTTATCTTCTATTTTATTTTTGGTTAGATTAGTTTAAATTTGCGCATTTTAGTGATTTCATTCTCACCCATGCATAAATTTAGGGGGAGAAATAAACAAAAACCAAACAAAAAAGTTGAAAATTTTCAAAAAAATCCAAAAACAATTAAAAAAATCAAAAAATCAAAAATATGTTGCTGATAGTCTTGCTTGTAGGTGATGTGTCGGGAAGTAATATTATCAAGTGATAACAGGCAATCTGAATCTGCGTAACGTACCCAAATTAAATTGTCTACGCTCTGTGTTTGATGCGCTGGTAGGCACGAAAGATTCTAAATGGACTTGACTAGGAAGATTTGAACTTAAGGAATTCAAGGACTTGATAAATCTTGAACTAGTTAGATCCGTTTAGTCTGACAATATGACACTCGGATAGGTTGAGCAGGGAGATATACATGGGAATCTACTGGTCACATTAAAAGCACCTGTATCTAGAACTATGGATTAACTTTTCCTCAATGTGCGGATTTTGTCCTTAATTCCGGTATTGATGGGGTAACTGGGGAATTCCGATAAATTAGGTCTGTAGAAGATTGTTTTCTTTCTTTCTGTCTGTTATTCATATGTTGCCTCCTCTGTGTGATCAAGAGATTCGGCCAAGACTGTAACATATGCAATTCTATCTCTCTGCATCTTCTCTCTATGCAATTCTTTCTATCTGTTAGCCATATACTGTCTCCTTTGCGTGACTTACAATCCGACCTGGTACATAGTATATGCATCATTCTTTTTCTCAATCCCTCTAAAACTTCAGTTAGTCATATGTTTCATCCTCTGCGTGACTGGAAGAGATCAGACCTGGGTGTATAGCATATGCATTCTAAATCTATCTTCTCTCTTAATAATTTTCTGCTCACCCGATGTAAGGAGTATTCTGGAAATCCTTGATTACATGAGCATATCAGGAAGCGAGAAACATGTTCTAGTAAAATTAAAATTGAACACTTACAGATTGTCTGTAGATCTCGCTGCTCAATTTAGGTGGACAACAATATCCCTGGTCGTCGTCAGATAAATGGTCCCTTGGAAATTTATTTAAGAATATAGAATCATAAGGGTCTTGTCTTTATTAGCTTGTCCAAATTTTATCACAAATTTTTCGTGTTTAAGTGGACCACAATACCGGCGATCGATCAGACATGGACATGAAGGTAGATGTATTGAAAAGTGGACTAAGGTTGCCTAACAAATTTGATCCCAGTGTCACAAAATTAAATTAAGCATCAGTTAAGATAAATTCAGTCTTATTTTAATTTTTATTTTTAATTTTTATTTTATTGTATTTTTACTTTCAACTTTATTTTTATAATTGTCAGAATTTAAAATTTAAAATTTTAGAAATTATTTTATTTTTATTTATTTATTTATTTTTATTTTTTATTTTAATTTTTATTATATTTTTAAAAATTGACATAGTTTTTAAATTTTTAAATTTTAGAAATTTTTATTTTTTCAATTTTAATGTTATTTTTAATTTTTAAATCCTCAAAAGTTTTATTTTTGAAAAATATTTGAAATTTGGACTATGCCTTACATTGTGTGGACAGCAGGTAAAGTTGTCAAGGGTATAAAAGGGGGTTTACAGCCGGAAACTCATTTCACTCTTTATTCTTTATTTCCGGCCACAAACTCTCTCCACCCTCTCTCCTCTCGAAAAAAATTTCTCTCCTTTTGTGAAATTGCTCGGTTAATCTCAATGGTACACCAAAACCGACCATGGGAATGTGTTTTATTCATCAAGTCGATGGATTTTTGGGCTAAAATCGAACAAAAACATATTGTAGGCGTTTACGGCCCAAGCTTACGGCCAAGGAGTTTACGGCCGTAAACTCCGTTTGCGGCAATGAGTTTACAGCCGTAAACCCAAAATTGACCGTAAACTCCTTTTAGTCAAAATTATTTTGGGGCCAAATTAATGTGATTAAATAAGAGAAACCATGAAAATTTAATTGCTTTAATATATTTGTTTTCTCATTTGGTTCGTTTTAGTGCAGATCAAATGGCAAATTTAAAATTCGCAGACATACACAACATGGCCATTGTATTTACAGATCCCCCAATCGCACATGGAGAATTAAGGTCGATGATTTATGGTGTGAGAGAATGCTGCCTAGCCTCTGCTATCACCATGAATATTGTGGTATATCAAAACATCATAAGGGAATTCTGGCAGACTACTAAGATGAAAGGAGATGACGATGGAGCAGTCACTGTGGATGCAATTGTTAAGGGATACAAGGTTGTGATCACTGAGCAGTCCATCAGAGAAACGTTGCTAATTAATGATCAATCTGGTTTTCCTACTGAGATCGGGATTGAAGACGCCTAAAAGATTCTCAAGAAGATGGGGTACGAAGGCGACTCTCCTCCCACTATGAAGAAGCTACTGCCACCTTATTGGAGACTCTTAGCTCATGTATTTGTGAGCTGCATCTCTGGGAGAAGGTATGGGGCTGACGAGATTTCACTAAGGAATACTGGAGCCATCACTTCACTTGCTGCAGGAATAAAATTCAACTTCCCAAGATTTATCTTGGACGAGTTCGTGGTGAACATCAATGCTATAACCTGGGATACTTTCTTGATGTATCCCAGGTCCATTCAATTATTCATCAACAGACAATTTCCTGAGATGGTCAAAGAGGGAGAAACTCTTGACATGAAGTCCTTAGGTCCTCACACTGTCGGACTCATCAAGCAAAATCGTAAGGGAAAGGTCGTCTTCCAAGGACTATATCCACTTATGAAGTTCGGAAGATTTGTTGAGCCAAATGAGGCATCCGAGTCTCATGGATCCTCTGACAAAGTATCCTCTGAGCCTACTTCCTCAGAAAAAGTGATTTCAGAAGAGGATGTGAACACTATGTCAGACTAAGAAAGAGAAGAGACAATTGCTCCAAATGTTTCTGTAGCTGAGGAGCATGATCTGCAATCAGTCCAAGTTCAAAGTGACTATAACAAAGGGTCTTCTAAGAGTGTGACTGAGCCTGATCTGTATGAAGACCTTGATCTTACGGGCTTTGATAAGGATGAAATTCCGACAAACTTTGGAAGCAATGAAGATTTTTTGTCAAATGTCAATCTCAACACGCTACTTGACAATATCAATGATGTTGCTCATCTAGCAACGGAGATACGGGACTCCGCTGACATTCTTGAGTCAACACCCCTTATTACCGAGCAGGTGGTTGATACAACAACTCCTATGGTGACAGTGTCAGGGATTCCTCCCCTTGATGTTGTTTCACCTACCACTAAACCACTTCAGAGTGATGATGCAACAATCCAGACCTTACAACCTCCTTCAAAGAGAAGAAGACGTGATCCTAGACATGGACTTCTGGATTCTGACTTATCTCAAGGCCTATCAATTACACCAACAACTACCCCTGCCATCGTCTCATTAGAACCTTTTAGTGAAGGTCCTAGCACCACCTTTGAGGCTGGTGGTTCTTCTGCTCAAGTAGGATTTTCTCCTCCTAGGCCAGATCATGATGTTGCCTCTATACGGCTCACCTTGCATCTAGCTCAGGAACAAAGCTCAATGCCTTCTCCCAGAGCTAAAGGAATTTCTTTTGGAGAAGGTCATTCAGGAGAAGATAATCCAATCATTGATGAGCTTCAGAAGTGAGTGAATGTGCTTGATCAAAAGAACATAGAGCTAAATATCCAAGTTTATGAACTTTTGAGCGACAATGTAAAGCTGAAGATTCAAGTTTCTGATCTTGAAGAGGATAAAGCTTTGAAGACCAAGCAGATTTCTAACCTACAAGAGCAATTTAATCTCCTCACTTCAAGTTTCTTTGATTTGAAGAAAAAGTTAGAAGAGGAACTTGGTGACAAGTTCAAGACATCCACTAATGAGTCAAGGATCAATCTGCACATCCAAGCTCACCCCATTGTGACATCTGCTCAAACATCATGTGTTGTTGATAGATTTAAAGAAGAGCCAGCTGAAGCTCCAAGTGTTGTAGCCTTAAAACGTGCCAAACTAGCCAAATCTGATGAGAAAGGTCAATACTTGTTTAAAAGGAGCTCAGATCAGAATGCTCTTGCGGATTAGCCCACCATCACCTTTACAGGTCTTGAAGAGAATCGCTTCAAATATATATATGGTGATAGGTCGTGGATCATTTCATGGGGATTTCACGACACTCTGAACATGTGGATCGTGAAACGGAAGAGTGGCAACACTAAATTGTATAAAGATGCTCATCATTTCCACTCTTGGACCAGGGTTGATCTTTCAGAGTTGTCAAAGGCTCCCTTTGCCAATCCCTCTCAAAATCTCTAGGCTACACAGTTCAAGCATTTCTTGGAAGATCAAGTACTCAAGGGTTTTCCTTCAATGAAGACTGCAGAGTCAATTATTAAGGTATACCCAAGTGTAATTGATCCTAAACCCAATCAACCTCTTCGATCTGTGATGTGGCCTTCTACCAATCAAGTAAAGCATATTCCTATCCTTCAAAATCATCCAGATGGATCTCTGCGAACCATGCAGTATTGGGTGTTTGATGAAACCACTGCATCTGTTGTCATCAAACTTGAAAAGGGATGTATCTGCTTATATGACAAAAGAGACCTGCTGCAGTTTGGAAAATGGGATATACATCAGCTGAGTCATCATCATATTAAAGTTGCAGAAGACATCTTTGAGCCAGCGGCCAAAGAGTTTACAACTATGGTTGTGGAGATCATTAGCAAACGGATACGGAATGGAGCAATGGGGAAGTCAGATGTAATGGTGGTCAACAAAGACTGAGCTCAAGCTAGCACCAAACCAAGGGGGAGATTGAAGGGTCTAGTTAGTGGTTTGGTCTAGGCTTTCATTGTAATAAGTTCTTTTGAGTCTTTATCATGTTTTGGTAGGTTGATTGTGTGTTTACGGCCCATTAGTGAGTTTACGACCATAAACTAGTTTACGGTCGTAAACCCAGTGTCCGGCCCAAGCCCACTATATATAGGGGTTGTTTAGGTCATTAATGGTTGTTGATGCCACAAGAGTTCACGGTCATAGAGAGCAAGTTGTACCAGACGTTTTATGCAATATAAGCGTGTGCAAGCTTGTTTTAATTCTGTTTCTACCTTGTTTCTTATTCTATTTGATTGTGTGATTGCTTGATCATTGGTAAAGATCCATTTTCAGGACCTTACAATATATATGATGGAATAAGTGGTATACTGGAGAACTCACTAAGTTTTATGATTATAGTTGTGGATACAATGTTTTGCAAGTTGTTAGTGAGAAGAGCTCGATGGGATTGTACACACACATTAAAGATAATGATTTCCGTTGTCCTATAATTCAACTCTGATAACACTATGATTTTAAAAAAAGGAATGTACTTATTGTTTTTAAGTTAAATGTTTTAATTAATTAATCTATTTTAGAAATAAAAAAATATGCTTGTAATTTCTGGGACGTTACACCTGATCTGATCTAATCAAGATCAGGTCAAATCCAAAAGAAAGACTCCTGTCTTCTCACTTCTTTTTCCCTCTTTCTATCATGTAGTCATTCGTAGATCTAGAGAACCTCAAACCATCACTATATACTAGGCCGTTGTTGATCTGTAAGGAGACTACTTTGATCTTGGGAGGATTCAAACAAAAAGCAGGTTAAATTTGAAGACAAATGAAGTGGTCTTGCGTATAAAGAAAAGCATACAGTGGTGGGTGGTATACAGTGGAGAGAGAGAGAGAGAGAGAGAGAGAGAGAGAGGTGGGTCCCATATTTTTAATTAAGAAAATCTTAAATTAAATAGAAAAAACATAAAAAGTGTATCAGAAGGACATTTTAGTCCTTTCTGCTTTCCAAGGGACCAAAATCAAAAGCAAACATGGTCAAAATGATCACGAATCCAAAAGAAAATTGTGATTTGAACTAAAATCCAGAAAAGATGATATCACAAGAACCATTTTTACAGTTTTGTCTTGAATTTATAAAGATTAAAGTAAGTTTTTTTTTAGATTTTTTTGATTAATAGTCTTTACTAAATAGATCTAGCAGAAGAGTTGTATATAACGAAATTTTATATGTACCCCAAATTGTTTTATGTACCATGAATATAATAGTGTTTATGTACCTTTGAAATATTACGATTTGTGTTTGTGAGGTGATATAATGACACATATAGCAGCACCGTGTATATACCCAAATTACGCGGTGGGCCTGGTAGCTCCTCATTCCTCAACTTCGAATTTACTGTCATTACATTACATGGTCAGTAGCTGTCATATATGTCCGCCCACTTGCTATCCAAGGACGTGTACGTATCAAAAGATGAGTGGTCAGGTTTCTAAGCACACGTCATAGTTTCTCCATGCAACTTGCATCAATAAAAATGCACCCCTTTTGTCCATTTTAACCACGATTAAATTGGTGAAAGTTTTAATCGATTGTTATGTTGTCCCGCTATTTAACGAATAAACTCGTTCATTTTGTTAATTTTGATAAAATAAAAGGGAACTGATTTTGGCTGAGCTATACATAAATTGAGATTTGAATGATGTCACTTCGAAATATAAAGATATCACATATCTAAAGGTTGATCAATGCAAACCGACCTACAATGACTTGAAAGTGATATTCTCTGATTAAGACTGCTACACTTGCCTATGATAGCAACCGATAAAATGGAATATTTAAATACCTTTCATTGTTGTAAAATGTATGAACACTAATAATACACTGAACAATCAATTCGTACACTAAATACGACCAATGAAATGTTTTTAACATACCCATGTGGCTGATTATTGATTCCATCTATGGTTGGAACTCGTTTGGACCAAAAGAAATGAAGAAACATAAATAGAAAAAAAAAAAAAAAAAAAAAGAAAAGAAAAGAAAGACAATGCATGCAACTTAGGAAGAAAATAGCTTCTAGCCAAAATTAAATACATTCGAACAAGTTGCCTGTTGTTGGAGGAACTATATCATGCTAAGTCATTTTTATTTGGCCATTTATTATACTTGGATAATTAAATAATAGATTAAATTTGTCGGTACAAAAAAAATAAAAATAAATAAATAATAGGTTACAAGACAATTTGTAAACTTATATAAAGGTTGCCAAGCACTTGTACAGTCTTAATGGGGGATAGCAATAAAAATTAACAGCATTCACTTAAATATACTAATTTAACTATGTTATATGTATTTAAATATCGATGTTTTGGACTCAAACTCGAATTTCTCGTGTTTAAGCGACAATTTTAGGGTTTGGTATTCTTTTGCATATAAATATAGTTGTCATCTTATTGTATGTTCATGAAAAGCAATTAGAGTACTTAGTGAGACCGCAAGTTGAGAGTTCAAATAGAAATTCGAGTGGTTAATTTAGATGCACGATATTGATTTCTCAGATTGATATTGTGTTTTGTAGCAACTGTTTCTGCTTTATATATATATATATATATATATATATATATATATATATATATATATATATATATATATATATATATATATATATATATATATATATATATATATATCACCATCACATGATGATGTAACCACGGTCTGTGTCTTCTAATTTTATTATGTACGTATTTTCTTTGAAAATCATTAATGATTAACTATTTAATATTATAGAATACACAAACAAGCCAACAAAGAATATTGATAATTATATATATAGTTGTCGCAAATAATAAATTAGATTACGAAATTTCGTTTAGAAATTAAATTGATCAATTGCTATCAAAATGATTATAAAAAAATATATAGAAGGAGATTGTCTCATTATCGCTGAATTAAAAGACGAAATATGGAAATTAAAACCAACCTGCAGATTGAAGATTATTGATTGGTAGTTGCACGGAAGAACTCTTGTCCTTAAAGGTTTTTACAATGGTTGTGGATACTTAGAAACTCAAAAAAATAGTGGATTCGGATTCGTCTGCTAGCTGAATTTGCAAAAAGAGAAGAAAGAATATGATATCTTGTTTTTGTATGTGGACCAATAAGGCTCCAGGGAGGTAGTATGTTACTTGCATAAACCATGGAATGCTCCGAACAAGTGGGGTTGTGATGTCGTAAGTCATATCACATCTTGCCACGTGTCACACGTTTGACTAGTTAAGAACCAAAGATATGGTGGCATTTATGGAAGGTGTAGGAAGATTCCATAAGCTTATCCACAAAGTCAATGCGTGGCCAATGCTGGCTGGGTCGGTCTAACCCCATCCGACTTGAACCCTGCGAAAAATAAAAGCTCCTAAACTCCTAATATGATGATGTAGTGTACACAAGTGCAAAAGTGTGGCAAAATTGTGCAATTTCACGAACCTTGCGTCTCGAATCCACAACCTGACTAGGTGTGCATGTGGGATTGACCCATCCTTTAATCCACACTAAAGCCTTTGAAGGAAAAGGGCAATGCAAGCCTTATGAAGCCACCAAATGTTCTTCCTCCACCTATATTAGATAAGTAAACTAGCAAACTTTTTATTTTCTTTATAATTTTCCAATAATACGCTCTCATACTTATGATGATGATGATACACCATTTCTTTCATTCAGTAGCGGTTTCATAATCATAATATCAATGTTCCACCTTCGTTTACGTATTGAAATGATTCTTTCATAACTCATAATAATTCTCCATATATGTCTCAAGAATGATTACAAATTGTGAGGCTGCAAACATACTGTAACACCCCAAACTTTTAATAACAATTATAAACTATGGTTAATATAAAATTCATGACATATATAGTCATGTATCAAAATGTGGTTTAACAAAAACATCGAAAATATTAATAGAGTTTACAAGTTTTTGGGTGTAACAAATCAACATCACAACCATAATTAAGAGAGAAAACATTACAAAAGCTAAGTCTATGTTAGGCCTCTAAAAGTCTTCAACTAACATTCACCCTTTTAGTCCTTGGCTCTTGATCTTAAGCACGTGGCAATTTAAAATAAAAATACACAAGACAGCTTGTCTGGTGAGTAACTTGAGTTTTTAGAAACAATAAAGTAATAAAACATTTGATAATTTGATAAAACTCAACTTCTCATAAGGGTTATAAAATGTATGTATGATTAAAACATATAACAATAGAAAGCATATCTTACGGATTCTCTCCTTATACAATATCCATATGTGAAGACGATCTTTAAATATGAGATTTATAAAAAAAAAAATATCTTACGGATTCTCTACATATCACGTTTTACCAAAATGAGCAGAACAAATCAACTCACTAAAGGTATATTTGGTCTAATCATCTACTTCGCGAGATATGGTACCACCCTAGTAGTGCCTTCGTTCTTATCCAGTTTGTAACGTCCCAAAAATACCAATAAAAATTTTCATTTTTAAACCACCAAATCCATACAAACACTTGTTCCAAAACCATTCATAGTAAAATGTATCTTTCAAACATCAGAGTAAAACAATAATAATCAATGCGGAAAAAGCCATTAGGGGAAGTTGTGTAGTTAAGATGGGTGTCACAACTAGCACTTTTGGCTAGGAAATTCCGTCCTCAGCTAAGTAAAGTCTATTGTGAGATTGTGCTAACACTCCTAAGTGTTCAATATGAGTTCCTAAGGAGCCATATAGTGTTAGAATGCAAATCTCTCCAAGAATAGTGAATCTCTCCCAAATCTCTCCAATTATGTGAAATCTCTCCCAAATCTCTCCAAGAATAGTGAATCTCTCCTAAATCTCTCTAAGTATGCGAAATCTCTCCAAGAATAGTGAATCTCTCCCAAATCTCTCCAAGTATGTGAAATCTCTCCCAAATCTCTCCAATTATGTGAAATCTCTACTAAATCTCTCCACGTATCTCAAATCTCCCTAAATACCTTCCTTAGACGAAAATAGCTCAAAACCGGAAGAGGAAACCCCAAAAGGACCGTCTTGGTCCGGAACCCTCTTGGTTCGGAAACCTCTTAGTCCGGAACCCTCTTAGTCTGGACACCCTTCTAAGGAATCAGGAGGAACCACTTCGGAAGCCTCTCATCCGGACCACCCGTTCCGAAATCTCACAGCTCCGAAAGCCTCTTGCCTCACCTCGCTTCGCTTCGGAAGTTGTAGCCGGCTTCGCACCTCGGTCCGGATTGTTGGCTCGCACGCGACTTCGGATCCGAGAAGGCCACTCTGGATCTCGCCTGTGGACTCCGGAATCAGGAGAAGAGCTTCGGAAATGACCCAAATGACTCCGAAAATTCAGAGCTGACTCCGGAACCCTTCCTAACCATTTTGGACCCTCGCAAGAACCAACCCCTACTCCGGATTTTCATTATTTTCGGACTTTTTCACCATTTTAAGGCATTTTGATGCCGGAAATTACACCAAACTTGTATTTTTCCTATCCTAAACCCTTTAGACCCCTATTTTATGCTAAAATTAATTATTTTAAGCATATTCTTCATAAAAACAAATGGTTGGGATTTAGGAAAACCTTATCCTAAATCAAGAAAAGGACAAAAGGATTGACTTTGTGATTTGATAAAATTCCTCATTTCCCATGCAAATCACACTACTAGAAAAAAGGCCTTTTACGACGCTCATTGCGCGTCGTAAAACGCACAGACGACGCGCAAATGCGCGTCAAGGAAGGCCCTGTCATAACGAGAGACGACGCGCATTTACGACGCGCATTTATGACACGCAATGCGTATCATTAAAGACGCTGTCAAGAAAGGCCATGTCATAAATGAAGATGACACACATTTTTGCGTATCGTAATTTTTATTTTTATTTTTTTAAAAAATAATTATTTATAGGTTTACTAATTTTCAAATTTAATTTTCATTTCATGTCTCATAATAGAAAATAAAATACCATATACAAAAAATACAATCCATTGCACAAAAGTTAATGTCATACAAAATAAAATACAATAAATAAGAAAGATAATTCATTGCACTAAAATGTCAAATACAAATAATCATCGCTAACTATATAACCTAATACTACATTGCTATTAAGGGACATCATCATAACTCACTGAAGGTCTTGTGCAAATATGTAATCTTGCATGTATAGAACTACTAGTTGCAGGATCTTGTATAAAAAAGGCATGGTAAATAAGTAAATATTTAAATAAAGTATGTCAAACTGGATTTTGTATAAAAAAAAGTGAAAAGCACACCTTGACAGCTATTGGCAATGAGGTTAGGAGCTAAAAGATTTGAGAGTGTACAGACAGTAAAAAAGTATAAATAAAAAAAAAAGAACCTTATAGAATTCTGCAAGAAGAAAGTTGAGCATTAGAAGCACTCCCATTCTCATCATTTTGACCATCAAAAACAGCTCCCAAAACATTCCCCACAACAAGTTGCATGCTTTCTAGTATGGTTAAATTCTGAAATTTGAATTCAAAAAGGTAAACTGGTCATTTTTCTAGATAGAAGGGTAAGATGGTCATTTTTTATAATCAGACCTGAGAAGGAAGTGGGGAAAGAAGAGGGCTCTTAATGATCATACTCATTATGTCGGTAACCTTAGTAATGACTATAAGAGGTTTGAAAGAAGCAATAAGTCGAACCAATTCCAGCTATAAATTCCAAGAACTAAAAAAACAAAACAACAAAAGACTTTAGGAAAAACCTTCTATTATCACCATATAATGATTATAAAAAACCAAAAATGAGCATATTTTCCCCTTTCTGGCCATACTTTTGGGTAGTTGCAGGGTAGTCTCTAGATGTGAATTTTGATGAGGCTTGCATGGTTGAACCATAGCCACTTTGCCCTTCTAACATAGAAGGTCCAACTCCTTTGCTTCTTGTAGCTAGAACCTGAAAATATGACATTAAAATTTACTGAAGCATAATCTAATTCAACATTCTTAACTAATAATTTGATTCTGAACATTTTAATTTAGGTTGAATGTTTTGGATTCTAGTTTGTCATATCCATCTCATATAATGAAGATGTGTGGATTCAATATAGGAGCAGCCCTTTTGTTCATCCACGAACTACTGCATCTAAATCAATTAAGTACGTGACAAGAGCACAAGAACCAAAATAAGTCAACAACACATTCAGAAAGGAAAAAGATGTTCTGACTTGATAATAATTACAAGTTATGATTACATATCTCATATGAGCCCCTTTAGATGCATCTTTTGTGAGGAATTTGGTCCCCATATGTGAATGGTTTGATCATCACTAGCTGATGCTAGCATTTGATGTCTCCTAGGATTCCAGGTCACACAGTTTACAGTCATTGAATGACCAGAAAGCACCTCAATTGGATCACAACCACTTCGATTCCAGATGTACACTTGTTCTCACAATTATTAGAGAATAAACTTAAGGATAATGAGCTGATGAAATTTAGGGATAGTTAGGTAAATTCATAGGTATTTATATATACCTGTGAATTTTCGCTGCCACTGGCAATAAAGGTGCTATTGACCCCACCAAAGGAAGAATGAATGACATATTTATGTTGCCTATGGCCCTTATATCTCAAAGGCTTTTCCCATAACCCATCAACATCCCACATATGAATCTCTTGGCTATTAAGATTAACAATCAAATACTTGCTGTCACCAGAAACTAAAAGAGATGTAATCGGGTGTTCTTCCGAGATAACTATTTCAACATTTGTAGCCACGTTTAGTGTCCAAATATGTTTATCTGAAAAAATTGTAATCAAATATTCGCCATTTGAAGTAACAACAATATCTAACACCTTTGGAATCTGTATTCCTCTCCATGCTTTAATCTCATTTCCTTCACAATCCCACAGCTAATATCTTAAGGATGTGATGAAGGTCAATAAAAAATGTCGTTGCATCAGCAACTGGAAAAAGCACCACCACCATCAAGAATCATGATATCTTACAATCTTTATCTGCACAAACATGAACCACACCATATTCCTTATGAAAATAATGTTGAACTAAAATGAATC
Organism: Lactuca sativa; assembly: GCF_002870075.4. Classification (NCBI taxonomy): domain Eukaryota; kingdom Viridiplantae; phylum Streptophyta; class Magnoliopsida; order Asterales; family Asteraceae; genus Lactuca; species Lactuca sativa. Next base: position 379,370,465 of record NC_056626.2, read on the forward strand.
TCAAGTCAAGACTCAAGAATATAAGCATCAATTACAAACTTGTGAACAAGTAAAATGACTACTTTTGTCCCAAAAGTATAGCCATTTCACAATGAACAAGTACAAAAACATTACAAGAATGTAATTTACTCTAAAATTTATAATACTTCAATTAAAATTAAAACATTTAAGCAAAAAACAAACATCGGGATCTATTGAAAGAAGACACCAATATATATATATATATATATATATATATATATATATATATATATATATATATATATATATATATATATATATAAGCACTATCACGAACATCTGGATTGTCAGTTTCCACAATGGCATTATTTAAAACCTATATCGTACGATTTATTACTTTAGACTAGAAAACTTAATTATATTGATTGTTCTATGAAAAGTACTCCTGTCAATCCAAATGTGAAGCATATGCCCAATATGGGTGAAGCTATAAAAAAAATGTAAGTTACTCAAGAAAAAAAGCATATTGGAAATACTTGGTAAGGATTCTAACTGGGAAACGGGACCATGCCAGGTGGCATGAGCACGGGCCAGTTGCCAGTCAACACCCCATAAGCTTGAGAAGAGGCAAAAGAAGGAGATTGCACATTTGGGTACATAGCAGAAGGCATAGCTGATAAAGGTATTGGTGATGCCACCATGCCAGCTGGTTGTGGATGGTGAAATTTACAGGTGACCCAAACTTACATTGCCTTGTTTTCACATAGTATGAACACACTTTTTCACCCTGTGACAAAAAACAAATCATGTTGGGGTTACATGGTGAAGTAATAGGGTCAAATGGATGAAACAGTAAGACTGAATGGGACCGGACAAACAACCGAACATAGTTTCAAAAAAGATAAAATATTAGTGTTTTTTTATAACAAAACCAAACAAATCCCAATTTATTACACTAACCTATCCACTTTTTATAATGATCTACAGAACAATATTTGATCAACAGAATATGACACAAAGATACATACAATCATGATCCATAAAGAGAGTGTAACTGTGTGGGGTGAAGATTTTGTGTTGTAGCTTAAAGGCATAAATTAAGGTATCCACAAACTTACCAAAAACAAATTTTATAATATTTTTCTTTGAATCAACTTGTTTTCATTGATGTTAGGGCCTGATCTTCCATCACGTCAGTTCTAGGCAATTATTTTCCACTTATAGGTTTTGGAGACAACAAAAACAAAAACAGTAATAACTTTATTTATCTCTCGTTATAAGCATGATCACGATCACGAAAAAACAAACCTCGGGATCATTTTTTGTGGTCGTTCAGTTGGTTTTGTAAGATAAAGTTTTACAGTTGTAGCTAATAACTGTAACTGAACTTGTGCATGTTCTTCCGGAAAGGTTTCCAGAAAACTTTCTAGAAGATCATTAGCATTATTGATTCTTTCAACATGTTCACTAATTATCCAAATCATTGATGCCTTAGCCTCTGGATCATCTAATGAATCCAAACTCTCACAAAGTGTGACTATAATAGATTCATATCTAAAACAAAATATTGGATTAAAAAGTTGTATTTTGGAATACAAAGGTTCTAGAAACTTACGTGTTGGGTATCTTCTGAAAATGTCTTTGATGACTGTAATGGCTTCTTGAACAACATAGTTGACTTTGATTTTGATAAGTTCTAGACAAACACTAATGTAACGTTCAGTTGTTGAATAACTGGCTGTTGTTTGCTGTTAAAAAAACAATTCTAAATATTAATAAACGAAAACATATTGAATGTGAGTAAATGACCAACTTACCCTTCTGTCTATCTATATATTCCAAAATAATTAAATAAATAAACAAACCTGAAGCATTGATCACAAGTAGCAATGACAACAATTAGAAGGTTTTCATCAACTAAAGCCAAGGCTCCAAGTTTCATTTCACCACCAAGTATCCCTTCACTGTGCATAAGTGCCACTTCTTTCCCCTTCAATGCACACTCAGGAGTTGTTGCATAGTTATACCCTCTTCCAAACATAAGAAGTGATTGCTCAGAGATCAAAGACTTTGCAAGATCTTTCATCTCTTCATCAAGTTTCAACACTTCCTTCACTTTTCCTTAAAAAAATGATTTTTTAATTAGAATTAATTGTTACATATACATCCTATACAGAGTAATAAAGTAGGAGGTTATTTCCTATAGTTTACCCATAAAAGAAAGGGAAAAAACTTACATGTTCTGCAATATAGACACGTGCTAGGTCCTTCAAAAGGTGAATTGAGAGAAACACATACGTTTGAAGCATTCATGAGATTAATACTTAACCTCCTTCCCATAATTATTCTTTGCATTTCATTGTACAATCTGTTAATCAAATTTATATGTAAAAGGGTCATCAATTTGAACTCACATTCCAACACCTTCTTTAAATAGACGACTATAATTTCTAGCAACAATTAAACTTATAAAAAGGAAAGAAAACAACAATCTAGCTTATAAAAGATTAATAAATAGAGGGCCTGAAATTGGTTAAAGCTCAACACCATTAATCGCTAATCAATAAGATAATACTTTTTTTTAACCAGGTACTCCCTTCCGCACACTCCATTAACTAGCATAAATAGTAAAATATTAAAAAATAGCTTTTAATAGTCAATGAAACACACATTGATCGGAAAAATAGGAAAAATTAGGGCATACCAGAAGAATGAGAAATCTTTATCTGAGGTTGTTGAAATCTCAGGAGAAGACAATGAAGGCTGAAGTGGTGTATTTGTTGAAAATGAAAACGGCTATACGGGTACAATTTGTTAGGACCTATAAACAAACACTCATATAGCAAAAAAAATTAGGGTTTTCTTATGGAAATATATTAAAGAGGTAAAATGATGGAGATGGGGTGGGAAGGAGAACCCAGAGAATGGAAGAGAGGATAAAAAGGCACGATATCTTTCTTGTGCTTGATGTAAAAAATAGAACTGAGGCTGAGAGAAGAGATACATACCTGGTAAGCACAACATACCTTTGTGTAACCAAAAGAGGAGAATCGAACCCGTCAATCGGATGTTGGGCTTTTAAGGAGAAGCGATTTTTGACTGGCGGAAACAAGGAAGAGGATAACACAAGTCGGGTTTTGTAGAGAGAAGGGAGGGAGAAAATGAAGGTCTTTGTCGAATGGTAGCTCTGATTGATGAAGAGATCTCATTCATCATGGCGTGGTGGAGAGGGGAGAAGCAGATCCAGGAAGAGGGAGAAGGATGGAAAGGGGAGAATCGATTGCTAAGATGAAAGATAGAAAGAAGGAAAAAAAAGCGGGTTTTCAATAATTTGGGGATTTCATTTTCCCCCTTATTTGATAAACGCGCGTTTCTCTAAAATTATAAAGCAGCACTTATAGAGGACGCGCATTTAACATACAACGCCCTCCGTGTTTTTAATTTTTTTTTTCTTATGACACTAATTTAAAGGCACGCAATAATGCGTGGCCTAAATCATTAAATTTTTTGAAGAGATGACACTTTTTTAATGTCACGCTCTTTTGCGTAACATTAATCAACAAGTGTCATGGTTTGCACGTCGTAAAAGGGCCTTTTTCTTGTAGTGTCACAGTACTCCATGCTTTACCCACCAAATATCCATGCATGGACCACCAGATACCCATGTACCAAAGATTCCTCCCTTTTCCTTATACTCCAAAGCAATGATAGTGAGGGAGTTTAGACTCCACTTTCTCTCTCACTTTTCCCTATTTTCTCTCAAAAACTAATCTTCAAGCAAGAATAGAGGATCTTGCTGAAAGGAAGTTTCTCAACTTCTTCCTGAGAAATTTTAAGGTAAATTCTACCACTCATCTAATATTTTATTATATTTTAAGATGAATCCATATTATTTTATTCATAATAATATGTGATGATCATCCTTAGGAAAGCATCCCTCCCAAGGAAGTTCCTCATCTCAGCAAGAGTTCAAGCTTGAGATCTTCACTCCATAACTCCAAACAACTCCTCAACCAACTCAAGGTGAGCTTCATACACCACCTTTTTCAATGTGTTAATGTTTTTGGGGGAGAGTACAAGTAAAATCTTGCCTAGATTATTAAATGATTGCATATATACGTATGTTTGTATGTGTGTGTGAAATATTATTAAATTATTATTTAGTAATATACTCATGAACGAATGATTTCTAAATTTCCTAAAGAATAGAGGATACTTTGAACCAAAAAGCCTCTCAACTATTGAGTGTGTCCAACTTAACCCCTTTATCTATATGCTTTCATGTCTAAAGATAAAAAGTTATAAAAAGGATCTTACTAAGTGGATACCATTTCTAGTGATTTTTCGAAAATAGAAAATTTCTTACTATTTTGCAAACTATCAAGGAGTAATCTATAAATATTCAACACCAAAGTTTGCATCAAGAAAATATACAAGTAGGGCCTTCATGACAGAAACATTTGCATATCATAAGCTGATGTCATAAAACTTCCAAGAACATAAGTAATGTTATATATGTCATAAAACAGAAAATGCATGTCATAACCGTCAGTTATAAATTTTTATAAATTATAACTTGACACTTTTTCTCTTGACTAAAATGACTTATTTTTTCAATAAACAAAAAGGAACGAACACGAGCACCTAGTTAACGAGCACAATCAACGATGTGGAACGAGAACGATATTTCTATTTGATAAGTACGAGTTTCATTATTTATCTAGAAAATAATGAATCTCTAACGATTGCTCAAAAGGTTGTTAATATTCTAGTCAGACAAATCTCAAAAGTACCTAAATATAAAAATATTAGCGTACGTCTAAGTCCTATAAGGAGTTATAGCCAGAGTCTCCTGGAGGGAGAGCGGGAATTTGTGTATAGATCTATACGGGGTTGACACCCCGCACCTTCGTTGTTCGCTACAGCTAGACATGCCAGCCTTGGGTGACAAATGTCTTTTCCAAACCAAGGGTGTTAGAACACTGAAATTATCCCTCTTGAACTTTCCAGAACCGCAGCCAACTTGCTACCACAATGAAAGCATCTACCGCAGTCATCCAAAGTCAGAAGACAGCAAGCCTTAGTACTTAGTCTTTTTGTCTTTTCTTTATGCTTTCTATTTTCCAGTATGCCTTGCATGGCTACTTCTAGAAGTTATCCTTTGTAATGTTTGTGTCTCTATCAATAGGGCTCACTTGTTCTAAATCAAATACGCATCTTCAAGTATCTTTACTACTTATCTCAGAAATCTTCTCCTCTCTCATTTCTTACTATCATATCTGATCATAATCTCTCTTTGGAGCAAGTCCTTGTGACTTCTTCACTAAGTTTGATCTCACTTACTAACATTGGTTTAAATGCAATCTAAATTATGAATCAACTTACGTGTATTCTTGATATAAGAATTGCTGTCATTTACATTACTTTACTTTCCGCATCTAACTCACTAACCTCTAACTATTAATATTATTGTTGAGCTAACAGATCCTTCGAGATTAACTATTCCGCTATATACTTGTTGTAACCATTTTTGTTCAAGTGTTTCTCAAAGTTATTCTCTCAACAATTGGTATCATAGCCAGAGTGGTTGCTTTTTGAATATCGGAACTCTGATTTTTCAAAGAGCCCTCTATACCACTGAAGCTCATTTCTAAACAAAATTTCAAATGGCACAATCGTTATCCCTGAATGTTTCCAACAGTGTTGGTGGTTCCAATCGAGCCCCAATAGTGGTTGCAAATGACTATCACCATTGGTCTCAAAGGATGGAGAGATATCTCAGACGACTTGGTAGAGACGTCTGGAGATCTGTAGAAGAAGGACCCCATGTTCCAGTCCTTACCCCTGTTCAAACTGATGGAGCCATAGTAAGACTTGGAGGAGGTCAACCAACCTTGAATTGTCCCACAAAAGATGATTTAGACAAAATGGAAAGTGATGCTATTACCTTTTATGAAATCTCTTGTGGAGTTGCTCCTGACAACTTCGACATCATCATAAATTGCAAATCAACAAAGGAGATTTGGGATGTTCTCAAAAACTTGTATGAAGGTTCAGAGCAGGATCAAGACAAGAAGCTCACTACAGCACTCAACGAATTCAATAATTTCAAAGCCCACTCCGGTGAAAGTTTGGAAGATTCATTTAAAAGGTTCAACTTGATTGTCACAAAACTGTCCAATGAGGGTACCATTCGCAGCAATCATGAAACAAATCTGCAGTTTCTTAATGGCTTAGGAAGGCACTGGACAATAGCCAAAATGATTGTATAAGGTGACAGGAAGATTCACTCCTTATCTCTCTATAAGCTTTATGGAGAATTGCAAGCTCAAGAGTCCACTATACTCAAGGACTGCTCAGACTTCAGAGGACCACTCGCATTAGTAGCCCAATCACCTCACATTCAAACCTATCCCACCTCATATGACTCTCCACTGCAGTCATATGAAGCTGACTCGGAATATTACGATGAAGAAGAGTTTCAGAATGCCATTGCTCTTATTAGTCAGAAATTCAATCGCTTACCACCTTCATTTCGCAAAAACCAACAATTCAATCGACCACCTTTCAACCGTAACTTTCAGAACAATCACTTTCGTTCCACTAAAAACCCTCTCCCTCCACCGCAGTCTCAGCAGTCACAGTAAAAAGAAGTACCACCGCAGTCCCAATCAACTGACTTCGGTACCTCTTTAGAAGAAAAGAGTGATGTCATCATATGTCACAAATGCAACAAGGAAAACCATTTTGCCAAAGATTGCAAGGCAAATATAGTAAAAGATAGAGCATTCTATCTTCAAATGGCTCAAGAACTGGAAGATAAAGAAAAGGGAAAGGCCAGCGTTGCTCAAGTGAAAAGGAATCATCAAGTGTGGTCATCAGGAGATGAAGATGAAGAAGTCCTTAGAAAAGGAAAAGGCAAGATATGTATGATATCAACTGCTGATGAAGATGGCTCATCCAATCCAAAGAAGAACCATTGTTATATGGCTAAAAATGGAACTCTCAGCATTGTGGAATAGGTAAAACTCATGATTCAAACTTTAAATTACAACATGCATGATTGTCAACCTTTCATAGACACACTCAATGACACTTGTGTTGCCGTCCTTACAGACTACAATAAAGCCCTAGATGAGAAGAACATCGCTTCGCAGGAGATGTTCCATGTTAGAGGACGTTTGGACAATAAGAGACTCAAAATGGCAATGTTAGAGAAGGATTTGATGTTAGAAAAGGATGCTAGAATGCTTAGTGAAACTCAATTAGAAATAGCCTTAAATCAAAGAGATCTAGCACAAAATGAAATTGTACGTTTAAATATTTTAATTGAAGTTGTTTAATGAAACTGAGGCCATTGAGAATCTTGTCAATAATGGGAATGTTGATAACACTTTTAACTGGGGTTGGTCCTATGGTTACCCAACCGCAACGGACTCATCACCTCGGTTCACACCAGAACATCCCTATGCCCCACCAGACCGCAACTTCTTATTTCCAGTCAATAACAAAACATTTCCTAAGGATATCCAAGCCCACTTTGGAAAACTTCATGATTTGAGTAATAATTGTGTTATAGAAGAAATTCTCCCTGAATCTTCTACTCATGTCAACAACACAGATTCTCAAACATCATCCGTAGTTGATGAGGAAATTGTTATTGAAAGTACTGAAGTCTCTTTAGACTTCCCATCCTTACAGTCCAACCGCAGTATCTCTGACTGCAGTCACATACCGCAATCTGTCCCATTACCTAATATCAATTGTCCCAAAGAAGTATTCACCAAGACTTACTCTGCGGTAGTCCAAAACACTACTCCACTGATTGAAGTCAAGAGTTATGTGATCATTGAGCCAATTAATCATGAATTACCAATTGAAAACTTTGAATTTGGTCAATGCTCTCAAAGTCCTAATTTCTCAAGTTCGGATGAATCAAGTCATTATTTTTCAAAATCCTCTAAAGATTCTAGGAAACCGAAATTAAATATCACTGATTGTGGTTCTCCTAAGACCTAAGAAAAAAGAGTTTTTAAAGAAGAATTTCGTTCTCGTGGCAAGCAACGAGAAATTTGATCAAAAGTCCAGAAATCTGTGAAACATCCTAAATCAAAAAGTCCTGAGAAGTTTGTTTTTTCAAATTATCATTTCAAGAAAACTATTTCCAAGAAAACAAAAAGAAAGGAGTTCACTGTTTTTGACAATACTCAAAAACAATCCAAACATGAGGATAAGTCTTTTCGTTCAAATGGATTTCAAATCTATTCTATTAATGACCCAAAATGGAAAGGAATTTTTCCAACTCCGGCACCCAAAAAGTCATTTCAAACATTTAAGAAATCACATCACAAAAGGTCAGCACGTATCTTCACACCTGCCAGATCTGCACAAAACATCTTTTCAAAACACACAAACAAAAAGGTCAAATCTGACAATCCTCGGAATGGACAAAAACATACTTTATCTTCAAAACCATAGACCAGGTCAAATGTCAGGAAAAATGACAAAAAGTTCTCTTGTCAATGTCAATGTGAAAGAATTCAAAAAATTTCCAACACCCAGGATTTCAGGGTCAATCCTAATAATTACTCACAATCTCACAAAACTCCAAAGATCTTCAAACACCCAAGACTAGGTTTGAAAGTTGACTTAAAACCTTTTCCTACCACCTCATATCATGCATCGATTAACACATCGTATCTGACCTCGGGCTACAAACTCACTTGGGTGCCCAAATTAACCACTTAACTTTGTAGGCATTGTGCAAGGAGGATCAAGAAGAAGAATGGTTGATCGACAGTGCCTGCTCCTTACACATGACCGGAAGGTTAGAATACCTTCGGGATTTCAGGCCTATATGCAATGGTGGAAATGTCACCTTTGGAAACAATGCAAATGGGATCATACGAGGCTACGGTGTTCTCACCACGAGGAACTTTTCCATTCAGAAGTTTGCTTATGTAGAAAGCCTTAAACACAATCTCATCAGTGTTGGCCAACTATGTAAAGCAGGTCCTCGAGTGGAATTTGATGATCAATTCTGTTACATAATGATGGGTAACCGAAGCACTTGCTTAATCAAGTCTAGATCAGAAGGCATAATGTATCCTCAGGATATTTCTCTCATCATTGGTAAACCGCAGCTGTGTTTTCTTTCTAAAGCTGTATTCGAAGTCAGCTGGCTATGGCACCACAAGCTAGCTCATCTCAACTTCAGATACATCAACAATCTAGTCACTGGAGAACTAGTCTGCGGTCTCCTTATTCTCAAATTCAACAACGATACTCTCTATCCAGCTTGTGAATGTGGAAAACAAGTCAAAGCCAGTCACCCTCTGATAATGGATTCGTCAATTTCAGAGCCTCTGGAACTATTACACATTGATCTCTGCGGTCCTTCAACTGTAGCCAGTCTCCACCACAAAATATACATACTGGTTATTGTTGATAATTTCACTCGCTTTACATGGCTCTTCTTCCTCAGACTCAAATCAGAGACACCGCAGATCTTTATCAACTTCATCAAAGAAATAGAACTGCAGATCAAGCTTCCAGTCAGACGCATCCGCAGTGATAATGGAACTGAGTTCACTAATCATCTTCTCAACAGTTTCTTGGTGTCCAAGGGTATTTCTCACAACTTCTCAGCACCCTACACTCCTCAACAAAATGGTGTCGTCGAACGAAGAAACCGCACATTAGTAGAAGCAACCAGATCCATGCTTAACTTCGCCCATCTTCCTCTCTACTTCTGGGCTGAAGCTGTAGCAACTGCGTGCTTTGTCTAGAACCGAAGCATTGTGTGCAAACGTCTCAACAAAACACCATACGAAGGTCTTAACAACCGCAAGCCGAATGTTCGTTTCTTTCTCATCTTTGGGTGTAGATGTTTCATGATCAACAACAGAGATCAGCTTAATAAATTTTTACCAAAGTCTGATGAGGGCATCTTCCTTGGTTACTCCACTAACAAGGTTGCTTATCGAGTGCTTATCAGACGTACAAGGCTGATCATTGAAAGCTTCGATGTGAAATTCGGTGATTCTCACATCCGCGATGCCCCTTCATCCACTGAAACCACCGCAATCATAGAATGTGACATTCCTTCATCTTCTAGCCCCTTAAACCTAGTCAAAGTCAATTATGATGATCTCTTTGAACCAGTTGAAACGGAAAAACTATCAGAAGTTCTTATATCTCCCACCGCTTAACAACAAAATGCTGACATCTCTGGACCATCTACATCCGAAGAAGTTTCTCTCAATACTTCCACCTCTCCGGTTGAGGGGGAAAGCTCTACTCCAGATCTAGCCGCAACCATCGAGGTTCCAGTACTTGATGTTGTTCAAGTTCCTGCCAGCAGAGAAGCATTTCCATCAAATGTATCCTCGGATTCGGATGATGAACCATTAGAGAATATTGATACTAGAACCGATCCAGGAATTGTGACTCTCCTATCCGCAGTCCAGGGGGAACCCTCTCAGGTTCCAGAAAGACTCACTTCAATAATCCAGGGGGAACCTATCAAAGATAATGTCTCTCTCACTCCAACAAGTCAGGATGACTCACAGGCTGTTCTCAAATCCAGGGGGAAATTCCTTCCTCACTTGAAGCAACCTCGGATATTGAAAACATTCCTTCTACCGTAGTTGCTGATCATCTGATGCCTCGCCTACATGTATGGACGAAGGATCACCCACCAGGTCAAATTATTGGGAATCCATCCGCAGGTATACAAACTCGATCTGCCAAAGATTTATCTGATCATTGTCACTATGCAGCATTTATGTCCGCAGTCGAGCCTCGATCTATCAAAGAAGCCTTATTGGAACCAGATTGGATTTCTACAATGCAAGAAGAACTGGAAGAATTTGAAAGAAACAAAGTGTTGCAACTTGTTCCCATCCCACAAGGTCATACTATTGTTGGTACCAGATGGGTTTTCAAGAACAAGCTAGATGAATCTGGTGCAGTCATCAGGAATAAGGCAAGGCTAGCTACTAAAGTTTATAGCCAACTGGAAGGTGTTGACTACAATGAGACATACGCTCCGGTAGCTAGAATGGAAGCAATTAGAATATTCTTAGCATATGCCTCTCACAAAAACATCAAAGTGCACCAAATGGACGTTAAGAGTGCTTTTCTCAATGGGGAATTAAAAGAAGAGGTTTATCTTCAACAACCTCCCGGATTTGAAAGTATCGAGTTCCCTGATCATTGTTACAAGCTTCAGAAAGTTGTCTACGATCTGAAAAAAGCCCCTAGAGCTTGGTATGAAACTCTTTCTGAATTCTTAGTCTCTTAAGGATACAAAAGAGGAGTGATTGATCCCACATTATTTAGAAAATCAAACGGTACTCACCTTATGCTTGTACAAATATATGTGGATGATATCATCTTCGGATCATCTGATCAAGAAATGGTGGATGAATTTGCTAAGCTCATGACAAACAAATTTCAAATGAGCATGAATAGAGAGATTAACTTCTTTACAGGTCTCCAAGTCAAACAAATTCAGCAAGGAATATTCATTCATCAAGAGAAATACACTTCTGAACTTCTGAAGAAATACTCAATGGACAACTGTTCTTCTGCTAAGGTCCCTATGGCCTTTGGATATAAGATCTCTACTAATCCCTCTGGTGAATCTGTGTATCACAAGACTTATAGAGGTATCATTGGTTCGCTAATGTACCTCACCGCAAGCAGACCTGAAATTGTCTTCGCAACCGGTGTGTGTGCAAGGTACCAGACTGATCCAAAAGTGTCACACATGACCGCAGCCAAACAAATTCTTCGGTATCTAAAAGGAAGCAAATCTATGGGTCTATGGTACCCCGCAGGCAATGACTTCAGTCTTCAAGCATTTACTGATGCAGATCATGCCTGATGCAAACTTGATCGAAAAAGTACATATGGTGGTTGCCAATTCTTAGGAGGAAGACTTGTGAGCTGGTCCTCGAGAAAACAAAGTTGTGTATCTTTATCTACCGTAGAATCAGAATACATGGCTGCAGCCAGCTGTTGTTCCCAAGTCCTTTGGATGAAGACACAATTACTAGACTACGGGTACAGAATGTTGCGGATACCAATTTACTGTGACTCTTAAAGTGCCATAGCAATCTCTCACAATCCTATTCAGCACTCCAAGACAAAACATATTGAGTTACGGTATCATTTCATCAAAGATCATATTCTGAAAGGTAATATTGAACTCATCTGTTTTCCTACTCATGAAGAGACTGCTGATGTTTTTACAAAAGCACTTGACTCTACAAAACTCAATGTATTCCTACAAATGTTGGGAATGATGAATCCAGAACCGCAATTCTTTTTGAATTGTTAGCTACCGCAGACCATCCTTGGTCTCCGTTGCGGTTCTAACTGAGAATTACATCTGATGGATGGTTTTGGTACCGCAGTCTAGGTACCGCAACCATATGTCATACGTATCACTCAGGGGTTCAATTGGCCTGTTGTTACTAATTTTTGTTCCAAGTGTTTTCCTCTCAGCTCCTCACTGTAGTCTTTCCTTTGTTCATCCGCAATGACATCTCCAACCGCAATGAAGTTTTTCATCCGTGATCTTTGTGATAATTTCTCAACTGCTGTTTTCAACTTAAAAAAAAAACTTTGTGTGCTATTTAATGATCCTTCATTAAATAAAATAAAACATTCTCATTGAAACTGTCATCCTTTCTTTAAAAAATTAAAAAAAAAAAAAACTATTATCAGACCTATTTTAGGGATGGTGACAAAAAGAGGTAAAACCTTTTTCACCCCCCTTTATAAACCCATCTTCTTCTCCATCAATCCTTTACGCTTTTTGAATATCGATTGTCTCTCAACTTACAAAAACCTCCATAACTCTCAACAACTTTGTTTCTCTTTTCTCACAATGGTGAAATCTGGTGCATCCAAGAAGCAATCCAATGCTTCAGGTTCTGCAAATCCCACAGGTTCAGACTCTCCATCAATCGCCTCCAGCAATTTTACCTAGCTGTATTTGAAGATAATCCTTCATACAATGCTCCCATCAAGCTCATGATCAAGTTCCTCAAAAATCACCCTCTGTTTGGACCCTTTGATGCATTTACGGAAATCGTACCAATTTCCACCTTGTTCAAGTGTGCATTATCGGCATATCGACCACTCCAAAACCCTCAAGAAGTGCATCTCCATCTTGTGAATGACGCATTGGTCATTCTGACCAAGGAGAAGTTTCTAAGGTCCATCAATCTACTGGTTCATCCATCGATCAAGTTCTTCTCTCCATCAATGGCGGATATTACTGCTGCACTATACCAAATGGGATACCAGAAAAGAATCAAGGGTATCGGCGAATTCAAGAAAAATCAACTGCCCGCAGTGTGGCAATATGTGTGCCACTTCATCATCCGAAGCCTATCTGGCAGAACCGGAGGAACCGACAATATGGGGCTTAAGCTCCTTGAATTGGTTTGGAGCATATTAACAGGGCATGATGTGAATTACGGGCAAATTCTATGGGATGACTTCCTTCAGTACATCCCTAAGGAACACCGCATGGAAAACCCAACAGAACTTACCTTTTCTAGGTTCTGGTCACTGTGCATCCTGGATCTTCATGCCGATGCAGCCATTTCCATGGGCAGCGACATCAATCTTTTCGCTACAAAAGATCTCAAAAGGTACAATCCTTCATCCGATCAATCTCTTTTTGTACCAATCCGCAGGCTTCCCAACCATATTCTCTCTACTCTTGGTCCTGAGACTGCTGATGTCTCAGACCAAATTGAGGCTACGGAGGGTATTGCCCCATACCCTTCTACCCCGCCTCTTCCATCCGCAACCATTATTCCTGAGGGTACCGCAGTCCCCTCTGCCACTACTCTATCCAATCTTTCTCAAAGAAGAAAGATGTTGGCATCCAAAAGGAAACAAAAAACACCACAGAAGGATGCTCCCAAACCAACTGCACCCACTAAGAAATGCAAAACCAAACCCACCACTGTATCTGGCAGTAATTCTGAGGAAGATAGACAACCAATATCAATCCTCAAGAAAAGAAAAACCACCAATACCTCTAGCCAAATGTGTGACTAGACTGATACCTCAGCCTCTCCACAGGCTAAGATAGTCCTTGGGATTGTCGCAGCTCCATTCAATACCACCATCGAATACCACTCAAGCTCATCATGTGAGCTTGTTTCATCATCATCTAAACATGGAGACAGCCCCCTAGTTCTATCTCAAGCAGATAAATATGGACATCGCTCTAAGGTCTCCAGGGTTTCCCGACTGCATGTTTTTTCTCCTGATGAGTTAAACTCCATCCTCTTGAATATACCCCACACACTTCAAACACCAATCCATCCACAGGGCATTTCTTTCGCTCATTCCAAAACGGAGCCGATGCCAAACGTGACCACGGTTCACGGAGACAAAGGAAGCTCTAAAAATCCTACTCTGCTTCCATCATTTACAGGTGGTTTAGGCACGGTGAGCACACATGTGCAAGGATCCGTGAACCCAAGGGACACCTTGGTGTGCACTCAAAGAATTGACGGAGATGATTCAAGTGATTCTTGGAGTCGGTATCAACCAACTACTGATGCCAAAATCAAGAAATATGCTGCCTTTCGAAGGGCATTCCAAGCCCGAAAGGGTCAACAAATCAAACAGCAACAGCAAAAGGAACGAGAACTTCAGGTGGTTGCTAAGTATTGGGCTGATGCAATCAACAATGCCTATACTGTAGCAGGAATTCTTCATATTCAAGACTGGATGTCTCAGAAGGCCGATTTACTCCTCAAAGCTCAAGCAGCATCCGCAGTCCAACATACCACCCAAATTCCTCCCACTACGATTCTTGAAACATCATAATACGAAGGTCCTGAAATAGCAATCAGCTTAGCTCCTACCTTCGGTCTTGATGATGATAAGGGACAAGAAGTAAACAAACCCTCTCCTTTTGACGACGACCTCATGATGTTTGATGAAGGTGAAGAATCAAGTGGTTCTCACCACTCAACCTCAAAGCCCAAGAAGAAGAAGAAGAAGAAGAAGAAGAAGAACGCAATCACCAGAAAAGAGTTTCTATCTCTCCAGGAAAAATTCGATCAAATCCTGGCTGCGGTCAATCCAACTCAACCGCAACCAGAGGATGTTCCTGGACCTCAATCGTTGATTGAAAGGATAGAAAGACTAGAAGCAAGAGAACGACTGGCTGTGGAGCGCATATCTTTAAAGGTCGAAATGGGAATCCGATCCCTCGACAACAATCGCAAAGCATACCACAAAGACTTCATGGAAGCCACTAAACGCCTTATCTACGAAGTCACTGCAATCAAGAATGATCTTCAAACTGCTATCAAAGATCAAGCCTCTCAGTCTCAAAAAATAATTGATGAAACTCATACCGCTTATGAGTCTACCATCTCGGTTCTTCACTCCACCATCAACCGCCTTCAACGATCATTAACAACCAACTTCCATGGCCCTGAAATCCTTCAACTCACTAAGGAGAATCATCGCCTTCTGTTCAAATCATCCTCTCCAACCAATCAACAACTCATAGACGCTATCAAGGCTCAATTTCAGTAGGCCTTCTCCAAAATTGATGGCCTTTGGACATGGCTTGAAGAGGCTCTGGTTTGGACTTCCTCAAGAGGGGGAAGTGAAAAAGATCAAGCCCATCAATCTCATCAATCAGATCACGATCATCAATCTCAACAATCAATTTCACCACATCAAACTCCACCCATCATCACTGGAAAAATCCCCTCACCGCAACCATCATTTCACACTGCGCCTCACATTCCGGAGAAACCTCAATCTACCCCACACTTCAAACATCTTGAGGAGCATATGTCATCTCCAAGCTCAACAGATTCTCCCACCACCGCCCAAAGGAAGAAAGACTAGAGGGCAGCCAAACTTGGTGAAGAGATCTGGAGGCTATGCGGATTTGATACAGTCATGGATGAAACTCTGATCAATTCTTGGGTTAATCCACACCGAAGACTGCTGGATGAAGACTACGTTCCTCATCTTACATATGTTGAGCCCCCTACTGATGGTTACTGGGATATCCCCATCTCACCCAATGCCAAATACTTCACTATGTTTGAGCCATTTAATCAAAGCCTTCCAGATGCCAAACGATTGCCTATGGAATTTGAGAGACTTTCTCAATTCTATGCAAAGCATGCTTCTCCCTTTGAGCACATTTGGTCAAATGATCGACCATCTGCAGTGGTAAACTACAGAGCCAGAAAATTTATGAAGGCAGAGTTTTTCCAATACACTCTGACCCGAAAGAAACAAGATTATGTCCAGAACCAAGCTGATTTTCCTTGCATAAATCCGGAGGAGATTTTCCTCATTGCAAGAGTGTTCCAGGGCAAGGCAAAGAAATATCCGAAGATGCAGATTGCACTTGATAGAGTCAACAGCTTTCTGATGGATACTGTATGCAATTTTGCTAAAATCGATGCAGATATCTATCCTATCATTGCGAAGAAGCATGAGTTACCTCCACTTGATCCAGCACTGATGCCCTCTGAAGGCTTTTGAAGAAAGACCCTTAGGTGCATCCAACTTCCCTGAAGTCAGTGTCATCTTCAAAAGAAAAACCGATAATGTCAAATATTTCATCCCTACCTTTGCTATTCATCGTCTAACAAAGAAGAAGCTTGACATCTATCAGACCGCAGTTGAAAAATCAAAATAAACCACTCCGGAAGTAAAGTTTGAAATTCTAAGGATGATCACCTGGTTAGAAAGTGTCAGTAAGTTTTGGTGGATTCTAATCAAGCATCTTCGTCTTGATAAGTGATAAAAGTTAAAGAGGTCACTTAGGGGGAAATTGTTAGAACACTGAAAGTGACCCTCTTGAACTTTCCAGAACCGCAGCCAACTTGCTACTGCAATTAAAGTATCTACCGCAGTCATCCGAAGTCAGAAGATAGCAAGCCTTAGTACTTAGAGATTTTTGTCTTTTCTTTATGCTTTCTATTTTCCAGTATGCCTTGCATGGCTACTTCTAGAAGTTATCCTTTGTAATGTTTGTGTCTCTATAAATAGAGCTCACTTGTTCTAAATCAAATACACATCTTCAAGTATCTTTACTACTTATCTCAGAAATCTTCTCCTCTCTCATTTCTTACTATCATATCTGATCATAATCTCTCTTCGGAGCAAGTCCTTGTGACTTCTTCACTAAGTTTGATCTCACTTACTAACATTGGTTTGAATGCAATCCAAGTTATGAATCAACTTACGTGTATTATTGATATAACAATTGTTGTCATTTACATTACTTTACTTTCCGCATCTAACTCACTAACCTCTAACTATTAATATTATTGTTGAGCTAACAGATCCTTCGAGATTAACTATTCCGCTATATACTTGTTCTAACCATTTTTGTTCAAGTGTGTCTCAAAGTTTTTCTCTCAACAGAGGGCGCCTGAGAAACGCCAAAACAGGCACTCCGTCATGATTAGTATGGTTATAACGACTCACTAGAATATGTTATATTAACTAGAAATTTATGTAAGGAAAACCTCATAAATAAAATTTGGCACGTTGGGTTGACTGTCCTATACGTGATAGGTGGTGGTCCGCATTTGTTGCATTGACTGTCCTTTCTTTTCACCATATAAAATGTCCACAATTGCCATGATTCTTTCTCCTAACGAGCATAGAGTCGAAATACTGCTATTTGACAAAGTAAAAAGCGTAGGACTCTATGGAAAACGATTTTCTACGATTTCGATAACGATAAACTAGAACATACGAATATTTTATAGCAGGAAATATAGGATTTTATGGAAAAAAAACGATTTTCTACGATTTTGATAACGATAAACCCGAACTTACAAATATTTTATAGCAAAAAATATAGGATTTTCTGGAGAAAATGATTTTCTACTATTTCGATAACGATAAACCAGAACTTACGATTATTTTGTAGCAGAAAATATAGGATTTTCTAGGG
Organism: Lactuca sativa; assembly: GCF_002870075.4. Classification (NCBI taxonomy): domain Eukaryota; kingdom Viridiplantae; phylum Streptophyta; class Magnoliopsida; order Asterales; family Asteraceae; genus Lactuca; species Lactuca sativa. The sequence continues at coordinate 379,388,409 of NC_056626.2, forward strand.
AAAACGATTCTTTTACGATTTCGATAACGATAAACTAGAACGCACACACACTCAATTTTACTCGATAAGAGGAACATGATTTTCAACCATATTTCCTTTTTGAAAATAAGGGATTTTTCTTGAGACGGTTGATTGTTACTATTCAAAAGAACTATTCCCGGACACAGCTCGCTTTTACAAATCACACTACTTTTCAAAATCACTCCTTATAAGGATGAACAAAATTAATGACATGCACACATATATCCATGATTTTCAAGGCAAGACTTCAAACGATTTCATAGAAAATATCTGATTTTCTGAAAGTACAACAAGAATGATTCTAAACAACTGTAAACGATTTTATACAAAAATGCGTATCAACTCACCAACTTTTAGTTGACGCTTTTCAAAATGACTTGTATTCTCAGGGATCTAGTAAGCAGGAAACAAGGGACACTGGTGTAAGATCATTTAGTTGTAGTTTGGATTCTTTTCTACTTATGTATCTTTTGTGTAACTCGAAGAACAAATACAATATGTAAACAATGTAAGTTTTTTATCTCAATGTATGATGTTTGGATTGCTCTGTTTCATTTATATTCAATTATTATGATATTGCACAATGAAGTCACCCGCCTCCGGACCTTTCTTCCGTCTGGTCCGGGGGTGTGACAGATTGGTATATGAGCATTGTTTATAGTGAACTGGTATATCTAGCCATATGAGATATACAACTATAAATACAATGGGATTAAAACAAACTCTGTCTAAAAGTATACTTTAAAAAGATAAGTATTTTATAAAAGTATACACAATTACTAACCCAATATCATAACAAGAAGAAACCAAAAGTAATTAAAGGTTGAACACTATAGTCAAACATGGGCAATTATGTAATCATATCTGAGATCAATATAGCCTGATCAACTATATTTATCTGAGATATGACCAACATGTGCTTGGGAGTGATGGTGGTGTTGCAACAAACCTAAAACCTAAAAACGATGCACATAAGAGATTAGTAGAATTCAAACATCAAGTCTAAAATACTATAGGAGTATTTTAGGATACTATAAACCCCTCACATCTAAACCATCCATGTATATCTCGAGCCGCGACTCTTCCACAAACGACATAATTGACATTCCTCACCCAGACTTCTACTACCCTATCACGATGATTTGCGGGTGAGGTAAGGAGAGACCAAAAGAAGCCCAAGAGGAAAATACAGAAATGGATCCTAAGGGATACCCAGAGATGAATTGTGAAATGGAGAACTACGATTAAGAACCCAGCAAGGATAAAAGCGCCAAGGAAACCCTTGACGAGCTTTACCCAACTGAGAGTATACCTGAGACCCTTTCATCTTTCCCCTCCCATATACGTAACCACACTATATAGGTACTCCTGGGATAAACATACCTAGAAACAAAACGATACCCACACAAAAACGAGTTGAGCAATTGACTCCTACCCGGTTTAGGGCGCATCTCCACAAAAGACAATCTGATCCACAATCGCCGCGCGCCGAACTCCGATAGCTAACACCCTCACGAATCAGATGTCCGTTTGGGTCACGAGTAACCCAAATTGACTCCCAGTTTCCAACCCTCCGTCATGGAGCAATGGAGACCATATACAAAACTCGGTGTGCAACAGCATAAATCCGATCCCCCACAAGTAACAAGAACGCCATTACAAATGACTTACAAAACCACCAGTAGGACCAGAGAGCTATGTAGACCATGCGCACTCCTTAAAAGAGGAGATGGTCATTTAAAAACGACCGCTCATAGCAATCGAGGCTAGGGCAGCCTTAACAGTGTAAGGAACACAAAAAGGGCACCCTTAATATATGTGGAATGGCCAAGCACTTTGTGCGCCAAAAGAGGATCACCACACTACTCGCTTTAGGTTCATAATGCCTTAAGTCGCAACCAGTAATAGTAAACCAAGAGGAGTACATCCTCTAAGAATCCATACAACCAAACCTGTTAACCATATTGCTAGCTATGTGCTATGACGACGGACTTTACATCAGACAATACATGTTCCCACCCTCCACCATAACTGCATCATGGGGATGTAGGTTGAACCGATCAACACCAGTACGTTAGGATTATATGAGTAAACTCACTTGGAACTAACTATGAGTACTCACAAGCTCACTTTTCGTGTGCAACAGAGTTATGTCTTCTCATGAAGGTAACCGGTATCCCGACCATGCACGAGTCCTATGAATAGACTCTGCCACTTTCCAAGCCACTGTAACAGCGGCTGTGGCAGCCGTCATGGCATACTTCAATGCCAACACACAAAAGAAGTTGGAAACAACGTCAGTAACTTCGATCGTAAAAATAACGAGGGAAACCAACGAAGAACAGCTCACCCATGCACTCAAAAACCTAAACCTAAGAACAAGAAACGAAAGTTCGGGAAAGAAAAAGGAGGTAGTTCGACTCAAAGTTTTACTAAAAGGCAACAAGTAGGACCAGTCCCTACCCCTACCATCCCTACTCCTTCCCCATCGAGACAACCATACCTTGGGAACAATCCACCCTACAACACATGCAAATACCATTATTGGGGAGTCTGTCAGACATTTTGTTGCAAAAGGTGCAACAAGATGGGGCACACCTCCCGCTATTGTAGGGCCCCGGTCCCATGCGTCGCCCCAACCCTCAACGCAAAAGTAAGCCCAGTTTGCCACAAGTACAGTGCAACAAGACATCTCAAGAGAGATTGTCCAATAGAGATGACTAACAAAAGAGTCAACGACTAGACAGGAGTTGACGACAAGAAACCCTACCGAGATTTTTGGTACGTTTCGAACGATCAACTTTATGTGACGAATTTTCACAGAATGGTCTTGAAAATTGAAAACATAATCGAAAACTATTTCCCCATTCGAGCGAATCCGTAAATTGCGGAGAAGCTAGAGAATCCTTACTAATGGACCATGAATGGTTCCATATGAATGTTGGTATCGTATATAGTTAGGATTCTATAAACTAAGAACGTGTGACACTGCATCTTTTTCCTAGCCCTGGTCTGAATGTTGATTAGGACAGAACCCCAAGTTAATTACCATTTAAAATCCTAAGTATGTGCGGTCGGGTCGCATCCATCTATAGTGTAAAAACTTGGCAGAAGTCAGATTACGAATACCCTTGACTTATAACAATCACCCTCGTGTCGCCAAGAACACCTAACAAGCAGAAAAAATATAGACCCAATGGTAACAACGAAAACGAAACTAGCAACGATAAGAACACGAACACTAGAACACCTAACAAGCAGAAATGAGATAGACCCAATGGTAACAATGAAAATGAAACTGGTAACGATAAGAACACGAATACTAGAACTCCTAACAAGCATAAACGAGATAGACCCAATGGTAACAATGAAAACGAAACTAGCAACGATAAGAACACAAACACTAGAACACCTAACAAGTAGAAACGAGATAGACCCAATGGTAACAACGAAAACGAAACTGGCAACGATAAGAACACGAACACTAGAACTCCTAACAAGCAGAAACGAGATAGACCCAATGGTAACAACCAAAACAAAACTAGTAATGATAGGAGCTTGAACATAAAACACCCTGTCATTCCTAACAACCAATACTCCTCAAATCGATGTAACAACAAGGAGCCCGATGTCATCAGTTGACACAGATAGGCTTGATTCTCACCTTACAAACCTCGATCTTTGTAAATAGACTTTTGTCTTTTCAATCGAATAACGAAACTTGTTCAGTCGCTAACGACAAAATCCCTATCAACCAGACGCCTAAGTTCTAGCGTAAGAAATACCACGCCCTTCCTTAGCCCCAGCAAAATTTAAAAATCAAGGAGAAAAGGGCATAAAAAGGGATCCAAAAAGCTTCCAACATTCCTACAGAGATTCCCAAAATCTCTTAGAAAACCTCAACCATGTGCTAAGCAGAGGTATAATCACCTCGACTCCTAGAATCACCTCAATGACTTAACACCCGACACCACTTAGCACAGTCACAAGAACGAATAGTGTCTGATCATAAGATCGGCATATTATGTAAAGGAAACATTAGACCCAGTCCCTAAACGCAGGGGCACCTGTCTAACTCATAAGGGGAGAAAAACGAAATCGCCATAGGCATCACCGGCTAAGATTAAGCCAAACAAAACCCATCCTCAAGGATCGATAATCCCTACCCCGAATCGGAGACACAATTAATCAACAGCAAGGAACTGGCCAAGTCCGACCCACCATTAGTTGGATAGACCCTAAGGAGAAAACTCCCAAGATAATCTAAGACTCATAAGATCAACTACATCACGCAAACTCAACCTTGGTGACCATAGTACCAACTCTTAAGACCTAGAAAACTCTACTTCTAGGACACCAGGATCCCGATTCCTAAAAGACCATTCAAAAGGTCTCGCCAAGAAAGGGCCCGGTAACTCATAGTCTCCGATTAACCAAAGACCCAGGTTAGGATATTTCTCCTTCCATGTGTTCAACACTCACAAGTGTAAGACCACCGAAACTCTAGAAAATTTCACATATCGAGGTCAAGGTAAACACAAATCCACACCCCGAAGAGAAGCATGTGCAGTGGACATTGACAAAGTTGGATGCCCACTTGCTTCTAATCGAGTATTCATATGACAACAACTAGCACTCTAGCATAGGAGTTGCACCCCTCGAGGCCCTGTGTGGCCAGAGGTGCAGATCATCCTCTATTAGGTTGAGATGGGAGATACCCAGCCGACAAGATGACAAACACCCAATAGCACACTCACTAGACCCGAGATTATTCGACAAACCACAAAAAGGATGGTTCAAACCCGAACACGACCCCAACTATAGTAACGCCAATGAAAGACCTATGCTGATAACATCTTAAAACCTTGAAGTCCCAAGTAAGGAATCGGGGTATTAATTTAAGAACTCCCATCGGGGATAAGTAACTCGAATCAAAAGGGAAAAGTGAACTAAACTCCCGATGCACCAGACCCTTCGAGATCCTCGCACAGATCGGCCAGTAGCCTACCAACTCCAATTACCCTTCGAATTTAGTAACGCACACCCTGCAGTCCATGTATCGAACCTACAAAGTGTCTATCGAACAACCCTCCCAGTCCCACCAGACAAGACTAAGGCAAACTAGAACCTCCTAATCATTGATCCGCCTATAGAGACAATGAACGGGAAAGTTAAGAACACCAAACAAAGCCGCATCCGGATGTAGAAGGTTCAAGGGAACGCTAGGCGTGAGCCGGTATTCACCAGGGAACATAAAGACCAAATAACTCGAAAGTACCCTCACCTATTTTCGCATTGATAACCCTACCCTTCGAAAGAATTTCAGAACGAAATTCCCTCTAACGGGGGGATGATGTCACAACTAGCACTTTTGGCTAGGAAATTTCGTCCTCAGGTAAGTAAAGTCTATTGTGAGATTGTGCTAACACTCCTAAGTGTTCAATATGAGTTCCTAAGGAGCCATATAGTGTTAGAATGCAAATCTCTCCAAGAATAGTGAATCTCTCCCAAATCTATCCAAGTATGTGAAATCTCTCCCAAATCTCTCCAAGAATAGTGAATCTCTCCCAAATCTCTCTAAGTATGCGAAATCTCTCCAAGAATAGTGAATCTCTCCAAGTATGTGAAATCTCTCCCAAATCTCTCGAAGTATAGTGAATCTCTCCAAAATCTCTCCAAGTATGTGAAATCTCACCCAAATCTCTCTAAGTACGTGAAATCTCTCCAAGAATAGTGAATCTCTCCCAAATCTCTCTAAGTATGTGAAATCTCTCCCAAATCTCTCCAAATATGTGAAATCTCTCCCAAATCTCTCCACGTATCTCAAATCTCCCTAAATACCTTCCTTAGTCGAAAACAGCTCAAAACCGGAAGAGGAAACCCCAAAAGGACCCTCTTGGTTCGGAACCCTCTTAGTCCGGACACCCTTCTATGAAATCAGGAGGAACCACTTCGGAAGCCTCTCATCCGGACCACCCATTCCGAAATCTCGCAGCTCCGGAAGCCTCTTGCCTCGCCTCGCTTCGCTTCGGAAGTTGTAGCCGGCTTCGCACCTTGGTCCGGACTGTTGGCTCGCACGCGACTTCGGATCCGAGAAGGCCACTCCGAATCTCGCCTGTGGACTCCGGAATTAGGAGAATAGTTTCGAAACTCACCTAGCAGCTTCGGAAATAACCCAAATGACTCCGGAAATTAAGAGCTGACTCCGGAACCCTTCCAAACCATTTCGGACCATCGCAAGAACCAACCCTTACTCCGAATTTTCATTATTTTCGGACTTTTTCACCATTTTAAGGCATTTTGATGCCGGAAATTACACCAAACTTTTATTTTTCCTATCCTAAACCCCTTAGACCCCTATTTTATGCTAAAATTAATTATTTTAAGCATATTCTTCATACAAAACAAATGGTTGGGATTTAGGAAAACCTTATCCTAAATCAATAAAAGGACAAAAGGATTGACTTTGTGATTTGATAAAATTCCTCATTTCCCATGCAAATCACAGTACTCCATGCTTTACCCACCAAATATCCATGCATGGACCACCAGATACCCATGTACCAAAGATTCATCCCTTTTCCTTATACTCCAAAGCAACGATAGTGAGGGAGTTTAGACTCCACTTTCTCTCTCACTTTTCCCCATTTCTCTCAAAAACTCATCTTCAAGCAAGAATAGAGGATCTTGCAGAAAGGAAATTTCTCAACTTCTTCCTGAGAAATTTTAAGGTAAATTCCTCCACTCATCTAATATTTTATTATATTTCAAGATGAACACATATTATTTTATTCATAATAATATGTGATGATCATCCTTAGGAAAGCATCCCTCCTAGGGAAGTTCCTCATCTCAGCAAGAGTTCAAGCTTGAGATCTTCACTCCATAACTCCAAACAACTCCTCAACCAACTCAAGGTGAGCTTCATACCCCACCATTTTCAATGTTTTAATGTTTTTGGGGAGAGTACAAGTCAAATTAATCTTGCCTAGATTCTTAAATGATTGCATATATACGTATGTTTGTATATGTGTGTGAAATATTATTAAATTATTATTTAGTAATATACTCATGAACGAATGATTTCTAAATTTCCTAAAGAACAGAGGATACTTTGAACCAAAGAGCCCCCACCTTTTTCAATGTTTTAAAGTTTTTGGGGGAGAGTAGAAGTCAAATCTTGCCTAGATTCTTAAATGATTGCATATATACGTATGTTTGTATGTGTGTGTGAAATATTATTAAATTATTATTTAGTAATATACTCATGAACGAATGATTTCTAAATTTCCTAAAGAACAGAGGATACTTTGAACCAAAGAGCCTCTCAACTATTGAGTGTGTCCAACTTAACCCCTTTATCTATATGCTTTCATGTCTAAAGATAAAAAGTTATAAAAGGGATCTTACTAAGTGGACACCATTTCTAGTGATTTTTCAAAAATAGAAACTTTATGACTATTTTGCAAACTATCAGGGAGTATTCTATAAATATTCAACACCAAAGTTTGCATCAAGAAAATATACAAGTAGATCCTTCATGACAGAAACATTCGCATGTCATAAGTTGCTGTCATAAAACTTCCAAGAACATAAGTAATGTTATATATGTCATACAACAAAAAATGCGTGTCATAACCGGCAGTTATAAATTTATATAAATTATAACTTGTCACTTTTTCTCTTGACTAAAATGACTTATTTTTCAATAAACGAAAAGGAACGAACACGAGCACCTAGTTAACGAGCACAATCAACGATATGGAACAAGAACGATATTTCTATTCGATAAGTATGTGTTTCATTATTTATCTAACAAATAATGAATCTCTAACGATTGCTCAAAAGGTTGTTAATATTCTAGTCAGACAAATCTCAAAAGTAACTAAATATAAAAATATTAGTGTACGTCTAAGTCCTGTAAGGAGTTATAGCCAGAGTCTCCTGGAGGGAGAGCGGGAATTTGTGTATAGATCTATACGGGGTTGACACCCCGCACCTTCGTTGTTCACTACAGCTAGACAGGCCAGTCTAGGGTGACAAATGTGTTTTTCAAACCGAGGGCGCCTGAGAAACGCCAAAATAGGCACTCTGTCATGATTAGTATGGTTATAAAGACTCACTAGAATATGTTATATTAACTAGAAATTTATGTAAGGAAAACCTCATAAATAAAATTTGGCACGTTGGGTTGACTGTCCTATACGTGATAGGTGGTGGTCCGCATTTGTTGCATTGATTGTCCTTTCTTTTCACCATATAAAATGTCCACAATTGCCATGATTCTTTCTCCTAACGAGCATAGAGTCGAAATACTTCTATTTGACAAAGTAAAAAGCGTAGGACTCTATGGAAAACGATTTTCTACGATTTCGATAACGGTAAACTAGAACATACGAATATTTTATAGCAGGAAATATAGGATTTTCTGGAGAAAACGATTTTCTACGATTTCGATAACGATAAACCAGAACTTACGAATATTTTATAGCAGAAAATATAGGATTTTCTGGAGAAAATGGTTTCTACTATTTCGATAACGATAAACCAGAACTTACGATTATTTTGTAGCAGAAAATATAGGATTTTCTGGGGAAAACAATTCTTTTACGATTTCGATAACGATAAACTAGAACGCACACACACTCAGTTTTACTCGATAAGAGGAACATGATTTTCAACCATATTTCCTTTTTGAAAATAAGGGATTTTTCTTGAGACGGTTGATTGTTACTATTCAAAAGAACTATTCCCGGACACAGCTCGCTTTTACAAATCACACTACTTTTCAAAATCACTCCTTATAAGGATGAACAAAATTAATGACATGCACACATATATCCATGATTTTCAAGGCAAGACTTCAAACGATTTCATAGAAAATATCTGATTTTCTGAAAGTACAACGAGAATGATTCTAAACAACTGTAAACGATTTTATACAAAAATGCGTATCAACTCACCAACTTTTAGTTGACGCTTTTCAAAATGACTTGTATTCTCAGGGATCTAGTAAGCAAGAAACAAGGGACACTGGTGTAAGATCATTTAGTTGTAGTTTGGATTCTTTTCTACTTATGTATCTTTTGTGTAACTCGAAGAACAAATACAATATGTAAACAATGTAAGTTTGTTATCTCAATGTATGATGTTTGGATTGCTTTGTTTCATTTATATTCAATTATTATGATACTGCACAATGAAGTCACCCGCCTCCGGACGTTTCTGCCGTCTGGTACGGGGGTGTGACAACGGGCCCTACCCTTTGGAACTCGAAGTACATGGAAATATTTAAAGCAAAAAACTGTAAGCACAAAGCTTAGTGAGTTCCCCAAAATACCACATACCATACATAGGATATGGAATGGTATGGGCCGGACCATAGTCTTACTGTCACTATCAGCCATGAGCAAAATCATGGTCTTTTCTTGCCATGCTCGGGGCCAAACCCTGGTCTTACATACAAGTGTCAAGATCCACATCCTAGTCTTTCATACAATTGCTAGGAGCCAAACCCTAGTTTTTCATATACATGCCAAGGGCTACACCATGGTCTTCCATGCAAGTAACACAAGGACAACTAACATCCTACATAGTATAGTGAGAAGACTCACCTCGTAGACATAGCCAACAACTAATAGCTCTCTCGCTCTCTCACACACAACAAATGAACGGGTGATATATGCATCCTAATAAACCACACAAGGTAAACCCTTAGTTCACCTTCTAAAACTAGTTAATTGACCAAAAGTCAACCAAGGTCAAAACTTAACGGTCAAAGTTAAAGTCAACAGCTAAAACCCTCAACAACTGCCCTCACGTTGTGGCCAGACCATGAACTCAATCCCAATCCAAAACTCTAATTACGGATAACTCATCCGAGATCAAAACCACGTCATTTCAGAATCCGTCTAAAATAGCCGATAAGTCTCATCGTCACGTCATGACTTCCATATGGTCATATCGTGAGAACCGCTTCGGGGTAGATTAATGCATTAAGCCCCTTATCCATTAAGCCAATCATCATAACTTCGCATAGGGCTTTCTTACCCCCAAAACCTTCTAAAGATCGGTGCTTTATAAACATGAAGTCTAATGCATTCCTTAAACTCAAGATAGGTCAAAATGGTGAAAATGGAACCAAAATCCCATGCATGGAGTCAAAACCACACCAAACTCCAGATCCAAACCATATAACTTTCAAGGGTCCTCAAGGATTCATAAAGTTCCTAACTTTATGGAATCCCTCCACCCAAACTTTCCCAAAAAAGTCTAAAAAGGGACAAAAAGCATAGATCTAGCAACCTAAAGCATAAACATTGGAACTTGATCACTCACAATGGTACAAAAGATTCTCAAAAGAAGTCTCCAAGCTTCCCAATGTCCTCTTTTCACAAAAAAGGTCTTCTTCTTTCTTCAAAAGCCACTAAGAACACAAAAATGAGCTCAAAAATGGAGATGGGGTATTAGGGTTTGCTTCAAGGTTCTTAAGGGTGATGAAGGATGTAAATTGATGCCATAAATATGAGGTTAGAGGTTTAAATATAGGGGAAACCCTAAAAGATCACGGGCTTGAGCTGGAACTATCGTCACGTTGTGACAGCCATCTGAAACATGTTCACCTATTTGGTATGTCATGTCGTGACAACCTTCTTGTCAAGTCGTGACATATGGTTTTCCTCAAAAACCATTCTTTTTTTTTTCATTTGTGCCATACTCTAATCCATTATGGGAGACGGGTGTTATACTGTTACATGGATATATTTTCCAAATGATTGCATTCATGACTTGACTCGAAATTCAATTAATGTTTGATTAACCAAAACATAAACAAGATCAATCTAGCATGATGTATTTAAATATGAATCTCATAGCAATCTTAAAATTAAAACATCAACATATCTCAAACTTGACCTAAACATGTTTCATGGTTCCAAGTGTGAACCAAAATACAATTATCATAATATAAACAATATTAAAATTTGATCTTTACAATCAAACTTTATTTATGCCATCTAACCAATAATATATATATATATATATATATATATATATATATATATATATATATATATATATATATATCACTCACATATTATTGTTAGACTGTCTCACTCTGATCCTTCTTTCCCTTTGTCATTCTATTGAGTTCTTGAACTTCTAATTCATATAATATTGTTTGTCACTTTCTCATCAATTCAATTGTATAAGTTCAATACATATAGCAATCCTACTATACATTAATCTTAGTTCATAATATTTCATGACACGTATGAAATCTTTAATTCATCCTCTCACACTTTTAATTTTAATTTTATACCAAGCATATAATATTATATTACTTATGTATACCATTTACAGTTAGTAGGAACTCATTTCCTTTATAATTATGTAAAGTCTCCATATCATAAAATTCTTGAATCAATGACTAAGTGAACCCATCCAATTCATGTTATTTCTTGTGAAATATATGTTTATACAAATTTTATTATCATTATCTCATCCCGATTACATCATATAATAAAACCATAAAAATTAGGGTTTAAGATGAATTAGGGTTCCTGAGTTCATCTCATGATTTCCCATTTTTAGTCCATACAAAATGAAAGAATTAGTGTGTTACATTGTTTTCTTCACTTGATTATCAAAAGAACTTTGATTTGATCTTTAGTTTAGCTTAAGTTCATTTTACACATAATGTTCTCACAAAGAGCACACATTAGAATTTTTTAGAGATTTTGGTGGAATATGGTGTTAGTTGGTACGGAATGGGTTAATTTGGGGACTAAATTACCTCCAAATGATACGTGCTCTATGTCACTGTCTAGAGGAGATAGATAGAGAGGGAGAGAGAGAGAGAGAGTGTGTGTGTGTGTGTGTGTGTGTGTGCTAAAAATATGGCAAAACTTCATGATCGAATGACCAACCATGTGTGCCTAAAGGGTCGGTGGTCGCCCAGCCATGCACTACTAGTACACGCCAGTGAAAAGCCATCACATGACCCATTTTGATTTAGGCTTGAGAATCGTGCGACCTACATGAATTTTGAAATTGGGTTATGATATTTTTATACAATCAACCCACATACTGATGCGGCCCACGTGGCTTGCTTCCCACACTTGGAAATTTTCAAGTCTTTTTTCCTATATTTTTTTCCTTGTGTCTTCTCATCGTGTAACTATCATAGATTCTGCATACGATAGCAAATTTAAATGAATCTTCTATCCCTTAACATCTAATAAGGATTACTACAACTTCTCTTCATACATCTTTAGTTGAATGTGTATGAATATTGAGTTATTAAGTCAGGAATATGGGTCCATACCCATTTTTGCCATTTTATGCTTTAAACTAGTTGTTTCTAAATGACCATAGTTGTAAGGCCAAGTTTCAGGGATGTTCCTTTTAGGTAATTTAAATAAATTAATTAAGAATTGGACCTATAGTGGCCACGACGTGGTGATCAAGTCCCATGGCGTGGCCAAAGCAAGAATCCTTGTGGCCTTAATTCAGCGCCACGATGTGGCGTAAGTCATCACAATGTGACCGTTATTTAATGAAAAACCCTAATTCGGGGTTTGAACCCCTATTTAAGGAATGTGATGCCTATGGTTGCCCACCCCAACCTCATTCACTCTCCCTCAGCCTCCAAAAGGAAACCCCTAGCCTCCATTGCTAACCTTTAAAGTTCTTGTGTGTTTTTGGTGTCATTTGAAGAAATAAAAGACATATTTGAGCTTGGTTCTAGCAAGTAAATCTCCTCACCAACCTTGTTTATGTTTCTGGACCTTTGTAAGTGCCTATGATTCAACCTTTATGTTATTTATCCTTAGATCTAGATCTTTAGTCCCTAAATCTTCTTAGTATGAGAATTTGGATAGGTGAAACTCATAAAATTGTCAACTTTATGGACTTAGGGGATCATTCTAGTGTCATGTGTTCCAGATTTGAGAATCTATGGAGTTTTTTTATCTTGTTTTCAAGTGTAAGTCTTTATGGTCATAATTTGACCTAAACTGGAAAGGACATGAATTTCCATAGACTTTATTAGGAGTATGAAGTCTATCTAGAAACTTTGGAGGTGCAACTCTAAGGATTGTGTGCTTAATGAGAGTTTTGATGCATTAAGTTATCCTTATGGGTTAGGTTTTGGGATCTTGACCTATTGAGGGGTCTTGAGGAATAAAGTTGGAAACTTTATCCATCATGACCATGGGAAGGACAAGATCTGATATTTGGAGCTCTTGAAGTTGAGGGAAATATGACTTAATGGTTTAATCTGTTGATACCAGTCCCCATGGCGTGGCTTAGGTTGCCACGATGCGGCAACTGGGTCGAGACCCTTCTGTTTTGTCGATTTGTGGCCATGACGGGGCCAAGGAAGGCCATGACATGACGACTAGCTAGAGTTGACTTTGACTTTGACTTTTGACTGTTGACCGTTGACTTTGACCTAGTTTAACCTTAGGTCATTTGGGATATTTTGGGTAGTAGTTTGAGCTTAGGTCACTGTTTATTGTATAGGTAACCGGTAGAGTCAGCAGTTGGAGCTGTCATTATTCAACTACATTTCAGATTGTGAGGTGAGTTTTCTTCACTGTACTTGGCCCAATGGATTATGCATCCTGCTATATTGGATTGATGTTATGATGGTTATATGATAGATTGGTAAATCTGTATGATTACATGTGCTCACTGAGTATGCTTTAGATTGGTAGATTTGTATGATTACATGTATTGTTGGTTATTGATTGCCATGTTATGGTTTGCTGGGTTGAGGCGATCCTGCTTTATGCTGAAGGCAAAGATACTCGGGGAGGTCCGATAAACTGAAGGTCCGAGAGGCGGTCCAATCAGGCTGAAGGCCCAGAGAGCGATCCAAAGAAGTTGTAGGCCCTGCGAGGCGGTCCAGTCAGGCTAAAGGCTCATAAATACAATGTTTTATCTGTTTGGTGGTATGTGGTATTTTGGGGGAACTCACTAAGCTTTAGCTTATAGTTTGACTGTTATGGTTTCAAGTACTTTAGAGGATAGGGGCAAGGCGAAGGCTTGATCGTGCACATCCTTCGAAGTTTATGAGATTTGTTTATGGAAAAACTCTGATTTATGTTCTTGACATTTGGAAACTATGTTTTGTAAACATTTATGTTTTTTTGAGCTGGTTTTAAATTTGAAAATTTTATCTTGATTTTTGGTATGTTATAATAATTGTTTCGTTTTAACTTAAATTTTCTTGAATCTTTTTCCTATGTTTCCAATGACATAATGTCTATAACTTTCAGTGTTATGGCTCTTTTTGAATCATTATAAGTATGTAGTTTTTAATCCTCAAAGATGTTATCTTGGAATTTTATAAAATCCAGTTAGCTTTGAATGAATTTTGTTTTAACTGTCCATGCTCATAACTTACTCATTCTCTTACCAATTAAGTCGATTTTTTATATTGTTTAGTTCTATATGTCATATTTCTATTTCAACCTTGCCTGTTCTTTAATACCTACGTTTGGTTAGTTTAATAAAGCTCCAAAGTTCATACTTTCATCAATTCAGGTAAATTTTTAATTCTTCATAATTTTTTAATTTTTGTCTTTGTTTCTATCAAAATCATTTTTAATGACCTAATTGACTTATAACAGAATAGCTAAAGGTAATAACAACGATAATTTTATATTTTTGTCATTTTGACCAAATTACCCTTTTTGTATCATTACACACATGTAAAACAAAGGTTTTCATTACATTCTATAACAACTTACTTTTACAAAAAATTTAGTTGTCACACATAATAACTAAGGGATAAACATTAGCACTTGATGAACCTTCACATATTGGATATTCACAGCTTATTCCCCAACTTGGTTATTCCCCAACTTGGTTGGATAGTAAAGGAATATGTTATATAAATGTTAATTTCGAGCCCGATATAGATAATAATTTTTTTAGTTAAACTATTTTCTCTCCTATAAGAGCATCCACATTGTTGGTGGTGCTTGCAAGCCATTTCAAATGCCATGTAGTCATTAAATGTGATTATTTAATGAAAAAGTTAATATACAAGGAATGGTTGAAAATTTATTATATTAATTATAAAAGGTATAACTTATATTTCCTGTAGAGCATCCATATGATTCATTAAAATACTAGGTGTGAGACCCGTATATTATACGAATTGATTAAAACAAAATGTTAAATACGAAGGAATAAACAGAAAGTTTATTTATGTTTGAAATTTGAAACAAGTGAAAATTATGAGAAAAAAAATAAAAAATAAATAAATATACAAAAAATAAATAAATAAAAATTACGTGATTAGTTATCAGACCCATGTACTAAACAGGTTAATTATAACAAAATGTTAAATACGAAAGTTTAAACTGTAATTTTTTAGAATTTAAAATTAAAAATTGAAAATTTAAATTTAAATTTAACATAGTTATATATTTAATTTATAGAAACTAAATTAATGATTTATTGGAAAATAAAAAATAAAATAAATAACAAATGACAAGTAGAAAATATATATATCTAACTTAGTATAAATTGACATTCAACAAATTGAAGGAAAGAATAACATTTGGTAAAATTATTTTCATTTATTAGTGATGATTAATATATAACAATTGCAAGACTTTTACAAATTGAAAGACCAAGTACAAGTGACATTAACTTTTGGTGAGTGACATTAAAAAGAAACTTTGAAGGGATCGATATAGAAGGTCTAAGTAGTTTTTGCGTATTTATAGCCTATTGATTTGTTTGTTACCTCTAAAGTCAACGTTGTAAAAAGTTTAGAAACATTATTACAGGTTATAAATCTACACTTGAGCTAATGAATCAATTGACATCAAACAAGATATTGAATACAATAAGTCGTAAAAAAAAAAAAAAAAAAAAAAAAAAAAAAAAAAAAAAAAAAACTCTTAACAATTGAGAAGCTTGAAAGACGATAATGATGGCTACCTATGATAGATCACTTACTCAATATCGAAGAAAATGAAGGTTATGATGATACATGACCAAGGTAGATTATGAATGAAAATTCACCGATCGCTATAAGTGGGATGATGGTTGGGATTAATGGAAGAAAATTAACAAAATAGAGAGGGAGAAATTGAAATTGGTGATCGGCAGGAAGATTAGAAGAAGCGTATATTTATTAGGTTTAAAATGACGTATTGTCATTTTTATCTCAAGAAGTCAGAAAAAAGAATCATTTCTTAAAAGCTCATCGAGTATCTACACCGTTTTTTAACATATGATTATTTGGAATCAATCCCATTAAATTATTTTTATAGTTAGAAAAAATATATTTTGGTCAAATATATCTAACAACTTTTAACTATATGTTTTATTTTTTTGAAATTGTGTTTTATACAATTAACACTCTTTATTAAATAATGTTACATTTTAATCCTTTAGTTATATTTGGCATTCAAAACTTTTTTTTATTAATTAATTTGTTTCATTTTAATCCATGATATTAAATACTAAATTTGTAAGTCATGATTTTAACTGTCATAACGTATTATTAAATCTCACGCGACAAGATAAAATTGAAATATGGATTCTAGATTTAGTACTACTTATTTCAAGTTTATTGATTGTAATATACTGATTTTATTTAAAGTCAATTTTTTATAATAATAAATTACATGTACTTAAAAAAACAACAAATTAGATGGAAAGGCTTCATAAAACATTTAACAAAGACGAAGATAAATTCTTCGATTTAAAATAAAGCTTTTGAAATGGTTAATGATTGGAAAATATTTAAGTTAATAATTTTTATTTTGATAGACTTAATAGAAAACTGATATGATAAAAAAGAAAAACTATAAACAATGCAGATGGTTGTGAATGTTCTTAGTGATGAAAAGAAAAACTATTTTAAAAGTCATTTTCAATCAATAAACATTCTTTTAACTTAGGCTTTAGGATATATACTTCTTAAGCCAAATGGCGTCGGTTTCTTCTAGCTCAACCAAAATCACCAAAACATTATAATGTGGAGTACTCCCCACATGCCAAAATCCCATAACAGAAAAAGAAGAGAGAGGAAGAGAGACAACACGCTCATAGAAGGGTGGTGCTGAAGACCCTATAAGGCCACACTCGTGGCTCCGGTTTAGCACAATGTTACCCTTATGGTGGTGTGCATGTAGTTGCGGAACAAGGACAAAGTCTGAGGTGTATCGCACATGATTTTGGGGGTAGTACGTCGGATTAACACTACACTGAAAAATTTTGCAAATTCTTTACCTTATGCATGAAAATTTGAGGGGGTAAGTAGGTAACACATGCCCCCCTTGGAACCCTAGTTCTGCCACTTTGTGCACGATCGTGCCCTCCTCCACTCATCGCGACTAGGGGTGCAAACGAGTCAAGCTGCTCGTGAGCTACTCGAGATCGGCTCGTTACAAGTTCGAATCGAAATCGATTTTAAATTAGTCTGAGCCGAGCTTGAGCTTAATATTAAGCTCGTTTATTAAATGAGCTTAAGCTCGAGCCTATGTCACTAAGCTCAATTAGGATCACGAGCCTAAACGAGCTTTTATATAATATAATTTATTATTATTTTTATATATTAAAATAAAAATATATTTGGGGAATTAGGAATTTAAGGTATTAATAAACGAGCTTCTTAACGAGCTCGAGCTGAGCTTAAGCTTATTTAGGCACGTCGAACAAAAAAACAAGTCGAGCTCGATCCCGAGCCTGAGCTGAACTTGTATAATTATTTATGAGCTTGAAGCAAGCTCAGTACAAGAAAGATTGAATCGAGCCGAGCTCGAGCTCGAACCTCATATAACTTAAACGAGCCCGAGCCCGAGCCCGAGCCGAGCCTGACCAGGCTCGGGCTCGGCTCGACTCGTTTGCACCCTAATCGCGACGTCCCATTGTGAAGGATATACCATTCAACCTTATACCGATGGCCAAAAAGTAATATGTCATTATTCTAAATCACAATCCTTAAGACCTTGTAAATATAAATGTTTGATAAGCATTTTGTCTATGCTTGTTAGAATAATTCTGGAGACAATTATACTTTCAGGGGCTGTTTATGCAATATACCAAATTGTGACAACCCAACCTCCTTTTTTTTCATTATACCCCCACACATTTAGTTAATGTGACTTTGCACCCCAAACTTCTATAACCCCCCTTTAATGGGACTAGTTCTATAGAAAAAAACCTAAATCCCCATCGTCTTCTCCTCCAGATCTTCGGCCATGGCATCCGCAGGCAAATCCTTCCTTCAAACCATAAGACGCTACATCAAGAAGCCATGGGAAATCACTGGCCCATGTGCTGACCCAGAATACAAGTCCGCTCTGCCTCTTGCCGCCGATTACCGGCCATTTTGTCCGGCCACTGAACCGGCCAAGGCCATCGTCCCAACCTCCGATCCAGAAACCGTGTTCGACATCAAATACTTCTCTCGCGATCAGCGCCGTAACCGCCCGCCCATCCGCCGCACCGTTCTGAAGAAAGATGACATCGTTAAAGCGATGAAGGAGAAGTCGTTTGATGTCGCTGATTTCCCTCCGGTTTATTTGACAACTGCAGTTGAAGAAGACTACAATGCCTGTGGTGGAGGTTATTGCAAGTAATCAGGTCAGAATTAAACCTTAATTCCTAAATTGATTGAAATTTCAAATATACTTGAGGTTTTGTTTTTCATTTGGGGTTCTGATTTGCCCTTAACATTGCTTGCTTAATTAGCTTGTTGATGAAATGAAAAGTGATATATAGCTGAATTACTACAAGTTACTATGTCTTCGTACTTTCTACAATCGTTATTATCATTTCCTTAAAGTTAGGGTTTTTTCAATACACAAATACAGGTATACCGAAGAGCTAAGTAGATTGTTGATGAATCATAAGTTTGTAGTCATTGTTCACCATTAGAAACACCCTTGAGCATAATTAGGGCCTGTATTTGATGCCTCAAACTGATTTCTTGATCTTTATAGTTAAAATCAGAAAAAAGATGATTACTTCAATTTCAAGTTTGCAATACTTTCATATATAACATTATAACTCAACTATGTAATGTCTATATGTTTAAGCCTTATGTTACTTATTCGATCCATTACATATCCATTTATTTCATCATATATTTTCAATGTTTTCTTAATTCACATAACACAATATTTTAATAATGTGTTATCACATACTTGAGTTGATTGTATTCTTTCATGTTGTCTTACCAGGTTTAATCTCTTGAAAGACTTGCCTGCAACAAAA
This sequence comes from Lactuca sativa, assembly GCF_002870075.4. NCBI lineage: Eukaryota > Viridiplantae > Streptophyta > Magnoliopsida > Asterales > Asteraceae > Lactuca > Lactuca sativa. Next base: position 379,407,678 of record NC_056626.2, read on the forward strand.
ATAAATTAAATGGTGTTGTTTCTTTTGGACATTACTTTTCTTTTTCTTCCTTTTTATTTTTTTCATGTCTACACACTTAAAATACCTTTTACTAATGCTTTATTGAAAGCATAATTGAAGTTCTTTGTGTTGTAATAACAAATAGGTTTCCCAAATAAGCTGTAGTAGGCCTTGTGGTGGTTTCTTAGGCCCCATTTGTTTCGTAGGATATGACAGGACATGACAAAACAGATCAATGTTTGGTGTGCATTGGATTCAGACTGTGATTGATATCCGTGGAATACAACTTTTACTTTTTTTGTCCCACTAAAAAAGACTCATTGTCAATCTCATTTGTGGAGAAGACGTGAATGTCTTTTTTATTCTTATCGTAAAAACAATCTTAGAAGTTTGTCCAGTTCAGTCCTGTCCTGTTCTGTCATTTGTAATCAACAGTGTTTGGATGTGACGTCTTGAAACTGATTATGTGGTATTAGATAATTAAAACGGGATAATCGGTTGTAGTTAAACGAGTTGTAGGAGATAAGGTTTGGATGATGGCTTTTGTTATATGAAGTTGTGTTAGTAAGATCATTTAAGCAAACTCTTGAAATGTTTTGAGTTATGATCATTTAAGACACTACAAGAATAACCAAATATGACTTTTTTTTTTAGTTGAAAAAGTGGTATTATGAAAATGAGAATAAAATATTAAAAAGTTGTAAATAAATAATTGTGTTTTACCGTTTGATAAACGATTTTATTGCAAAGGTTATAAAAGGGTTATTTCTTAAATGATAAAAAACTAAATCTTACCAATATATCAAAAATTGTTATTACGTTCGCAAATTACATTGGTTAAATAATCAGTTACCCAAATATATATATATATATATATATATATATATATATATATATATATATATATATATATATATATATATATATATATATATATATATATATATATATATATATATATATATATATATATATATATATATATATATATATATATATATATATATATATATATATATATATATATATATATATATATATATATATATATATATATATATATATATATATATATATATATATATATATATATATATATATATATATATATATATATATATATATATATATATATATATATATATATATATATATATATATATTATATATATATATATATATATATATATATATATATATATATATATATATATATATATA